>NC_141693.1:1122104084-1122720963 GCF_964263255.1 Lissotriton vulgaris
ATATGTATATATATATATATATATATATATATATGTATATATATATATTACCTACTGGCGGTCGCCAGTAGGTATATATAGTTAGGATTTTTTCTCTATGGGATTTTTGAAAATTCTATGTCTAATAACTTTGGCGTTTGTGGACGGAATTGGCTGAAATTTTCAGGAAAATGGAACATTTTGTTTCTGAGCAGCCGCTGACAATTTGGGGGGGGTTTCATCAAGGGGGGGCCGAGAAAAAATGGGGGTCCCAAAACGCGTTTTTCCCATGTTAATTTCCATAGGGCGGTTGGCCTCACTCTTAGCTCGAACGGCAGAATGGATTTGCACGAAACTTGGCAAAATTGTAGGGACTGTTAGCCCGATGTGCCTTTGCTAGGTCTCAATATATGTGCTCCAGTGGATTTTGAGTAATTTAGGTTCAAAAAAAGATTTATATCTGGGCGTAGCCTAACCACACATCTGATCTGATTGGCTGTCAGCACTTCATCCAAGAAGTGTTGGCAGCCATCTTGGGACCAATATACATGATAGCACCTCATTAAAAAGCATTGTAGTTAATAGAGGGTTTTAGGACTTTAGTTACATTGTAAATCATTTGTTGATGGTACCATACTCGTTTTAGGAATTGTGGTGGGTTCTAAGGTGATTTTACCATGTGAAAAAACCTTCTGCTGTGATATCATGAATATTGTTTGAAAGAAAACTAATATCTCATGATTTTCCCACAGTGGTTTGGAAGGGGATCTATAAGCGAAACTGAAAGCATATTTTCTGTAAATTCACATTATCTTTCTCAGTCATGTGAAAATGAAGTCTGACATTCTCAGTAAAACATGTACATCCAACAAGGACAGAGACTGTCAGTTGATTCCTTTGTGTTCTACTGCAGCCTCCTAGAGTGTTCTAAAGAACAACTAGAGCGCTAACAGTCCTACTTATTACAAAGGTATGGCACACCTGAAGCCATCTTGATTGGAATAAAGTGGTAACTCTTAAAACATTTAATTTAAAAAGAAACAACATGAGGGGGTATATTTTGCCATAGAAAGTATGATTAGTGCTGCAGAATGAAAAATTAGGGCACATTTTGAGTGACTTCTCAAATCCTTTTCTATTTCATTAAAACATTCTGACATGCAGTCTCCCAAAATGGCCACCAGAGACAAAAGAGCCCAAATGTAGCCCAAATATCACCCAGATGTAGCCCAAGTATAGCCCAATGACAGAATGTCCCAGAGTGTTCTAAAGAACAACTAGAGCGCTAACAGTCCTACTTATTACAAAGGTATGGCACACCTGAAGCCATCTTGATTGGAATAAAGTGGTAACTCTTAAAACATTTAATTTAAAAAGAAACAACATGAGGGGGTATATTTTGCCATAGAAAGTATGATTAGTGCTGCAGAATGAAAAATTAGGGCACATTTTGAGTGACTTCTCAAATCCTTTTCTATTTCATTAAAACATTCTGACATGCAGTCTCCCAAAATGGCCACCAGAGACAAAAGAGCCCAAATGTAGCCCAAATATCACCCAGATGTAGCCCAAATATAGCCCAATGACAGAATGTCCCAGAGTGTTCTAAAGAACAACTAGAGCGCTAACAGTCCTACTTATTACAAAGGTATAGCACACCTGGAGCCATCGTGATGGGAATAAAGTGGTAACTCTTAAAACATTTAATTTAAAAAGGAACAAAATGAGGGGGTATATTATGCAATAGAAGGTATTATTAGTGCTGCAGAAAGAAAAATTAGGGCACATTTTGAGTGACTTTTCAAATCCTCTTCTATTTCATTAAAAAATTCTGACATGCAGTCTCCCAAAATGGCCACCAGAGACAAAAGAGCCCAAATGTAGCCCAAATATCACCCAGATGTAGCCCAAGTATAGCCCAATGACAGAATGTCCCAGAGTGTTCTAAAGAACAACTAGAGTGCTAACAGTCCTACTTATTACAAAGGTATGGCACACCTGAAGCCATCTTGATTGGAATAAAGTGGTAACTCTTAAAACATTTAATTTAAAAAGGAACAAACTGAGGGGGTATATTTTGCCATATGAATTATGATTAGTGCTGCAGAAAGAAAAATGAGGGCACATTTTGAGTGACTTCTCAAACCCTCTTCAATTTTATTAAAAGATTCTGACATACAGTCTCCCAAGATGGCCACCAGAGACAAAAGAGCCTTAATGTAGCCCAAATATCACCCAGATGTACCCCAAGTATAGCCCAATGACAGAATGTCCCAGAGTGTTCTAAAGAACAACTAGAGCGCTAACAGTCTTACTTATGACAAAAGTATGGCACACCAGAAGCCATCTTGATTGGAATGAAGTGGTAAGTCTGAAAACACTCAATTTAAAAAGGAACAACACGAGGGGGTTAATTTTGCCATAGAAAGTATGATTAGTGCTTCAGAAAGAAAAATTAGGGATCATTTTGAGTGACTTCTCAAATCCTCTTCTATTTCATTAAAAAAATTCTGACATGCAGACTGAAACATGCACTTTGAATACCAGCAGCAGACGTCCCTGGTGAGCAGTAGCTTTACTACAGTGATCTAATGTGCAACTAGAGTGCTAACATTCAGAATTTATGGCAAATGTGTGACACATCTGAATGCCTTCTTGATGGAACCAAAGTAAACAAGCATTGAAAATGCAATAGATCTCGCCCTCGTTTAAGTTAAAGCCATTCTGTTTGTAATGAGGTGGCTTTTTAGCTTTGCTTTTATTAGTGTTTTTTCAACTTTCATGTAAATAACATGCATCTGTATGCATATAAGTATATGTATGCATGCATTTATGTTTGTATTTATATAGATATACAGATGATATATGTTTATATATGTATGTATATATATATATATTCACTGAAAAAACCATAGGCTATAGACCATATATAGTTAGGAATTAGCATTTACAAAACCTTGAAAATTCACTGAAAAAACCATAGGTTATAGACCATATATAGTTAGGAATTAGCATTTACAAAACCTTGAAAATTCACTGAAAAAAACATAGGTTATAGACCATATATAGTTAGGAATTCGCATTTACAAAACCTTATTTTACTCACACAAAACCATTGAAATTCCATATATAGTTAGTTGCACTAACTATATATCGCGCACCCGCAATCCACTGCTGATGATGTCACATATTACATCATTCATGACATGGTCAGTGACATCACTGATGACATCACTGATGACATCTCAAATGACATCACTGATGACATCTCAAATGACATCACTGATGACATCACTGATGACATCTCATTTGACATTACTGATCACATCACTGATGATATCATTCATGTGATAATACGATGAACCTCTTCAGACTCTAATATAACCTTAGATACAATCAGTGTAAACAGACAATCACAGACTGTCACTCATCCATGGAGTTACTCACACACCTAGTCAGTCATGCAAAGAATCAATCACACCTCCATTTCCTCAACTATACAGTTATACAAACTTTGCTTATTCAAACATATACTAACACATATTTACTCTCTTATACAATCCCTGATACATGTTCACAATGATCCATACAGCCACTCACACATTCACTGGCTCTTATGCACAGTTATTTATATATGTCAACTCTCACATGTACTGTGTTTTACATATGTACTTACTTTGACATGTAGCACTGAGATATCCATTCACTCACCAATACACTCATGCACACAGTCAACCACCCATACAGCTGTTTCCACATGCACTTTTGAAACCATACATCTAGTGAATCAACTGCTCACACATCTATGCACAGAGTCATACACCTCCCAGCCACCCACACACACGCTCAGTCTCCCATACAAATACTTGGGCAACCAATCAATAACCCATATAGTTACTCATATAGCTACTTATCAACACATGCAACAGTTTACACAACAACAGACATAATGATGCACAAATTAAGACAGTTTAGTCACTAACCCATGCACTCAGTGAGACACATTTAATCACTCACTCATACAGTCAGTCATGCACCTACTAAATCCTTCATCCAGACACTTATACATCCACTCATTCTTCAATATGTAAGACATATTTTAACTTTACAGAAACATACAGTCACTGGATGTTGTCATCAGTGATGTCATCAGTGATGTCATTTGAGATGTCATCAGTGATGTCATCAGTGATGTCACTGACCATGTCATGAATGATGTAATATGTGACATCATCAGCAGTGGATTGCGGGTGCGCGATATATAGTTAGTGCAACTAACTATATATGGAATTTCAATGGTTTTGTGTGAGTAAAATAAGGTTTTGTAAATGCGAATTCCTAACTATATATGGTCTATAACCTATGGTTTTTTCAGTTAATATATATATATATATATATATATATATATATATATATATATATATATATATATATATATATATATATTTATATATATATAAACATAATATTAATAAACAACATACAATATTTTTACTGTAGGATAGCGGGAGAGTTACATTTACTATTACCACTCCAGTGAGTGCAACAGTAGAGAAAACATTGGATAGCGTAGCAGTAAAAATTACTATTCCCACTCCAGTGAGTGCAACAGTAGGGAAAGTGTTGGATAGCGGGAGGGTAAAAATTACTATTCCCACTCCAGAGAGTGCAACAGTAGGGAAAGCGTTGAATAGCGTAGGGGTAAAAATTACTATTCCCGCTCCAGTGAGTGCAACAGCAGGGAAAGCATTGGATAGCGTAGGGGTAAAAATTAATATTCCCACTCCAGAGAGAGCAACAGTAGGGAAAGCATTGAATAGCGTAGTAGTAAAAATTATTATTCTGACTCCAGAGAGTGCAACAGTGGGGAAAGTGTTGGCTAGCGTAGGAGTAAAAATTACTATTCCCATTCCAGTGAGTGCAAAAGTAGGGAAAGCGTTAGATAGCTTAAGGGTAAAAATTACTATTCCCACTCCAGTGAGTGCAACTGTAGGGAAAGCGTTGGATAGCGGGAGGGTAAAAATGACTATTCCCACTCCAGTGAGTGCAACAGTAGGGAAAGCATTGGATATTGGGAGGGTAAACATTACTATTCCCACTCCAGAGAGTGCAACAGTAGGGAAACCATTGGATATGATTTTTATCTGACCAGCTAAGCAGCTGGTCAGATAAAGATCATAGAGCAGGACATGCCGAAGTTTATAGTACACTGCACCCACCTTTCTATCTTGCTACCAATCTGTTTCTGCTCCTTTCTTTACGACATAATCACTGATTTGGGTTGAGGGTTTTATGATGGGTTTGTCTGGCCTGACTGAACAGGATAATGGAATGTGCTTGGTCATTTCTGGTGGGCTGGACAACGGAAAAGTGGGATTGTCGTCATGCGCTACTTTTGAAATGTCATGTTCCTATTGGTCAGTTTGTATAGAATCAATGTTAGTCTGGAATGTTGCCTGAGGCTTGATTTTTGGCATAAAAGACCATGCTCTGCTCATTGAATTTGTGCAGTCTCTAGCGAACCACCCATGTTGTGCTTCGTAGACCTCTGTTCCTGGTTGCAGCCAATAAACTTTGGTCTTTGATGTCATCGAGAAGTGTCCCGTGTCCCTGTTTGCCAAGGCAGGGGAACTCGAAGGCATCGGGCGTTTCCCCTGACGCCACTGGGTTCTAAAACCCGGTTCTTCACTGGGTTCCTTCAACAGGAAAATGCATTGCAGCCTGCCCCGCTGCATGATCAAACTACTTCATGGAGGCACACATAACATTCATGACTGCTCCCTGGAAAAGGCAGTATGCTGGTGTGAACTATTTTAATTGTGGAGTTCAAGTAGTAAACGGACCATGCAAAAAGGCCATGCATGAGGGTGGTTATCTAGGAATGGGCAAATAACAATTGATCACACCTGTGCAGGAGCCAGAATGAGACACCGACTATAAAAGAAACTGAGTGTCAGCCCTCGAATGATAACCAGTTCCTAATCTGTTGGGTACTCCTTGTTTCTTACTTTCACCTTGTCCTTTCTTTATATAGCCTGACCCACTTCCTGTATGTCCTTTTTCCAGTACCTCTCCCTTTTGTTTGCTCCCGTTTGGATATCAAGTGTACCGACTCATTTCTTCTTAACCCACCAGCTCACTAGTTTCCATGCAATGTTTGTAAAGAGTCTTCTCCCTTTAGACTGTCTGTCCCTCTGTAGCCTAGAATTAAAAGTTTCATAACACCAGGACCATGCTGGATTGGTTGTCCCACACTTGAATGCACTGTTTCATTCACCATTTTAAATGGGATAGATACACCTGCTTGCGGTAAGTCCATGGCATCATCCCAGTCAGTATCTGGCAGCCATGTAGCCCCATGCCAATAGACTCTCCCTCGACCTCTAACATTGTGGGAAGCTACTAGAGCGCTTGCACCCCTACGAGGCCCCTCCCACTAAGACCTCCTTTTGATTTTGCTCCTTTAGATTTCCACAAGTACATATTTATAAATCGGCTCTGTTCAATCTATAGGATAACAACACCTTCCCTGGCGTGAGACATTCAGCTGATATTCTGTCCCTTCCAAGGTCCCTTTCTTGCAGCAAGACTCTGAGCATATCCTTCTGCCTGTCCTTTGGTGCTAGACTATACCCATTCTCATCAATTCATCTATCCTGTGTTTTTACCCTCCTTTGCATGGCTTTGCATGTCCTCTCCTGAGTTTTTTCTCTCTTCCGCCTAGCCATCCAAGTCAGCTGTGGTTCACTATTTCTTCTGAAATATTTTGATCATCTCCAGGATCGATAGGGTCAAAAATGTTTGCAGGCGCACAGGGATTAAAAGGTGTAATTCTAGAACACCTTCTTATAATTTGCTCGTCATTTCAAGTTTACCTTGTTTCCACTGTTGTATATACTTCTAAAGCAGTTGCTACTGCTTCAAAGTTCATCACCTTTCACCATGAACTACAATTTCCAGTGTACAACCCTAAACTATGCAACCACTTGTTCCCTGAGTCATAATTGCTTACCTAGCAGTAACCTTTCTGAGCCTTGGAGCTATAGGGCATTTTTTATCAATACCTTCATTTGGAAAGCCGCTTTTCAAATTGAGACACCCTAGTGTCCAATGGCATAACGTAATTCCAGCCACATATGGAGCAGTTTTATGTGCAATTCATATTCTTTTTTGATGTCACTAAATCGCTACACCTATCTTTGCTCCAAAATGTCCACCAGTTAGACATCTCACCAAGATTCCATCCTTTGAGCCCTTCCAGTGGGACCTCTTCCTCAAGCATCCCTTCTATCCAAGTCAGTGTATTCTGTGCAAGATTACTTTCCCATTTGTTTCCCCAGACCAGGGTTTTAATTGCTGTTTTATATGCTTGGCTCAAAGGACCACATGTACAGCAGATGAGGATCTCCACAAAACATGCAGGGCCTGAGATGCTTCCCATTATATCTCCATTGACTTGTACAGAGGGTGTCTTAGGGGGCACCTGCAGCCAGTCCTTTGCCTCGCTCTTAGTACACTCAAGTGGATCTGTCTCATGTACAGACATGCAGTGTAAGCAGTCAGCGATTGCACAGCAAATCTCTGCTCAGAATTAACAGTGAAATCAAATTGGCCACTGAGCATTGATCACAGGGTGTGAACAATTAAACTTTTGTAATGGTAAATATAAACAAAATATTCTTCTGAGGGTAATATGCTTTGGAATAACTAATGCCAGCGGTGAATCCAGCAGCTAACACAGCAGTGCAAGGCATCCATATGATTAAGCTGGCCATGGTATAAAAATTGCAACTAGGTCTACCTTCTGACCGTCAACCAGAATATAATATAATCAACAGTAGCACGTTTTCCACTTCTGAGGATGTGGCAACGAATGAATTTCCCCACAAATTCTTCCTTGTACCCACTGACCTTGAGGAATGGGCACTCTCTCTGATGAGCCTGAGGGAGAATTGCAGGAACAGCTATGCAAATCCACATGGCAAGACTCATCCCGTCCATTGCGTGTGCCCAAAAAGGAGTTCCTAGGGAGTACCTGGAACTAGTACATAATCCCCCTTTCCACTTCTCCACCAGACAGCACAGCTGGAGGAGCCCCAAACCCAGTGTATCTCAGTAAGTACTCCAAGGGGATCAGTGGTGCTGGCACAATTTTTTGAGCGGGGACGCTGCCATCAATGTTACTTCACAGAAGTTATATGGATCATAAAATGGCAAGCATCATACAAAGAAGAAGTGTAGCAAATGAGCCACATCCATTCTGAAGGAGAGTGGCACAGGTGTAGTATGTAGCCTTTAGTGCATTTTGAAGCACACTGTTACAAATATCTTCCTAGCATACGCCATTTGCAGATAGTACATTTTCCATTGAAATGGCCACTACATATGCACAGATACGCAGTTTTCGTGATAAAACAATACGATGCACAAATGATAATATGTGGAAATCTATTTTCATCAAACATTCATCCTATGCACATCACTAATAAAAGTGTCTTGATTTATATTGTTTCTATTAAAACCTTTGTTTCCATCATAGTTCAGAATTACAAAAAAACCTGCTGCATGTTTGCTTTCCTAAATGCTGATATATTTTGAAATATTTGTGCAGTTAATTTACAGGAATTTAAATGTTGTTGTGTGTTAAAATAAAATCGACATCCTACAGCCTTTCCTTTCGCACTCTCTGTACCCCCAGCTGGACTGTCACATTGTTCGCCTTGCAAAATAGTCTCACTTTGCTGTTAGAGAGAGAAAAGCAAAGTAAACACCAGAATTAAGCAGCGATTTGTCAGAAGCCATAGATTGCCATTTGACCTCTTTCTTTGAACAAACAACCATAGTGACAAGATACGAGGACAATTTAAAAACGTCTTTATTGCTCAAACACCTTCTGAACGCCAGCATGGTTATTTTGGGGGTGCTGAAGTACCCACCCCCTTACGGCCCTAATTCCATCATCTATGAAGGGGATGCCAGTCCTGCAGGACCTGGAGCGACTGGCGACATTTTAAAAAGATGTCCAAAAGACACAGAAGCACATTTTTCCTCCCTACAAAAGCCCATAGTGAAAAAAACTCCCTCAAAAGCCCAAATCAAAACAACCCCTCCCTCCAAATGAAACAAACAGTAAAGCATTACACATTATATTAATTAAATATATAAAGAAATTGTACTCACTCGCTGTCCTTCCGAAACCTGTGGAATGAAGAGCCCCCCTAACCAATCCAGACGCTGCGCTCATGCTACATAAGAGCAGCTCCAGGATTGGATGGAGTGGGTTGACCTAACGCTCCTTCAGGCCCTATATGCCTGTGCTTGGTCTCCACCCAGCTGAGTGGAGAGCTTCAAAGTGCACATGTCACTTTGGCTGGTGCAAGACCGCCGGCCAAAGTGCCATGTGCACTTTGAAGTGCATGGCCACCACTACTCCAGTCCTCCTGCTACCAATCCGCTGCAGAGGACAGTCAGGACACGCCCTCCTGGCTAAAATCATTTCATTGCCATTTTATTTTTAACACCACGTTAATGGGCTAAACCTTTTTGCAACATTTAACTTTAAATGTCTAGCAGTTGCTCTTTTTCTGGGCACGACTCACTCCCATAATGTGAGGCTGTCACAAGAGCTGAACTTACATTCTTTTTTCCCTTGCTAAACCTTACCTCTTTCTAGTCCGGCCACTTTACAACACCATAACAGACCGTCTGTTGTACTTGTAATAATCCATTCCTGGCAAGGCTAATATACAAAAACAACTGCATCTGGCATTTTAGTATCTGAGAGACGCAAACAAGCTAAAACCCTTCTCAGCTGTAAGAGGTCCCGCTGGGGCTTTAGTGTATAAGGTGCTCTTAATTAAGCTATGCTTTCCTGCTTAATGAAGTTGCTTTAATCGCGCAAAGGCTACAGGCCAAGAGCGAGCACAGTGCAAGGCAGGGGTACTTCAGGCATCTGGTACCATGTTGAGCCTGGCCCAATAATATTCTTGGACTCTCTTGTCAGTCAGTATGTCACACTGGGTGGTCACTGCCTTAGCAATGTCCACTATGTACAGTACACGGGCCGCAAGAAACACTGGACCTGGTTCATAAAGCCATGAAGAAACAGATGTGCAAACGAAATGGGCCCAATTCAAAAAGCCATTTGCTTGATCAACCTACATCTGAAAATACTTCATTCATAAGGAAAAAATAAATTTGTAATTCACAACATATGAAGGAGCTCTCTTGTAAAGGTCATTATTAATGCATAAAATTACCCTAGTTTGGTGTAATATTGCACATGAGAAAATCCTTTCCCAGTTTCGGATACCGGGCATTCTGAAGAAGAACGCAACGGAAAGGTTCCTAACTAACAGAATTTGCAGGCTTTCACAAACATCTCCACAACCCATTCCCGCCCTAAACACAGCCTGAGATTTACTCTGATCAAGGCAGAAATAAGTCAATTTCGAAAGCGGGGTGTAAAGGGAGCGCCCACATAATGCCTGTGGTGAATGGGAAACACTTTCTCTGTGTATTAAAACGAAATGAGTAAAAATAAAATTGCTCTTATGCAAGTTTATTTTAGTTAAACACTATATGCAGGTATGCATCTGTTACATGTTAATAATTGGAAATATTTGTGTATCCAAAATTGTCAGTCTTCACCTATGTGATGGGGCGTTACTTCAGGTGCAGAGATATAAATCTTTTTGAGCATTAACACCGAAGTGTAAATTACATTTAACGCACATTCCTTGTTACCTTTTGTGTATTCACAAAATGCCACTTGCAGCTCATACATAACTTTCAAATAAGACCCTAAATGTTTGGTATTCCCGTCATTTGGCCATATCCTCCAATTTCCTAGCCTTCAGATAACTTATTGTACACAAAGCCTATAAAACAAAATTCCAGTGCTACAAAAATGAAGGATTTATATACTTTTTTTATTGATTAGTTTCCCCCCCCCCCTTGCGTGTGCACAGATCCTGAAAAATTGTGCAGATAGTGGATAGTCTCACACTTTTTGCACCCAACACATCCATTCACATCGGGTTTCCCTGATCAGATAAATATGGGAAATGTACTTGTGCACAGGGTGCATATATGTTGTGTCTACTGTGCATGTGTAGCAATAGTCTTTACATTCAGTGGCGGTCCGTTTTTGCAAAGCATCCAAGAAATGCCTAGTTTGGGACAGTACATTCAGGAAGCCACACATGGTTAGACCTACTCTATGAAATAATTTCATTACATACACATACCAAGTGTTATTCTCCTTAATATTGACAAATTAATCCTTTTGATGACCTAAACTCCCAAGACTCAAAAAAGCTTTACCTGGTAGACAAACTCAAGTACAACCTAGGCACATGGCATTTGTTAAGCATAAAATTATACAGAAAACAATTACCTAAGGCATTCTTAAACCATGGCTTTAAATATTTTCCAAAACAGAAACTACTAATAATGAAGCTGGAATGAATTTAGCCTTAATTAATTACTGGTTCGATCATTGAAGCTTGCAATTCTCTATATAATCACTGCATAGCAAAATTATGTGTTGACACTTGTCAGAACTCTGTTTAGAGGGCCACAGAACAAGCAGGAGTTACTGGGTCCAACCATAGGAGCTAGGGCCATTTACTCCTGATGACCTGGCGCCAAACCTACTATGGATTTTTAGGAACCTCTCAGCACTTGACTGTCAGTGGTAGCGAGGGTTGAGCAGTCCATGGCTTCTCGAAGGGGAGGTAGACATGGGAGTGAGCACAGGCTCAAAACTCAAAATAGGCACAGCGGTAGCAATAAATGATTGTGCAGTAAAATAGTGCTTTTATGAACAAAGGAGTATTCATATACGACAGCAAAGTAAAATACAGCATTTACAAACAATCTGCACAGACCCCTGAGGTTGGGCTTTAGTGTTTCATAGGCAGCTCATGGAGTCCCCTCCAGCTAGCAGTAGTGATTATTTCCCATTCACTAAAGGAGACATTCGGGTTGAGTCCCACCAGTACTCTGAGTCTCAGGAGTCCCACTCTGATTCTCGATTAAAGTCAAAAGTGTTCCAGCGCTCCAGCACTATTTGACAAGCAAATTTCCCTGGGGCGTCTGACCAGAAAATGCATCCTACCAGCACCAGCAGGACCAGAGCAAGCAGAGTCTCCTTCGTGGGTGCTGAAGCTGCAGCGGCTGCCTCCGGTAAGTCTTTCACATGCTGCCCAGGACGGCTGTGTGGTTGGGTGCCTTTGAGTTCCTTACACTCAGTCCTGTAGCAGCCAGGGAGTTTTTGATGTTCCTGCAATGCTTGGTAAACTCCTTGGGTTCCTTTACATGGATAGGGGGAAGGGTGCGACAATCCTGGTGCTGATCCTCAGTCATGGCTTGTGCCTGCGTGAGTCCCCACTGCGGCCTCCTTCCTCAGTCAATGTCTCAACCAGACCACGCTTCTTGCTTTGTCAGGGGACTCGCCCGGGCATATGGGGTCATCGTTCGTCCTTTGAACAAGGGCTATGGCCTGATCAGCACAGCAGAAAACTTCACAACGGCCCCATCTCTAATATCAGTTTCGCTGACTTAATAAGGCGCATAGGCTATGGGCTGATTGGCACGGCAGCAATTTTCACAGAGGCCCCAGCTGGCATATGGGGTTGCTGACTTGATATAGCACATGGTCTATGGCCTGATCGCCAAAGCAGTAATCTTTACTGTGGCCCCACACAGTATTGGGGTTGCCAACTTGGGGCTGTACAAAGGGGCGATGACTCGTTTCTTGCAGCGACAGTCATGGTTCACTTCACAGCAGCCCTCCATTGGCATACATGGTCACTAACCTTTCCTTGCACACGTGCATCCCCTTAAGCATTGCTATGGGGATATACTCACCAGAATCTCTTTACTTGATCTCCCTCCCTCCAATGCTCTCCTCTCCCTCACAAGGCCTACTGGTCTTGGTAAGCAGGAAGGTTCTGGTGCTCCATGCTCCAAGGACGGGGGGCCTTGGATTCCCTGGGCGATGTCCCCACACACAGTTTGGAAACTAAAAGGCCTTATCCCCCAGTCCTGTTCACAGGTGGATCTTTACAGAGTTTTACCTCGCACAGCCCGACCTGCTGCTTGATAGTTGACAATATTTGGGGTCTCAACTTTCCCTTCTTATAGGCAACTTCCAGACACCAAATGCGATTTATTGTCTGAGTCTTTGAGTTTATGTTGAGGGTCTGCTTCCATTTTAAGGCCCTCTCCTCTGTTCTGTCTTCCTCCAGAAAGCAGTCTTATACAGTAGACGCAATTCCAAACATGATAACCCCACAACACAGGCCATGGGAGTAACTAGAGGTTCACACCTGTATGTTAGCCACAGTAAAATGTATGTCAAACAGCTACCCCTGAGTCTCATCCTTTCTATTTATGATTTATGATTTATGATTCTGTTATTAGCCCTATCTCCTTCCTGAGACAAACCCAGGTCCCTTTCCAGAGACTTCTTTCTGAACTGAAGAGCACCCTTTATAGTGTATGAAGAGCCTGGCTCCTTCTTCCCCAGTGTATCCCACTCAACTTACATAAATGCCAAAATACACAAATCTGTCACAAATCTCTACCTCCTCTCTTCATGTTCCTGCAGTCAATGCTGGGTCTCCCAAAATGGAACCCAGAGTCTTTAACTTACTGTACTGTTCACAGACACAAAACACCCAGCATATTCATGCACTGCATTGCCCTACATCCTTTATGTATTGTGCCATTAACAGGCACACGTACACCCAGCACATGCATATAACATAAATGCAATGCACAACTCTGCATTATCCCTGTATTGTGCCATTCCCAGGACATGTATACCACATATACAATGCACAGCTCTACACACCAAATCAATATAGGCCAAGAGTGAGTTAAGCATTCAGCAGCAAAACTTCAATTGAGTGTGCCTGTCGGCCTCACACCAGTGATACAGGTAAAAAGGACCTGCTCACTCCTACTGATCACTACATGGTATGCTGCCACCACTGCACTCATGCTGCATAACTCTTGCAAAAGCAGTAGCTTTCCACCACAATGAGGATAGCGCTTTGGGCACCCCTCCGGATCCTGAAAGACCACAATCCATGAGACAGGCATATGTCATGGTACAAACGCATGGTCCATGTCCACCCATGACAACACAAATTTGCACTAGTTATCAAGATATCAGTACAGTTGGGGCAATCAGGGCAGGGGTGCACGTCCATCACCATGCGAAGGACTTTCCCCTCCCAACAATGATTTCCATATTAACCTATATTGATGTATTTTATGTCAACCTTATCCATAAACAAATACACCCAAATATTCATAAGAGCTAATGCTTTCTAGCTGCTTGTCTATAAATCACTCATATTACCATTTAGATGTATTCTTCCCACATACTATGTTTTTCTAGAATTGATTTAGAGCTAGGTATGTTTATTGTTTTAGTTCCTAGTAAGGTGGCACTACATGTGCCCAGGGTCTGTAAATTAAATGTGACTAGTAGGCCTGCATCCCTGATTGGCCCACCCACTTCGGTAGCCCTTTAAATACGTCTCAGGCCTGCCATTGCTGCCTGTGTGTGCAGTTTTAAACAGCCAAATAAAACTTTTGCCAGGCCCTAACCTTCCCTTTTAATCTATATGAGTCACCCTAGGTTAGGCCCTGAACAGCCCAGAGAGCAGGATGCAGTGTATCGGGAAGATAGGACATGTACTGTTCAAGTTTTACATGTCCTGATAGGGAAAAACTCTTAAATGTGTGTTTCACTACCACAAGACCTACCTCTCTTGTAGACTAACATTGGAGTTGCATTATTACATTTAATAAGCTGTTATTTCCAAATGGGAACAGGTGACCAGTTCATGTTTGGTGCCGTTGGAATTGTAATGAAAAATCCTAACACCAAGCACCACTACAGGACTTAGGGTCTGAGTGGGCGACAGAGGACTGAATTCTGTCACGACGAGTGACTGACGCACACCCCATCCCCCGAGCGGCTGAGCTAATTGCCGGCTGGGTGCTGTCAAATTCCTAAGTACTTTTGATCTTACATCAGTGTTCTGGCAGATTGCTCAGACTAAGAAGTCTGCATTATCGACCCCAGAGGGCAACTTTGCCCTTTGGTTTAAAGAATTCCCCTGCCACCTTCCAGAGGTTGGTCAACAGGGTCCTGGCTGGGAAGGAGGTATTTTGTGCTTTCTACCTGGTTGACTTAGATGTCTCTAGCTCCATCTTGGAGGAACAGCTGTATCACCTCCAGGAGGTGCTTCAGGTCCTGCAGCAGACAGGCTTGACTATCAAGGTTAGTAAGTGAAAGATAAGGCATTGTCCCATGGTGTATCTGGGTCACAATGGTAGGCGGGGGCAAGGTGCAGCCCCTCCAGGCCAAGATTGAAACTATCTTGGCCTGGCAACCAGCTAAAACACAGACTGAGTTGAGCGACTTTCTGAGCCTCACAGGAAGTTTGTTAAGGAATATGGCACCATTGCTGCCTCCTTCACAGAGATGACTTCAAAGAAGAAACCCAGAAAGGTGATCTGGACAGTGGCCTGCGAGAAACCCTTTGATAATCTCAAGGAGGCCCTGTGTACAGCACTCATACTCAAAGCTCCTGACTTTTCTAAGGAGTTCATAGTGCATACAAATGCTTCATAGCGTAAGTAAGGGTCTGTCTTAGCACAGTGGAATGAGGAGGGCCTAGGTCAATTGGTAGCCTTCAGTAGCAGATTACTTCCCCAGCAACAGAGGTGGAGTGCAATTGAAAGGGAAGACTCTGCTGTGGTCTGGGCACTGAAGAAGCTGATACCCTACCTGTTTGGGGATCACCTCCAAGTTCAGACAGACCACGGGACCCTCAGATGGGTCATGCGAATGAGGGGGGAAATTCCCAAACTGTTGAGGTGGTTCATCTCCCTACAGGGAATGCATTTTATGGCGCACTACCGTCCTGGGTCAGAACACACCAATGCTTATGTTCTAACCAGGTTCTTTTGTTTTAGTGGTGAGAACTCCTAAGCGGTTAGGTAGTTCTCCCAACTTTAAGCATGGCGGGACACATGTTAGATATGTCAGCCTTCGGGTGGTCTGCCCCAATAATAATAATCCATATTTGTAAAGCGCACAATCACCCGTAAGGGTCTCTAGGCGCTTGGGGCCGTCGGGAAGATTAAGCAAACTATTGCCCAGAGTCGCATGATGCTGGGCTAATCTGCAGCCGGTGCCCGGGATCGAACCGTGATCCCCAGATTCCGGCGTCAGTCGCCCTAGCCGCGGCGCCACACCCCTTCCAAGCATTTTACCTTCCTTCTCCATTTTTGCTGATCTCAATTTTGCTAGCCTTAAGACTCTAAGTACTTTACCACTGCTAACCAGTGCTAAAGTGCAGGTGTGCCCTCCTTAAAACATGGTAACACTGGCTTATTCACAATTGGAATATTTGATTTACTTATAAGTCCCTAGTAAATTGGCACTACTTGTGCCCAGGGCCTGAAAATTGAATGCTACTTGAGGTCTAGCAGCACTGATTGTGCCATCCACTTAAGTAGCCCTTTAAACATGCCGCAGGCCTTCCATTGCAGGCTGTGCGTGCAGTTTTAAACTGCCATGTTGACCTGCCTAAAATAAATCTCATGCAAAGCCCAAATCCTCCCTTTTTAAACATATACGTCATCCTTAGGTTAGGTCCTGGACATCCCAGAGGGCAGGGTGTGGTATATTTAGAATGTGTGCTTTTTAGTTTTACATCTGCTGGTAGTGGAAAATGTCTACATTCATTTTTCACTACCGCAAGCCCTACCTCTCCCAAAGACTTATATTGAAGTTACCTTATTACATTTATTACGCTGTAAATTCCAAATGGGCACAGGTAACCAATTCATGTTTGGTGTCTTTAAAATGTTAATGAAAAATCCTAACTTGTGTTAAAGTTGGATTTTAAATTACAATTTTGAAAATGACACTTTTAGAAGGTTTTGGGTAACTTTGCCAACAAGTGATATATTTAAAAGTGTATTCAACTCAAACACTGAAGGTTTCTCTGACACCAGGGCCACGCAGATGTGTTTTGAACATTTGGGAGCCGAATGACTTATCCAGATGTGGTCAAATATGGGGCACATTGGGCATCATGGTGACAAAGAGAGATATAGCACAGAAGTGGGGCGTGTCAGAACTACCTACTTTGGAGCTGTGGTGTAGGAACATGGACATGCTTATAATCACTGAACGTGCAGTATATGTGGCCAGGGCTATCCCTCACAAATGGAATAAGGTGTGGACTCCGTGGAATGTATACAGGGGAGACATATGTGACCCATTGCCAGAAGACGATGTTTCCAGCTCGGATGAGGAGGGGGGAATAGGGCGAGTAGTAAGAGGTAGCGGACCTGTTAAACATGGCTAGTGATATTTCACGAATGATACTGTAGTGTGAAACTTCAAGTGTAAGTCCCTGCTTATTTACATTCTTACAGTACTATTGTCGTATTAAATGTCAACGTGTATGTTTGTTACACTGGAAAATAATAAAAATTGGTATTAAAAAAAAAGTGTATTCAACTAAACTTAACAACTATTTTCTAGACGTTCCGGTAATAATATCCACAATAAATGAGAGGCACAGTAATCAATCAGCATTCAAAAATAAAGAATAAATCAATACAAACCTTGTGGAAGGCACATGAGGACAGCTGTGTATCAATGCAGCCTTTGCCTCTTACAGACTGCAGCACAGACTAATCCAATTGCATCAGTCAAGGCGAATTAAGCCTTCATTGACTTTGCATTTTCCCATGGCTTTCATGTGATAGCCCAGTGCTGTCCTTGCCTTAAGTAAGACGGACACAGACAAGCAAATCTGTATGAGAAACAAGTTTTGTCATTTCCACAATTCAACTGCGTTACACTTCCATACATTTGCTTCGATTATTTTATTTAGAGGTCTTGGATTGTCTGTGAGATCTTGTCCTCATGATAGTCTTGTGATTCATCTGAGCAGAGACCATTTTTACTTTAGTTTCTGTTAATATCAAATTCGGGAGACTTTGTTCCTATGTTTAGGACTGTCTCTATTTTTATTGATGTGTGGGAAATGGGTTTTTGAGTACTGATGACAAGTGAAATGCTAATGTTAATACCTGTTGTTCCTGTCATCAATACCTTTAAAGTACCTTTTCCTCTTGGAACACCTTTTGTAATCATTATGATCTAAATGCAATATAATTGATTTAAATAATACATCCAGTTTGTATTGATTTATTCTTTATTTTCTTAATGCTAATTAACTACTGTGCCTCTCATTTATTGTGGATTTCATCAAGGGACATCAAGAAAATACTGGTTAAGTTAACTTGAATGTACTCTTAAATATATCCCCTGTTGGCAACGTTACCCGATGCTTATCTGCCCATGCCAACAAGGGTATATTGGGTTGCACATTTTGTTATATATATTTTTAGAAATCTGGCAGTTTCCTGCCTTAATCATTTAGTGGCTGTTGCCTACCCCAGGTCACATGACTGGGTGTAGCTGACAGCTGGGCCTTGTGTATACCTCCTAGACAGAGAGACACAATAGAGAGCTTAGGTGTGCCTGGATGGGCAATCATAGGAGCTGTCATCAACCCTACTGACACTTGAATAGGTTGTGTCTGACCTCCACACAGAGAGATACATACCCCCTGTAGTTAGTCTGGAGACAGAACAGAGAAGGAAGGATACCTGGGGACTTCAAATAGGATTCTAGAGCTCTACCACCTTCCAGAAGAAGTTTACCAGGTATAAATATTGGACTTCAGATGCCACCTCTTAAGCACAGGTCTGGACCTAAGGATACTCTGCCAGGAAGAAAGACTGATGTGCTGCTGAAAGGACTGCCACCCTTCTGGACAGCTGCCCTGCTGGACTACTGCCTTTCTGGACAGCTATCCTGCTGGTTTTCTGCCCTGCTGTCCTGATTCCTGAGTCAGAGGGATTTCACCTGCACTTGCACAAAGGACTCCGAGATTGACTCTATGGCTTTGTCTGCAGGACTTCTGTTCAGGGCCACCTGGACATAGCAGCCTCACACCCACCTAAACCAGCATCCAGTTGGTGCCCTTCAGGTCCTGGACCCTTGGTATGGCATCAGAGATGGTGAATTGAGGTTTTTAGCTTTTCACTACTGCGAATGGGCCAGTTAGTGCCTAAACCTTTCTCACTCGCACAGCTTGCCAATGATAAGTTCTGTCAGTTCGACCCTTCGTGCTACAGCATTGGTCGCCATCAGGGAGTGCCATCACGCAGTACCAGCACCGACCGATCGTGACGACATCAGGATCTTTGCGCTACAGTAATGCCCGCCCATGATTCTAGGCCGGCTCTTTGAGTTATATTAGCGGCTATCCGCAACACTTCCCTGCTCCTCGTGGCCCCCTACACCTGAACTGGACTTTGTGCACTGGACTAAGAATGTTACTTTCAAGCGGGACTTGGTCCCTGTATCTGAGCCATGCTCCATCACAATCAGCCTGAGCCTATAATCTACTGATTGTATTTTGAAGTTTTGATCTTGTTTTATTTACTCTATTTTCTAAACTGGGTTTGGGATCCATTTGTGGTGTGTTTTCATTGTGTTACTGTTTGAAGTGTTAAGCCTGACTTCTCTGTGTCAAGCTAACCGAGGGTTGAGAACAGGTTAATTTAGGGATTGCTTGTGACTTCCTCCTGAGAAGAACTGTGGTTACTGCTTGAGAAGGGTTTCACCCCCCTCAACCAGAAACCTAATTTCATACAGCATTATTCACAACAAATCTGTTAGAAATAGCCCATTGCACACCTTGAACCTAAACATAATTCATCAGTTCAACAAGACCACTACTTTGTGCCTGATAAAGTGAGCTTCTCAAATGTTCGACCTTGCCGGACTTAAGAAAAGTTTGAACTTTATCACTCACAAACTGGCCAACATTGTGCAAGACTAAACACTATGGAGAACCTTCACATAAGAAAAAACCCTTTAAAAATTGCGATAACACTTTTAGAATTGGATTTAAAAACAGAAACAAATCTGACCTCCGGCCACTGTGGGTAAAAAAATCAACCAAACCCAGGCTAAATGAGAATGTGATAGCAAAAAAATTAAATTGCAAAAACAACAAGTGATGGACCGAATGTGGATCAATGTCACACATTCCCCCAGTCAAAAGATCTGGGCCCAAATCCATCGTTTTTTTGCACTCCACACCACCCTGGGTTAGACAATGGCGATATGCAAATCAGCTCTGACCCTGTTGCCCCATGGGAACAGTCCAGTCCGAACTACAAAAGCCATGTCCTTCCCAGAACGGAATCAAGCATCCGAGGACCGGACCGGTTTCGAGGTAACACCTCTCATCAGCCCGGCTAGCTTGACTCCAAGTGGTGTGGAGTGCCTGGGACCCACGTCTGGGCATCCCCAGCGCACTTAGGGCGGCAATTGCAAAAACAACAAGTGATGGACCGAATGTGGATCAATGTCACACATTCGCCCAGTCAAAAGATCTGGGCCCAAATCCATCGTTTTTTTGCACTCCACACCACCCTGGGTTAGACAATGGCGATATGCAAATCAGCTCTGACCCTGTTGCCCCATGGGAACAGTCCAGTCCGAACTACAAAAGCCATGTCCTTCCCAGAACGGAATCAAGCATCCGAGGACCGGACCGGTTTCGAGGTAACACCTCTCATCAGCCCGGCTAGCTTGACTCCAAGTGGTGTGGAGTGCCTGGGACCCACGTCTGGGCATCCCCAGCGCACTTAGGGCGGCAATTGCAAAAACAACAAGTGATGGACCGAATGTGGATCAATGTCACACATTCCCCCAGTCAAAAGATCTGGGCCCAAATCCATCGTTTTTTTGCACTCCACACCACCCTGGGTTAGACAATGGCGATATGCAAATCAGCTCTGACCCTGTTGCCCCATGGGAACAGTCCAGTCCGAACTACAAAAGCCATGTCCTTCCCAGAACGGAATCAAGCATCCGAGGACCGGACCGGTTTCGAGGTAACACCTCTCATCAGCCCGGCTAGCTTGACTCCAAGTGGTGTGGAGTGCCTGGGACCCACGTCTGGGCATCCCCAGCGCACTTAGGGCGGCAATTGCAAAAACAACAAGTGATGGACCGAATGTGGATCAATGTCACACATTCCCCCAGTCAAAAGATCTGGGCCCAAATCCATCGTTTTTTTGCACTCCACACCACCCTGGGTTAGACAATGGCGATATGCAAATCAGCTCTGACCCTGTTGCCCCATGGGAACAGTCCAGTCCGAACTACAAAAGCCATGTCCTTCCCAGAACGGAATCAAGCATCCGAGGACCGGACCGGTTTCGAGGTAACACCTCTCATCAGCCCGGCTAGCTTGACTCCAAGTGGTGTGGAGTGCCTGGGACCCACGTCTGGGCATCCCCAGCGCACTTAGGGCGGCAATTGCAAAAACAACAAGTGATGGACCGAATGTGGATCAATGTCACACATTCCCCCAGTCAAAATATCTGGGCCCAAATCCATCGTTTTTTTGCACTCCACACCACCCTGGGTTAGACAATGGCGATATGCAAATCAGCTCTGACCCTGTTGCCCCATGGGAACAGTCCAGTCTGAACTACAAAAGCCATGTCCTTCCCAGAACGGAATCAAGCATCCGAGGACCGGACCGGTTTCGAGGTAACACCTCTCATCAGCCCGGCTAGCTTGACTCCAAGTGGTGTGGAGTGCCTGGGATCCACGTCTGGGCATCCCCAGCGCACTTAGGGCGGCAATTGCAAAAACAACAAGTGATGGACCGAATGTGGATCAATGTCACACATTCCCCCAGTCAAAAGATCTGGGCCCAAATCCATCGTTTTTTTGCACTCCACACCACCCTGGGTTAGACAATGGCGATATGCAAATCAGCTCTGACCCTGTTGCCCCATGGGAACAGTCCAGTCCGAACTACAAAAGCCATGTCCTTCCCAGAACGGAATCAAGCATCCGAGGACCGGACCGGTTTCGAGGTAACACCTCTCATCAGCCCGGCTAGCTTGACTCCAAGTGGTGTGGAGTGCCTGGGACCCACGTCTGGGCATCCCCAGCGCACTTAGGGCGGCAATTGCAAAAACAACAAGTGATGGACCGAATGTGGATCAATGTCACACATTCCCCCAGTCAAAAGATCTGGGCCCAAATCCATCGTTTTTTTGCACTCCACACCACCCTGGGTTAGACAATGGCGATATGCAAATCAGCTCTGACCCTGTTGCCCCATGGGAACAGTCCAGTCCGAACTACAAAAGCCATGTCCTTCCCAGAACGGAATCAAGCATCCGAGGACCGGACCGGTTTCGAGGTAACACCTCTCATCAGCCCGGCTAGCTTGACTCCAAGTGGTGTGGAGTGCCTGGGACCCACGTCTGGGCATCCCCAGCGCACTTAGGGCGGCAATTGCAAAAACAACAAGTGATGGACCGAATGTGGATCAATGTCACACATTCCCCCAGTCAAAAGATCTGGGCCCAAATCCATCGTTTTTTTGCACTCCACACCACCCTGGGTTAGACAATGGCGATATGCAAATCAGCTCTGACCCTTGCAAAAAAACGATGGATTTGGGCCCAGATCTTTGGACTGGGGTGAATGTGTGACATTGATCCACATTCGGTCCATCACCTGTTTTGTTTGCAAATTCGCCATAAGTGCGCTGGGGATGCTCAGACGTGAGTCCCAGGCACTCCACACCACTGGAGTCAAGCTAGCCGGGCTGATGAGAGGTGTTACCTCGAAACCGGTCCGGTCCTCGGATGCTTGATTCCGTTCTGGGAAGGACATGGCTTTTGTAGTTCGGACTGGACTGTTCCCATGGGGCACAGGGTCAGAGCTGATTTGCATATCGCCATTGTCTAACCCAGGGTGGTGTGGAGTGCAAAAAAACGATGGATTTGGGCCCAGATCTTTGGACTGGGGTGAATGTGTGACATTGATCCACATTCGGTCCATCACCTGTTTTGTTTGCAAATTCGCCATAAGTGCGCTGGGGATGCTCAGACGTGAGTCCCAGGCACTCCACACCACTGGAGTCAAGCTAGCCGGGCTGATGAGAGGTGTTACCTCGAAACCGGTCCGGTCCTCGGATGCTTGATTCCGTTCTGGGAAGGACATGGCTTTTGTAGTTCGGACTGGACTGTTCCCATGGGGCACAGGGTCAGAGCTGATTTGCATATCGCCATTGTCTAACCCAGGGTGGTGTGGAGTGCAAAAAAACGATGGATTTGGGCCCAGATCTTTGGACTGGGGTGAATGTGTGACATTGATCCACATTCGGTCCATCACCTGTTTTGTTAGCAAAAAAATTAAAACACACCACCAAATTAATACTAATTTGTTCCCATGCTCTTGAAGGAAACTCCATGGGATGTAAAGGCATAACATTAACTATCAACATCTTCTTACACCTGCACAAATCATACATTTACTAATCACTAAATCAACTTCTCTGTCCATTGATGGCCACCAAAAGGTTTGCAGAAAACAACATTTGGTGAAAGTATTCCTCTCATGAGAAATCTTGATCAGCCTACATCTTAGGCCAACTGGAAGAACCAGTTTTTCACCAGGAACTGGAATACCATCTGCTAGAAATGAGGTTTCTGGTTGGCAGAGGTATGCACCCCGTCCAAGCAGGAACCACCACTGTAGTCAGGGTAAGCTTGATAAACACTGTAAATTAAACTGTGCTCACCCTGTGGTAGCTTGGCACAGAGCAGGCAGGCTTAACTTAAGAGGCAATGTGTAAATATTTGTGCAACACACACAGTAGCATAATGAAAGCACCACAAAAAGACTCCACACAGGTTTAGAAACATAGAAAATATTTTTTAGGAAAAAATCTGAGTTATTAACTTTTAAAGAACAAACCAAAAAATCCAAAGTTGAGGCTGACGTGATAGAGGGCAGACGGGCTACAGAACTCAGACAGGTTCAGCTGACAAAGTACCTTAGATGGAGCAAACTGTCGACATACAGGGTGGGAAACAAACTTTACAACGCAGTCATTACATCACACTACACTTACAACACAGTCATTACATTACAACATCCCTTACAACGCATGTCACTACAACGCAGGCATTACAATGCATACCATTACAATGCATGACACTACATTGCATGTCACTACAATGCAGCCATTACAACACGTACCATTACAACGCATACCATTACAACGCATAGTACCCCTAAACTATCCAACACTTACCCTACTGTTGCACCCCCTGGAGTTAGAATATTAATTTTTACCCCTACACTATCCAACACTTACCCTACTGTTGCACCCCCTGGAGTTAGAATAGTAATTTTTACCCATATACTATCCAATACTTACCTTAAATGCAACGTAATGGTATGAGTTGTAATGCTATGCGTTGTAAAGGTAGCATGCAATGTAATGGAATGCATTGTAAAGGTAGTTTTTTAATATGTGATGTAGTGTCATGCGATGTGATGGAATGCGTTGTGGTGGATGTTGCGATGTAAAAACTGCATTGTAAGTGCATGCATTGTAAATGTATGCATTGTAACGTCATACAATCACCGACGGCTCGAGTCGATGAGTCAAGGAGGAGGCGATCATCGGCGCCAATCCATGCCATCGATGGAAGCTTCGTCGATGAACCCCTGTATGATGCAGACACTGCGTCATCGTTGAGTTGCGCAGTCTATCTTCATCGAACCGCGCTGGCTGTGGCGCCACTGCCATCAAGCAGGCTCTGCGTCAGTGTTGATAGATGATGAGTTGGTTCTGATCTGCACAAAGTAGCTGTGCCGTCTACTTCAATGAAGAAAACCTGCTAAAACTCACTCCCGGACTGGACTGGAAGGGGCCTTGGGCAAGGGTAGGGCTCAAATATGGCAGAATCCAGTAGCACTAGCAGGATTGCATGAAGTCTTTTATGACCGTGAGTCTTCAGTAAACAGGAGGCAAGCCAGAAAGTCTTTGGATTCACACTGAATTCAAGTGAGATGGGTCCAGTCCTTATCCTTAGCAGAGTAGAGATCAACAGGCAGCAGGGCAGCTCAGCATAGCAGTGAATCAGTTTCTTAGAACAGTCAGTCAAGCAGAGGGACACAAATGTGTTTCTCGCAAATTGTTGTATGTGTGTTATTTTTGCTTAGACCTGCTATTTTAAGATTAAGGATATGTAAATCTGAAGCGCTCTGACCAGATTCAGGTCATGCCCGCGCTATAAAAAACACAGAATAAATAAATAAGTAAATAAATAAGGAGCAAATCCCTGTGTTTTCCCGCAACGGCTCCAATTCTAATGGCTGAGTTTTCCCATACGGGAACACTTCTATAAAGCGTGTCTATTTGTAGTTGTTTGCGTGGTTGTATCCATGTTTCCACTGTAGATTGGGGGATGGGGTTGTTGGATAGTGCCATCAGTGATCATGTGGGATAAAGTAATGCAAGTCCTTGTTTACTGTTTATGCAATGCCCTTTGCAGGGATAACAAATAGTGAGTAACTCTGGTGGCCTCAGATGGCAGTTGAGATAGTTGTAGTGCTGTATAATGAAGCTCTATAATTGGCAAGCCCAAACTCCCTGCTTTACTAGGAGCTATTGACTCCCTCTCCCTCAACTAGGCTACTAACAATCTGCCAACCTCTTACCTCTGCTCGCAACAGTGTACTTTGAGGTAGAAAAGAGAATACTCAGGATTTTAGGTGTAGAGAGAGTTTAGAGCTAGTTTAGATTCCCTGAATTGTTGCTCATTGAAGATTGTGGGAGTCTCAATACATTGTTCAGCCCAGAGGGTACTGTCTCTTTCTAATTCTAATTGCTTCTTTTATTTGCTTGCATGTTTGTAATGCCGGAATCCCTCCTTATGTGCCCTCTGATCATAGCTTTCCGAGCTGCCTAGTGGATTTCGAAGGGATTAACTGAGTCTTTCTTCTGCTCAAAGTATATTGACACATGGGCATTCAAGGAAGGTTTTTCCACAGGCGGTTTGTACTGGGAATTTCTCATTCTGTATGGCTTTCTTTTGGGATGGTGTAACCCCATTCTATTGAAAACTGGAGAGGAGATTGATCAGAAATGGAGCCTTCTAAGATAGAAGAATCTAAAATGTGGGGTTTCAAGGAGTAGGATGTCAGAAAGCTGCATATTCTAGATCCGGCTCCATGTGGGCAGGAAAGGAAGGTTGTAACCATTAGCAGTGGGATAGATAAGGGACCTTATATCTTGTGGTCCTCCGTCTGACTGAATTTCATCCACCACTGCCTTGTCATTGTTATTCCTTGAGTCCCTTTGCTGCCTGGTTCCAGATTGCAATACCCCTAATATTAGTTGAGCACTCCCAAATGCTGATAGAACTTTGGAAAGCATGTTACCGAATCACACAGGAGGTTTACGAGTGAATACCAAATTGCAAATTGGGAGGGTAGTGTTTAGGGTGTGCCTTCTAATTTTTGATTTCTTAAGGTATGTACCAATGGTTAACGACTGCGCTCTAAAACCATTGACAGGTTACTGACACCTCAAAGGAGGTAGTAGCCTATTCACAAATGAGAAGTCGATAAGTATCGATGCAGATCCTGTTTTCTGTAAAGAAAATGGTCTGTATATTGGGGAGAGGATGTAGCCTTACGGCTAGAGCATTCTACCCTGAAACCGGGGAACCGGGTTCGAGTCTTGGCAACCACGCTCAACATCCTGAGATTCTGGGCAAATCACTTAATCTTCCCGTGCCTAACAAAAATGAATGTGTCCTTGTGTAACAAAACTGATCTTTGGGCTTAGTTTGCGCTATATAAAACGCAAAAAAATAAATAAAAGGTAAAAGATTTTTTCCTGCCGATCATCCTTGTGATGACAGTTATCATAATGGGTCGTAATTTGCGGCGTACCTTAATAATATACCACAAAGATATCGTCATACAAATTATTTTTCACTCTGTGGAGTAATGATAAACAACATGTATTGCTCCTCTTTTTAAAATCATCACCCAAGCTATTAGTGGCATGCTTAGTCACTGGATTTGATCTTGCAACCATAGAAGCCAGGAAGGGCTCCACCTTGGTGGAGGAAGCACTTTGATATTTCTTTTGGGGTCAAATATAAGATAAAATTACATAGAAGCTACTGTGGTATCCCTTTATTTTGGATACCCCGGTATATGTAAAATTAAAAAGAATTTGGATGCTCATGGATATGATTCTTCTGGCATTCATTAGGTCAACATGTTTAAGCCATCTACGAAAACCAGCTAGGGTCCACATCTTTCATAAGGTCTAGAAAGCTCTGCCTTAATATTAATATCACCCTAGTCCTACCTGCCCAGCCTATTTGTAAGGATAAAGGAACACTTGTAACATGCAGGCTTACTTATCCTTGAACAACAAAGCTATCAGCCGGTACCTGTGGAAGCCAGGAAGCCATATAAAACACTTATATTTAAACTCTTCGTGTTTTTTGTTTCCTTCTGCACATTATGAATGAAGAAAACATTCATCAATACAGCCCTTTGTGACATTCAAACACAGCCAACTTGTGCATGCAAAATAAAAGTTACACACACAACGCTGCTCTATTTTCCTTGTTTTTAACTTTCATTCTGCATCCACTTTTCGTCTCACATCACTTACTGTCACCTTTCTACTACCCTCTAATTTCTAGCTCTGCTTTCTTTGCTCTGCTTCCTCTTTTTGTAGCCTCTGTTTTCCTCCTCTTTTTTATCCGCTCTACACCTCCTTTTCATCTCTCATCCAGCACCGTCCTCTTCATCCCACCCCCATTTTCTAGCTCTGCTCTCTATTCTTTGTTCTGTTTACCTTCTTTGCAGCCTCTGTTTTCCCTCTGTACTTCCCCTGCTTTCTATGCCTTCTTGATTTTTCAATCACTGGCCCGGTTGACAACTTGAATTCTGCTTATCAGTCCAATAGCTGTCTACTCTTTAGACTGGAATCAAGGTCTATTGTAAGAGCTATATAACAGCATTTGTAGGGATAAACTGTGCCTGCATCAATTATAAAAGTTTGGAAATATTTGTGCAATTCCACCTACCATTAACCAAACTTAACAGCTGCTAGACCGAGTCTTACTACCTGCCACCCCTTAACCTCCATTTTTTCTGCCTACCTTCTTTCCCATACACAGTTTGTGGATTAGGAAGCCGAAGACACCCCTCATCCAGCTTCGCTCATTTGATGGTTCTTGAGCTACCACTTGGCTGGGCCTGCAGGTGAAGGCAAGAGGCTGAGATAGGGTCTTGTGACCGCACCACTTCACAAGCCCTCCCCCGGGCATCAGTGCAAAGGGCGGAGAAGACAAGGCCAGTTGGTTGTTCATGGCTGGTAAAAGATATACAACAACCAAGCTGCCAATACTGATAAACAATTCCAATATCACTAGATGATAGGTGCAGGGATATCAAACCGGGCAACCATAAGTTTTTTATTAGCTTTTTATAGTCCAATCAGCCTTATAGATGTAAGTCAGAAAATCTATGCAAGGCTACTCTTACAACGCTTATTGAACTGGGTCAATGATAACAACATTTTGACCCCCCTCCAGGCAGGGTTTAGGGCCAAAATGTCCACAACTGACCAACTATTTCGGCTCCAGGTTCTTTACTGGAAGCTCATTGTTTTGGACCGGGGAAGTCTATACTTAACGTTTGTGGACTTAAAGTCAGCATTCAATATGGTGGATCAAAACCAACTTTGGTCCATCCTACTATCCATGGGGGTACCACCATATCTTTGCTACCAATTTAAACTCCTCCACGATGGCACTTTTGCCAGAGTACGTTTTGGAAAGTATGGTCAACTAACTGGGCCCTTTCCGGTTGAGAAGGGGGTCAGGCAGGGCTGTGTGCTTGCCCCAACCCTCTTTTCCCTCTTCCTCAACTGGCTTATAGAAGATCTACTATCCATTAAGGACATTGACTCCCCGAAATTGGCCTCTCAGAGATTTCTCGCATTAATGTTTGCGGATGATATCTTGCTGCTTTCAAAATCCCCCATGGGTATGCAGAGGGTAATAAACCAGTTCACTAAATTCTGTAACCAAAGAAACCTGGTAGTCAACATCAACAAGACTAAGTATATGGTATTTAACGCCAACACTACTTACTGTCCCCATCCTATGATGGAAGGTAGACCACTAGAAAGAGTCCCAACCTTTGACTACTTAGGCTTAACTCTAAATGATAGAATGGGCTGGGGTGCACAAATGTCCAAGGTCAATTTAAAATTAATTAAGACAACTGGGGGGATTTTAAAAGTCCAAAAAAGCTGTGCTCATAAAATTGTTATTGCCCCACTTGAAATCTTTTATGGGGCGGAACTTTAGGGGCACGTCCCTTCTACTGAGCTAACCACCACAGAAAATAACTTTATTAGGCAAATCCTAACACTGCCCAGAAATATCCCAATTGTTCCACTAAGGCTGGATCTGAATATTAGCCCCATCACTGATGCCATTGCCTCACGCCCACTACTTTATTGGAGGAGGCTGTGGAGCATCCCTGAGCTGGAAAGCTACAAGGAGGAATTAAAAGTGGTGCTAGCGTCCCCAGGAGCAGGTAGGATTCCTTGGCTGCGTTTTGTAAGGCAGTCCCTCGCTCTGATCGGACAAGAAAACTTATGGTCAAAGCCTGAGGAGCCCTGCTCAGGTATTTCCAAGAAAACTCTGTCCAACACTATAAGGGACTTTAATCTCAAGAAGACATTCTGCTCAGTTACACCTACGCGCTTGACTGGCGCCTTCCTGAATCATAAGTCACTCTACAGCTTTGAACAAGTAATATATGTAATTCAACCTACTCTAGCGAAGAAGCTGTACTTACAGTTTAGATTTGGAACTCCATGTCACCCTCTTTTGTCCAGCCTACTCACTCATACGGAGAAAGTGGATAACTCAGTTGTGTAACAACCTGGGCATCAGGAATTATCTAGTCTTCTTCGGGATTTTGAAGTCTGACACAAACCCAGTGATAGTGTTTGCCGTAACTACGTTTTTATTTTCTATGTGGACTATTTGAAGGAAACTGCTTACTTAAAGATGGCACACATGTATATATTTGTAGAGACTCGAAAATTAAGTGGATCATCAAACGCTATCTTAACTTTTGAAAATTATTTAAAGTTTTATAGTCTTAACTTATTGTCTTCTCCCCTCTGAATTTTAGACGATGTATTTTAGCATATATAATCACTAATTAATGGTTTTAAAATTGCTCATGTATTTCTATGTCCTTTGATGGTTAAAACTAACCGAAATAAAGTTTTTTTGAATTGAATTAGCTTTTTATTTTCAATATTCAAAAGATTTGTTTTCATTTAAGACACATATAGGGGATATGTATTTAAACAAATGACATCAAATAAATAAACAAACCTCTTTTCTGTCACACTCCTAATAATTCATCCGTACAGGCACATACACATTTACACATCCACCACACTCAACACACATAACAAAATCCTTGCAGGCCAGTATAATTATTATGAAAACAGGCCTGGCCACTTCCCAAACAGAGTTGAACTTCAGTTTTTTTAGAAGTGCATAGAAATTACACGAACAGCTAAACAATTTTATCAACACAGTTTTTTCACAATGTATCATGAGTCTTAATCACAACATAGATACAATTTGGTTGAAAGTGGCATTAAGAAAGGTCTACGCGTTTCGAACCCCGAACACTTTAGGGGTTCTCATCAGGACCAACAACCACTCTGGAGTCAGAAAAACGAAAAATAATATCAAATCCATATTCTAACTTCATTTGCCCAGCGCTCCAGAACATTCGCCACTGGCCGCTACTTACCAACTTCAAGAAAAGCCACCACCATGGGCTTCCTCTGATTTATTATTCAAAGTGTGATTCTAAAACAAAATAAAACATACAGAAACGTCCTGTCGTCAAAAATCAAATGGGGAGCATCAGATACAGAAATTCTCTGTTTCAGGCACGTATACTTACTCCCACCCGAGTTTTTCAGCTATAGGTCTTTTATGTCTTGTGTTCCGTCAAATTACCTGAAGCGCCAAAGCGCCAGCACCTAAACAAACATCCATATAATGCCATGAGTTTACCGTGTGTGGCAGTTTCCAGAGTAAGACAGACCGTCCACGCTTTTGTTTTAGGCATACCTTCTAAGTAAAGCACTCATCCGCGGAATATAGAATATTTACTGACTCACCTCGCAGTGATATATCAGGGCTGCCACCACCTGGAAAAAAACGGTGTGGTTAGAACGTGACATGCTCTAGTTCTGAAGGCTGTTTCTAATCCGAACAGTCACTCCGACTTTCGTAGCTTACCTCAGAGTTCTAGCGGCTGGCTTCAATGTCCGCCAATGCTGCAACCTTTCATTTGTTGATATCGAACGACATCTTCAACCTTTCGTTTGTTGATATAAAACAGCGTCTTCAACCCGAAAGTTAAATTCTTACTCCACGTAGCCCGACAGCTGTGTGGCGTACGTGACGGGCACAAGGCTTTTCGGTTAATGTAATTTAACCTCGGTGGACCCCAAGGTGGGACCTGGGTCGTCTTGGGGAGATTCTGGGACCCCAGAGGAGAGGACATTGAGGTGAAGTTATCTCAAAAAGAAGCCACGCTTATACTAAAATTTGACACAGCCGTGTCAGGTTTGAATGAGATGTCCGAACTATAGAAACTGAAACATACCCATGCAGGTATTTCTTCCCGGATCTACATGAATATGTAGATTACCATGTGTTTAAAATCAAGTGTCAATATCAACTAACATCGGGATAGGACCCCCCCCCCCCACAGCACTATGAAACCCAAGGCGTAATCATGAGCCTATATCCACTTTGATCATGAAATTGGTTTCCGGCCACTTTTGAATATTACAGGGTGCTGATTACACCGCGCACATACGTCCTTGATATTTTGTCAATCTTAAAAAGATGCCACCCCTTTCATGTTATATCCGGAATCTACCCAGGACAGCTCCCACTTAGATCATATCCTACCTACACAATATAACAAATATCATCCATACTCCTCCATTCTCTTTTAAACCATACACTCTTAAAGCAGGAGTCCCTCAAGGCTCTACCATCTCCCTCATTCTTTTAAATAGCTACATGAAATCATGACAGAAACTAATCAGTTGTTTGTACTTAACCTGCTTTTAACTGTACTGATGATCCACCTTTACTTCTGAAACTGGTAAGTCCCAAGGATACTGGAAAATCCCAAATCTTCAGTTGTCTCCAGGCCATTGACCAATGGATGACATTGAGCCACCTCATTCTGAATGCATTAAAAATTAAAATTTTCACCAGTGGCACTGGCAAATGAATGACCCTCTCAATCCCTGGCCTGATGATCTAGGACCATTGTCAAAAATAACCAAGGAGGTAAGAAACCTCAGAATTACCATGGACTCCAATCTGTCAATGAATGTCAAAGTGGATATGATAGCCAACTCAAGCTTTCTTACAACGGAAAGGCTGCAGCACATATTCCTGCACCTAGGAATGCTCCACAGCCTTCAAGCAACAATTTCTCTTATTCTATCAAAACCTGATTATGCTAATGGCATATATCATGGCACGCCTTTATTAACTATGAGGAGGTTACAGAGAAATCAGAATTCTGTAGCTAGACTACTGCTACATGTAAATCCACAAGCACAAATCTCCCATGGCTTAAGGGCATTTCACTGGTTTACGGTTACTAGAAGATCCTCACTAAAGCTGCTTTGTAGCACACACAAAGCAATACATGGCAAAGGGCCACTTTTCATCAGGAAGACAATCATTAAAACATATACAAAAAAATCATCTTTGCTCTAGAATAGCACTCCCCCTCAAAATTCCTGCATACAAGAAAAACACCAGGTGTGGAATATCTTTCTCTGTTCAAGCAGCCAATCTTGGGAATTCACTACCCACAAACATAAGACCACTTCCAACCATCTCACCTGCAGAAGATTAGTCAAGAGCTGGCTTTTCCTACAGTTGTGCGCTAAGTTAAATTTACATTGCGCCACCGCAAAGCACAGTTTTTGTTAAAGAAGATATTGTAAATGATGTAATAGGTGGAGTAATTAGCAGGTGCGAGTTATTGCTACCTTATGGCATGAGTTATAGTTTCTTGAGATAACTCTAACTATCACTGCTGAATTTCTATGGTTTTGGATGTATAAATGTGGAACCTAACTATAACGTCCCTGTAACCTTTGGGTTTTTAGTGAATTTCTAACGTTTTTAAATTCTGTTTTCTAACTATGACGTCCCTGTAACTTTTGTTTTTTTCAGTGAATTTCTATGTTTTTTTAACTTAAAGTATTATTTAATTACCATACGTTAATCCAACTGCTGCCGTGCACGGCCTTTGGCTGTGCACGGCAGGGGTGTTGGCTGCAGAGCCTGCGGCCAACCCCCACAATCAGCCAATCCCACACTGTGCATGGCCTTCTGCTGTGCACTGCAGGCGATTGGCTGCAGGGCCTGGCACCTTGCAGCCAACCCCCAGTATGCAGCCAACCCCATGCAACACAAGGCCTTTGGCCATGTGCAGTGGGGGTTGCCACAGGGCCCCCTCAAACCATGCTACCCGGGAGGGTGGCACGCAGCCCCCCCTTCCCAGGCATATTTCAGCCTACGGGACCTCATCCCCAAGGTCCCACCGCATTTGTTAAGGGGAGGGGTACATAGCCCCCCTCCCTGGACTTTATATGGCCTCTGGGACCCCATCTGCCGGAGCCCTACCATATTGTATCTGGGGAGGGGGCTTGCAACCCTCCTATGCAGGTAGAGTTCTGGTCCAGGGACCCCATCTTCCAGGGCACAGCCATATTAGGAATGGAGAGGGAGTAGGAAGCCCCCCTTCCCATGCTGATTGGGGCCCTGGGACCGCATCTCCCAGGGCTAGGCCACATTCATTCCCTCCTCTCTATGAATACCCTCAGCATGTCTGATGACCCGATGAATCCGATAAAGCTCTATCTGACTGGATTCAGCAGCCTCTTGACACACTTATCCCTGCTAAGTGGTCTAAGAATCGCAATAATAAATCCAGTCCTTGGTTTAATGATAAGCTCGCTACTATGCGTAAAGTATGCAAATGGTTGGAAAGGGCATGGAGACGGGATTATGACCCGGTCCTGAAAGGGTACTATCAGGCAGCCATCAAGAACTATCAGAGGGCCATCCAGACGGAACGGGCAGCCTACTTTGCGGATGAAATCAGGAGTAGTAGTAATCCCGCTAAAAGTATTTTTCTATACTTAAAGATCTTAAATCGGCAGGGTCATCTATAGCGCCTTCGATTTCGTCAGGTCAGCAATGTGAAGATGTCACCACCGTTTTTATCAAGAAGGTTGAGAACATCTATAAGACCTTCCCTCCATCTTTGATAAATTCAGGTCCAGTTCATAGACGCCTTTCTAACCGCACTCTTGCTGTCTTCCCGTCAATCTCACAGGATGAGTTGCTCATGTTATGTAGCATGGTTAAATCAGGTTCTCCTGCAGACCCCCTTAAGTCTGAACAATTTATGAAATCTCTGCTTGTGCTCCTCACACCTCTGTGTCAGTTGATCAACATGTCCCTGTCCATGGCGGTCATTCCTAGTGCTTGGAAACAAGCGAGGGTGGTCCATCCATTAAAAAAATCTACTTTGGAAACAGCCAAACCAGATAATTTTTGCCCCAGATCTCTCTTGCCGTGGGTGTCCAATATCTTTGAGGCCCATATTAATTCCATTATGACAGGATTCCTAGAAAATAACAGCATGTTGGACCCCTCTCAGAATGGCTTCCACCCGGGCCACAGCACGGAGTCTGCTCTCCTAGCTGGGACCCAACATCTGAGGGTAGCATTAGATACCAGACACACTTCAGCGCTGATTTTATTAGATCTCAGTGCTGTGTTCAACACCGTTTCCCACCAGATCCTGCTGCAACAGTTGGAGGAGGCTGGCATCGAGGTCTCGGCCCTGGAATGGTTCGCCTCTTTTCTTTCTGAGAGAACCTTCCAGGTGACGGCCCTCCCTTTTGCCTCCCTGAAACATACTGTCAAACAAAGGGCTTCACAGGGCTCAGCATTAAGCCCTAGGTTATTCAACCTGAATGTCCCACTGTTAGCAGCTGTGGCCAGGAGCAGAGGACTATCAGTAGTATCATATGCTGATGATACTCAGCTGGTAGTAGGACTCTCTGATGATTCCACCAGGATGCTCTCAAGTTTCGAAACGAACTTGCAGCTGTTGCAGAGTGGATGCCTGCCAACTGTCTCCAGCTTAACACCAGCAAATCTGAGGTTCTGCTGGTAGGGAGAAACTCAGAGCTGTGGAGCGAGCGCTGGTGGCCTGCAACCCTGGGATGTGCATCCGCCCCCAAACAGTTGGTTAAAAATCTGGGTGTCTGGGTAGACTCAGTCCTCAGTTTTCAGGTCCAAGCCAAAAAAGTGGCGGGGACCTGCTTTGGACTACTGCGTGGTCTCAAAACGCTGCTGGGTTTCTTTGATCCTTCCATTTGTCAAGTTATCATCCAGGCCTCCATTATGTCTAGACTAGACTATGCCAGCTCTCTTTACCTGGGGGCTAACACAGCAGAAATTTTACGGCTGCAGAGGGTTCAAAATGCAGCTGCTAGAACTCAATTCAATTCAATTCAATAATGCTTTATTCGACTTTATATTGCGAAATCATAAAAGCACAGATTAAAAATTTTTTAAAGAATCTTTACAAGATTAAAAGACATTGTATAAAAACAGGTGATAAATTCATTAACTGATTTAAATATACTGTGAACTAGCCTGTAGCCTCTATAAGAGAGAAAAGACATCATATACAGGTTTACGAGTTCAATTCAAATGTAAGGTGGTATATATTCACTACATGCAACCACTCACATTGTGTTCCGGATAAGGGGCATCATAATCAGGCTTACATGTTCGATACAAATATGGAATAGTGTATATTTGCTGCTTACAACCTTTCACATTGTACTCCGGAACCTAATAGCTAACTTTAAAAAAGAAGAAACTGCCTTGATTACAATTTCAGTCTCCAATTGTTGTAATTTAAAAAAAGCAACCCTGCACCTGTTTAGCCCCCAACTTTTAAAGATAGGAATCAGAAACCTTTTTCTTGGAACCAAGAAAAATTTGCAAAACAGGATGCTGTGCATGTTGGTGTGGTGGGATATATCATCACATGGTCACTTAGGCTGATCCTTTGACCAGTCATTGATTTCTGGGAAAGTTATCAGTCTATAGAAGGAGTCAGTACGGAAGCATGCCAATAGCATCCGTGAATAGCTACTTGGTTCAAGTAACAAATACAGTTGAATCCCCTCACAGGTGGTCATCAGCTGATTTTCCATGACTGAGCGTTCACCTTTTCGGAAAGCCACCTTTTATTCTCCAGATATTCCTTTTTTAATGTATTTCTAAACACTGATTCCATACTTGTTGGTGTTTCAAACTATTCTGGTTGCCCGATCTTATGCATCATGTTTTTAATGTACATGATCCATTTTATATTGGCAACTCTATCTAGATTAAGGCAGTCTTTAATTATGTCTCTATTTAGGCCTGTCTCTGGTGTAACCCATATTTTGTGCCACAGCAGTAAGGGGGGAATTTTGATGGTATCAGTAATGTGAGTTAAACCCAGATCACTATGGCAGCTGTAAGTAGCCGTGGATCTAGGTACTGCTAATAAATAACGGGCGAAGTAATTTTCACATCGCTGTATCAATTCCATATTTTCAATCCCCCAATCTCCAGCCCCATAAGTACCAGTAGAAATGCACTTAGCTTTATAAATATCCAGCAGTTCTGACACAGGTCTCCCACCCAATTTCTTAGAGAAATTTATCACAGCTCCTATTGCCCTGGAGAAGATTCATTTTCTTGCGGTCATAGTAGCCTGCCAGGTTCCATTCCTATCAAAGTTAATTCCTGAGTAGGAAAATGTATTAGTACTCTCGATCTTATTCTTATCTAGGAAAATATCACAGGTGCTCTTTGTCCTGCTTTCACAGGTCATAGAATAGGTCTTTGTCACATTTACTTTTAACCCTCTACCTTTCAGGTATGCTGCAAATTTCGCTACAGCCCTCTGGAGACCAATCTTGGTCCGTGACATGATTACGGCATTGTCCGCATACAGGAGGATTGGGGCAGGGATACCACTAACTGTTGGATAGTCCTACTGAAATTCGCTAAGATGGTGTCCTATGCTGTTAATATAGAGGGTAAAGAGAAAGGGTGCTAATATGCACCCTTGTCTAACCCCTCTCCTTATTCCAAATTTGGTAGAACACTCACCTCTCCTGCCATACCGTACCCTGGCTCCCGCTCCCCTGTACAATTCCTCTATAAATAATTGAAGCTGAGGGTCTACGCCTATATCATTAAGTATGTTCCATAATTTTTGGTGATCTACGCAATCAAAGGCTGAACTTAAATCAATAAACGTCAGGAAGAGGTACCCCTTCTTGGCGTGTGTATATTTGCCTATTATCAATGAGAGTTTGAGACCCTGTTCAATCGTACCCCTCCCTGTCCGAAATCCATATTGCAGGTTCGAGATAACTCCCTTCTCCTCTACCCATTCTTGTGTCCTATTTAAAATGATCCCGCCAGCCACTTTCATTAAGGCATTCTATAAGGATATCGGGCGATAACAGAATGGGTCCTTTCTGTCTCCCTTTTTAAAGATGGGGATCACGATGGCTTCCGACCAGGTTGAATTAAATTTATATTGGTTAAAACAATTTAACACGTTGGTTAACATTTGGGCCCATAGATCTATTTTAAATTTATAGACGTCAATCGGAATGCCGTCCGGCCCTGGCGATTTTCCTGAGGCACTTTCTTTGATGGCTCTAATAACCTCATTATATACATTTTATATACAATATCCAGAGGAAACGTCTTGGATAGAGTATTATGTTCAGATTTTATGGTAGGATTACCCATGCTACTTCCATCTTCTGTGCAAAAACAACAGTTGATGGACAGAATGCAGAACAATGTCATACATTCACCCCAGTACAGAGATCTGGGCCTAAATCCATCGTTTTTTTGCACTCCACACCACCCCAGTTCAGACATGGCCATATGCAAATCAGCCTTGACCCTGTGCCTCATGGGAACAGTCCAGCCCGAACTGCCAAGCCATGTCTTTCATGGACCAGAATCAAGCATCCTATGACCGGTTTCTGGCTATCAGCCGTCTTCAGCCAGGATAGCTTGACTTCTGTGACCTTATCATAAAGGCCCGTAAAATGTTTAGTCCAGGTATCCCCTGAAATAGCTAGATCTATTATGTCTGTTCCCTTATTTGATAAGAAAGGGGCATTTACTGCTTTCCAGAAAGATGTATTATCGTTCCTTAAGCATGCTTCGTGCAGCATCTGCCAAGCTTCCCTTTTTAGTTGCTTTTTCCTTTTGGCAATGGCTGCATGGTACACTGTTCTTGCTCTCCTCACTATCTCATTTGATCTAGGTTCTTCATGCAAGGCACGTTTCAAGTTGGTATGTGCCTTTGTGCACTCCTTATCGAACCATCTCTGAGTTTATTGATAGTTTGTTAGTAATTTCCATACCTCCTCAGTTATTTTATAAAAGGAGTCATAAATAATGTGATCATCCTCAGTTTGTGAAAGGCATATTTCGATATTATTGTGGGTCTGTTTAACTAATTTTTGGAGGAAAACCTCGGGTTCGACTTTGGCTCATTTAATAGAATACCCATTTGAGCTAGTAATATTAATGGGAAGGTTATAAAGGATATCTCCTTTCGTGTTTTCCTCCATCCCTTTTATTTTCAAAACAAATGAGATAGGATAATGGACACTCAACAAGATATCACATTTGTGGAGTACCTTGATGACAGGAGAGCAAAATCGATTGTAGAATTGCACCCTCTCCCATTAAAAGTAGGCTGAAATGATGCCGGTGGTGAACATAATTCATTTACGTGGGACAGATCAAATTGGAAAATCAAACTGTTCAACAGATCCCCTAATTTTGAGTATGTAAAATTTGTAGGAGTATCCTCCTTATTATCACCTAGGTACCCAGGACACTACATTGACACAGTGAACAATTAAAGTCACCCATCCACATGAGAACCATGTCTCTTGTCATTTTTTCCTCTAGATTAAGCAGGATGCTTTTAAGATTTTTTATGACATTTATTAGAAATAGTCTAGGGATGTTGTTGTAGAAATTTATTACAACAATATATTTTTCTCCTCCCCAAGCGACTATTAAAATCTGGAAGTAATCTGTTGTAATGAATTTTACAACTGTAGATCCTCCTGAGATTGACACATAAGTGCATACCCCCCCCCCCCCCTTTATGCCTCCCCTGTGTACTAAAACTCGCTGGTGTGTGAAAGGTTTGATACCCATTTATGTGGATTTCTTCCACAGACCAGGTTTCTTGGAGACATATTATGGTGTATCCTTTTATTAAGGATGACCATTGGGGGTCGCCTACTTTATCAGACAGCCATGCGATGTTCCAACTCAGGATTTTTAATTGCCTCTGTGTTTTTCCATTAGGAAGAACCCTTTCCGTGGCCATCTCTTTATTCCTAGCCTTTACTCCCTTGGGCAATGTCAGTTCTACTGTTATGGGGGCATTCCCTATTTTTGGAAAATCCTTTGATTTCTCTGATTGTATCTTCTTTTGCCCTTTGTTAATGTTTGTGTGTGGCATCTGTATGTTCCCCTGTGCACTCTCGAAGTCATCAGCCCCTCCCAGATGATCACTCATATTTGCCTGTGTCAGTACTAGGTTGGTCATCTTTGGGGATATCGCCCGCTGCCTGGGCTTTCCGTGTCAATCTTGGTCATCCATAGATGATAATAACTCTTACCGGTTTTACAATGGTATACTCCACCTTGGAGTATGCCCCACCTGCTGGACTCTTTCATAACAATTTATATCGTGCCTGCGAGTGAATGAGCCCGGGGGGTAAAAGGCCCCAAGTGTTTGCACGCTTATGGCGTTGCTATCTATCGGGATATGTCCGGTTCTTGAAAGGATAGCATGGACAAGGGTGGGGTTGCTAAATGTCAAGACTATGCAGTCTACATGTGTTGTATTGTGTTCCCTGCCTACCCATGCAACCTGTCTTACCATCTTGAAGCATTTAAATAGGTCGTTGCTAAATCCAGTTTGTCTCCCTAGCCAGTGAAGTGACTTATTCCTAAGTTCTCACCATGTTTCATGTCTCGCTGTCAGTAAGGCTGGGACATTAGTCAGGACCACTATGTACGGGGTAGCTGCTGGTGGTAAATCAAGATGATCCACTATGTGGTGCTCTGTTAGGGTAGTTTGTCCTATAGGGGTTATTATAACAGAGCTTCTACTCTTATTGGGGCCGGGCACCTCAGCTAGTGGTTTTGTTATATTGAGATGCTCTTGTTCCTTATTCCTGGTTACAATTGATCTAGGGCCTGATTGGATAATGTTAACTTGTGCAGGTTCTGCAATTAATGTTGGTGTGATAGATGTGGTGTGTGTACTTAAATTTGCTGTGTCCTGGGTACCAGACTGTACGGGCATGTAGGTGCTTTCTCTACTCATAGTGTTTTTCCTTTTAAGCAAATCCTCCACATTTGTCATTCTATTTGATAGAGACTGTAGCGTTTCAACCATAATACTGTGCAGTATATCTATACTTTTTGTAAGATTTTCTATGGCCACTATGTTCCGCTCAGATTGTGTAGGCAGACTCATTTTGTGTGAATTTTTGTTAATCTTACGACCAGGTAGTTTATTTAAAAGTTGTTTTCCTTTGGTCTTTTTTGTTGTAGAGCGCTCTTTAATTGAACGTATATGAGGAATACTTAAGTCTAACTCGAGATTACTTTCACCCTCAATAATGTCCGGGTTCTTACAACGTTTTGTGAGTGGTTGCGCTTCTTCCTCATATAAACTCACTTCTATTACATCTTGGGGCTGTTGTATGCATCCATTGCGTAGATTCCGCCTCAAATGATCCTCACATGTAGGTACGTCTAGTATATGGGTGGGTGAACTTGACTCTGATTCCAAGTTACGTTTCCCTTTTACCAGTGTTTCTTCTATGGTATTGATCTATTTTTCAATAACACCCATGGCCCCCACAAGGTATGATAACAGTGACGTTTGACCCCCTGTTTGTGTCTCTGCACTTCCCTTAATGTCTACTTGGCTCTTATTCCTTTTACTTATCATGTCTCCCTTATACTGTCCACCCAATATCACAGTTATTTGCTTACTTGTCCAGGTGAGTCGAGGTAATCGACAATATCCAAGTTCTTGATCAGATGTTAGCGAGTACGCCCAGCCCAGCCTCTTCCGGGCTATGACGGGCGCAGACACGTCCGCCCATGGACCGGGCACGCCCGTGCGCGTCCCGCGGGAGCTCCCTGCTCAATTTGAGGCCTGGCTCGCTGGTGACGTGGCCCCTCTCGCAGGACCGCACTGCCTTCTGGGGGCTTTGGTTCCTGGCCGTGAGCAGTCCACGATCCGGGACACGAGGAAAAGACTATGTGACAAGTTCCACCGGTCCTGGAGAGTGCGGCAAGGATGGCGCAGGCAAAGGTGTGTAGACCCAACAAACTAGAGCATCCACGTCTGCTAGAACTCTCCTTGGCCTTCCTAGAACTTTCTCTACGACTATCGCCATCCGCCAACTACATTGGTTGCCAGTGGCCAGGCGAGTCGAGTTCAAGTCCCGTTCCATTGCCTTTAAAATTATGAATCTCTCCTCTCCAGGTATCCTGGCAACCAACTTCGATCTATGGGTCAGCATCTGGTGGTTGTTCCCCGGGTGAGGAGGGTGCGTGCAGGTGGGCACTTCTTCCGTACCCTGGCAGCTAAACTTTGGAACTCTCTTCCTGTGCACATCCACAGCATAAATACCTACCTGGCATTCCACAATTAAAACGCACCTTTTTCCTCCACTTTAGGAGCTGCATTCAGCTAGTAGCCTCCAAATTCCTGCTGTCAGCGCTGGGACGCCCCTCTGCTGGCACAGCTGTGCACTATATAAAACTCATAACATAACATGATGAGCTGGGAAGGGCCATGCAGCCTCCCCTCCCTATGCCAAAGTGGCACCAGAAACCCTATCTCCCGGGGCCTGGCCATGAATGGATGAGTGTCCTGGATCCAACTCAGGGCACCCACTATGTAGTTTTGGGGGGCCATGGAGGAAGCACCAATTCCCCCTGGCCCCAGCTGGCTCCGTGCCTCCAGCGGGAACCGTCATTGCTTGCTCCTACAGGCAGCTGCAAAAAATGCTGCTCTCTGTGGGCGCGTGCTACTTTTTCATCTGTTCACCTGCCCACTTCAATGCGGGCTGGGAAATAGATGAAAAGTCCGCTTCTAGCAGGCGGGAACATTTTGCATGCTCTCGCCTGCTGGGAGTGGGCTTAGTGTTTGCTCTTGCTTGCCAGGAGGTTTAAAATGTTCCCTGTCTGCACCAGTGCGGGCAGGGAAACCGCTATGTCCTAGGGTAGGCACCCTGGGACATAGCAGGAGCCTGGGATGATGTCCTCTGGGCTATTTATGGCTCTGGTATGGGGGCTGCGTTGCCCTCCTTCCTTTGATAAGCATGACAGGGCCCTGGGGGGTCGCCTGAATGGCTGAACGTGGTCCCCTTCAACGTTATAGAAATTGGCTGGGCCCCGGGCAATGCGTGTGCCCCCCATTCCTTTCAATATAAACAGCATTTCACCCACATGGGGGACAAAAAAGCATGCGAGGACAATCGCGATTGCTTTCTTTCCAATTTTGCTGGGACCCACAGATATTCCACAGTTTCCTTACAATATTGGGGGGGAAAACATACTTGGCCCCAACGGGATCCCTGTGAGACCCCACCACCAGGCCTCGGGGTCAGAGTATTCCTACCCTGCCCCCTTCTCTTTTATGGGGCTTTTTTCTTGGGACTCTAACTCAAAACTACTGAATGGATTTACACCAAATAACAAATAGCACTCTTTCTGGACCAATATCTAGCTTTCTGCCAAATTTAGTGTAATTCCTTTCAGTGGTTTGGGCTCTAGATTTTTCTAAAATCCCTATTGGAAATTGCATGGGAAAATATGTATTGGCAACCCCCTTTATCTCGACCCCTGCTTGGCGAATCACCCCAAACCCTTTAAGAAAGCAGCTGAAGTATGTGGCAAACTAGTTTTAAAAATTTGGTTAAGATTTGTTAAATGGCGCCAAAGTTATTGGAAAAACAGAAAACTCTCCTTTCATAGAAACTAGGTCCTAAATATAACTAGCTACTGGCAACTGCCATTAGTAACTGCCATTAGCTTATATATGTGTGTGTGTGTATAGATAGATCGATAGATAGATAGATAGATAGATAGATAGATAGATAGATAGATAGATAGATAGATAGATAGATAGATAGATAGATAGATAGATAGATAGATAGATAGATAGATAGATAGATAGATAGATAGATAGATAGATAGATAGATAGATAGATGGAATATCCATACATGTTTACACCCTTACACACATATATATAGATTTTAACTATAGAGACATTGGTATGGGTAAATACATATATGGAGAAATGCAGGTCTATGTATAGGGATTGCATTGTTATTTGTGTTTATATGTGAACACACCTATGTATGTATATATGTTTTCTATGTCTAAATATATGTACCTTAAAAATATCCACTATTCCATATGTTGGAAGACATTTATGTTTATACATTATATCTATAAGTATGTCACTGTATATAGAAAATATATATGTTGATAAGTGTCTTTCTAAAGGTTTTGGCTCCTATTGTTATTATATAAACATCAATATAAGTGTAACAATATATTTTTGATATTAAGAAACCAATATTAATGTATATATACAGTTTATGTATATGCACAGCACAACACTTTAACCTTTATCCATCCATCCTCTCTCTTACTCATCCTAAACCTTTCTGACCACCATGAACATCCAATTTTCTTTTCACATGTCTCCCTCCTTTTTATCCAAATCATCCAACTAACAGATGATAGTGTCTACTATCCTAAGAACAACTTCCAACTTCCTTTTTTTATTGACTTCCATTATTGTTTCTCTACTCAAAACGCAACTAAATGTATGGGACCTCAAGAGCATAAACTTAACATCCCTTGACAGGGTTAGTAAGCGAAGTATAAATACATTTTACAATTACAATAAACACTGTTAGTTCCCCAATGAGTGGCTCAGAGGTAAGTGGACCCTAGTAAGACTGTACCACCCCCGTAGTAGGCACTTGACACAGCCCTTGTTCACATGAGAAGTCACGCTTCTGCTTGCCAAAGTTCTCAGTGGGCACTTTGTGCTTTGGGGGGGTGTTCTGACCGACTTTTTCGGCCCTCCTTTGAGGGAGGATGATTGGAAGTGACTTCAGTCTATTATCATTCTAGTGCAAGGGTTAGAACCATAAACAGGGCCTATCCATAGGGCACAGTAATGCACTTTCGTACCCTTTTCCTTAGATCAGGGCTTATAAACTTATGTTAGGGGATAGATTCATTAGTATTAGTGATAATCCGTCCTTTTGCAAGAGTGTTAGTATACCTTCTATGGAGTTATGCTTATTTCGGGCCTTGTAGGCCTCAAACGGGAGAGACTCCATCTTGCTTTCTGCCCCGGCAGCTTGAGAGGCTTCTAGGTCAAGTGTAATGTTTTAGTTTCGAAGTGTTGTTCGCTTGGAGAGAACCGGTTCAGGCTGGCCCTTATCGAAAGACTGTATTTTTCTCCACTCCGAAGACACAACATCAGGCTGGCCGGCTGGGAACGTGTCCTTGGTACGGGGAGGTACAAGAATTTGGTGGGCGGCAGGTTACTGGCCGTAACTTTCCATGAAAGGACAAGCTTCCATATTAGCGAAAGCATGAGGCAGTGAATGAGTCAGTCTGTAGGCAGCAGCTAGCCGTTAGCATCAATGCCATTAATTATTTCCAGGCAGACAGTCGCCAATTTGAAGTCCAAGAAAGATCAAGAAGCTGATACTCTCTTAGAAAGATTGAAGTTATTTTAGTTGGAGCAGGTGGCGAGCTTTGACCTATACAATAAGAGCATTCTGAATGAAGCAGCTAGTCAGAAGAGCGAATACCAGAGTGGCTGAAACTAAATTATAAGATTGAAGCCGAGAAGTGGAGATGGTCCGTGATTGAGAGGAGAGAGGAGTAGTGCAGAACAGCCAGAGAGAAAGCAGCTAATGAAAGGAAGGTTCCAGTGACTTGGAGAGAAGCAGAGAAGACAGAGCATAGCGGTGCAGACGTGTACTCGTGACTGCTGAAGTGTGACTCTAAGATGAGCCAAGGCACAGACGAGAAGGGAACCTAGATGACTGCTGAACCCCGACTTCACGTTAATAAGGTGATATCTGTCTATATTTTATAGTGTGCACATTCTAACCTTTCACTTTCCTTTGCAGGATATATGTTATAGTGTAGTATTGTGTTTTTATGATCATTGTAATAAAGTACCCCAGTTCTTAGTGAACCAGCATGTGCCTCGTATTCTTGTTCAATCAGGGTAACCTGTTCTTCTAGTCAGACATTGTTTTCATGAACGGATCTAATTCCCGGTCAGGTAAGAAGTGACTGAGCAATGAGGGAGAGAGGGACCCCTCGATGTGAAGAATAGATTTCACATCCTCTAATTTGGTAAGTTGTGGTATAATTCCTAATATTGTAGTATCATATCCCGAGTAGCCAATGAGAGATTCCTTCCAAAGGTATTCATAGGAAAGTGATCGCCGTTGGTAAGCGGCGTTAATGAGAACACCAGGCGGGATACTGGTGCGTAGATCCGCCGGATTGTGGATCGGGCTGTGAGTGAGAGAACACTAGGGAGGACACTAGTGCGTAGATCCGCCGGATTGCGGATCGGGCTGTGAGGGAGAGAACACTAGGGAGGATACTAGTGCGTAGGCACACAGGATTGCGACTTGCCGAGCGAGCACTGACTGTGGTCAGTGTGTAATGGTAAATAATCAGAACTGCCCCAGGGTAGAATAGTCTGGGCCTAAGTCGCCGCGAGACTAACTGGTATGAGTGGGATATTGTAGAAAACCTCTGCATGTATATTGCTAATTCCCCATCCTTAGGCACAAGGCATATACATACCTATTGTAAATACGTTCTAAGGAGGGAGGTGATTACGTTCCGGCTGGGTTGGAGGTGCTCTGAGGAGCTGATCCTATCTGGTCCGAGAATCCGGCCGTTACAGGGGGATGTGTAATTCGTTCTTTGGTTACAGAGAAATTACAGGGCAGGGGAATCCAACCTTACAATAAAACCTACACCAGTGCCCAAAAACTCAAAATAGTACAATGCAATCATAAAGATACATATGACTCTTAATTGTAGCAAGATGAACCGTTACAACTTTGCAAAGCAACCTTTATGCAGACAATGACACCAGGTATTGTTTGCGTTGTCTGTCTTTGGCAGAGAATGAGTACTGAGGCGTTCAATATCTTTCTTCAACCTTTTTAACCCATTACAAGATACAAAAATATGAACACTATCGCATTAAACAGTGTGCATTGAGGGCAAAATGTTCTCTTTCCGCTCCCCCACTTGGCAATTTTATCCGCAGTGTAATTCAAAAAGAAACAGGTTTTAAAAAATTGTGCCTGTAATCTGGTGGACATGAAAATAGACTGTGACAACTCATATGCATACATAAACGTCTCATTTGATATCCCTACTTTCACCCAGCAAGGCTGCATTTATAAGTGTGTATACCTCACCAATAGAGCTTGCTTTATCCTGAAGTACTCTTTCAATATTTCCGACTTTCTTCGAATTTGACCCGTCCCCCACCCTTCTGTAACAAAAAATCTCTGATCTGGAGGAACGTTAAAAAAATCCGCCAGTCTAGAGTAAAATCTTTTTTCAGTTCTTCAAAAGATCTTAACCCTGTGGGGGAAAAGAAGCAGCCAATACGAACAATTCCGTCTCACTTCCAATTCCTCATACATGATTCTCTAAAGATCTCTGGGAGATTATGATTGTTATCTAACGGCGTATAAAGAGAAAGTCTGCCAATATCGAAAACTTTCCTTATGGCACTCCATGCTTTAAAAAGACTAAAAAGGGTTTTAACCCAGACTTTTTTGTAGTTGACACCACAGACAGCCACTGGTGTCTTTCCCCAACACGAGTTCAAAAATAGATGCTATTTTATCTGTCGGTATGTCATCCCTTTTAATCTGCAAAAACTCTCAGCTACAATTTAATATGGATGCCCATTAGTATAAATTTAGGTTTGGGAGTGCCAGCACTCCCCTGTCCCTAGGTAAGGTGAGAAATGTATAGGCTCGCCGTGGTGGTGAGTAAGACCAAATGAATCAAGAAAATATCTGCTCTATTGCCTTAAACCACTGTTGTGTAAATTCCAGGCATATTGCCCTCAAAAGATATAATATCTTCGGGAAAAAAGCATTTTAATAACGTTACACCTTTCTACAATATATAGGTGTAAATTATTACGGCGTTGGAGCTCTTTTTGGATAGTATCCATAAGGGGTTCCAAATTAGCCTTAACCACACTATCTAGCCGGGACGATACACAGATACCTAAATATGTGGCAGTTTCTACTACACGTATATATGTCATCTTAGCCTTGTCGTTAAGGATAACCTGAGTTTTATCCTGGTTAACTGCATAACCAGAGATTTGTCCAAAAAGTCCTGCCTCTTCTACGATAGCTATTATGTCGGAGTTTGGGTCAGCCGCCACCAAAGCAATATCGTTTGCATAGGCCAAGATCTTAGTGGCTCAATTCTGCGACCATATTGCTGGTATTTGAGCATTATCGTCTAATCTATGAATAAATGGATCAATGTAGATCGCAAATAAGAGCGGGGAGCAGGGGCATCCCTGCCTCATACCCCGGGAGATTGGAAATTCCTTGGACAATATGCCGTTTACCATCACAGCCGCTGTTGGTTTGACATATAATCTTTGCTTGAAAAAAGCCACCCCCTATTCAAATCCTAGACATGGTAGCCCATAAATTTTGCCAGGAGACCCTATCGAAGGTTTTTCCTGCATCCAGCAAAACCAGGGCCATAGGGTCTCCTGCAACATAGGTAATGTCAAACAGTGTGATGACTCTCTGAATATGGTCTATAGTGGATCTCCCGGGAACAAATCCATGCTGATGCTCAGAAAAACCTTTATGTATAATAGGCGCTAGTCTGTTAGCTAGCAATTTCGAATATATTTTTGAGACGCCATTGATTAATGTGATAGGGCGGTATGAACCCATTTGTACCGGTGGTTTATTTTATTTTATTCTGCCTTTCTTTTTACATCATTCAAGCCACATATATTAATAGATGCAACGTTCAAATATCAGAGGACTTTTTAGTTGTTTTTCCCCTGGTTGAGTAGACGCCCATCTTTATATCTGGCTGGTCCTGAAGAAGGTGGCATGTCATCCCTGTTTTAGCCACCGAAATGCGTCGACCATAGCCTGGTCAAGACCCTGCTTTATGCAGATGATGGACATGGTCAACTAAAACTACTACATCACTCTGTAGCAGATTGTCCCAGGTTTATTGGATGTGTGTGGGGGTTAGTGAGAGTGTGGCATGAAAGTTGTTGTGTGAACTTGGTGTGTGTCTCTCTTCTCTGAGTTGTTAGTTGTTGTGCATTTAATGCTCTTTGATTTTGTTTTTTGTATATGTGTATTTTGATTTTGAATAATTTGTATATCAGTGTCTTATAATTGTGAAAAAAGAAAAACCTTTTATATAATAAAGAGAATAAGATGATAAAAGTATTTTTGATATAATAAATTAATTCAAAGGATATTTTTGTGAACTGTTTGTGTCTCTGAATAGTTCTTAGATGTCTCACACTTGGAATTGAAATAATGGTAATGTAATATAACTGCACGTCGTGAGGGGGATTTTTTGTGTTGATGTTCCTGTACTTCCCCTTTTCTCCCTGACCTCTTTTTGCTCTTTCAGAGGGGGTCCCCTTTATATTGCGCAACTTTCAATAACCCCATACGATTTTGCCCCATATACCTAACACAGATGCCCCATAATCATAAAAAATACAAATATTTTGTCCACCAGACATCACTACTCTTTTTGTGTGAGATACTACACTACTGTTTCTTGCCTCTAAAAAGCTATGTAAATCTGTCATGACCCTGCTTATCACCTGTCTGAAAAGCCACCCCCCTCCCTGTACCACCCTCCCACCCCCCACCAATAACTAGGCAGCCAGGCTCAACGATGAGCTGTGTGAGGACGTCTGAGTCCTTCCACCTCACTTCCTCCCCCCTACAACTACTACTACACCTAGCTATATTCCTATCTCACGTTATGCCTGCTATCAGCCTTAAGCCACTCCAATATTTGTATTTGATCCATATTTTCATGTTTTAGTACCCATAGTTCCTGTTGTAATGTCATCCAACATCTTCTGGGCTTGTACTTCTGAGTTAAAGCTGACATTTTGACCTTTATATACCACTTTGAGCATGCCCGGATTTTGAAGAAATACCAAGGCTCCCGCCACTTGAAACAGAGTTATTAATTGCCTAAGCTGCCACCTCTGTTCCACCGTAGCAGGGGCAAAGTCAGGCTTGGCAAAAAAGGAAAATGAGGTTCTGTGAAATTCTGTCTTGTCTCGTGAGGTTATGGTTTCGTCACGATTTTGGTGATGTTGTACCGTATTTAGTAAGTGCGGCTAATATGGAGTGAATTTGTCACGTTAACTAGCGAGTTCATTACGTACTCAGAGAATTCGTTTCAAATATGGGTTCCATTTTGTTTGTGCCTCCATTTTGTGTTGCCATCACGTAGGCCCGTGGGCCCGTGGAGGTAACCGAACGAACGAAGTTGCATGGGCTTCGTTGTTCATGCACTTATTAACTAGGCCTTTTCTTGATTCTAAGGTGCATTGTAAGAAACTGACCCCTTCATCTGAAACTGACCTCGCTAAGCCAATTTCCTTGGTTGATTGTTGTCTGAGATTGCCAACCAAGGTTCAGGACATCGTTAACTTTTAGGTTCTTTACATATGCTTTATCTTGCTCGCTATCTGTCATTGTTTCCTATTCTAATCTCTTTCATTACATGCATTGTGCTTTCAATTATGGGTTTGTCCGGCTTGTGGAGATTTGATTTGGGACATTCCTAATAATTAACTTGTGGGTTGGGGCAATGTAAACTGAGGGTTTTTGCTATGTGATACTTTGTTTGAGAATGTACCTTATTGGCTAGAATCTTGCGCAGTGGGTGTGTACTCGTAATGTGAATTTTGGCATAAAAATTTAACAGTTTCCTGAGTTGTACACCGTGTTGTATTTCTAGGACTTCTGTTACTAGCTGCAGCTAATAAATTTGGTCTCTGACGCCACCCAGAAGTATTCTGTGTCTCTGTATACCAAGACAGGTGAATCCGAAGACTTTGGGCGTGCCCCTGGCGCCGCTGGGTTTGAAAACCTGGTTCTTCAGTTGGTGCCCAACGTGGAACGACTTCAGCGGTACCAGTCCAAGCCTGAAGATCGTGACGAGCTTCGTGAGGAAATACTGGAGGAAGGCGCCCACTTCATCGACCCCTGCATGTCGACTGTGAACCGAAGGTCTTTACTGCGAGGCTTCCCCTTTCCGACGGCTACGAAGGACTGCTGCCCTGACTGTCGCCTTGTCTTGGACCAGTTTGTGATGATTTGTAAGGCGAGACGATAGACAGTCTTCTGGTGGCGTGACAGACATTTTGGTTAAGTACAAGTGGGTCGCTCCCACAACTTTGTTTGGTTTCTTGGGTTTCTTTGATTTGGTTGTTGCAATTACCAAAGCCGAGGGGCTCGTATATTTGCGAGCATATGGTTGTTGATAACCCCTTGAAGTTTGAAGCTAGATTAGTTAGCTATAAGATGCCTGATCTCAGCAAATTTAGGAAATGGTTTTGTTGTAGTTGTAAAAGGGATTCCCGATTGGAGGATTCGTGTCCGATACCACCGATTGGAACTCCAACTTATGAGCTCTATTCAAAGCATGGCGTGGGTCCAATTACGTTTAATGAAGTATGGATCCGCTACACTAGGAAAGATGGTGTCTTACGATGGCCCCAACATGGCAGCTTCGAATCAGAGGTTTTTGATAACCTAGAAGTTGCGTTATTTAGGAAGTAAGCCCGTCGGCGATGTTTGACTCTTTCCGCCTCTGGCGTAAGGAAGCCAAACAGCGAGAAATTAAGCAAGCGAAGAAAGATAGGAAAGAGAATATATCAATAATGCAAGCTGCTAGGCAGTCTAAAGAAGATGAAGAAGATCGTGCGATTGAGGTGTCTATAGACAACATTGCATGGCCATTGACAAATGTTATCCGGCTTTGCCACCTCTTCTTCTCAATGCGACAAATGACCCTGAAAAGGATCCTTTGATGTCGCATTTGCTGAGATTACCACCCCCTTATGTGCAGAGTGCCACAGCACCTCCGCGACCCCCAGTTGTTCAACCCCCTGGTGTTGTTCAGCCGCCAGCTGTTCTTCCACAGTTGGTTCTTCCTCCATTGGCGCAGCCTTCTCTAGGGCCGCCAGCTTTGCTACCAGTTCTGCCTCAAACTCCTTTGCCTTCTTCTCCTTTGCCTTTAACTTCCTTTTCTACTTACCCTATGTCTTTGTCTCCTCAAAACACTTTGTCTCCTGTCCTTATGTCAACTTCTTCTCCTTCTACTCGAAAACGGATGACTGAGACTGTTGCTAGTCTTTTGTCTCCACTCTTTGGGTCACTGAGTATGACCCCGGTTTTGGAACATAAGCAGAGGGGTAGTCAGCTTCCTGGTCCCGAAGAGCGGGCAGTGTTGGATCTTTTGGCTCGTAGATGGGTTTCAAATGCTACTAGGTACGATTTACAAGCGGTTATGGATGTTTTCTTACAGTGGGATCCGCCTAAGCAAAGGTATGTTTTGATGTAATGTGTATTTTCCTTCGTGAAGAATGGGAAAATAATGAGTTGGGTCTGATTCGGCAGGAAGTGCTTGATGTTCAGTCCGAATTTGCTAAAGGGACGATAGTGGGTCCCGATGTTGAGGAAGCGGTAGAGACGCTTCTTGCGTTTAGGTGCAGACTTCCTTCTCAATTGCTGTTTGAACCTGATCCTTCTGTAAGGAGGAAAGTGAAGCAGTATCCGATGAGAGAAGTTCCCCCTGTATGGAGAGAGGAAGTTGTGGCTAATCTTAATCAGGGTATTCAAGGACTACCTGCTCCTTTTCAGCGAGTATGTGTACATGTTCCTTGGAAGAGAGCAGAGGTCTTGGCACTTAAGCAGACTTTGCCTGACCCCCGTAAGAATCCTGCTGGTTATTACAAGGAGTTGTCTCAGACAGTTGATGCGTGTGTTATGAATTTAGCTGACGTGGATATGTTGTTGGGTAATGTAGCCCCTCAACCTTTGTGGCCGAAGATCCGTCATGAGGATCATGCAGCAGAGTTAGGAGATACGTGGGTTAATATTGTTGCTGCAGATTGTCGACAGGTAGGAGGTGCCAAGCCTGAGCCTTTAGTTGCAGAATTACCTGGTAGGATTATTAATTTAAAGAAAACTGTGATGCCTCCTATGCGAGTGAATTGGGACAAGTTAGCAGCATGCAAACAAAAGAATGACGAGAGTGTGTCTGATTTCTTCACTAGGTTTGAAGAAACATTTATTGATCACAGTGGTCAGGACATGAGTACAGAAGGTGGTCAAAGATTGTTTGTGGACAAGTTTGTTTTTAATTTGCTTCCCGAACTTTGTAATAAGTTGAAAGGCGCTGAGAGTTCATGGGCCGTTTCTTCTTAGGCCCAGATATTGGCTACTGCATAATATTACGAGAATAGAGATAAAGATGAGAAGGATAAAGCAGAAAAGAAGACTAAAGAATTGAAAACAAAGGTTCTTTTACAGCAGGCGTATCCGCCTCGCTCTAATCACCGTCAGCAACCTTCCCAGTTCCAGCAGCCCCCACAGTTTCAGAGGTTATTGCAGAAGCCTGAGTCTTTTCCTCCGCGACTTCCGCTAGGTCCTAATCAGTGTGCTTACTGTAGGGAAGAAGGTCACTTCAAGAATAATTGTCCGGTTTTGCTACAACGGACGAATGGTATGTCTGGTCAGAGAGGCCGTGTTGGTTTTCAACAAGCATCTTGGGGTAGAGGACGTGGTACGTTTTCTCAGAATGAACGTTCCTTTTCCCCTCAGAATTCTATGAATTATTTTGATCAACAGAACGTTCCGTCTGTTCAGTCTGCTCAGTACTACACGGATGACTAATATGTCGAAGGTGAGAGTGCTGGTTTTAATGATAGCTAAGATGGACAAAGAGAGGGAGTAGTGTTAGTTCCAGTAGACCAGAGTGGACCTTATGTTGAAGTAATTACATCAGGTGTGTCAGAACCTTTTCTTTTGGATACTGGTGCGGCTAAGAGTTCTATCATGCACTCTAAACTCCCTGGCACACCTTTGTCTGGCTTGATGAATGTCTCGGTAGGATTTTCTGGCGCCCCAGTTCGTAATCCGGTTTCTAGTCCTTTGTCTCTTTCTATTGGTCCTTGTGAATTGGAAGCACCCCTTATTCTAACGACAGGTTGTGGTGAGAATCTGTTGGGTTTGGATTTGTTGAAAAGATTGCATGCGACATTACATTGTTCTCCTTCGGGAGTACATCTTACGTTGGGTAAGAGAGTGATCTCTCCGATGTATTTGTCTAAAGATCGGCTTCCACTGGAATTGCGTTTGCTTCCTGATACTCTGTGGGCTACAGGTCTGAATGATGTTGGCCTTTTGCAGATTCCACCCTATGTTGTTACCCTCAAGTCGAATGCTAAGATACCTCGCATTCTTCAATACTAAATCTCTAGTGATGGTGAGAGAGCTCTTTTAGCGATTATCTATGACTTGGTTGAGAAAGATGTGATTGAAGAAACGAGAGGTAATGTGTGTAACAGTCCTGTTCTGCCTGTCCTTAAGCGTACTGACTCTTCTCAGCCACCTGTGTATCGGTTTGTGATTGACCTTCGAGAGGTCAACAAAATTGTCTTGCCACAGTTTCCTGTTGGTCCAGATTATTACTGCCTTATTGACTATGATCCCTGCTTCAGCTGCTTGGTTTTCTGTTATTGATCTGAAAAATGCTTTCTTTAGTATTCCGATTGCTGAACAAAGTAGAGATATTTTTGGCTTCTCTTTAGGGGGATGAAGCTTCCGGTTTAAGCGCGCTCCTCAAGGTTATTGTGAGAGTCCCTCCATCTATAGTCAGGCTTTGAAAACTCAGCTTGATGCTTTTGTTTTGCCTACTGGTGCGACTCTTATCCAGTACGTGGATGATTTGTTGGTTGCTGCTGATGATGAAGAGATTTGTAAAGCAGCTACGCTTTCTTTGTTGCAACATTTGTCTGACCTTCACCATAAAGTGTCACCTTCGAAGTTGCAGTATTGCCGCCAAGAAGTGACCTACTTAGGTCATCTCTTGTCGAAGGAGGGAAGACGATTGACCCCAGAACGTATTCAAGCGATTGCTCAAATGACTGTTCCATCCACGCAGAGAGAGGTGCGTGCGTTTTTGGGTATCACCTCGTATTGTAGGCAGTGGATTCCGAATTTTTCCCTATTGGCGAAACTTTTCTTGGCACTTACCCTTAAGGATACACCGAATCCTATTCCTTGGTCTGACGAATGTCAGAAGAATTTTTCTGAGTTGCGTGATGCATTGTGTTCTGCTCTGGTGTTGGGTACTCCTGACTACAGTAAGCCTTTTACACTCTACGTACACGAGAGAGTGGGTTGTGCGTTGTCAGTGTTGACACAACAATTTGGAGACAAGCAGCGCCCATGTGCGTATTTCTCATCTACTTTAGATCCGGTAGCTAGAGCGTTGCCGAGTTATTTGAGAGCTACAGCAGCAGCAGCTGTTTCTATCCGACAATCTGCTGGTTTGGTATTGGATAATACGTTGATTGTGATGGTCCCACATGCAGTGGATACCTTATTAAATAAAAGGAGGACTCAGCGTCTTACTAGTGCGCGTTTGTCAGGTTATGAGTTGACGCTTTTGGCTAGTCATGTGCACATAAAGCGGTGCAAGGTACTGGTCGGAATCCGAGAGCTCAGCTAAGTAAGAGTGTGTGTGTTCACACCTATGTTTACACATCCCAGACTTCTCCTCCGTTCATGCCAGCTAAAGGCATGTATTTTGTTTGTCACGACAGAGCCTATACATGGTTGCTACCTGATTTTTCGGGAACTTGTTATGTGACGTTTTTGCTTCCCCCTACGTACACTGCTACTCAGGACTATCATAGGACAAGATATGGTAGAGGTGTCTTCGATCAGGAAGATACCGCAGCACAGGAAGTAGGAAACTTTTTCAAGGGTTTCCTTCCGTTTTGGGGTCCTATGGCCAATAGCAGGAATATACGACAACTTACGAGAGTGGTTGAGGCCACTATCAATGAGACTGCAGGTGCTCTTAGTAATGCCACTGCTGAGCTTTAAGCGGTTCGTCTTATGACATTACAAAACCGTATGGTTTTAGACATTATACTTTCAGATAGAGGAAGGGTATGCAAATTTATCCAATCTAGTTGCTGTGTTTTCATACCAGACAATGCCCCTACAGTATACCAGGCCATTTCTAGACTGCATACGGTTTCCGAGTCTATTCATGTGGATGAAGAAGACTGGTCATTGACTGGATGGTTTTGGGGACTACTGTCCAAATAGTGATGCAGGATTCTGATGTTTTTTGGTATGGTTTTAGCTATTCTCTTCTCTTGTTGTCTTTGCATCCAGTGTAGTCCCGCCATTTGTAGTCTTTGTGCTACCTTGTGTGTGCGGAGACCTGTCTCAAGAGAAGTAGAGAATAGTAGGATGATGCTCCAGCAACATCTTGATGATCTGATGAATATTGATATAGACCTAGATTCAGATTATCGTGAGTTTGGATTATTGCCTACGTAATGGCAAAAGGAGGGTCTGAGAATCTGTGAAATTCTGTCTTGTCTCGTGAGGTTATGGTTCCGTCACGATTTTGGTGATGTTGTACCGTATTTAGTAAGTGCTGCTAATATGGAGTGAATTTGTCACGTTAACTAGCGAGTTCATTATGTACTCAAAGACTTTGTTTTGAATATGGGTTCCATTTTGATTGTGCCTCCATTTTGTGTTGCCATCACGTAGGCCCGTGGGCCCATGGAGGTAACCGAACAAACGAAGTTGTATTGGCTTCGTTGTTCATGCACTTATTAACTAGGCTTTTTCTTGACTCTAAGGTGCATTGTAAGAAACTGAACCCTTCATCTGAAACTGACCTCGCTAAGCCAATTTCCTTTGTTGATTGTTTTCTGAGATTGCCAACCAAGGTTCAGGACATCGTTAACTTTTAGGTTCTTTACATATGCTTTATCTTGCTCGCTATCTGTCATTGTTTCCTTTTCTATGCTCTTTCATTACATGCATTGTGCTTTTAATTATGGGTTTGTCCGGCTTGTGGAGATTGGATTTGGGACATTCCTAATAATTAACTTGTGGGTTGGGGCAATGTAAACGGAGGGTTTTTGCTATGTGATACTTTGTTTGAGAATGTACCTTATTGGCTAGAATCTTGCGCAGTGGGTGTGCACTCATAATGTGAATTTTAACATAAAAAGGGATGTCTTGTCTTACAAATTTGAACAGTTTCCTGAGTTGTACACCATGTTGTATTTCTAGGACTTCTGTTACTAGCTGTAGCTAATAAATTTGGTCTCTGACGCCACCCAGAAGTATTCCGTGTCTCTATATACCAAGACAGGTGAATCCGAAGACTTTGGGCGTGCCACTGGCGCCACTGGGTTTGAAAACCCGGTTCTTCAAAAATCCTTCAAAATGTCTCCTGGCATTGGGTCTGGCTACATCGTACATGGCCTGTCAAAGTAAGAAATTGCCAAAGTAGATCAATATGGCACGTGGTAATACTTTTCCTCTGGAAGCATGTCTTGATGGAGTTAACGGGAATGAGTGAAGCCTTTGAACTTCTTTATCCCAATCCCAGGAGGACAGTTCGGGTAGGGATTCGTTTAGCATATTTACTATGAGCTTCCTCGTATTGTTACCCTCAAGGTTCTTAGGTACCCTGAGCAGCCTCAGATTGTTACGGTGTTTCCAGTTCTCATAGTCCTCCAGCTTCCACATGACATCATTGAGAGCCTTATCCTGAGAAACAGTTTGTTCCTGCAGGTTTTCCACTGTGTTTTCGAGCACTTCGGTGCAAGACTCTACCATATTCATCCGTTCCGCAATGTCAGAGCATATTTTCCCCACTTTCCACACTTAGCCTTGCAGATTTTTGGTAGCTAGCCTTGCCTGTCGATGATCAGCTTTGACATCATCTTGGAAGGCTCTTAGAGATTGCAAAATTAGAGCTAATAATGGTTCTGACAAATTCCCTCTCTCAGTATGATCTGGGCCTCCACCGACCGCAGCCATTGATTGTTTCCCATTATCATTTGGAATATCTGGGGACAGCATTAGGGTCGCTGAGTAATCCCAACCCCGCTCTTTCACCAATTCTTGCTCCTCAGGGGTCTTCTGTCGCGTCTTTCTCCCTGATATCCGTTTAGATTTAGCAGTGCTGACTTTTTCTGCTGGGCTGCTGTTGCACGGGGAAGATCCAGCGTCTTCGTCGCTGCTGATAAGTAGACTGGTATCCAACACCTCTGACTCTTCCATCAGAGAGAAGAAATTTTCCCCTGGCACATCGGGGGACTGACAGCCTAGGTCTATAACCCATTTTACATCTGCACTCCAGGGGGATAATGCACTGCTTGTTGTGTCTGTTATTCCATCATCAAGCACATTATTCCCCAAACATGGCATACCTGTATCTGACCCAGAGGCCCGTCCATCCTTCATTAGTGTTCTCCCATCCGGATTGATACACAGGGTATGCTGCAATTCCTCTGCCATAGCACTTGCAGATTTACTCAGCATTGGAGTCAGATTTACTCCCTCTGGATCCTCTGCCCGGACAATGGGTGTTGCCATCTGCGCTGCCCCCAGCATTGATATATTTATTGTGCTGTCTGTTTCGTCCTTATGACTGCCATTGCCCACCTTTTTCTTTTGACTTTTGATCTTAGGGTCACCTAAGGGTGAAAATATACTTGAGATAGCAGGTTGTGTCTTCCCGGTTTCACTGAGCGGTTTTGTCTGCCGACTAATTGGCTTCTCTGGAGATCATTTTTCTCCAGTGCTGTTTTCCCTTGTTTGTCACCTTTATTAACCCGCACATCTCCTTTCTTAATGTCGATTTTAGGGTCCGATCCCTCTTGCCGTAATAAGGCAGCCGAGATGGTTACTCTTGGCTTTCCTTTCCCCTGAGCTGACATTGTGACTAGCTCTTCCAGTGCTTCTTCCGGGGACCCGTTGCTGTTTTCAAGCAACCGCCACGGAACGTGAGTGTGCCCGGCCCTGGCAACCGGGGTCAGGAGAAGCCACGGTAAAGCCTCCCATCGACTTTCACAGGAGCCCCCACAGACATGTGGTCTATGCCCGGTCCAGACCGGAGTCAATCGAGGCCACTCGAGGACAGCACGAATCTCGTTGATGCCAGCCAATCCTCCACGCATGCCAGCGGCCACAACACGGGACGATTATTCCACCCAGGAGGAGAGAGGTAAGTGATGGTCTCTCGTCAGACACCATCTTCTCCTCCTCCTGGTTAGAAACTTCAATGTTAACTGAAAAGCTTGTAAACTCTTTCATAGCGTTTAGTGTCAGATCTGTGGCTAGGAAAGAGCTAGAGATTCTTGCATTCTTTATCACGATTTCATGTATTCTACTTTGTCTTATATGTGCTTTTCTTTTCATAAACTTTTCATAATTTCCCTGACAGGACATTAAGCTATAAATGGGCTGATATATCAAAGAGTTTTATTTGTTCTGTGTCGAAAGGGAAATGCTTTGACATATAAGGGCCTACGGGTTTTACCCTGAAAGTCTAAATCCCAACTGCCTCGTACCATAAGCTTTAGGCTGTATTACCCTGAGAGAATCAAGTGAGAAAGTGGAAAAGTTGGGAATCCAATTTGGGATCCAATTGTACAATGTGCAATTATGTCAGTGGTAAGCGACTTCAAATGTTACATTTGGTACTCAGTAACCTCTGACTGCCGCAGGACCCCAGGGACCAAGTTCCTAAAGCAGAAAACATAACAAAGTAGTTAGGAGGCCACTGTACTGATGGTGTCGATCAGCTCAAAGTGGAAGAATTTGGATCCAACATAGAGTAGTCAGTATCACAGGGAAGCTTGGGTAGCATTGTAAATTATGAGAAGGAAATGTAAATATCACTTTTTCAATCTCTACTTATTTACATGATATTAGTACTGCTTTCAGAAACTATATAATATCTAATCTTAGCCACCTTTGCTACGTGTTTCTTTTGCAATGCCAGGGCTTAAAACAACACTAGAGCTGCATAACATATCTATTGCAGTATTTTTTTAAATTAAAAAATAGTCATTTTTGCAGCCCATGATCGCCATTTGGATGTTTTCATCATTGAAATAGGTTTGTCTTTGGAACTTATTTGACAACTTTCTGTCAGCCAGTTCCTATTTTGCTGTTAAAATGGTGATGGAAACTAGGGACCAGTCTACTAACTATTTTTATTGTTGCAAATTATCTGAGTCAGAGTTCGCAATCACAATATGCTTTTTCTTATGTATGAATGCCATCTCAAAAGTCAATAAACTTTTACTCCTCATTTTTTCCTCTTTCTGTGTGTGCAGCACTCTAAGGAAAATGCCTCAGAGGATTGGATTTGTGCAGGAAGGTGTAAACGTGCCTGTCTTGGCACTAGGCAGCACATTGTGCACCAGCGCAGGGAAAAGACATGAATGTACAGTATAATGTTAAATATGGTGCACTCCTGCCCTTTCCCTATCACGCAGCAAGGTGGCTTGCGGGCAGGGCCGGACTGGCCGTTGCGGGCACCGGGCAATCCCCTGGTGCGCCGCAAGGGTGGAGGCTGGTTTTCGGTCCCTGGGGGCCGTTTTTTTACCCGGCCGTTTTTGCAGCATTGCTGCAAAAACGGTCCTGTAACAAAATCGTCTGAAAACCGGCCCGGGCAATGAGCGTGGTCGTACCCCCCCCCCAACCCAACCCCCAGGGGGTGGGGGGCCGGCCGAGCGCTTTGCCAGGGCCGGTTTTGGTTCCTAGTCCGGCCCTGCCTGGGGGCCGATTTTGTTACAGGGCCGTTTTTGCAGCGTAGCTGCAAAATCGGCCCTGTGACAAAATCGGCAGAAAACCGGCCCTGGCAAAGAGCTCAGAGGCACCCCCAACCACCCGTGGTGGTGGTAGTGGTGTTGGGAGGGGGGTTGGGGTTGGTAAAGCACTTTGCCAGGTCCGGTTTTGGTTCTTAGTCCGGCCCTGCTTGCGGGGCTGCGCTGCGTGATTTCTTGCTAAATGTGCCCCTTCGTTGGGGAGTAAGCAGTAGTGCATTGGACAACTACCAACTATCAAACTTTAGGGACAAAGGAAACTTCATGAGGCAGGTCAATTTACAAACAGCCCGTCTAATTCATAGGCGAGTTCCTAAAATTCTTTACCAGTTGCAAATTGTTACCATTATTAAGCGACTATTTTCTTGAACATCTGCTCGTTAATCCCCGTTAATCTTCTACTGCGTTTTCAGCCGCACAGATTTCATCAAGAGTGTTGATTGGCTGAAGCCAAAACGGCTGATATGATGTGTCACGAAAAAAGCGAGTTTGGACCACTGCCATCGCCACCGCTGCCAACCTAGCACCTCAGCCCCTGAAAACTGGAAAGAAAGAAGGGCTTCGCTACAAAAAAACAGGGAGAGATTAGGAAGAGTACACGATGTACCACGAGGCTCACGGGTTTATCCGGGCCCCGGTGCAAATTCCAGCGTGCTGAGCAAAAGCACTGTAGTAACCCCCATCCGCGGAGCTGTTTTCGCCGTGAAAGAGTCGCAGAATAACAAGATTGGCATCACAACAAGCGAGCTCCCGATGACGATTATGTAATACCGCAGCGTGGCTTTCTTGCCGCCCTTAACTATCCCTGCAATGTAGGGTTGGATAACACTCAGCTCATAATGAAGGCCTCGGAGTAGGGCGCAGTTTGTAAGGAGAAGGGTGATGCAAGTCAGGGAGCGGCTCGCCCCAAGCACGAGGATGCGTACGGTTAGGAATGTGTCCAAGGGAAGCGCTTACCTTGTGTTTTAAATTTAGAACGCGTCTCGAAGATCTGGGCAAACCTCTTACTCTGTGGCTTTTTCTTTCTGTTCCTAGAGCCGCATATGGTGCAATCGACGCCTGTTACAATACATCTCAGGACAGAAAAGGAACCACTAAGGGATTCAGGCGATGCTCGTGATTTTCAGCAACTTGGGCAAAGTTTGGTTGCGGGTGTAGAATGTGATCAGGTTATTGAGGGTGTGAGTGCAGTTGACAATGGTTTGGGCTGAGTTAATACGGTTGTTGATATTTCCAGTATATGCCTCCCTTTAGTACTGCGTTAAAGAAACATCCGATGGGGTTTTGTTCAGTTAAGAGTGTGGAGTTGTCAGTTAGCAGAGGTTTGCTGGACGGATGGTTAGTTTCTGGTAGTTTCTTTTTTTTCTTTGAATTGAAAATTGGCCTCCATTTCCCTTCACTGCTCTTCATGACAAATGCCAGTCGAGGCAATAAATGAGGCACTCTTTGTGCCCTTTTCAGCTTTCTTAACAATTCCTTAGTGTAGTTTGAAGTCAAATTCCTCTTGTGGGGTTGTATTAATTCATACTTCAGGAAATGGGCTTCTGTGTGCTGTCTCTGTTGTCTATACCAATTCGTTCTGTTGCATCCTACTGTCTTCCTAATGCCTCGTCCACTTTTTTGGGGGTGGTGTGAACCGTTCGTTTACATAATGTTCTTAGCTTGAGTGTAAGTTTTCTCTGTGGGATTGGTAATGCCTCTGTAGATTACTACAAGGGAGAGGGGTTTGGTGATACCAGTGATTCATTCTGCTGTCACGTCCTTTTTGTGGCAGCTTGACATGCGGGCCATGGATATTGCTGGATGTTTACTTAGGGGATAAGATACTCGTAGTCAATCTGAATGAAGTTGTTCTCATTCCAATCGAGAGAGGCCCTTCAAGGTGGTCAAAGTGGGAGCGTTAGTTTAGTGTCTAAATGGGGGCGTTTTCTTACCTTTGAACTTTGCTTCAACTGCTTGGACCAACAGAGCGTCTGCTATTGTAAGGTATCTTCTTACAGGAATAATTTTGTTTTTGAGATAAGTGATGTATGGTTTTTCAATGTGCCAGGTTACATAGATGACAGGTTTAGGAGTGTGAGAGAGATTTGCATACCCTCTAGGTCCCATAGGCAGAGGCGCAACTAGAGCCAAATTTCGGGGGGGGGGGCTAAGAAAAAATTTCGGGGGGGGGGCTGAACTTTTAATCAGTATGCAGAGTGGAGCTGCAGGGGCTCTTAGAAGAGGTGAAACAACTGCAAGGCCTCATTAACATTCAAATGGTCTTTTAAAGACCTGTGAAACGTTCGGGTGCGGCTCTGTGTGTGCCCGGGATCTGTCTCAACCCGGGCTGCCACACACGAGAGGGGGGGGGGGGAGGGGGGGCTGAAGCCCGGTGAGTCCAATGGGTGTTGCGCGCTTGCCCATAGGTGTCAATGCAGTAGATTCATCTCATCTCATAGTGGTGGGGTAGCCTTGAGGCCCTTCTTAGCAACAGATAATGTTAGCTACAGACTGTATGGGGGTTCCTCAATGAGTAGTTGTGAGTGATCAGGTAAATGGACTGCATGGATTTAATTTGCATGAAAAAGTCAGGTGAGAGTTTCACTTGGGAGAGCTCGTAGTGCATCCTATGTGGTTTTTCATCTCAATAGGGCTCTTGCCTGCAGATCTTTCCCTCCCCAAGCTCTGAGGAAGCTTTTTGCAAAACGTTACACTGTCCCACAATGCAATTTATTGTATATCTTTAGATATGTCCTATTACTCTACTCTATAGTGTCAAAGTATTACATAAGAAAAGTGCAATTCACAAAGAATATTTTTAAATTCCTTACATTGCATTTAAAAGTTGACTTATAATAATACCCATTAATGCATAAAACACAACTTAAATATTAGAACATAATCCCCAACAAAAACACACAATTCTCAAAATATAAACAGACATATCTATGTCCAGGCAACAAACGGATGCCAAATGGATAAGGTCCAATTGCTCCGAATCTTTCCAATCTGTACTAAAATCAATTAGTCAGTTGTATAATATAAAACACACATATTGCGTAACATGTGTAAAATGGTTCTATGTTGCTATCACAGAGGTTACATTTATAAAGCACTGCCACTCGGCCTTTGACTTTGTGGTTTATAAATGTCACGAGATCCCCTTGATGTCACTCTAGGCCTCTTGTGTATTCTATAAATTTGTATTCACTGAAAAAACAAATGTTAATGTGATATTATAGTTAGGTATGGCATTACAATCTTAGTTTATGTTAAAAACAAGCACTGGCAAAGCCAATTAGTCTGGCTTATGAATGAAAGTGCCACTTACACATACCCTGTCTCTCATCTCTGCCCTCCTGTATCTAGTCGTTGATCCACTGACTCATTCTTGCATCCACCATTTGACAAATTTGCAATAAAACACAATATTTCAACAACATATGCACAATAAATTAAAAGAAAACACATAGAAAAAAAGAAAGTCTTCTGCAGTATAAACATGGTGGGCATATCCTTGCAATTACTAACTTAAACCTAGCTGTAGGTGTCCATCACACAGAAGTATAGAAAACAGTCTATAATTTTTTACATTCCAGCATATCTGCCACATTTAGAATCAATGTGTTTGCCATCTTGAAGTGGTAAAAGAGTGATACACTATGGAGAACAATATTTCATCAGGGTCTCCTGGTTTATAGGAACGCAGTGGCAAGCAAGTGAACTGTTAGCACTGCCTGGAAAGCTGTAGTATCATCCTAAAAAATAATAAAATTAAAAGAGGGGAAGCAAATAAATGAAGGAGGAAGTATATGAAGCTAAAGGACTGTCTGCCACAGGCACTGCCAAGCCAGACCATAAAAACCCAGAAATTCAATGAAAAAACCAAAGGTTAAAGTGCTTTAATTTGGTGTTGAATTGAGACAAAACTAATGTTTAACAGTAAAAAAAACTTGAAATTCACCAGTTATACTTCACTGAGCTAACTATAATTTACATACCTGCCATGCATGGCTTAAGACCTCATATATTTCCTCACCTATGACATGTTAAATGTTATTATTGATGATGTCACTGATGACATCTCTGCATCTAGGCGGCAAACGCCCCGTAGTGGGGGATGGGCGCAGGGTCTTGCCTCAGGCCAAACCCTACAGACAGCACTGCCACAGACAGCTAACATATCCCATGGTAACCAGATCTGCGTACTCTTTTCTGTTTTGTTAAATTCATTTTCAGACCTGTGGTACTACTGTGGTACCTGCAGTGCAAGATCCACCTCATGGTACTTTGACACAATGCAACCACTATGGGGAATTTGTATGCTACCCATGGCACAATGGGTTGAAGTACTCCTGGAGTACTCTAGGGATATCATGGGAGGGCCATGCTGTGTCCCCTGGTACCTGCAGCCTGAATTTGTTTAATCCTCCCCGCCCCCCCCCCCGATCCTGGTGATCAGGGTGTCTCTATCCTGCCCCTAAACCTTCAGGACAGAGGTACCAAGTACCCAAGTTTGGTAATAGCAGCTGCAACATTTTCTTAAGAGTTGTAGCCAGCCTATTAGATTGTTTGATACTGCATGACCAGGACTGGTCCTACGGTACCAAAATGACTGATGGGAAAAAAAGCTCCCTCGACAAATAATTTTTTAAATTTTCAGTAATGCAGGACTCCCAGTGGGACAACCGTCCAGATATAACTACCTTCTTGTGTGTGTCTCCCTGCAAGGGCGGGCTGAATTGCTGATGGACTCTGCCTTACCTGCCACGCAGCTTCATCTTCTGTGACCCGGACCCACGCCTCGCCGCACCCGCTTCGCTGGCGCCGCTCGTCTCCTTGGGTCCCCCTGTGACAGTGCACAAAGGACTCGAGGTATAAACCACCAAGGCTCGTCGCGGGACTGCGAGGACCAGCGGGCAGTGCGCCAACCTGCCACAGCTGGTCCTCTTCCCGCCGCCTCCTCCCTGTGCCCTCAAATCGGGGGCTGGACTTCGGCTCTGTGTGTGTCTCCCTGCAAGGGCGGGCTGAATTACTGACGGACTCTGCCTTACCTGCCACGCAGCTTCATCTTCTGTGACCCGGACCCACACCTCGCGGTACCCGCTCCGCGGGCGCCGCTCGTCTCCTTGGGTCCCCCTGTGACAGTGCACAAAGGACTCGAGCCATAAACCACCAAGGCTCGTCGCGGGACTGCGAGGACCAGCGGGCTGTGCACCAACCTGCCACAGATGGTCCTCTTCCCGCTGCCTCCTCCCTGTGCCTTCAATTCGGGGGTCGTGTTCTCCCCTCAAGGAACTATATAGTTGGACCTCCATTTCCGGCCCGCGGGACGCACGCGGACGTGCACGGGCGAAGAGCGTGCCAAGAGCGGGCCCGTTTGTGCCCGTTCATGACCAGTAGTGACCGGACCGGGCCACCCCCCTAACCGTATTTCCAAATCGCATCCACATGCTACCTGGCTTCTATGGCTGGTCGGGAAACACAGAGTAAGACCTCGATTGCCGGAGGATCAGCTACTGGAGGTATGGAAAAATTCCTTATCAGGGCGAATAACAGAAATTAACATTCTTGAGAAACGCCTGTCTAAAGAACTGATGTCTATAAAAAGATAATTCCTGGGGACCTTGGCTAATGCCAAAACACCAGAATGACTCGATGATAACTCTATTCCCACGGTGGCTATTCAACCCCCCGAGTGGACCTTGACATTTTGGTGAATTAAATTTTACCCGAAAATACCCATGTTCTTGATACCAATAATGTTTCCATTGTTTCTGTTCTTGAAGAGAGCTCTATTAATTCTAAGTCTCAGGGGGTGTGGGAAGGTGCTATTAAGAAACGGAAAAGATCATATAACAAAAAAGATAAAAAAGTTGGAAGGTCTTCTAAAACAGCTAAGTTACACAATGACCCCACCCCACCCCATACCACTTTGAAAACAGCCCCCTCTAGTTGTGAGGTCTCTATCGAAAGTATAGCTGCCCTATTTAAATCTATCTTATTTCCCCTAGAGGCCAAATTGGAAAGGTTGGATTTTAGATTGTCCAATATCGAGAAAGTCACAGCCACTATCCTAGCTAACTCCATTAAACCCAATAGCTCGTGCACCCTACAAACTGTTCCCACCCTCCCAGCCACACAACCAGTAACTGTGACCCAACACTCTATCTGTCCTGCAGCAGGCCCTCCAATAGCCCACTATCCTCTTAGTCAGGATAACAATGCACTTTCACAACAACTCCCTGGTCACCAACCCTGTATGTCTAATCCTCCTGGACCAATGGCCGATGGGATACCAGGGTCCCCAATCAATGAACCTAGAGCCCCTAGACCACGACAGCCCAATCTCCCCCCGGAAGCTAACCGGTATATGGTAGTTTTAGCTGGAGCTCCTCCCCTGGAAAAAGGGGAAACCGAAACCTTTAGCTCCCTGAAAGGTAAAATCATTAAGTGGCTCAACTGGAACAGACCCCTGCCGGCCCATCTCCACAATGAAATTATCATGGTAAGGAGGGTACCTTGGATAGGTAAGACGCCCAAGTCCATTAATGGGGATTGCATTACGGTCAGCTTCAGAGACCCCCGAACGGTATCTCATATCTGTGCGGGATTTAACAGGTCTTTTGACTCAACCATCCAGACCCTTCCAGTGTCCTTCTTCTTTCCACCCAACAATGTAACCCATTATAAAGGAAGGTACGACTGGACAAGGGTCGAACGGAGGGGCAGACAAAGATCTTATGAAACAAGACCAGCCATGCCACCCCAATACACCCCCCAGCACAATCCTTTCTTTGACTATAACCGGTGTAGCTGTCTAGAGGGCCTAGAGGGAGTTGATTGACTACCGCCAATATGCATCCCAGAGCCACCACCCCCTGAGATGATTAATGATACAGCGGATGGGGAAGTCGTGGGCAATGTCATATGTTCAGATGAATGTTTGGTAACTCCCTCAACACTAGAAATGTTGCCCTTGACACCCCCTCCGCATGTTGAGATGATGGATGTCCATCCCCCACCTTATGCTTCGGGTCTGTCTGATGCGGGGTGCGCTAGAACAGTTCCCTCTCCTAATCCTGTACACACAGAAACGGTATTGATATCTACCCGCCCAGGTTGTTTTATGGCGAGTTGGAATATTGCCGGGTGGCGACAGAGGGTGTCAGCCCTGGGCTGGAGGGAATCTATCTCAGGGTTTGATATCCTCTGCCTACAGGAAACCTGGTCTACTATTGATATTCATTACGACGGCTTTGTCTCTTATAATTGCCCAGCACAAGAATCTGCCATGGGTAGGGAAAAAGGTGATTTGTTGATTTTATTGTCTGTGCACTTTCCAGTACGTGTCAGATCTTACTCCACTGTTGGTTCACACTCCCAAATACTGAAGTTAGAAAATAGTGGGGGCCGGAACATCCTGCTGATCAACCATTACAACAACACATTTGACCCCACAAGTACTTTTGTTGTAGACGAACTTGAATCAGCTTTAAATAAAATCTGTAATGTTAACCACAAACCATGTGATATTATCTGGGGGGGGGGACTTTAATATCAGAACCTGTCCGTATTCTTACACTAACGCATGCGGGTTCGATGGGGATAATGGGGAGAACTTGGCTCATTTTTCCCATACCCCTTATGGTGTCTCCCTTAATACCCTTCTGCTAAAGCACGATCTGGTTATTCACCAACCCGCCCTGGATAAGGATGGTAATATCGCCCCGACCTTTACAGGGAGGAACACCGCATCTGTCATCGACTATCTGTTGATATCGGCAGAGATTGCCCCACTCTGTACGGTCCCGATTATCATGGATTTTGGTATTAGTGACCATAACGCCTTAACTATGTCTATTCTTATATGGGGCCCTAAAAATCAATTTGTCGGTAGGATTGTCGACGAGATTACCCCATGTAGGCAAAACGGTATCCGGATCAAATGGTGTGGAGCTAAATCTGACGACTTACTACGGAAAATTGTGGAAGCTGGCACCAAAGTGATATCCCGTTGCCTCGAAGCTGATGCCACCCCAAGCTGTATCATAGCTGATTTCGAGGAACTTGGTACTATAATAAAAAAATCACTTACTATCACTAAGGGCATAACTAAGCGGGCAACGCTAGGCTGGTTTGATCGAGCGTGTACTTCAGCGCTACAAGATCTTAAGAAGGCACTGTCTAACCACCCGAGAGACAGGGAAGTTGTTAAGCATCTGAGGGCTAAATACAAACTTGAACTGAAGCGTAGGAAACAAGAACTACGAGAACAAGCCTGGGAGGACTTGACCAAGGCAGCAGCCCTACCGGATAGTAAATTGCTCTAGAGTACTGTTAACAGTCCATTCCTCCAGAAGGAGGAATTCCCAGTTCTTACTGCCCAAGTTAGCGAGGATAGCTGGGTCTTACATTTTACCGGGATTTTTGACCCAAACGGGGAGGCCCAGGATAGCGCCCGTAATAACCCTATCATACCCAACCAGCCGCTGGGAATTACCCTCCATGAAGTTGACATGGCAATCAGTAAAAGTAAAGGGGGGAAAGCCCCAGGACCAGATGGGGTCCCGATTGACCTTTATAAAACCGATCTGGTCCTGTGGAGCCCCCTACTGACCCAAGTATTCAACGCTGCTGTCGACGATACTACCCCCTCAACCTGGAGTGAATCTGTAATCATACCAATCCATAAGAAGGGAGATAGAGGAGAGGCTAAGAACTACCGCCCTATCTCCCTTCTGGATTCCTCACTAAAAATCATGAGCAGGGTCCTATTGCTACGTTTGGAAGAATGGGCCGAAAGCAATAATATCCTTGCAGCCTCCCAATACGGCTTTAGGAAGGGCCTTGGCACTATAGAGCAGTGTATCAATTTAGACCTCCTAATAGGAAAATACACTAAAGCCAAACAGGGTTCCTTGTTTCTTTGTTTTGCGGGCCTCTCTAGCGCCTTCGATCTGGTTGACCATACTCTTTTGTGGTCAACCCTACTCGATATGGGTGCACCGGCTGTGATTATTCATTTTCTGGCCAGACTCTACACTAACTTATCTGCCCAGATTCGCTACGAGGAAGATCAGGGTCAAATCTGGTATTAGACAGGGTTGTGTGCTGGCCCCGCTGCTTTTCTCCCTCTTTATAAACTCCATTGAGCAAGAACTGAAAAATGTGCAAGCTGATGCCCTGCAAGCGGTAGGACAATCTATCCCGGTGCTGCTTTACGCAAACAACACCGTTTTTCTTTCAAGAACCCCCATAGGCCTCCAGAAACTTATGAATTGCTTTTATAATTTTATACAGGGGAAGAAACTAAAAATTAATAATTCCAAAACTTTCATCATGGCATGCGGTAAGAAGGTACACCAACTTAAACCTTTTTACTTTAAGGAAAACCGCATTGAGGTTGTGAATAACTTTTGCTATTTGGGCATTACTTTCAACAACGGAGGGTCTTGGACCCCAGAGCAACATAATGTAAAAGCTAGGATGGGTAAGGCCTCCTTAAGTGTATTCCGCTTTGCCACTAAATTGGGAAGCCGGCGTATACCGGATATGTTGAACTTTTACAGACACAGGTGTGCATCTATTGCACAATATGGTTCAGGGGTCTGGGGACATTGGATCCAAAGGGACCTGCAAATACTGGAGAAATTATTTCTAAAAAGACTTCTCTGCCTTCCTCCTTCGGCATCCACTGATCTGACCCACAAAGAACTTGGGTTGGACTATATATCTGATTTAATCGGACTGAGACCCTTAATGGCGTGGAGATCTATTTGGTCCAAGGATTAAACCATCTTTACCAAGGAAATAATCAAAGACCGCTTGCACCTGGATAACACCTTCCAGATCCCATGGCTAAAGTATGTCGTTTCAGCCTTTAAGGAACTCTACGATCTGGATGTACGTGAAGATCCTATATGTGTAACTGCCTTATCGAAACAGGAGGTCAAAGGGGTATTTCTGAGGGACAAACACAATAAGCGTAGAGTCCAAACCAGAGATTACTCAACTCATGCTTTTTTATTCTACCAACAAAGAAGAAGGATATGGTCTCCCTACGTACCTTAAAGTTATCAGCAGACAGTCCCAGCAATATGTCCTTACAAGGCTGAGATTAGGTATTGTGCATAACCTGGTGGCATTCCCAAGGATGAAAATTTATTCTGCCACCCCCTGTCCTTGTGATGGAATAACTAAGCAAAGTACCTTGCACTTTATGTTATTATGTCCCCTGTACAAATCCTTGCGTATTTTCTACCTTAAAATATTGTTCAAGAAATATTCTGTGTCTACCACTGGTAATGCTATGAAACTCTTATTTTCACTTGCAACCCCGGATTTATGTTTCTTTATCGCAACCTTTATTTTAAAATCTATCACGGCAAGAAAAAGTATAGTTTTCTAATATTATGTCTATCTTAACCATTTTTGCTGCTAGTCCATGTTTTACAGACTAAGTTTTGTTATGTTATGTACTTCCCTTCTTGTGATAATTCATGCGTGTCATGTTTTAATCTGCATACTTTTATGATGTTTTTTTTACGAACAATCGAATAAAGTTTATGAACTGAACTGAACTACCTTCTTAACCATTTCGATCCCAACCGAAACTTTGGAGGAGTGCTTGTATTTTCCTTGTTGATGAAGGAGTTTAATTAATGTTCTGATTACAGCCTCTCCGTCAATTAACCAACTTCCACACACACACACCTATGTATTAGTTTATGACTGTATTACTATAAATATTGATAATGTTTTAATACATTTTATAAAAAACATTATTTGCGGCCACATAAATTGAGGAAACAAACAAACTAAACTACGGTCAATTCGTGCATTTCTGCTTAAAAGCAGAAGCCAAAAACTGCTTTACCATCTTGGTTTAAATATAGGATTCAGAACTGCAGTGCCTTAACATTAGAAAAACCTCTACTCTATCACTAAGTGATTTGATTGTAATATAGTCACCAACTTGGAGTGCAGAAACCTTTTCTTCACCTACTGATGTCCCCTGGGCACAGAGACAATAAGGTACACATGGGTGCTGGACTACCAAGATGCACATGGATACAGTGGAGCTGGAACAAATTCCAGAGTCAGGGTGTTGCCATTATTGTTATATCACTTTAGTCACAGGGACTGTGAAAAATTCAAGCATCATACAAAAAAATATGTGTAGCAAATATGCCATGCCCATTCAGCAGGAGAGGGGTAAGAATGTGGTATGTAGCTGGGAGTGCATTTTGGAACACTAGTGTGGTAGCTCGCTGCCATTTACAGACAGCACATTTTCCATTGAAATGGCCACTACATTTGCACAGACATACACTTTTACTGGTAAAACGATATGGCAAAAAAAAAAATTATGTGTGGAAATCTGGTTTCAGTAAACATTTATTATGTTCCCATCACCAAGTAAAGAGTCTTGATTTGTTTTAATCCATTACATTTTTTTATCACACTTTAGAATTACAAATCAGTGTTTCATGTGTGCTTTCCTAATTGCTGGTATAATATGAAATATATGTATAGTTCATTTCCCAATATTTAAATGTTGCTGTATGTTAGAAACAACTGACCTGCTACAACCTTTCCTTTAGTTACCTGTAGCCCAGCAGGATTATTGTTAGAAATGGGGGTCTCTAGTTGGCAGAGGTAGGTACCTTTGTCCAAATAGGGACCCTTGCTTCTAGTCAGGGAAATGGGGATACACACTTTAGATGACCCATGGTCACCCCCTGGGTAGCTTGGCATGAGCAGACAGGCCTATCCCAAAGGCAATGCGTAAAAGTATTTGGACTCAAAATACACAGTATTACAGTGATAACACCGCAAATGGACGCCACAACAGTTTAGAAAATTAAAGTATCTTTATCTAAACTAAACATGAGCAAAACTACAAAAATCCAACATACATGTAATAAGAATATGACTTTAAAAAGGTTTCAAACAACTTGGCCCATAGTAAACTATGGATGCATGTTTTCTCTTAAAGTACCTATAGTTGCACAGAATTCACAAGACCAAACAGCTGCAGAGATGGGAAGCGTTGAAAAACAAAGAGATGCAATAGATCCTGAGACCACGGGGAGGTGATGCAACAGTTCTGCCGCATGCAGGAGATGTGATGCATTGAATCCGGTCTGTAGGGGGAAGGATGCGTCGATTCCGAGACGGTTCTGGTCCTCGTGTGATGCATTGGGAAAACTTGCCGCATAGGTACGATGTGTGGAAATCCAGGATGCATCGACAATCAATGCAGCGGTGTCGAGCAGTGCTGCATCGGTTTACTTCAGTCGTAATCTTTTAATGCATCGTTCTTACAGCGGCGACAGGCGCTGCAGCGGTGCAGCGATGTGTGGAGATTCTTCTCGCACTGTGGTGCTGCGTCGGTAAGACAACCGCAAGTAGAGCGATGCGTCGATTTTCTTGTAGTTGCATTGGTTTCACAGCTCCCAACAGCAGGAACAACCTCCAGAGGCCCAACACAGTCACAGGCACCTCCTGTCAGGTCAGAACTCCCAGCAAGGAAGTTCAGGGGAGCTGGGGGTGAAGTATTTGTGTCCCTGAGATTTCAGAACAGGAGGCAAGCTCTACTCAAGCCCTTGGAGATCTTCCTCTAGCAAGAGGACACAGCACACAGGAAAGTTCATGTCCTTTCCTTGGCAGAAACAGCTACTACAGGCCAACCCCAGATAGCACACAGAAAAGGAGCAGTACTCCTCTTCCAGTTTTTCCAGCTCTTCTCCTTGGCAAAGGTTCCTCTTGATTCCAGAAGTAGTCTAAAGTTCAGGGGTTTTAGGTCTAATACTTATATCCCAAAATGTCTTTGTTCTCTTTGTGCAAGGGTCTCTGATCCCATTCCAAACAAGTTCTGTCATCACTGGTGCAGTTTGGCCATAGAGTGTGGAGACAGTATTTTGCAAGAGAGACAGGCCCTATTCAGGTGCAAAGAAATCTCCTCCCACTACTCTAAATTCAGCCAAGTCCCATTCAGCTCAGTGCTGTGTCATACAGGCAGGGCCAGGCACACATCGACTCCCGCCCCCAGTGGCTGTCTACAGTGAAAGCACATTCCAAGCTCCTGTCACTCAAAAAACAGACAGTTAAAACACAAACAGGCAGAGGCTCACAGAATGGTTAAACAAGAAAATGCCTACTTTCTAAAAGTGGCATTTTCAAACAAACAATTTAAAAACCATCTTTATTAAAATATGTGTTATTAAATTCTGAGTTCAGAGAGCCTAAACTTTATTTCTCCATCTTGTCCCAATGGGAATTTATGCTTGTAAGATGTTATAAAGCATTTCCCATTCTATCCGATGGGCAAGATAGCCTTTCAATAGTTAAAAACGAAATTGGCAGTATTTCACTATCAGGACATGTCACACACACCAGTACATGTCCTACCTTTCACATACCCTGCACCCTGCCCAGGGGAGGTACCTCGGACCTACCATAGGGCTGCCTTACATGTAAGAAAAGGGAAGATTGGGCCTGGCAAGTGGGTGCACTGGCCAATTCGACAATGCCGTTAGCAAACTGCACACAGACACTGAAGTGGCAGGTCTGAGTTACGTTTTCAGGGCTACTCATGTGGGTGGCACAATCAGTGCTGCAGGCCCATCAGTAGCATTCGGTTTACAGGCCATCGCACACTTCAGTGCACTTTACCAGGGGCATACCAGTAAATCAAATATGCCAATTTTGGAGAACCAATTGTAACAATAATTTAAACAGGGAGAACTTGCACTTTGGCACTGATCAGCAGTGGCAAAGGGCCCAAAGCATCCAAGCCTGCAAAAACGAAATCCAACACAGCATAAAAAATAGAGGAGGTAGAGGGAAAATGTCTGGGGAAACCACGCTAAGGATTCCAAGTCTAACAATTTTCATCAAGGTCACTTTTAGATAATCCTCTCCCTTTGCAGTCAAAGTAATAAAAGCACACTTCAGTTTCTCAATATGCAGCAATTTGTCAGAAACTACAGCCTGATATTTGACTTTGTCTTTGAATGCACAGCAAAGCAGACAAGATAAACACAGTATTTAAAGGCACCTTTATTGTTCATTAACCTTCTGAACGCCAAAATTATTATTTCTGGGGGTGCTGTAGCTCCACCAGCAACCCCACTTTCAGCGCCTATGCATGGGTACAAGTGTGGCATTATTGGAAAAAGGGAAGCTTCAGTTTCTTGTTGCTGCTCACGTAACAAATAATGCCATGGCTGCTGAGATGCATTTTGGCAAAGCACAATTCAATGGATCTTATATTAGGTACATTGTTTCGGGCTTTCATACACATTCTCAGGTCTAAGGAGTTCTTGTTGTAGGGCTCACAACCCTGATTCTGTAATTGCACCGCAGATATAGCCCCTAGCAACATGCATGTATTTTTTTACGATGTCAAAGAATGTCCTGGGTTGTGTGCATATATAACACAAAGAATACCAAAAGTTGGTTTCAAATTTAGGCCAAATCAGCTGCACTGCTCTAGTGGTGGAACGTTACCATGAAGGGTTCAATCCAAAATTAAAAGTACTTGGCAGAAAGAAATAATCTTGGTTGAGCTGTCAAATGAAAAATTATCCAGTTTAGGTCTCTGCTACAGAGATATTATTTCTTATACAGAGAGAGTGGCCTTTCATTCATTCCTTTGCTCATGATTGGGTGGCTTCGTCGTCTAACTTCATAGCCTGCTCCTGATTCAATGGGTTTCCTGGTACACAGTCAAAATATCGAGTAGGAAATATCGACCTACCATAATATCGAGTATGAAATATCGAAGGAGCAGAATATCGAAGTCAAGAATATCGTTGGACAGAATATCGACCCTAAGGTAAGTAATATCGAAATTCTTTATATCGATGTAAGTAATATCGAAGTTAGTAATATTGATAGCATATATATCGATGTTACTAATTTCGATGACACTAATATCTATATTTGTATTATTTTATAGGTTTTTATTATGTATGTGTTATATGTTTAACTTAAGTATTTAAAATAATTACTATTATATGTGTATTAATTTTATATAATAATAAATTAATTTATAAGAAAATTGTATGTTTTAGTACCGGAGCGGGTTGTGGGTTTATAGGGGAATAGGGTGGGAAGTAATTTAATTATGGTAAATTGATTATTAATTAGTAGGATTTATTAATAAATTATAATTAATTGGTAATTATTTGTAAATAATTGGAAATTAATTTAAAAATTAATTTATTAATTGATATATATGTTCTGTAGCGGGTTGTGGGTTTATAGGGGAATAGGGTGGGAAGTAATTTAATTATGGTAAGTTGATTAATAATTAGTAGGATTTATTAATTAATTATAATTAATTGCTAATTATTTTTAATTATGTGGAAAAAAAATAAATTAATTGATTAATTGATATATATGTTCTGTAGCGGGATTTGGATTCATAGGGGAATAGGGTGGGAAGTAATTTAATTATAGTTAATTAATTATTAAATAGTAGGAATTATAAAATAAATTTAATTAATTGGTAATTAATTTTAATTAATAGTTAATTAACTTTAATTATTTGCTAATTAATTTTCATTAATTCATAAATGGATAAATGTGTTATGTTGTGGGTAGTTGTTTTATAGGGAAATATGGTGGGAAGTAATTAAAATTTAATTAATTAATAATGTATTAACAATAATTGTATTGTTAATAATATAAGTGTTAATTAATTATTAATTGGTAATAAAATATTATTAAATGGTATTATTTAAAATTTATTTTAGGTTAAATATATTTTGCCAATCATGTATTTTATAATAATGTATAGGTATTGTATATGGTTTATATTTATTTAATAGTTTATATTTTTATAATTACAAAAATCTTTTATTTATAAGTATGTTATTTTAACCCTTTTACTATCCAACACTTTCCCTAGTGTTGCACTCTCTGGAGTTGGAATAGTATACCCCTACGCTATCCAACGTTTTCCCTACTGTTGCACTCTCTGGAGTGGGAATAGTAATTTTTACTCCTACACTATCCAACGCTTTCCCTACTGTTGCACTCTCTGGAGTGGGAATAGTAATTTATACTACTACGCTATCCAACGCTTTCCCTACTGTTGCACTCTCTGGAGTGGGAATAGTAATTTTTAGCCCTACGCTATCCAACGCTTTCCCCACTGTTGTACTCTCTGGAGTGGGAATAGTAATTTTTACCCCTACGCTATCCAACGCTTTCCCTACTGTTGCACTCTCTGGAGTGGGAATAGTAATTTTTACCCCTACGCTATCCAATGCTTTCCCTACTGTTGCACTCTCTGGAGTGGGAATAGTAATTTTTACCTCTACGCTATCCAACACTTTCCCTACTGTTGCACTCTCTGGAGTGGGAATAGTAATTTTTACCCCTACGCTATCCAATGCTTTCCCTACTGTTGCACTCTCTGGAGTGGGAATAGTAATTTTTACCCCTACGCTATCCAATGCTTTCCCTACTGTTGCACTCTCTGGAGTGGGAATAGTAATTTTTACTCCTACGCTATCCAACGCTTTCCCTACTGTTGCACTCTCTGGAGTTCGAATAGTAATTTATACTACTACGCTATCCAACGCTTTCCCTACTGTTGCACTCTCTGGATTGGGAATAGTAATTTTTACCCCTACGCTATCCAATGCTTTCCCTACTGTTGCACTCTCTGGAGTGGGAATAGTAATTTTTACCCCTACGCTATCCAATGCTTTCCCTACTGTTGCACTCTCTGGAGTGGGAATAGTAATTTTTACTCCTACGCTATCCAACGCTTTCCCTACTGTAGCACTCTCTGGAGTGGGAATAGTAATTTATACTACTACGCTATCCAACGCTTTCCCTACTGTTGCACTCTCTGGAGTGGGAATAGTAAATTTTACCCCTACGCTATCCAGCGCTTTCCCTACTGTTGCACTCTCTGGAGTGGGAATAGTAATTTTTACCCCTACGCTATCCAACGCTTTCTCTACTGTTGCACTCTCTGGAGTGGGAATAGTAATTTTAACTCCTACGCTATCCAACGCTTTCCCTACTGTTGCACTCTCTGGAGTGGGAATAGTAATTTTAACTCCTACGCTATCCAACGCTTTCCCTACTGTTGCACTCTCTGGAGTGGGAATAGTCATTTTAACTCCTACGCTATCCAACGCTTTCCCTACTGTTGCACTCTCTGGAGTGGGAATAGTAATTTTAACTCCTACGCTATCCAACGCTTTCCCTACTGTTGCACTCTCTGGAGTGGGAATAGTAGTTTTTACCCTTACGCTATCCAATGTTTTATATAATTAATTGTTAAAAAATTAAATGTTTATTTAAATTTTTATATTAGTTACATTTTATTTATGTTATTGTTTTATGTTTGTAAATGTATTAGTAATTTAGAATATATTTTATTAATTTATAAATTAGTAAAATAATAATTAATACTCATTGTTCAGTACATATATATTATATATTTACTGTATATATTTAATTAATGTATTATTAATATATATGTATTATTTATTAATTTTAAACATTATTAGATACTTTTACCTATGTAGATTTTATTTATTAGTGTTATATACTTCATTTTACATTTATATATTAAAAGAAAAAAAACGATATTTTTAACACCGATATTTTTGACATCTATATTATTTTTTCGATATTTTTGTACTTACCATGTTGTAGATAGGATGTCGATATTTTTGCTCTCGATATTGTTGACTCGATATTTCTGTATGTCGATATTTAGGAGGTCGAAATTCTGTCAGTGATCCCAACTGCTGACCATGCTTCCATTCACCGAATATCTTTTTAGGTCGAGCATAAGCGTGCATGCGCTGTCTGCAAGACCTGCTGTAATCAGTCGAGAGAGTGTAATCCCACCTGCTGATTGCAGTTGGTCCACTCCTATACCACTCTTTTTTGTTGGCTCCTTATTGGTTGGCACTCCCCAGATGACACTTCAGTTTTCCGCTCAGGAGCACCAGTCAAGTACAGTTTTTTTACGCAGTAGGTGTACATTTGCTTCTTTGGGGACTACTTATATTTCCACGCATAACTTTCCTCTACACGTGCTCTGCACAGAGTCTTGTGATTTCACCCTTGTGGCCTGCCTCCTGATTTGACCCTCTTGTGTGACGGCGCTCGCTCATTGAGGACTCTCCAACCTGCAATCACCATCTCCTGATTTTAACCATGGGATTATCAGGATTCAGGCCCCTGTTCTCCTGCCTCGTTGTCGGTCGGTGATTTCGCACCAGAGGCCTCCAGGTCAGTTCACTCCCACTCTAGTCCCAGGATTGCCTGGCGGGTGATCTCCAGGGTTTCGTGAATATGTGCGTAGCTGGGGAGAAATGGCAGTGTGTTCCTGGAGACTACTGTGGCGGGCCTGGGTCAGTGTAAAGTTACAAACCAGGTGACTCAGTTTGCAGCCGGGGCACCACCTTCCTTCCAACTCAGTCGTGTAGATCCGATAGTAGTGAACCTATACCCCCCACTCTCAGAATAAATTTGTCTGAAGTAAATGCAGGCTTCAAATGTCATTCTCGACGACGGAGGATTATCTGGTGACAACCCCCTCCTGTTCGCCGTGCACAATCATTGTTATTGCTTGCAACAGCCAAGTGTTGTTTGTTCGGGACTTAGGTGTCCGACACTTCCACACCCACTCGCTACTTGCGACGGCGTTCGGTTTCGGCCTCTTAATAGCATGCACTAGATTGCTGTCACAATTGCACAGGGTTAACTGGCTGAAAAGTCATATTTCATGTAGATACTTTTCCTGGCAACCTGTTCCTTCATAGCTAGTTGGACATTTCGCTGAGTTACACGTTCACTTAACACAAATGGAAGATGGGTGAACCGGCTTTTATGTTTTTTCTTGTTTTCCTTTCAGTTTAATATTGCAGGGGTGGCACAGTGTTTCAGTACTGTACAGCACTGCGGAACCAAGTTGGCAAAGCCGTTTTTGGCATGGAATCTATTGATATCATATATTTCCAGCTGATCACTGGTTAACCATGGTCTTCTCTATTGTTTTATCTCTGAAAATATGAATTTCCTCAAGGACAAGCACTTGGTTAATCAGAGCTTAGACGGAACATTAAATTTCAGGTACTAGATTTCAGACGTGTTTTTACTAAACTGGTTTGATGCGTGCTGGGACAGGTAGTTTTTGAACAACCATAAGCCGTTTTTCTATTCTTTAACTTTCTAGCTATGGTGCTTGGACGTCTTTCTTTTTCTTTTTTTCTTTTTGTCTTTGTATCCAGTTTTGACAACCTCTCATAATTTGCATGGTTATCCCCATTGGATGAGCTTATTAATGTATGTGCCTGACACAAATCTAATTTGAAATCATTAAACAAGATATGTTTCCTTCTAATCACAGTGACCCCTGACAAAAGGTCGATTGACCCGGAATGCATTGGGTTTTGTTTTAATGGAGAAGATCATGAAAAACGATGTATTTGCTTCTGAATATCATGAATGTGACATTACAACATTCTCACCATATAAAGGATATTTCAAGTTAGGAAGAACACAATGTTTTTTCTTTGATTTATTGTTTACCTGTTGTTGAAAGAAACGCTTCTGTTCCATGTTTGTATAGTCAAGATTCAGGTTGAAGCTATTTACAATGCAAATTGTACTCAATGCAGCCATACGGCACAGATGTTCACGTAGCATCTGGAAGATTAATTCTGGTCATTTTAGTCAAGCCGATGCATCACATAATTTGACACCAAATCACAAAATGCAACTCAACAGCACAATTACACAATATACCACATCCATCTAATCCACACCACACAATTACACATCGTGCCCCAAAATCCAATAGCACACAATATAATTAAACTCCACAACACACCACTACACAACACAGTATACCATTCCACATTATTACACTCCATAACACACAATCCTTCTCCACATAATTCGAGTACACCCAAAACCCCTTTTACTATCCATATAGTTCCACAACACACCATGCCACATAATTCTACTACACATATCCAATCCACGCAACACCACATGAGTAGCCCTGTAAATGTGTCTCAGACCTGCCACTGCTGTCAGGGCCCGCTCCACAGGATCCGATCGACGAATAATGGGGTCCACCTCCTGATGTTACCAACACCCCGAATGAGTATACAGGGGGTTCGAACCATCAGGTGAGGGATATATAATGAAAAGAGACCGGGGAAGGGTAGGGGTCAGCAGGGACAAGGGATCTGAAATGACAGAGCATAAGAGTTATAAACACCAATCAATTTAATGCTACTCTCAATACTTCTAACTAGAACTCATAATACCTTATGTAGCTGTACACATTCCTCCAGCATGCATAAGATAGTAGCAGTCCAATTACCTGCAATGAAACACACAGGTTATCACTTAGATTGATAAGCAGTCTACAAACTCAGAGATATGCCCTTGAAGGATACACACCATACAATGTGGATATGGACTTTGTAAATGACCCCTGAAGTAATGACAAGTTTCTCTGGCTACTGTCAAGAGATTAGTCACTTGTCCGTGAATCAAAAACCTTAAAAGAGTTATAGTGAGAATTACTCTTTTGTCACTCGATTAGGCAAAGTTCTCTGTACTCAAATGTAGAGGAATTCAATCCGTTCTCAACAACAAATAAAGCGTTGGTGTACACATTAATCATATACTTGCAAGAACCAAGTAACGGTAATGTGTGGTTGCGACCGCCACTACGCTCCGCTACACAAACAATGTGATCACAATACCGGCAATAGGTAGTTGTGACCACCACACTACTCCGGTTTAGACAATACTCGAGATGAACACTCGGGGAATTAAATCCTCATTCACCCAAAATCCTATAGAGAAAAGGATTCTACAACAAAGACGCCGTAACGGCAACCATCAGCAGCCGCCGCATGGTTCTGCGGAAAGAGGAAACCCTTTGCAGTTCTCGGCAATGGCACGCATCAGCCGATGCGTAACCTCCACGCCGAACACAGTACTATCAAAGAAGAACAGCGCGTGAGTCAGGATACTCAGTGGCTTCCGACTTCCACAACACCTTTACCGCACACGGGCGAGCGCAGTTCTAGGAAACTCCACCCGCAGGCAGCAGCACGGCGCTACCACAGCCCGATCTTCTCCAAACATGATTCAACACAAAAGACGGACTCAGAATTACGTGCAACTTCCTTCTTGTTACCACCACCCATATACTTCCCACAGCATGGATTCATGGGAGTTGTAGTTTCTAACAGTTAGGTAGGCGCGGGAATGGAAAAGCCTGACAGTATGCCCCTCTCCTACCGCCTCCTAGGCCCAGGCTTGCCAGGGAATCTCCGATGAAATGACCGGACAGCAACAGGAGCATGCACATTCCGGGATGGTTCCCACGAGTCGTCCTCAGCAGTATAACCCTTCCAGGCCACCAGGTACCATAAGTCGCCCCTGCGACGTTTGGAATCTTTTATGCAACGCACCACATACTCCAAACCACCATCGCACTGCACAGGAGGAGGTGCCATCCGACGTGCAGCCAATGCCGGCTTCAGCAAACTGCAGTGAAACACTGGGTGGATACGAAGGGAAGCTGGCAGTTTTAGTTTATACGCCACAGGGTTGACCTGCTTCAACACAACATATGGACCGATTAATCTAGGGTGGAACACAGAACGAAGTTTAAACCTGATGTTCTTGGTGGACAACAACACTCTGTCCCCCACCCGGAAAACAGGCCCCACCCCTCGATGCTTATCAGCCCACTTCTTGTAGTCCTGTTTGGCTTGGACTAAATGCTGAGACACTTTCTTTTGGACCGCATGCAAACGGCGGACCAGGCTCAACACCGAAGGCTGGTTTCCCACGTCCCCAGGAATGGTAATAGGCAATGTACCAGCATCAAAACCATAGTTGGCGTAAAAGGGGGAGACCCCCAATGAACTATGCCACGCGTTATTATAGGCGAATTCAGCCAACCATAGCAGTGACACCCAGGAGTCTTGAGCCTCAGCAGCATAGCAACGTAGGTATTTTTTCAGAGTCTGGTTAAGCCGTTCAGTTTGTCCATCCGTCTGGGGATGGAAACTGGTTGACAATGAGGCTTTGATTTTCAACGCCAAACACCATGATTTCCAAAAGCTTGCAATGAACTGAGGACCCTTATCAGATATGATGACTTCAGGGATTCCATGGAAACGAAAAACATTAGACAAAAGCAGCTGCGCAGTTTGACCAGCAGTGGGGAGGTTTCTGCATGGAATAAAATGACCCATTTTCGTGAGGCTATCCACCACGACTAGCACAGCAGTATGTCCATGATCAGAAGGCAACCCTGTGATGAAATCCATGCTGATACTTTGCCATGGCTTCTTAGGTGTGGGCAAAGGCATGAGTTTCCCCTTGCTTTGACACTGCAAGGTCTTTGAACGTGCACACACCTCACACCTTCCCGCCCACAGGGTCACATCTCTGGTTAGCGTATTCCACCAGAACTGTCTTTGAACCAAAAGCACCGTTTTCTTTATACCTTGATGCCCAGCCATTGGCGAGGAGTGACACCACTCAAAAGCCTTTTTTCTGCTTTCCATGGTAGGCAGGAACAGTTTGTTCATTACAAAAGGCAATCCATGGTTAAGTGATCGATCAGTGTCTTTACTACTCCACAGTTTCCAGGCCGCTTCGGTCTTTTGTCCTTTGATTGTCTCCAGGAACGCCTCCGCGTTAAGCACACATATAACCTTGTTGGGTTCGATAATGGCTTCCATCGGAGGATCAGCCTTCACCACCACAGACTCCCCCAAACGGGACAAAGTGTCCGCCTTTCTGTTTTCCGCGCCTGGACGAAAGGTGATAAGGAAGTTGTATTCGGCAAAAAACAGCATCCACCTCATTTGCCTCTGAGACAAATGTCTAGCTGTTCGCACATACTGCAAATTACGGTGGTCTGAATACACCGTCACAGGATACAAGGCCCCCCAAAGATACTGCCTCCATTCCTGGAAAGCCTTTTTAATAGCGAGCAGTTCTTTTTCTGCTATTGTATAATTTCTTTCGGCCTGACTCAACTTTTTAGATAGACACGCCACCGGGTGGAGTTGGCCTGTTTGTGGGTGTCTTTGGGACAAAATAGCCCCTACTGCTTCATCTGAAGCATCTGCCTCGACGACATAAGGTAACTCAGGTTGTGGGTGTGCCAATATGGGTGCGGAAACAAACGCTCTCTTGAGCTGACCAAAAGCTGTGTCCGCTTCCTGCGACCAACAAAACCCCACCCCTTTTCTAAGCAGGCGAGAAAGAGGTGCAGCTATAAGCGAGAATCCATCTATGAATCTCCTGTAATAGTTTGCAAAACCCAGAAAACATTGGATATCTTTCACTGTTTTAGGTGTGGGCCAGGCCTGTACTGCTTGTACCTTTCTTTCTGCCATCTGTAAACCATCAGGACAGAGCATGACTCCCAAAAATTCCACCGTATCCACACCAAACTCACATTTACTGAGCTTACAGTACAAATTGTTCTCTCTCAGCCTTTGTAGTACCTGTGTAACATGCTCTTGGTAGAGTCCTACATTTCCAGAATAAATCAAGATGTCATCAATGTAGACGACCACACTAATATCCACCAGGTCTCTCAACACATCATTAAGAAAGTATTGGAATGCTGCCGGGGCGTTACACAGTCCAAAAGGCATAACGGTGTTTTCATACAGACCGTAACATGTTTTAAAAGCCGTCTTCCATTCATCACCCTCCCTCATTCTTACCAGGTGATAGGCCCCCCAGAGATCCAACTTAGTGTAAATGCATGCCTTCCGTACCTGATCTAATAGCACAGGAATGAGGGGGAGAGGATATCTGTTACGGACAGTGTTCTTGTTCAGCATTCTGTAATCTACACAAGCCCTTAATTCACCATTCGCTTTAGCTATGAAAAATAAAGGAGAGGCTGCCGGGGACTTGGAAGAACGGATAAAGCCTATAGACTGGTAATGAGTCAAGTACTCTTTGAGGTGTTTCGTTTCTGGCACAGATAATGCATATACTCGACAGGTAGGCATCAGAGCTCCATCAACTAACTCGATGCAACAGTCGTATGGACGATGAGGGGGTAATTCATTTGCTAGTTGTTCACTAAATACATCCACATACGACCGATATTCACAGGGTAATGTTACCTCTTTTTCCGCAGCAGTAGCCACCAGATAAGGAGTAGACAGCTCCCCCGCCTGAGTGACTGGATGCATGGACATGTGTGCATGGCATGCAGGTGATGGAAACCTTATCCTTTTCTCCTTCCAATCAATATCGGGGTTATGGTATGATAGCCATGGCATACCCAGAATAACCTCATATTGCGGTGCTTCGATTATGTTTAAGATCAAACTATCTCGATGTTCCCCTTCTGGTAGTTCCACAACCAACAACACTTCTTCTGTCTGCTCAGTAATCAACCCAGATTTTAATGGTTTCCCATCTACCACCCATACTTCTTCAGGGTGATGTCTAGGTATGCGTTTCAAGTTTAGTAAGGTCACCAATCCACTATCTATGAAGTTACCTGTGGCCCCGGAGTCAATCATCACTAACACCTGATGAACCACACGTTGACTCTCCAGACACATGGATAACACAATATGTGATACAGAATCCTGAATGACCTCACAAACCAGGGAGGGGAGTTTCAAAGGAGTCCGGCCATCTCTATCATCCCCTACCTCGCTAACAAGCTCGGTACTAGATACCGCTAATCTTTTCTTTAACCATCCCCCTGTACTCTTGGGCTTGGAAGGACATTCTCTTACATAATGACCCTTTTTTCCGCAATACATACACAACCCCTGGGTGTTGCGGGTTTCTCTCTCCTCTCTGGTTAAGGGTGCCCTCACGGCTCCTATCTCCATGGGTTCATGGCCTTCAGCAACTCCCGAGGGCCCTTTCCTACTCATGTACTCTGGCTTAGGAGGACCCCTGTCTCATTTCCTCCTATCCCCAGATCGCTCTGTCATCTTGCCATCTAGTCGTAATGAAAGGCTGATCATCCCTGCACAGGTGGTGGGTTGTGGATCTATTTGGGCTATAACATCCTTCATCCCATCCCGCAGCCCCTGGTAGTAAATGGACATCTGTTTTTCCTCGGGCCATGAAGACTCTGCCACCAACCTATTAAAAGAAGTTAAATAGGTAATCAGCTCGCTACGCCCCTGCCGTAGCTCAAGCAATTCTTTGTCAGCACTGAATGTAGTGGCTCGTCTATCGCACACCCGCTCAAATTCAGTTCTAAAAGCCCCCCAATCTGACAGTATAGCATCGTCTCTCCGTACCAATGGAACAGCCCAACTTGCCGCATCACCTATCATGTAAGAAATGGCAAACGCTACCCTTGAATGGTGATTGGGAAAAGATGCAGGCTTACATGAAAAATGCATCATTATCTGCGTAAGAAAAATCTGTGTCTTAGATGAATCCCCCGAATATCTCTCAGGGCTTGCCAACGGTATGGGTGGGGGTACCGTAACTTGAATTCTGGGATTTTGCGTAGCAGCATCAAAGGGATTACCAGTCAACCTATCCACTCTATCTCTTAAAGCAGTAGCTTCTGCTCTAGAGGCTATCAACTCCTGTTGCACTACCACAAGAGCTTGTAAAACCTCATCTAAGGTAGCCATGATTATTCAACAATCGTATCGGGTGGAGCTTTTAACGTGGGCACGTAATTCTGTCAGGGCCCGCTCCACAGGATCCGATCGACGAATAATGGGGTCCACCTCCTGATGTTACCAACACCCCGAATGAGTATACAGGGGGTTCGAACCATCAGGCGAGGGATATATAATGAAAAGAGACCGGGGAAGGGTAGGGGTCAGCAGGGACAAGGGATCTGAAATGACAGAGCATAAGAGTTATAAACACCAATCAATTTAATGCTACTCTCAATACTTCTAACTAGAACTCAGAATACCTTATGTAGCTGTACACATTCCTCCAACATGCATAAGATAGTAGCAGTCCAATTACCTGCAATGAAACACACAGGTTATCACCTAGATTGATAAGCAGTCTACAAACTCAGAGATATGCCCTTGAAGGATACACACCATACAATGTGGATATGGACTTTGTAAATGACCCCTGAAGTAATGACAAGTTTCTATGGATACTGTCAAGAGATTAGTCACTTGTCCGTGAATCAAAAACCTTAAAAGAGTTATAGTGAGAATTACTCTTTTGTCACTCGATTAGGCAAAGTTCTCTGTACTCAAATGTAGAGGAATTCAATCCGTTCTCAACAACAAATAAAGCGTTGGTGTACACATTAATCATATACTTGCAAGAACCAAGTAACGGTAACGTGTGGTTGCGACCGCCACTACGCTCCACTACACAAACAATGTGATCACAATACCGGCAATAGGTAGTTGTGACCACCACACTACTCCAGTTTAGACAATACTCGAGATGAACACTCGGGGAATAAAATCCTCATTCACCCAAAATCCTATAGAGAAAAGGATTCTACAACAAAGACGCCGTAACGGCAACCATCAACAGCCGCCGCATGGTTCCGCGGAAAAAGGAAATCCCTTTGCAGTTCTCGGCAATGGCACGCATCAGCCGATGCGTAACCTCCACGCCGAACACAGTACTATCAAAGAAGAACAGCGCGTGAGTTAGGATACTCAGCGGCTTCCGACTTCCACAATACCTTTACCGCACACGGGCGAGCGCAGTTCTAGGAAACTCCAACCGCAGGCAGCAGCACGGCGCTACCACAGCCCGATCTTCTCCAAACACGATTCAACACAAAAGACGGACTCAGAATTACGTGCAACTTCCTTCCTGTTACCACCACCCACATACTTCCCACAGCATGGATTCATGGGAGTTGTAGTTTCTAACAGTTAGGTAGGCGCGGGAATGGAAAAACCTGACAACTGCACCCACTTGCCAGGCCCTAACACTCCCTTTTCTTACAGGTAAGGTATCCCTCAGCTAGGCACAAGGTACCCCCATATGCGTGGTAAAGTGTATGTGAAATGTAGAACATGTGTTGGTGTGTTTTGCATGTCCTGAGAGTGAAATACAGTGCATTTTGTTTTTTGCTATTGAAAGGCTGTCTGTCCCCTAGCTTAACATGGGAGTTGCCTTGTAACATCTTACAATTGTAACTTTCCATTGGGATAAGATAGAGAAATGGAGTTTAGGCTTTCTGAACTCAGAATTTGTTAATACGCTTTTTAGTGAAGGTGGGTTTTAAATTGCGTGTTTCAAAATGAAGTGGGCATTTTCTTGCTTTACCATTCTGTGTGCTTCTGCCTGTTTGTATAATCACAGTCTGGTTTTGGAATGACAGGAGTTGGGGATGTGCATTCACTCAAGACAGTCACACTGGGATAAGGTGTGTCCTGCCTTCCCTGGGTGACTCATAGCCAGGCTGAATAGGCCTTTCTGAATTTAGAATGGTGGAAGGAGTTTTTGCAAGCACCTGATTAGGCTATGTCTCCTTTGCACAATGCTGTTTTACCCCCTGCGGTCAAGCTGGACCAGGGAGGACAGAACTGGTTTGTACTGAACCCTGGGACTATGAAACAATGGCTACAATGAGGAAACGTAGTATAAATATTGGAGCTAAACCACCAGGACTTTAGATCACTTCTGGAAACAAAAGGACACTGCCAAGAAGAAGAGCTGGTGCTTTTTATGAGTAGCGCTGCCTTTTCTGTGTGAAAGGTGGATCGACCTGCAGCTGCTGCTTCGACCTGTGGGCAGAGGAAAATAAGTGACTCTTTTTGCCCTGTTGTGGTATCCTGCTTGAGAAGAGCTCCAAGGACTTGTGTGTGCTTGCCTCCTGTTGGAAGTCTCAGGTAAATCAAAGACTTCAAAACGTCCTTGCTGGTCAAAAAGTAACCTGCCTGTAAGAGCTGGGAGAACTGTGTGAGGAGCACTGCCCCTTGATGTGTGTTGGGTGGGTCCACCGCAGTTGCTGCACCTGTCTGGAGCAGGGGAAGGATTAGACTGTCTTTCACCTTCAAGAGAAGGGAGCTTGTGGTTAACTCTTTATTCCTTTCTGTTAGCAGCAAGGGAAGCATGTGGTTAGCGCTGTACTTGTCCTACTTGTTGCTGTAACAGTAGCGTGTGGTGAGCCCTATGTTTCTTCTCTTGAGACTCAGATTAGAATGTCCCCAATGCTGCTGCCGGCAAAGCCTGTCTTCAGTACGGCGCCCAACCAGAACCGGGAAGTGCCAAGCTGAGGCATCATTCCCCTGGTTACGACATCTATACTAAGTGCCCTGTTGTGGGTTCACTGCAGCGCTGCCGAGAACCCCTACCTGCGGCCCCTCTGGGAAGTGGAGGTACAACTGACCTGCTGGATATCAGTGCACTGCAGTAGCGTGCTCTGTGTGCGTTGGTGCTGAGTGAGTGTAGGAGAGTGACTGGTTGTTATTACTTACATGTTTAACATTGGTTTTTAGCTGTGCGGCCTTGACCCACAGTACTGCCTAAAAGTGTTGCCGTTATTTGTGTGTACTCATTTCTAATATAGCTGTGCTCTGGGGTGCAACCTATAACTGTGTGGTATTGAATTATAATAACTGCAAGGTAAGTTCGGGCTGACAATGTTTTGTGCTGCATAAGAGCGCTTGGGGGTAAAGTAGGATCTTTCCCAAGTGTGCATATTACTGATGTAATTTTAACACGGTTGGGCCTAGTAGTGCTAGTGATATTTCCAAATTTGATTTACGCCCAGAAATACATAATGGGCATGTTGTGTTAGTTATTGTGTGTGTTGAATACAAACATTATTTACATACACCATGCCTGAAGTTTCATTGTGGCACTCGGTGTATTTAATGTGTGAGAGTCCTGTATCAATGCTTTACACATTGCCTCTGTGATAAGCCTGACTGCTCAGTGCCAAGCCACCCAAGGGTGCGTGCAGGTTATACAGTGAGTGCAATTGCACACCACTTACAGGACTGGCGCGTTCCTGCCTCAACCAAACAGAACGTGCCGGTTTCAACACTCAATAGCCAATGAAGCCTTTGCAAATACTGCCCACCAAGCAAATAACTTTGTTGAGTTAAGGAAACAGGTGTTACAGCATTTTGGAAGGCAGCACCATGCTTCCTCAGCAGGTCCCATGCTACCTTTGTCCCTTTACACATCCAGGCAGCTCCAAGGGAAATTACAAAAACTTGAAGGGAAATAGACTTTATGCAAGAAGTTTCAGGTAGGTTTGCCACCTTTCCCAAAAAGAAATAACAGCCATTTATTCATGTTTTAGATTCTGCAAAGGCCCAGACATGATACCTAAATAGATATTTATTAAGAATAATCTGTATCCTTTTTAGACCAAACCTGGGCAGCGCATGCATTGCTGTGAGGCATGCAGTAGTGGCAGTGGCGGCTCGCTTAGGGCGTGCCCAGCATGCCCTATGTGAGCCGCCACTGAATAGTGGAGTATGGACTTGAAGCCCCGCCCACTCTCCGCCTATATTTGTAATCATTATCCTTCGTAAATGCTGGCTTCCGATTCATTACCTCCTTGGTACCGCCTTGTCTGCATTTGTTTCCTCCCGTAATGACTGCACGTTTTAAATGTCTTGTTACATGGTCTGCTTTATCTTGGCTCTGAGCACTATTTTATTTAATGATTTGCTTCTAGTACACCCACTACCTCGCAGCACACCGCCAGCTTTTATTTTATTAACTAATGGCAGTCTGCTTTAACTATAACAGCTGCAGCTTTTTATTTATTTATTTTAGCAGTGCATCCCGCTTTAAGTATGGTGGCCACGCTTACTTATTTATGTTTCATGTTTACTAGCGCGCATGCGGAGCTTTCACATTCATAGAGGACCTGCCCCTTTCTTTACACAAACCGCGTTTAAAGAAAGGTGCGCAGCCGACATTAAAGTGAAAGCGCCCCATGGGCGCTTTAACCCTCCAACAAATCTGTTTGTCAACTTGACAAACAGATGTTTTTTTTGGGTCAAAGCCCCCATGCCCCAGTTTCACTTTAATTTCAGACATACCCCTTTCTTTATACTCAGCTTGTCTAATGAAAGGGGCGCTGCCTTCATGAATGTGAAAGCACTGCATGGGTGCTAGTAAAAACAAATATTTGCAAAGCAATAGGTCTCGCATTTGCGAGGGTTTAAGCTATTGCAATGCCAATAGCTTAAACTCCCGTTAATGCTTTACCTATTGCATTGCAAATGCTTGTTTCCATTGCGTTTCAGTCTTTGTTTACTTTAAATATCAGTCAGGTATCATTAAGGTAGCCCTAGGACCCTTTTTAATTTGCTAGTGCGGGGAATGAGATTTTAATATCTTTTATGATCAATTTGATAACTTATCTCATTCGCTATTTTTGGATCGGTTTTTATCTGTCATTGAGTAAAAGACAGCCCCTGCATAGGTTAGATAAACCCCATAAACTGACACGACTCTGAAGAACCACTTACAACTGTTGAAGTTTAAAAGATTTTATATAAAATTAAGAAAAGTTGCAAATACAATCCTCTCAGGATAAATCTCAATCAATATACGAAAGAATACAATTAATATCAATTCCAAATCTTAGCAGATTAAAACATCGACTTAGTGTGGTCTCGTTGCGTCATCTACAGAAAGAGAAAAAATAATCAAGTTAAATCTGTCCCTACTCTATACTAGGTGACATCCCTACTTCGCACGTTCCTTTCCTAAAAAGGTGTCAGCAGTTTGACTCCCTAAGAAGTTCAAACTCTCTTAGCCTTTAAAGGTAACTTAAGTTTAAGAAGCAGTACCCTCTCTGCCTACCCATCCGATCTCTAAGGGTCCTTGGCCTACTGCTTTCTTGCGCTCTGATCTTTCTCAGCGCTCGCTCCTAACTCTCAGGCCATCTGCGCCTTCGCTCTCGCTATCTTCTCCCCGGGGTGCTGTCCCTAAAATACACAATCACAGTATGGGTGGAACGCCCCTTCGACGCCCACCACATGCTCATTCACATGATGTCATCTTCTAGGTCTTTCCATGGCTTCGTCTCTTCGCGTCGTCCGTTAAGTTGACCTTTCTCCTTAAACGCCATCTTCATCTTCTTGTTGGTGACTTCATTCAACTTTACCTTTGACATTTTCGGAACAATCTCTATCACCTTATCAGAACTTTATTCTTTACGGCTATGATTGTAACCCTTCTTGGTCCTGTGAATGGCTATTTCAAAACAAGACTCAAATTCCTATCGTCTCCTCTCATGTTTAGGCAATAAACTTCGTCCGACATTTGTCACCTTAAATCTAACAAGAACTAGACTCTTCGGCTCGCACATTCAAGTGAAGGCTATTCACGACTCCTGTGAGCCCAATAAATTACCAACAGCGGACTACACTCCTGCGAACCCTTGGTCAGTCAGGTTATAATCACAAATGACCTAAACCCTTCTAACATTCCTACAAACTTCTTCTACACAGTATAACCTTTAACATACATTTATATATGATCGCATTTAGTAAATCCCTTTGCTTATGAGTGAATACATTTTACTTAGAATATAAATTACATAGAATATAATTTTATATTCTCATTTGTTACATCGTTATATATGCTCTCTTCACATTTCTCCATGTTACTTCTCGCCGTTTCTGCATTTAAAGTTACACGCGTACATGAATTTCACTTTGCACGTTCTTCTGTTCGTAAGCATTTCTACACATTTCTACATTAGCCCACTACGTATACGGGTCTTCTAAATCTAATGCATGTTCAAGAGTAAATACAGTTACATTTCCTATATTACTTTGGTCGCATCTGTTAACTTTATGCTATACGCGTCAACTACACGTTCAATATACATTTCATTTCTTCGTTTATACGATATACTTCTAAATATGACTCGGATATACGTTTTATTCAAATTGCGCTCTCTCAGTTCCCCCCTTTGATGACTTTTAGGAGTCATCACTAAATGCAATTTGAATAGTACCTTTAAACAGAACTAGTTACATCATTTCCTCTTTTCATCATTTCAAGTGCTCTCAAGCTTTTATACTGTTGATCTTGTAAAGCAGCTAATCTCCTTTCTTGTTCTCTCATAGATCTTTGTAACCGGTTCGTCCTATACCATTTATATAGTTTCACAAATCCTAACAATGTGATTATACAAATTAATACTATTAATACTGGTTTTAATATATACCATACAATACTTTTACCAAGGTTGGCAAACCAACTTCCAACCTTTCCTACTCCATGACCTACTTTTTTCCAAACATTTATTTTTGTCAAATCTTCGACTTCTTTATGTATCTCTGTAATGTTTCTTATGACCTTCTCAAGTGGTTTTGAATTATCAGGAATATAAGTACAACATTCCTGGACCTTCAAAGCCTTGCAAACTCCGCCTTCTTTTGCTAATAGCACATCAAGAGCAAGTCGATTCTGAAGAACCATTGCTCTAATCGATTGCATCTCACCCTCTATTAGCATTAATGACCTTGCAGTACTTGCAGACAATCTATCTACGACTGTAGCTAGTCTCCTGATCTTAACATCGTTAAGTATTAAACCTAACATAGGAAACATCGCTCCAAATACGTCTCCTACTACTTCTGCTTCTCCTACTTCTCTTTTCATTCTTGTCGAAGCCTTTCCTTCTATTATCGCTAAATCCTTTGCATGATATATTTTGGGGAAGACAATTGCCAAGTAACACGAACCATACCAATTGTCAGGCAGTTTTACATAGGCATTTCTTCCGCATACAAAATATACATTAGGAATCACCTGCATCTCCTTCATAAAATCCTTAGTGTAGTACTCTAATCTAAAAGCATGTTCGCAATTGACTTCACCTACAAATACATTCTCATAATATGTCTTGCTTCGAGTTAAACATAACTTTCCTTTCTGCGTTCTATCCAAAGCTATTGGACCATTGCTCCCTTTCTTTTTATGTGCCTTTTCTTCTTCGGTCCAATCAGTCTTCCACTGTCCTGACATTTTTAGAATCTTCTGCCTTCTGTATCTATCATCTACTTGTGCTATGAACTTTTTCTCAATTTCTGACACCTTGCAAGTCAGATTATTTCTGCGTGCGTATGATGTATCTAATGTATCCCAAGGAAGGAAGAATTTGGCTAATCTATCCTCCTTTTTGTAATAGTCCCACTTATTCATTTGTTTATAATTCGGAACTTCAGGCAGTACCGAATCATAATTTGAAAAGTAGTACTCAAATCCTTCTCTACCATAAAATATACTAAGCAGTAAACTACATGTTATCCCATAAGTCAGTGGGAGATGATGATATCTAATGCCTTCATCTACAGAAGCCGGCAATTGCATACATACATAGCAATCCTTGGCCTCCATGGCATCGATATACTCATATAATAATTTAGCATATGCATTTGACCTAAAGTTTCCCTGTGACTCGTCTACATGTAATCTACGAGCTTCATCTGCCAGTAACGCCTTTTCACGAATTACATTGCTCTCCTCCTTCTTCCCATCAAGAGCAGGTTTCAAAGTCGTTACAGGCTTTACATCTGCTGTTTCTTTATCACTTTCATGTCCTACTATGTATGATATTGTCACTACTGTAATTATGAGAAAAATTACTACTGCTATAAGTGTACCTACTATACATCTAGCTTTTCGGTTTGGGTTGCCGTTCTCCATGTTGTCAAACAGCGTAACTCCCTCTTTTGCGAAAAAGTTTTTTTTTTTCAGTTTCAGTCTTTGGCTTACTTTATTTTCCTTCTCAGTTCGTAAAGTGCTCTTTATCAACAAAGTCTCTTTTTCGCAACAATGTCTCTTTCCCTTTAACAACAGACAACCCTAACCCTTCTCCGTCCTCTAAATGTAATCCCTAATTTTATTCTTCTTTCCACTCGGCGCTAGGTTATCTTCTTCTTTATAACTTATATACAAAAGTCTTTATACATCCACAATTATTCTCGTACCTGCAGCTCTCGCAACAAGTTCCAATAATTCAAAACGAATGACTTTTTCTTCTTCTTCTGGAATTTGATGACCAAAAGTCGGAAACTGTAATCGATTTAGCACTAGTTCTTTAATCCGACTTAAGTATGGGGGTATTGGAAGTGTGAAAGTCAGTAATCCCTCAGTCTCGAGTCCAGGAGTCAACATCCATATCTCCACTGCCACAAATGGATCGTGATCGATTACTTTCACTTCCTTCACTCTCCCAGATTTCTGTCCCCAAGACATCTGCTAGATAAGTCCACTCTGGGGTGGCGTACCTTCTGCAGGGCACACGTACCCTCCTCGAATCTTCTTGGACTCTCAGTTCCTGAGTCTGTAGTTTCTTCCTCTTGATCTGAATCTTCAGCGATCGGGACAAGAGTTTTCTCCTGTTGTGCCTTTGAGCTTGGCCTTCTCCTTCTCTCTGGCCAACTGGCTTCGTCACTCCTTGTCCTCCTGCTCCTTGTTCTTGGACTTGTCTCTTGATCACTCTCAGCTTGTTCAGTATCTGATTCGACTTCCCAGTTATTTTCTTCTCCTGATACAGCTTCGGTCTCACTGGTATCTTGATCCTCGTCGATCTGTTCCGACACAGGTTCAGCCTCTTCGATCACCTCTACAGCTTGGCTTTCCCCCTCTATGGCTTCTCCGCTTTCCGCTGGATTCTTATCCGAGAGAGGAGCTGTTTCTTCTAGAGGTGTTGGCACTCTTCGAGTGTGTGAAGCATGTATCCAATTTGGCAGGCCTCCACACTTCACTGCAGTGTTCGTAACAAGTATGACTTGAAATGGTCCTCGCCAACGCACGTCTAAGCAGTTCTTCCTGACATGCTTTTTCACCAAAACCCAGTCTCCCGGACTCAGGTCATGGCACAAATCTTGTGCTGATGGAACCTCTGCAGCCTGGACCTGGAGGGACACAGAATTAATGGCATCAGATAGTCCCTTGCAGTAGTCCAAGATCAAGTCGTCTGTGATGTTCAATAACGCTGCAGTCGGAACCGATGGCAATCTCATAGCTCTCCCCATTAGCACTTCATGTGGAGAGAGACCTGTTTTCCTATCTGGTGTGCTACGTATGCTCATAAGAACCACTGGTAGTGTGTCTGGCCAACTCAGGGATGTTGATGAACAAACTTTGGCAAGTCTGGACTTAATTGTGCTATTGATTTGTTCTACAATCCCTGAAGCTTCTGGTCGATAACTGCAATGGAGCTTCTGATCGATACTCAAAGCGGAACATAGCATCTTCACTATTTCGCTGTTGAAATGAGTTCCTCTGTCCGATTCCAAAGAGGATGGCACCCCAAACCTCGGTATTAACTCTCTAAGTAACAGTTTTGCTACTGTAAGTGTATCGCATCTACGTGTAGGGTAAGCCTCAACCCATCTAGAAAATATACAAACAATCACTAAAACGTATCTGAGTCTGTTGCATTTAGGCATTTCTATAAAATCAAGCTGCATCCTATAGAAAGGCCCCCCAGACCTCCCAATGTGACTCAATGTGACTGGTGTTCTCTTTCCTACGTTTAGTTGCTGACAGATAGCACATCGCTGACATACTGCTTCTGCCGCTACTCTAAACTTAGGATTAAACCACGTTTGTCTGAATACTCTCACCATGGCATCTCTACCTATGTGTGCTGATCCATGCAATTTCCTTGCCATTGGACTAACAAGTTCATTTGGTAAAACTGCTCTCCCGTCGGCAGAGATCCAAAAGTTCATTTCGCTTCTGGTACACCCAGCTGTTTCCCAGCCCTTTTTCTCATCATCTGGTGCATTCTCCTGAACACTCTTTAGCTCATCCCACGTATCTACAGTGTCTAACAACATTGTCAATTCAGTTCTTTCTTGGATTCCCCCCACCTTCACATCAGTGTGAGAATATCCTTGTTCTGCGCAGTAACGCGCTACTTCATCGGCATAGCGATTGCCCTGCGACACAAAGTCTACATTTTTCGTGTGCGCAGCACATTTGACAACCGCAATAGCTGATGGTCCTTGTAATGCGTCTAACAATAGTCTCACGAATTCTCCATTCCTAATGGGAGAACCCGAGGAGGTCATATAACCTCTTTGAGACCATAACTGCCCGTAATCGTGAACTACCCCGAAACCATACTGGCTATCGGTGTATATGGTGACTCGAATTTTGTTACCTGCTAAACAGGCACGCGTCAAAGCAATAATTTCAGCTACCTGTGCGGAGTGTACTCCTTCCAGGCAAGCGGCTTCTACAACTCTGGCTATTGTACAAACTGCATAAGCTGCTCTCAGCTGACCAATATCGTCTCTTACGCATGAACCATCAACAAAGAAAATTTCATCTGGGTCAGTCAATGGCTCATCTACGATATCTGGTCTCGGTTTGGTGCATAGTTCAGTCACATCAAGGCAATCATGATCTGTACAAATTTCATCATCCACATCATTTGGAAGTGGCATCAAAGTTGCAGGATTCAAGACGGAGCATCTCTTTAGGGTCACATTCTCGGCAGCCAGTATGACCTGCTCGTAGCGTGTGAGCCTGCTATTCGTCAGATGCTGTGTCTTAGTCCTGGTCATTAACAATTCCACAGAATGCGGTACGTACACCACTAACTGATGTCCCATTACCACGCTTTCACATTGTTCAATGCTGACACCCGTTGCAGCTACGGACTTGAGACATCCGGGCAACGCTGCGGCTACTGGATCTAATGTAGCCGAGAAATACGCAACTGGCCTACGCGCATCTCCATGAATCTGGGCCAAAACTGCTAAAGCGCATCCCTCTCTTTCGCAGCAGTAAAGCAAGAATGGTTTTGTGTAATCAGGCATTCCTAAAGCCGGGGCGCGACATAAGTCCTCCCTCAGCTGCAAAAACGCCATCAAACAATCTTTGTCCCATGGTACCGGATCACTCACTCCTTTGTGCGTCAGTTGTAATAACGGCTTTGCCTTCAGTGAGAAGTTGGCTATCCACTGTCGACAATAACCGACCATGCCTAGAAACATCCTGACTTCTCTCTGTGTTTTAGGCGCGTTCATTTTCATAATCGCCTCTATTCTGTCTGGAGACACCTTCCGTTTTCCCTTTTCAATCCTGTGGCCCAAGTATTGCACTTCAGTAAGACAATATTGCAATTTACTTGGAGACACCTTGTGCCCATTCTCGGCCAAGTGATTTAGTAAGGTAATAGTGCCTATTCTGCAAGCTTCCTCAGTCTCTGACGCAACTAGGAGGTCGTCTATGTACTGGACCAGAACTGAGTTCTTGGGCAGTACTAGACTTTCAAGATTTTTCTTCAACAGCTGGTTAAAAATCGATGGGCTTTCTGTATACCCCTGAGGGATACGACACCATGTTAAAACGCGATCTTCCAGCTTAAAAGCAAAAAGATACTGGCTCTCTTCATCTAAAGGAATCGAAAAGAAAGCCTGGCACAAATCTATCACGGTGAACCATTCAGCTTGGAACGGTATCTGAAATAATATCACTGATGGATTCGGTACCACTGGACAACATGAGACAACGATATTATTAATCTTTCGAAGATCTTGCACTATTCTGTATTTTCCACTAGGTTTCTGCAAACCCATAATCGGGGAGTTACATGGACTACCCACGATTTCCTTCAGTATTCCCTGTTTAATCATGGATTCGATCACAGGCTTTATTCCTGCAATCGTCTCCGGTGTCAACTTGTATTGTGGTGTTCTTGGATACTCGGCATTGGGTCTTACCATGATCTTTACTGGTTCTACTCCTTTGATCAAACCTATTTCTTCTCCAGTAAAATCCCACACCTCAGCTGACACTTTCTCCCTCAAATCCTGTGGAAGTTCCTCCACTGTTAAGGTAGGATATAGTTCCACGCATTCCTGCGAGTTTACAACCTTGAAATCGGCATCTTCATCGTTGGTCTGTACTTCTACTCCTTCAGGTGTGCAATGTATTGTGCAATTCAGTTTACACAACAGATCTCTTCCTAGTAAACACACCGGGCTAGAATCACAGATCACAAACTGATGTTCGTCACTGTAATTCCCTATCTTCACTGACACTGGTTCCGTCAGAGGATTCGTCATCCTCTTGTTTGCGACTCCTACCACCTGAATCATCTCTCCTGATATCGGCAGACCTGGGACTACCGCTGATCTCAACGTGGATCTAGTGGCCCCTGTGTCCACCAAAAAGGTCGTAGGACATCCAGCTACTTCGGCTTCTACGTATGGTCCTCTCTGATCTACTTCCAGGGCTGCTCCGAGAGTACAGTCTTCATCCCTATTCACTCGTTGCCCTGTAAGAGGATCAACGTAGTAGCATTCTTCTCCTCCTACGAACAATGGCATTTGTCTATAAGTTTTCCCTCCATTTGCAATGCGAGGCGGTTGAGGAAACGGGGCTCGAGGAGTCTGAGTCCCCCCTTTGATAAACTTTCCCTTCGGGACTGTTGCTCCCTTAACCACGTTGTTCTGAACCTCTTCCTCCTCCTGTTCTAGTTCTCCTGTCTCAACATTGTAAGGACACTCGCGTCTCCAATGTCCCACCTCGTTGCACTGATGACACCTGGTTGTCCTTTTCAGTGTTGCGATATCCATTCTCGGTCTCGGTCTTTCTTCCTCATCTCTGTTCTGATTATTCTGTTTCTTTGCTGGCGTTCCTATTCCCTGTTGCCGCTGTCCGCCTTTTCCAGCTGCTTGCATCTGTACTAACATCAGCTTTTCCTTAAGCTTCTTTGCCTTCGAATCTATCTCGTCGCTACAGTATCTTGCATACCTCAGAATCTCATCCAAAGGTTTGTTCTGCCAACAGATTAAATGCTGTTGAATCATCAGGCTTATGTCTGGTCTCAATCCGAGAACAAACTTCGACACAAACTGTCCTATGTCTTTAGGATCCATTACGTCTAACCCACTGTACTGTTTAAATGCTTTCAGTAATCTCTCATAGAACTCGTGAACGGTCTCTTTAGGCTCCTGAGTTGTTCGATCTATCTTAACCCAGTCTATATCCTGCACCGGCACTTTCTCTTTTAGCCATGTTATTACTCTCTCGTATTTTTCCATGACTCTGTCTGATGGACCGTTTGTCTGGGTATCTCTCGGAGGCTCACAAGTGGGCCATTCAATACTAAGTTTGCATGCCGTCCACAAATCTCCGGGTACCACGATATCGAACAAAGTGTTCAAATCGATCCACAGCACCTTAGAGATCTTCACGAATCTCTCTACCTGCTTGTACCACTCCACGGGGTTTTCTCTAAGCTTTGGGAAAGAATTAGTGAATGCCGCTAAATCCCCCCTATTCCAGGGTACATGAACGTAGTTTCCGTTCGCGATTTCTCGCAAAGGGAAAGCTTCCATTCGCATTAAGTCTGTATCCTGAGACTTCACAAGTGTACTCCGTCTGACAGATCCCCTCTTGGACCATTTTTCCTCCCATCTATCCAGATCTCTCCATATTCTAATACACATGATTAGTTCCCTTATGTGTACTCTTAGCCCAATCGTTCTACGTTCATCCAGATCTCGATCCGTGCAATTCAGTCTATGATTGGCCTGTAAAGCTTTAGTCCGTGATAAGTCTATCATATACCTGTTTGCTAATTCAGATAACTTTTCATGAGCTGCCCTTGCTTTTCGAGTAACATCTTTAGATAAAAACAGTATTTCATCTGGATCGTACAGCTCTAACCTTTCTATCGCTACTGTGCCGTCAATTATTTCATCCAAGTCTGATTTTAAACTCATTACGTCTATGCGTCTTGCTTTTATTTCAACTCTCAGTACGTCAGTCCTAGGTTGTTCTCTTACATCCCTCTCACCTCCACTATGCGCCCTACGCTTAAACACAGGTGAGTTATGAGGAGTTTTTCTTCCATCTCTTTGTTCCCATCTCTCTAGATCCCAAGCTTTTCCATCTTCCCTTGGGGTGTGGTGGAACATTGCTCCATCCCTCAACCCTACATTCCGTCCTTTCGGCTCGGTTTCTCCAGACACGAGATAGGATCCTCCATGCTGTTCTAAACCACTGTAACTTGCTTGCTGTCTGGTGTCACTCAACAAACGATAAGGACCTTCATGGCTCTCCATGCTCCCGCGATCTCGTTCGTGATCACCGGATGTATGGCGAGACGTTTCGCGACTCCCTATATTCTCGTGACTTTGTTCTTGATCACCGGATGTATGTCGAGACGTTTCACGACTCTCCATGTTCCCGTGATTCCAATCTTGCACATTTTCATCCGGAGTATGGTGTGTGCATCTGAAAGTATTTTGGTACTCCTGCGTCCTTCGTTCTCCCTCACTAAAGGTGACGCGAGGCACTTCCCCACACCCTGCACTCCTGTCGTTGCACGTTTGCCTATTGCCACTAGTAGTAGGACAAGTATCTCTCCTACTTCCTTGACTCCCTCTCTCCCACTCCGGGCTGCTTTCGCCAGCTCCACAATGAGAGAGGATCTTGTTATCCTGGTCTCTCCATTCTGCTCCTGTTTCTAAACTTTTACTCCGAGCCTCTTCGGCAGTATCCCATTCTTTCAGATATTCCCTTAATTCCTTATAGGATTTTGGTTTCGGTCCCCTCAAATCCATTGATCCTCTTTGACCCCCTTGTTCTATCCAGGGACCCGTTGCGGAATCTAATGGGGTACTCCGACTCACTGGTGCTAGTATCTGCCTCTGAGGATTCATCGTATTATTCCTATTCTCCATCTCTGCCCTTTCCCTGTCCCATCTTGCCTGTTCCTCCTGCTGGACCCCCTCTGGGTTGTAGATTGACACTATAGGGCCTATGGTAACCGGTACTTGCAAAGCATCTGGCATTTGGTACGACCTTGCACATTGCGTCTCTGGCACCTTCTGGACCACGAATCTTCCTACTACTCTCTGTTCGGAACTAGATTGAAGTACTTCCTCACCTTTCTTAGTATCCCACTCTGTTACTTGGATCGATTTATATTCCCCCCATCTAGCTCCGTCCCCTTGCTGTAGTACGGGACTTGTGATTTCGCTGTTGTATGGAGGTGGTCTGTCTGTTAGTAGTCTCTCTATCAGATCCTCCTCCGTCTCGCTTTCCTCATCTTCCTCCTCTAGAGGTTTCTTTTCTCCCGTAGCTTCTATCATGGTGAACAGTTTGTCTGCTTCTATCTTTTGCACTCTCCACTTCTTAGCTTCTTCATCCCATTTCGCATCCTGCACTGCCTTTACTGATCGTCTCACTCTTTCCTGGCGCCTCTTTAAATTTCTCTCGTGTGCTGCTCTGAACCATGCACTAAGTGCTTCGAACTGTGTTGGCCTCGGTAGAGGTCTCGCTGCAAGCATTACTGCTTTTAGTTGGTTCAACACTTCTAGCTTAAATGTTCCAAATCTTGGAAACGTCAGTTCCTTATTCCCTTCTGTTAGCCTATTCCACTCGGAGATCCACATTATCGAGTGTAAGCCTACATTCACTGCCATATGATAAGCTGGTGTGCCTTCTGGTGGAGCTTCTTCTCCAGCATATAAGTTTCTTCTATTCCTCCTAAAGATTTTTCTTAAACCCTTAAAGCACTTCATTTTTGATAATCTACGATTTTCCTTTATTAATTCTCTTCCTTATTTACGTCCCGATGACAACTACCACCAATCCCTGTGCGACTCTCGCTAATCAGCCTATCCCAACGCTGTTCTACGCTAACCGACCAATCTCAGCGCGGCTCTACGCTGACGTCACTTGTTCCCTCTGCAGCAGTTTCCTTCGTTTCTCAACTCGTCTCGCGGTCTTACATGCGTTTCATTCATACGCCGAAAAATGACTACTTCCGTCCAAGCGATCACTTTTCTCTGACTGTACGGCCACAGTCTAACTGTAATTGTCACCTCAACTGGCGAAACGTCTTCCTCTTACGGTCAGACGCTTGCCTCAACTGATAGGTTACTTACACACAGTAAACGTACGACCAGCATCCGTTTACTCATACACTCACTCAAACGCTCCCCCTATCATCGGTCTGCGGGCGATCAATGGTACCTCATGACCCCCTTTAAATGGTAGACAAATTACTCTGGGTGTTCGATACACCCGAACCACTTAAGCCCTCTCTGGACATAAGATTTTATCCGGTTGCGCGCGCTCACAACCTTCCCTCAATCACACTACAGGCATTCAACTCCGCTTGACATTACAACACAGGAACAACATAAAACACCGCAATCTTACAACGCATGACCCTTATACTCACTCTCGACCGACTCTGCTGCTTTTCTCTCGACGCACCGTCAGCACCGTCTTCGGCAGGGATTCTTCTTCTGGTCGTCGATGACTAGGGACCTTGGGGTAAACTAAACCTGACCTAGGTTGTCTTCCTCAAGAAGAAAACCATCTTTCTCTGCTACCAACTGCGGGGAATGAGATTTTAATATCTTTTATGATCAATTTGATAACTTATCTCATTCGCTATTTTTGGATCGGTTTTTATCTGTCATTGAGTAAAAGACAGCCCCTGCATAGGTTAGATAAACCCCATAAACTGACACGACTCTGAAGAACCACTTACAACTGTTGAAGTTTAAAAGATTTTATATAAAATTAAGAAAAGTTGCAAATACAATCCTCTCAGGATAAATCTCAATCAATATACGAAAGAATACAATTAATATCAATTCCAAATCTTAGCAGATTAAAACATCGACTTAGTGTGGTCTCGTTGCGTCATCTACAGAAAGAGAAAAAATAATCAAGTTAAATCTGTCCCTACTCTATACTAGGTGACATCCCTACTTCGCAAGTTCCTTTCCTAAAAAGGTGTCAGCAGTTTGACTCCCTAAGAAGTTCAAACTCTCTTAGCCTTTAAAGGTAACTTAAGTTTAAGAAGCAGTACCCTCTCTGCCTACCCATCCGATCTCTAAGGGTCCTCGGCCTACTGCTTTCTTGCGCTCTGATCTTTCTCAGCGCTCGCTCCTAACTCTCAGGCCATCCGCGCCTTCGCTCTCGCTATCTTCTCCCCGGGGTGCTGTCCCTAAAATACACAATCACAGTGTGGGTGGAACGCCCCTTCGACGCCCACCACATGCTCATTCACATGATGTCATCTTCTAGGTCTTTCCATGGCTTCGTCTCTTCGCGTCGTCCGTTAAGATGACCTTTCTCCTTAAACGCCATCTTCATCTTCTTGTTGGTGACTTCATTCAACTTTACCTTTGACATTTTCGGAACAATCTCTATCACCTTATCAGAACTTTATTCTTTACGGCTATGATTGTAACCCTTCTTGGTCCTGTGAATGGCTATTTCAAAACAAGACTCAAATTCCTATTGTCTCCTCTCATGTTTAGGCAATAAACTTCGTCCGACATTTGTCACCTTAAATCTAACAAGAACTAGACTCTTCGGCTCGCACATTGAAGTGAAGGCTATTCACGACTCCTGTGAGCCCAATAAATTACCAACAGCGGACTACACTCCTGCGAACCCTTGGTCAGTCAGGTTATAATCACAAATGACCTAAACCCTTCTAACATTCCTACAAACTTCTTCTACACAGTATAACCTTTAACATACATTTATATATGATCGCATTTAGTAAATCCCTTTGCTTATGAGTGAATACATTTTACTTAGAATATAAATTACATAGAATATAATTTTATATTCTCATTTGTTACATCGTTATATATGCTCTCTTCACATTTCTCCATGTTACTTCTCGCCGTTTCTGCATTTAAAGTTACACGCGTACATGAATTTCACTTTGCACGTTCTTCTGTTCGTAAGCATTTCTACACATTTCTACATTAGCCCACTACGTATACGGGTCTTCTAAATCTAATGCATGTTCAAGAGTAAATACAGTTACATTTCCTATATTACTTTGGTCGCATCTGTTAACTTTATGCTATACGCGTCAACTACACGTTCAATATACATTTCATTTCTTCGTTTATACGATATACTTCTAAATATGACTCGGATATACGTTTTATTCAAATTGCGCTCTCTCACTAGTGTCTTATATACACTGTTTAAGTATGCACTAATAAGGGGGGAAAATGCCAGCTTTAGGTGATTTTCCCAACTTTTGTACTGGCTGGGACATTGAAGTACTGAGCATGCCGGAAAAGATCTGTCAGGTGGCAACCCTTGCAGGCAGTGCCCAACACCAACATCGACAAGACTTACTTTTTTGTACATCTCAAAGTTCCCATACTCGAGGTGGAGAAGCATGTACTTTTCCCCTCCTAGTACTTTAACAGACATGAGGGACATGTATTTTTAAGACATTACGTGTCATAAATAAAATACTCTGTTCCAAGATGGCCGCCAATGTTACTGCCAAGTTCTGTACTCTACCCATCATGAAACCATAGTCTTCTTCTGGCTTTAGGCAGATGTTTGTTTTTCTTAATTATCGAAGCAGGTGGTTGAAGTATGGAGGCTAGTCTCTGTTTCTTTGTAGCAAGGAAACTGATTTTGGTTTTTGGGTTTGCCTTGATCACCTCACACACTCCCTATACGTCTTTAATGAAACTTCAAGATGTATTGATGTGTTTTATTTGCAAATTACTTTGTTGTCATTTTCTGAGCAAAATTCAGATTTTACAGTGATTAAATGAACTATCACATTGCACAAGACATGGTCTCACTGTGGTTTCACTGCCTTTTATATTTATTTTTGCATTTATTAAAAAGAAATAACAGCCTCAGGTGAAACGTTGCTCTTGAATGTTTAACAAACAATACATACTGCAGAGTGTAATGATTCAATGCATATCACTGGATTTGAAATACTAAAACCTATTTTGACGAACCCGAGAGAGGGGGGGTAAAACATAGTGATTCTTGGGTTAAGGAATTATTTAATGTTGTATGCTCTCCGTTTGTGTGAACATACAACGTGTGGGGAATTGTCAAACTACAACTCAACCTTGTAGCAGGGGTCTAAAACAGGTCAACCGATTGGGGGCCCTCAATCCTTGAGGGAGGACCCTTTCAGCTTAAGACCAATGAGTGTCTATTAGATATGGAAGACTAAGGGCCCCTTCTTCCCATTCTGCAGGATGGCCTCATCCTTTTGTGCTACGTCACTTCCTTGTAGGAAAAAAACAACAACTAAAATCAGGCACACACGTAGTTATTCTCCATGTTAACAGTTTCACGCAACAAGTTGTAGTTTGCAGGAGTGTTTCATCTCCCTGCCTTTAAGAACAGCATGTTAACCCAGGCTTCATTAATAATGTCAACCAAATCCAAACATTGCACAGAAACATATTAGTGACATGTATGTGTCTCTTCAAATTCTTAGGCTTGGGCCTCCTCAGTTACAAACATCTGAAGAAGAAGGGGCACCTATGTCCTGAAAAGCACATGTACGATTCTATGGGCCAGATGTATGACTGTTTTTTGCGGCCGCAAAGGACCCGTTTGCAACCACAAAATAGGTCTGCCCTATTTACAAACCTTATTTTGCGAGTCTGTAACCTATTACAGACTCGCAAAATAGGGGTTGCAACTCACTATTTGGAAGGGGAGTGCCAAGGCGTCCCTTCCTAATAGTGACTCACACTTCAATGTAAGATTGTTTTGCGGCCACAAATGGGTAGTAAGCCACTCGCAATCCCCTTTGTGGTCCCACAGCCTACTCTTAAAAAATGAAACAGTAACGTTTCATTTTTCTTTTTTAAATGCATCCTTTAAGGAAAACGGGTTGCATTTTTAAAAAAAAAGACTTTATTGATAAAGCAGTCACAGACATGGTGGTCTCCTGACCCCAGCAGGCCACCAAATTGCACCTGCCTCATGAATTTTAATGAGGCAGGCAATTTGGGACCCCATCATGAATCGAAAACAGTGTCTGAGACACTGTTGTGAATTTCTATTTACGAGTCGCAAAACAATGCAATTTGCGACTCACAAATTGGAAGGGTCATACATCCAGCCCTTTATGTGCACTGTAATGTAATGTCCATTTCTAAAGTGCACAGCTAATTCTACAGAGGTGCAGTGGCGCTAGCGGAGGGGGCAGAGAGCTAAAGAAGAATCAAGCCTTCTCACCACAGGGCATACTTCCTGTTTCAAATTACAATGTGTGCAATTCTTCTATCAGCAAATCCAAAGGCGACTGGGTTCTGGAGTACATCCTTTTAATGGCCAAATAAAAATGTTTGCACTGTGTACAGTCTGCCTAAGAATCTGGTTTAGAGTTTGTAGATGGTTACTCTGTCACAGACATGACTGATATTTCGTCCTCATTATTACAAATGGGTTAGATCCTAATGCACTTATAATAAGTTGGGTGGTATGTCCGTCACATTTGTGAAGAAGTACCTGTCTAAAAACTCTAAATCAGGCCCTGAATCTTTTTGCACATTTTGTGGCAGTCTATCTTATACTGTGTGTAACACAATTTAAAAATAATGGCTTATATATTCACAGTGCTTTTTGTCACAGAGTATAACGCTGTAGCACTGTAGCACTAGGATTTAATATTTGTCTATCTGGTCACACACACGGACATCTGGAGTGATCTCATTACCCAACTGAGTTCTCATAACAATTAAGGTGTGTGTGTTGTTTTGTATTTAGTTACCTAAAGGGGAAAGATTGACAAAATAGTTACAGGATATTTTGTTCTTTGTAACTGTCTTTGACCCCGCCTTCTCAGTCGCTAACCTTCCCACACTACATTCATGATCAGAGTTCTCCTGCTTGTTTTATGCTCCTCATTCAGTGACTGTGTCCTGTTTGTTAGCAAGGAATCTCTTATGTGCTCTTTCAATACATTTTATTGCTCATATATTCGCATGGCCCTGGAAAAACAGCAAATTCAGCCGAGGTAAGCTCATCCTCGTCTTCAGAAAGTCTTTAAAAATACAGAAACAGAACTGGCTTCCTTGCTAACCCAATGGCAATGTTTTTTGCCCACATGTTTACACAAATAAAGGGAACAAAAGGTAAAATACAGCAGAGCGTAGGAGAGGTGCCAAGCTTGCAGTGGTGGCTCCTAGGCTACGGCAGAGGAGCGTCGCCCCACTGCTTTTTGCAGTGTAAAAAAAGGAAAAATAAAATTATAATAACTCAAGGTGATTTTCATTTTAGTTTTCCCCGCTGCGGTGGCATTGTGGGGGGTGGGGGGGGGGCTGCTCTCAGAGCAGGGGGAGGAGTGGTTGCACTCCCTATATGAGTAGGAGTGCTCCGCTGGCCCTCTATGGCTGCGAAAACAGTCATGCTCATATACCATGTTCTCCATGCAGGCTGCATCACAGCTTGCGTGAAGAACATGCCTATTCCTCCAGCACGTGGCTGAGCCCTGTGTCACAGCGTTCAAACCAATCACAATGCTGCATTACATTGCAGCATTGTGATTGGCTGCAGGGTGCCTGGGAGCCCTGGAGCTTTCTGCTGCTTGTCACCCCCAAGATGGCAGGAAAAGGTTGTAGGAAGAGGACGTAGGAGAGGCGGCTACCGGGAGGTAAGTGATTTTTTTTAAAACTCATCCACCCCCAGCCCCTTCCCCCCACCCTGCCCCACTGCTGCTTCCAAGTAGCAGCCACCACTGCAAGCTTAGACTTTTCATAAACTCTTCAGCAAACTACAGTGACAGACCTGATTTCCTTGCTCTCTCCACTCTCATAGGGAATCCAATTCAGTTACAGATATGAGAAGGAATAGGAGTGGGGGTAGGCTATGCCTCTGCTGTCTAATACCAGCTTTGTTTCAACCTCTTCTTCTGGCATGCAGCAAAAAACATGCTGCTTTTAGCCAGCCTCAGCCTGCATTAGAAGAAAATAAAACCGCAAAGCAAAAGTTTACTCGGATGGGTTTTTTTTGGTCTTTTTTCGTGGCACCCGAGCCTGAAATTGCAGCATCGCACTTTTCATTCAAGTTCACTGTAAATAAGTGATTTTCATAATCGCAAATACCTGGGTGGCAGGTCTAATGATCTAGAGTTTGGTGGTGAGGGTACTCCTTTGCAACTGCAACCGAGTACCCTCTCTGCCAAACCTTGGTCTATCAGCGGAACTTCAGTGTCTTGACAACGGTCTCGACAACAGAGTCACTGAGATTGTATGGGCTGTCATAATTTAGGTGATTCGATTGCCTGTCCTATTTAGAGTGGGCAGTTGAATGGCCAGTTTGACTGTCTTTTTTTAAATTTAGAGACAGCAAAAAAAGTTTGGGAGACGAATACGATGGGGCGGGGTTTATTAGCTTTTGAATTTTCAAAAACAAACAGCCGCTCTTCGAGTTTGTTTTTGAAAAAACAAACACATGTAATTAATGATGTAATTTGGGATATCACCATTGATGCCATAAACAATGTCATGGAGTGATGTACGATTTGGGGCCATAAGCAGTGCATGGTGGGGTGCAAGTTATAGATGATATCACTGATTGCATCTCAAATGACAGCACTGATGACATCATCCAGTGAGTTTAAGTGTTTCGTAAATGTGTCAGAGAGTTAAAGATGTATACCAAGCTGTTGCTTAAGTTACATTACTATTCTTTTGGTACTACTACTGAGTGATACTGTTTCTAACATATGTCATCTGAGTCTCTGTGTGACTTTATCAGTGTGGGAGTGTCTCTGTGAGTAGCTGTATGAGTGAGAGAGTGACTGTGTGAGTGGCTGCATTGGTGAGTGAGTGGGTGTCTGAGTAGCTTCTATGGGTTGATAAATGGTTGTATGGGCGGGAGAGTGTGTGTGAGAGAGGCTGTATGGGTGAGAGAGTGACTGTTTGAGTGGCTGTATTGGTGAATAAGGGGATGTGTGAGTAGTTGATGAGTGGGCATGTAGGTGGTGTCTGGGTGAGTGAGTGGCTATTTGAGTGGGTGTTTGGGTAAGTGGATGGGTCTGTGAGTAGCTGTACTGTAAAGTCAGTGTGTGTATGAATGGGTGTATAAGTGAGTCATTAGTCGTGTTAGTGCTTGCTTCAATGTGTAAATGGATCTGTAAGTGGTCTTCTGAAAAAATTAATGTATGTGTGAGAGGCTATATGGGTGAGTAGCTCTGTTGGTAGCTTTATGGTGGGTGAGTGGCTATGTGAGTGGCTGCGTAGGTGAGTGAGTCGTTGTGTGAGTGAGTGTATGAGTGAGTGAGTGCCTGTGTATCAGTAGTTATATGAGTCTCTCAATGGGTATGTGAGAGATTGTGTGGGTTTGTGAGTGGGTATATGAGAGGGTGTGAGTGGTTCTGTAGATGATGTTATCACTGATGTCATCAGTGATGTCATTTGAAATGTCATCACTGAATTCACTGACCATGTTATGAGTGATGAAATATGTGAGGTCATAAGCATTGCATTGCGGGGGCATAATCTTTTTTTCTCAGTGAATTTTTTGTTTTTAAAAATTCTATTTCCTAACTATGATGTGTGTGTAACCGTTGGTTTTTAGTGAATTTCAAAGGTTTTTTACATTGTATTTCCTAACTGTAACCTATAATCTTTCAGTGTGGGTGTGTGAGTGGCTGTTTAGGTCAGTGAGTGGGTGTGTGAATGACTGTTTGGGTCTGTGACTGGCTGTGTGAGTGGTTATGTGGGTCTGTGAGTAGATGTGTAGGCGTATGAGTGGGTTTGTGAGTGTCTGTATGGGTTTGTGAGTGGGTTTGTGATTTGCTGTATGGGTCTGTGAGTGGGTGTGTGAGTAGCTATGTGGGTGTGTGAATCGGTCTTTGAGTGGCTATATGGGTCTGTACAGTGGGTTTGCGAAAGGGATTGGGACCTCTGATGAGCTCTAAGCAATCCTGCTGTGTGGGACTTACTAGTGGTAACAAGAGGGGTTCTTGCCTCAAGGACCCTCCGCATCCAAAGGAACTTCATCCCTCAATGAGTAGTGCAGAAGGAGGCGTATTTGCAGAGTGGTTGAGTTTGAGGCCGGTCCTCTGATGAGCTACTGCAGGATTCACAGTTACCCAAGAGATCCACACGTGGGCACCGCATGGGATCAGCAGATTCCCATGTTTTAAAAATATAATGTTACAAGGCAATTTACCCTACTGGGCCCTTTCTAACACACCCATGTGTTCATGGTACCTCTACCCTGACCCTTTATTCACTTTGCTTAGAAATGTTCAGCCCCGGGATCGTTTCCCAGGATATAAAATGGCGGCTGCAACTTTAATGTCAAGTAGCTGTCAGGCAATCAGGACCTTGATATGGTGCATGGAGCCGTGGATTTCCCGTGGGTTGATCTGTGGAGGATCCTCATCCCTAGATATAAAAATTTGGATTTACACCAAATTGCAAAAAGCACGCTATCTGGACGGATAGATTGATTTCTACCAAATGGGCTGTAATCGTATTCAAAATCCCTATGGGAAACTACATGGTGAAAACACTTTTTGAGACCCCCTTTTTCTCTGCCCCTGCTTTATTGATCACCCCAAAACTTTCAATAAAGCAGCTGAACTTAGCGTTGTACTAAGTTTGAAAATTAGTCAAACGATGCCAAGGTAATTGGCAAAACAATAAATGCTTTTCCTGTGGAAACTAGGTCCTACCTATAGCTACCTACTGGTAACTGTCATGATATATATATATATATATATATATATATATATATATATATATATATATATATATATCATGACAGATATAGATAGCTATACATTTCACTCGTACAAAACCATTGACATTCCTCCATTATAGTTAGTTGTACAAACTATAACTCGCGCGCCTGCAATCCACTGCTGATGATGTAACATATTACATCATTCATGAGATGGTCAGTGACATCACTGATGACATCTCAAATGACATCACTTTACATCACTGATGACATCATCCAGTGAATGTGGTTTGGTTCGATATTTAAGTAAGTATTATATATATAGCAATCTGCATTAAAGACTGAGTGTATGTAGAAGTGTTTGGATGGAGGATTTAGTAGCACTATGATTGACTGTCTAATTGACTTTTTTAAAGTGTCTCACTAAATATATGGGCTAGTGATTAAATTGTGTGAATATCTGTTTCACTTTATCTCTTGTTGTGTAAACTACTACATAAGTTGGTTACTAGCTATGTGAAAGTGTATATTAGTTATTAATTAGTTAAGTGAGTATTTGTATGGGATAGTGAATGTGTGTGGGTTGGGTGGGAGGTTTGTGACTGTTTGAAGATGTGTAAATACTTGATTTAGCAGGTATATGAGGTTAAGACTATATGTGGAAACAGTTGTTTGAGTAAGTGAATCTCTTTATGGGTGTGGTGATGAGTAAATATATTTCTCAATGATACATGTCCAACAAAGTAGAAATAGAAAAGGCAGTGGATGTGACAGTTGTTGTATATAAATAAGTATACATACAACTCAGTGATTGTATGAGTGACTGTATAGAAAACTGTATACTTGTAATAGTGATTTTATAACACACTAAATATGAGTTACTATCTATATGAATAAATAAAGTGGTGTTTGTATAAGTGTGTAGCTTAGTAAATGTAAGTATGATTAATTGTTTGCATAAGTGAGTAGGATGACTGCATACGTGAATAAGATGTGTGCTGGTGTGTAATGTTGATGTAGGCGTATAAATATATTTAATAGTATTCTATTGATCTTTGTTAGCATGTATGAGTGAATCTATAGGTAAGTGTTTAGATATGTGTGTAGATGTAGGAATCACTGAGTGGGTTTTTAGAAACTTTTATTGGTGTGTCAAGGCATTCAGATATGGTACTCCATATTTTATAATGAGTGTTGAAAGATTATACTAGTGTATGATTAGGTGTATCAGATTGTCACATGGATGATATCAAAAGTGATGTCATCAGTGATTTCATTTGAGATGTCATCAGTGATGTCATCAATGTTGTCACTGACCATGCCATGAATGATGTAATATGTGACATCATCAGCAGTGAATTGCGGGCGTGCGAGTTATAGTTAGTACAACTAAGTATAACAAAGGAATTTCAATGGTTTTGTACGAGTGAAATGTCTAGCTAACTATAACACCCATGAAACCTAAGGTTTTTTCAGTGAATTTCTAAGGTTTTTTAAATGCTAATTTCTAACTATGACATGTCTGAAACCTATGGATTTTTCAGTGAATTTCAAAGGTTTTTTTCAATTACAATTTTTAAATGTAATAATTGTTGTATTTATTTTTTTTGATATTGATTTACTACATTTTTTTTAAACTATGTCATTTTAGATATTATATTTTTTAAATTACATTATAATTACAATATACATTACATTACAAAATATACATTCTCAGAATGAATTACTTTAGTTTTAATATTTTGCAAATAGGCAATAGACTTTTAAGTACAGTAGTTACAGTTGTTGCAATGGGCAACACAATTTCAAACACAATGCAACATTGAGATCAATGCGAATTTCTAGTTAAATGTAATTAGTTACTTTATGGATTACTTTTCTAAACACAGGACTGGATCCTAGGTTCAGTCCTTGGACATCTCCTGTAAACAGTTGAGTTAAAGCGTTTTTGTTACCGTAGTGATTTTTAGGTCTCGCCCTGCGATCGCAGGCCAAAGGCCTGCTGTGGCAGAGCGAGACTATTGTTATCATTCCGCTTTTCACGGACTCAAGGGGAGAGGACAACAGACTGTCACGCGCACGCAGCAGCAGCCTGCCGGGATCAGGTCGCGCGCGTCAACACGCTCTCCGATTCCGGCAGGCTTTTCACAACACATGCCCAACAGACATACAGCCCAACCCCCCGCCGCGCATACACACACATACAGAACCCCCCCCCCCCCCCCCCTCGAGCATACACACACGCACACACAGAACCCCCGGCGCTTACACACACATCTCCTACCTCATCTCAGCGTGTCTTCTCGCTCCCTTGCCCCCGCTCCTCTGGTGCGCGCGCCGGCTCCTCTGTGGTGCAGGTCCGTGCTTGTTAACATGAAAGCGCCTGTCTAACAGGAGCAACAGTCTCCTCCAACTTGCTATGGTGGGCTGGGGCTCTTGATCTGGCTTCCAATCCACCCGGCATGCTGGGAGCTGCTGGCGCGCGTGGGACGCCAGGAGCTGTAGTCCCGACGGCCGCACGCAGTGACCTCACAGGAAGTGAAGCGCTGGGCAGGAAGCCGGGGGAGGGCATCTGAGAACCTGCTTGCTGCTTCTCAGTAGGAGCCGGGCAGGGGCCGCCTCGGGGCAGACAGCGGTACAGCAGCACAGGGTGAGTGAGCCGGGCTCCCTGGCTGGCAGGGCGCGAGGTATGGAGGACCAGGGGTGGGCTGGGCCTCTGCTGCCCCTCCCGCCTAGGACTGCCCCCTTCTCCCAGGCTCAGGAATCCTTTGTGAAACCGAGGGATGGTCTGTTTGTGTTTACGAGGGCTAGTGTGACATCCACACCGTTATATGCACTGCACCCCTCCTGGCTAAGTCCGCAGTGGCATAGTGCCCCTGCCTTCTTGATTAATTCAGAGGTGTGATGAATGACAGCATCTGTCAGTGGCACATCCTGCCCTCCCTCCTTTAGCCAGCAGCGCATCCCTGGTGATGGCTGAGTACTGCATGACATGGGGCATATCATTAGCAACATTTAGAGTGGGGCTGTGGTCCTGCCTGCACCTCAGCCACTAGAAGGAAGGTGCAGCTCTTATTATCTTGAAATGTTGGTGGACTCCCAGAGGTGTGTGTTGCCTTCAAACATGTGTATTAACTAGCAATCAGCATGTAAAGTTTTAAAGCACTAAAGGCAAATGTATTCGTTGAAGTAAAGATAAAAACGTGCATGCATTTGTGAAAATGTGAATTGGGTTTGTTGAGAGGTCTCGATTTTGGGTCCATTCTCATAGTTCGAAGCATACTGTAGAAGGGAGAGGTGATCCCTAATGACTGAAAAAATTAACTGTGTAGTTGCCAAAGTGTCAAATGTCATTTGACCTCTTCAGCAAGCTCAGGCGTGTCAGCCAATGGGACTATGCGTGTAGAAAAATATTACACCGATGTGTTTTCTGTGAAATCAAAGTCTCAAAGGCAAAGTGTGGTTGGCTTTAGTGAGGGGACTGCTTGTGTTGTCTGTTGAAGCGTTTGACTTTTGTGGTAAATGAGTAGCCTGAGGCTGATGCTTGGCACTCCCTTGGTGTGCCCTCCTTGCATGCACCCCGTCCTTCTCCACACAAACGTCACGGTGGGGCAAATCCAGGAGATAGTAAGAAATGTTTTTTTTTATTAGGGATTGCCTTGTTTTGAGAGGTTGCCCCAAAATGTTACAGTAATGGTCCGAGAAGTAAAAAAGAAGTCAGCAAACTGATAACATGAAATAATTAAACATGAATTATATAATATGAATGGAAGCTGTTTACTTGATGCACAGTAGAAACACAGTTGTCACTTATAACTTAAAGAGGCAGTGGATCTCATTCCATGTGCATCAGATAGAAGGAATGCTTAGCGTGTTGAGTTTTGAACTAGTGAAAAGTGATTTCTCACAGATATTTCGCCATTACACTGTGCCCTCACACACTGCCCCCTCACACACTGCCCCTCACACACTGCCCCCTCACACACTGCCCCCTCACACACTGCCCCCTCACACACTGCCCCCTCACACACTGCCCCCTCACACACTGCCCCCTCACACACTGCCCCCTCACACACTGCCCCGTCACACACTGCCCCCTCACGCACTGCCCCCTCACGCACTGCCCCCTCACGCACTGCCCCTCACACAGACCACTCACACATTGCTCACTCACAGTAAAGTAGTCCACACATACTGCACCCTCACACACACTGCCCCCTCACACATTGCGCTCTCACACTACTTTTGGCCACACACACTGCACCCTCACACCCCGCACCCTCGCACACCTCGCACACCTCGCACCCTCACACACTCTCATTACACTGCCCCCTCACACACTGCCCCCTCATACACTGCCCCCTCACGCACTGCCCACTCACACAGACCACTCACACACAGCCCCCCTACACACTGCCCCCTCACACACTGGCCCCTCACACACTGGCCCCTCACACACTGGCCCCTCACACACTGCCCCCTCACACACTGACCCCTCACACATTACTCATTCACACTACTTTAGGGCACACACACTGCACAATCACACCCCTCACACACTGCCCCCTCACACACTGCCCCCTCACACATTGCTCACTCACACTACTTTAGGGCACACACACAGCACAATCACACCCGCACCCTCACACACTGCACCCTCATACACTGCCCCCTCACACATTAGCCCCCACTCATCACCACAACAACATCACTCAGCGCCACCACAGCATCAATCTGTGCAACCATTCAACAACAACTGGTTCAAATATGTTCTCTCAATATTTCAAGCTTTATTACAAATGTCACAATTGTTTTTAATATTTCACTTCTATTCTTGGATTTTCATCACAATAAAATACACTGAACATAATCTTCACAAAAGTTATTTACAAAAGTTTAAGCTATTGCCATTATAAATTACAATAACTTTAATTTAAGTATTAATTATTTAAAAAAATAAAAACCATTGTTATTTGTAATATCAATACATCTAACTCACGTAAATACAACACATATTGCATTACAAATGCTATAGGTTGTCACATTTGCGAAAGGTATAACTATTGGCATTGTAAATGACAAAGCTATTAATTTCGCTATTTTCAAAACCAACACATAATTAAAAAAAATTGTCAGTTACAATACCAATAGCTCAAACTTTCCTAATGCGAGACCTATTGCATTGCAAATGCTTGTTAAGGAATATTATTGTATTTTAAAAGTTAACAATTTTTTCACATAGAATCACCAATGTTTTCCTATGGGAGGAAATTCACTTAGCAAGTAAGTAGTGCTATCATTACTTTTTCTTACTCAGTGGTGGATCCTGGATCCAGCACTGGTGTATCTCCTGTAAACAGTTGAAAGAATTCATTTAAGTCATACAGGCGGTTTTTTAGGAATATTTTTAGTTTGTGAAAATAGACAGTAACTTTTCTGGTGAAAATGAGACAATGGATTCCTATGGAAGGAAATACAAGTTACTGGTAAGTACGGTTTGAATTACTTTTCAGGGTCAGTGCTGGGCTAAAAGATGCAGCACTGGGTTCTCTCCTGATAACAGGTGAGTACATCGGAATTCGTTGTTCGGATGATTTTAGGTGAATATTTTAAAGTTCCAAAACTCCACACTTAGAAGAATTTCTAAGTGAAACCAGTCAATGTTAGCCTATGGAAGGAAATTCAATTTCTAAGTGAAACCAGTCAATGTTAGCCTATGGAAGGAAATTCAAGTAACTGGTAAGTATGGTTAGAATTACTTTTCAGGATTAGTACTGGGCTCAAAGATGCAGCACTGAGGTCTCTCCTGATAACAGGTGAGTAAATCGGAATTCGTAGTACATCCAGTAAGTGCCACAGAGCTGCGTAGCAGAGAGATGTAAAAAGGGGCATGGCCTGCACCACCTCCCTGCAACACATCGCAGTGGCGCTTCCTGAAAGCACCTGGTGGGCTACTTGGCCCCTATGGTCCCTCAGGTTTGAAGTGGAATTTTTCCCCAACTTAAAATGCGCCACAGGACGTGTTTGCACACATCACTTCAGGCCCCGTCCCCTCCCTTCACCACTGTGTAAACACACCTTGTCGCCATTCTAAATTGGGAGATTAAGTCCCCTTCAATCCTAAGGGTCCCTAGGGTCAAACTAGCCCACTAGGTACCTCCAGTAAGCGCCACAAAGCTGCGTTGCAGAGAGGTTTAAAAAGGGGCTTTGCCTCTGAACACCTGTCTGCAACAAAGCTCCCTGGCACATACTGGAAATACCTGTTGGGCTATTTGGCCCTCAGGGACCCGCACTATTGAAATAGAAATAATTCCCCAACTTAAAACGTTCCACGGGCGCATTTGCACAGTTGTGAAGGAAGGGGGTGTGGCCTGAGGTGATATGTCTGCAAACACGCCCTGTGGCGTGTTTTAAGTTAGAGAATTAATTCCTCCTCAATCCTGTGGGTTCCTGGTGGCCAACTAGCCCACCAGGTACCTCCAGTATGCGCCAGGAGTTTGCATTGCAGAGAGGTGTTCAGAGGCCACGCCCCTTTTTACAACACTCTGCAACGCATCTCTGTGGCGCTTACTGGAGGTACCTGGTGGCTAGTTGGCCCCCAGGGACCCTCAGGATTGACAAGGAATTAATTCCCCAACTTAAACCACACCACAGGGCATGTTTGCCTACATGTGAACTCAGGCCCTGCCCCTTCCCTTCACCACTGTGCAAATGCGCCCCATGGCGCGTTTTCAGTTGGAGGATTAACTCCCCTTGAATACTGAGGGTCCCTGGGGTGCAACTAGCCCACCAGCTACCTCCAGTAAGCGCCACGGAGCTGTGTTGCATAGAGGTGTGAAAAGGGGCGTGGCATCGGAAGACCTCTCTGCAACGCAGATCCCTGGTGCATACTGGAGGTACCTGGTGGGCTAGTTGGCCCCCAGGGACCCTCAAGATTGAAGAGGAATTAATTCCTCAACTTAAAACGCACCTCAGGCCCTGCCCCCTACCTTCACCACTCTGCAAACACGCCCTGTGGCGCGTTTTAAGTTGCAGGATTAAGGATCCTGAGGTCCCCTGGGGGCCAACTAGACCACCAGGTACCTTCATTAAGCGCCAAGTAGCTGCGTTGCAGAGAGGTGTAACAAGGGGCTTGGCCTCAGAACACCTCTCTGCAATGCAGCCCCCTGGCGCATACTGGAGGTTCCTGGTGGGCTAGTTGGCCCCCAGGGACCCCCAGTATTCAAGGGGAATTTGTTTCCCCTCTGCAAACGCGCCAGAGGGCGCTTTTGCAGAGTGGTGCAATGAGGAGGCGTGGCCCCTTTATTTTCTAATTTTTTGGCCCTGGGGGATGGGGTCCCCCAATTTGGAAGGGGGCTAACTGGCCCCCCTCCTGAGGCCATAATCTGCCCCGGGGACCCCATCTCCCGGGGCATGGGCCTTTTTTAAAAATATTTTTTTATTTGGAGGGGGGCTGCCTTTGCCCCCTCCTGTGGCCACTTACGGCCCCAGGGACCCCATCCCCTAGGGCCGGCCCTTTTTTTATTTGTTATTTTTTTTTAAAGTTTACATTTGGGGAGGGGGTAACGTGGCCCCCCTCCCGGGCCACTAATAGCCTTGTGGACCCCATCCCCCAGGGCCCACAGCCCCCCACGGCCCTCTCCATTGGGGACCATGGGGGGTCCCCAATCCCCCCATGGTCCTGCTGGCTCCCCGTGTCCTATGGGAGCCGGCATTGCTTTTCCACAAGAGGAGCAGCTAACATGCTGCTCCCCATGTGGAAAAGCCCTGTCATTGCAAATGGCAGTGTCCCTGGGGGTGGGCACCCCGGGACACTGCAGGAGCCGCCCCTGAGGGGTGGCGGTCCACAGGGCCATCAAGGGCTCCAGGAGTTGGTCCGCGCAGACCCCTCCCATCATTTGAAAAGCCATAGGGGTGGTGGTCCCCGTGGATTGGGGGTCCATAACGGACCCCCAAATTTTGCCCCGGGGAGGTGGCGGTCCCCGGGGTGTGTGGGGGGCTCAAGCCCCCCCACACAGGGTTTTTCATTTTAAAAAAACATCCCCGAGGGTGGCCGTCCCCGGGGCTTGGGGGGGCCTTTGAGCCCTCCACCCACTTTTGATTAAAGCTCCGGGCGGTGGCGGTCCCTGGGGCTGGGGGGGCTATGAGCCCCCCCACCCACTTTTGATTAAGGCTCCAGGGGGGTGGCGGTCCCCGGGCTGGGGGAGCTATGAGCCCCACCCGCACATTTTATAATAAAGCCTGGAGGGTGGCAGTCCCCGAGGCTGGGGGGCCACTTTGGGCCCCCCACTTTACTGTTTATTTTGCCCCCGGGGGCTAATAAGTAATATAGCGCAGGAGCCCGCACTTCGTTTTTTTTTCATCAGCAAGATCCGCGCACCCTGCGCGGATTTTTCCGATTTAAAAAAAAAAAAGTGGCCCTGGGTGTCCTTGTGGGACCCGCTGAGCAGGCCTAGGGGGTCAGTGTGTTTCTACCCTGCCCTCTATTTGTTTTTTTCTCATTTGTCTCTCAGGTTTCTTGTGCCTCGGTTCTACCGAGGCACAAGATGGCTGCCAACACTTCCCGATTTGGAGTGTTGACTGCCAATTAGAATAGAGCTCGTGCATGGCAGGGTGCGCTTAGGGTGCACGGATCCTGCGCGGCCATAGATATATATTTTCTTTTAAATGTCATTTTCTCAGAAACTACTGAACAGATTTACACCATTTAAGCAAAAGACACGAGTCTAAACTAAGGTCGACCTTTTTGCCAAATTTGGTGTAATTCCGTTTAGCAGTTCGGGCTGTAGCTGCGGCTTAAGGTCCCTATTGAAAATTGCATGGGGAAAACACGTTTTGGAACCCCCCCTATTTTCCCAGCCCCCGCTTGACGAATCACCCCGAGACTTTCAGGATAGGAGCGGACCAGAGCTGGCCATTAGTTTTGAAAATTTGACGAAGATTCATCAACCAGCGCCAAAGTTATTCCAAATAGAATGTTGCGGATTTCCTATGGAAAATAGGTCCTAACTATACCTACTGGCGACCGCCAGTAGGTAATATATACATATATATATATATATGTTACCTACTGGCGGTTGTGAAAGTTTCGGGGTGATTCACCAAGCGGGGGCCGATAAAAAAGGGGGCTGCCAAAACATGTTTTCCCCTTGTTATTTTCCATAGGAAACTTTAGACACGCCTAAAGCCCGAACTGCTGAACTGAGTTAGTGGCACGTGAAGCACTGAAAGTGTGCGCAGCCTGCGATGATGCGTGCTCCGGGCGGGCCGCACTAGATGCATGTGAGGTTGGACAAATGAGAATCAGTCATCTATGGATTTACATATAAAACATTTTATTTAAACAAAAAAAACTAAATAAAAGTAGGTACAGCCATGACTTGTCATCCCTCGACAATCTGTGAATCACAGCCTGCAAGACAAAAAGCAAGATAAGATTGTGCATCATGCGCCCATCAAAGCAGAGAGAGAGAGAGTGAAAGAGAGAAAGACTGAGAGAGAGAGGAAGATAGAGAAAGAGTGAGAGAGAGAGAGAGAGAGAGAGAGAGAGAGAGAGAGGAAGACAGAGAAAAAGAGAGAAAGAGTGTGAGAGAAAGAGGAAGAGAGAGAAAACGAGTGAGAGAGAGAGGAAGAGAGAAAGAGTGAGAGAGAGAGTGTGAGAGAGAGAAAGGAAGAGATGGAGAGGGAGAGTGAGTGCCGACACTGCGAAAAAAACCCTCACAGCTACTGCAGCCCTCAAGCTCACTCATTTGAAACATAGTATAGAATCAATAATGGCAGAGTAGATACTACTGCACATGCCTTCATCGCTGTGCCGCCCCTGCGCACCCAGGCCGCTGCACCCCATCCACTCCTGCCGCCCAGAGGTGTCTGCCCACCCCTGCGTACCCAGGCTGCTGCACGCCATCCACTCCCGCCACCCAGAGGTGACTGCCCACCAATGCGCAAACAAGTCTCTCTGCTCACCTTCTGCCACTGGCGTGTGTCCAAGATGACCCACGACGTGCTGAAGCCACTGGATTCAAGCAAGCCGGGCTGAAGACGGCTGGAATGCCAGAAACTGGTCCTCGGAAGCTTGTTTCCGGTCCAGGGAAGACATCTCTTGGCAGTTCGGGCTGGACTGTTCCCATGAGGCACAAGGTCAGACTGATTTGCATATAGCCATGTCTGAACTGGGGTGCCAGAGTGGGCTAAAGAACGGTGAAGGATTAAACCCAGATCTTTTGACTGGGTGTGAGTGTTTGATTTATTCAGATGCTCCGTCCATCACCACCCCCTTTTGTACCGCTTTTGGCCGCCATAAGTGTGGCAGGGTATGCTCAGAAGTGAGTCCCTTGCTCACTTTGCCACTGGATTCAAGCAAGCCGGGCTGAAGATGGCTGGAATGCCAGAAACCGGTCGTCGGAAGCTTGTTTCCGGTCCAGGGACAACATGGCTTGGCAGTTCGGGCTGGACTGTTCCCATGAGGCACACGGTCAGACTGATTTGCATATAGCTATGTCTGAACTGGGGTGGCAGAGTGGGCTAAAGAACGGTGATGGATTAAACCCAGATCTTTTGACTGGGTGTGAGTGTTTGATTGATTCAGATGCTCCGTCCATCACCACCCCCTTTTGTATCGGTTCTACTGAGGCACAAGATGGCTGCCAAAACTTCCTGGTTTGGAGTGTTGAGAGCCAATTAGCATACAGCTCGTGCTCGGCAGGGTGCGCGGATCCTGCGCGGCCATAGATATATATGTGATTTTAATTGTGATTTTCTCAGGAACTACTGAACGGATTTACACCATTTAAGCAAAAGGCACGACTCTGAACCACGGTCTACCTCTTTGCCAAATTTGGTGCAATTCCGTTCAGCAATTCGGGCTGTAGCCCTGCTAAAGATTCCTATGGGAAATTGCATTGGGAAAACACGTTTTGGAACCCCCTTTTTTCACGGTCACCACTTGACAAATCACCCCGAGACTTTCAGGATCGGAGTGGACCGGAGCACCCCACCAGTTTTAAAACGTTCGCAAAAATTTGTCAACCGGTGCCATAGTTATTCCAAATAGAATGTTGCGGATTTCCTATGGAAGCTAGGTCCTAACTATAACTACCTACTGGTGACCGCCAGTAGGTAATATATATACCCCCAGGTGCAACATCGCTGAAACAAAAAGGACACTTATTGGAAAGATTACGGAAGAAGAAGCTCAGCCGTTGGTGGGAAGCGACATCTCTGCAGAACTACATAGAGATGGATCGCGTCCCCCGGGGCCTGCGCATTTTTATTGTCCCGACGCTCAACAAACCCAAACCGGAGCTCTTGAAAGCATGGCGTGAAAACACCAACGCCTGCTCTAAAGTCATGATGCAGATTCTGGCCAAAAATGCATGGGAGGAGCATGAAGACCTACTGAAGGAAATCCAAGTGCTTTTAGATGACCTGGCTAAAAAAAACGACCAGACCGACGTGTCAAGAACTCTAGCAACTGTGGATGATAAGGTAAAAAGTTCGAAAAGGACATAATCAGCAGAAAGCAGCGCAAGTTTGAGCGTGATGAACGCGATTATAGGTCTGGGAGAATTCTGACATTTGCCAGGAAATTCGACAAACCACGTTCTTCGCTTCTAAAGGATAGAGCACTGGGAATGGCAGACAAAGACAGATGGCAATCGGGCACGAGCTTGAGCTCTGACGCCAGCTCCATGAATGGAAATGCGCAGTCTACCTCCGATGTATCGTTTTTTTCCGACGAGATACGCCTCATGATAGAGGCCAACGAACAGTCAATAAGAGGAAGAACCCGATATCAAGGCCGAGGAGGCAAGGTAAAACCAAAAAACAACGGCAGCGGCGCAACAAACTCAGACTATAGCGGAGTGGGAAACAGAAGCCAGTTGCAGAAGAACAAATAATAGAGACACGAACCACGGAACTAACGGTAATGAATCTAACAAATAGACAGTTATCTGAAAACGAAGAAAAGGTCTTAAAATTAGGATTGACATTTTGCCCTGATCTGCAATTTGACTATACACAGACACGTATAGACATGTATATGTTTGTTAGAAAACTTAAGCTGCACAAAAGTCATTCCAATAGGAATCCTAATGTACAAGTGCCTGATAGTGCTACTGAAACATCAGATCAGGATAATGAACTGCTAAATGTTTTAGATTCTCTCCATGATGAGGGTTGGGTAGATTTGATACAACTACAGACACCCGCTACCCAAAATAATACAGCGACTACTTTTGCACCTGATAACCTGACCTCTGTAACCAATGTTATAACCGTGACCACACCTTTTAGACCTAAATCTAGATATAGACCTCAATTACAACTGGACAATATAGATCTGTTCCATGACCTGGTGAACAATGACATGCTTAAACTTCTTAACAGACCCCCAGATAAACAAAATATAACACCTGACATGAGGGCGGCACTGATGGAATTGAAGAATGACGACTCGATCGTCATAAAGCCCTCTGATAAGGGTGGGAATGTGGTCTTGTGGGATAAGAAAATGTACATTAATGAAGCAATGAGACAGCTATCTGACACCACATGATACACTAAAGTGGAACATACATATTTAACCAAATTACAGAGCAGAGTACACCAGCACATCCGAGGGTGGGCTAGTGATAAATTGCTTAATTGGGATGAGTCCAAGTTTCTTATTAATAACAATCCTACAACACCCACATTCTACCTTTTACCAAAGGTACATAAAAACCAGACACAACCCCCAGGAAGGCCTATAGTTTTGTCTATTAACAGCCTTTTAGAGAATGTCTCACATTACGTGGACTACTTCCTTAACCCCATCGCTGCTCATGACGAGCTCAGCTCGACATGAGGCACACTGGAGCTGTGCTTATGACGAGCTGAGCTCGTCATGAACAATGGGATTCAAAGCCTCCCAGCACAGGAGGGAAAAAGTCATAGCAGACAAGGTGTTAAACACTATGTCAAAGATCTCACATCACACATAGAAGACACCAAGGACTTCTTACAGAAGATAGAGAATATCAATTGGGAGTCTCACTTTTGGCTGGAATGTTTAGATGTGGAAAGCCTATACACATCCATCAGACACAGGGACGGACTGAGGGCATGTGAATACTTTTTAAGAACAAGGAGTAGGCACCTTGAAGCACACTCTCAAATGTTACTCCTTTTTTTTTAAAACATTTTTTTATTGATAACACAAGCAACAGACAATAATAAAAAAAATAATGAAAAAGGAAATGTACAGAAAAAAATACATTTGATCCGTAAATAATGCAACCCGAACATCTGGGTAATTCGTACAGAGAGCAATTCAACAGAGCATCAAGTAAGCAGAGCAAATTCATATGTCAACTAAGAGACAAGTAAAAAGAAAAAGAAAGAAAAAGCAAAAGCAAACCCCCAGTCAAATCAATTCATATCGGAGCAGGAAAAAAGACATCCCCAGATTTTGTCTATTTTCTTGAGTGCTTTATCGCCCCTTTTCCTAGCTAAAGATAATTCCATATCGTGTATCTCTTTCACCAGAAACCACCATTCATTCATATGAGGTGGTTGGTCCGATATCCATGCCCTTGCAATAACCAGTCTTGCACATGATAACAAAATAAAAACAAGATCCCTAAATGGAGCAGTAATAGGTTGCATACCTAGAAGAATCATTTCGGGTAGTAATGGTGTGTCAATTAATTGTTTCTGTTTCAAAATGTTTTCTAAACTATCCCTAAATGAGAAAAAAGCAGGGCAAGAAACAATCATATGTTCTAGGTCATCAGACTGTAAATGGCACTTTGGGCATTCCGTGCAATCATTAAGAGCATTGTTAGAAGACCATTTAAAGATTTGTAGCAGATTATAATAGAGCTGGCATACGGTTTTATAGGCTTGGAGTTTTAAACTGAATGAGTGAACTAGAGTATCAATGTTATTTAAAAATGATGAAATGTTATTCGAGGAGATGCCGGTCCTGAATTTTAAGGCCCATTTCTGCGCCAGTTTAGGGCAGTCATCTATCTTATATTGACTGAAACATTTATACCCTAGGCTAATCAGAGCTTTGCTCTTCCCCCCTCCCCCTTACATGCAAATCCAAACATCTGAGTCTGAAATCTCTTTAAGCTTTAGTTTCCCAATAAGAAAATCACAGATTTGTATGTATTTGAAGTACGCATGCTCAGGTAATTTATATAGTAGCCTAAGTGTTTCAAACTCTATCAAGCCTGATGAGCCATATAGATCGCCCAGTTTCATTAGGCCTAGATTGACCCAAATCCTGCACCCTGAATCACAAAAAATGCCTGGTAAACCCGGATTGTTCCAAAGAGTTAAATTAGGGTGAAAATCGACGTTTTATTCAGAGCCAGTATTATATTTCATATACAAATCATGTCTTTGGCGGTCTTAAACCTGACTCTTTTAAAATAGTTCGGGTCATTGGATCTAGCAAGATATTGTAAGGAATTAGATCCAAGCATAAATTGGTGAAAATAAAGGGGATTGCTGGAGTTAAAGAGACTCTGTAAACACCCCAAAAAGGAGGCGAGGAAATAGGTTCTAAAATCTGGGAAATTAAGACCGCCCTTGCTGAACGGTAACTTTAAAGTAGTGAGTGCTCTGCGGTTTTTTTTAAACCCCATATGAAACTGCCTAGATTACCATAAAGTTTCCTAAAAAATAATTTATTAATTTTCAAGGGACTACACCTAAATAAATACAAGAATTTTGGCAGAATGTTCATTTTAATAAGGTTTATTCGCCCAATAAAGTTTAGGGGAACCTTGTGCCATTTTGTAAGAAGAACACTAGTATCCTTTAATAAAGCATCATAATTCAATGCCATAATGCCCCTGATGTTGGATGTAATTTTAATACCTAAATAGGTAGCTGTATGGCATATGCCCAAGACTGGAATCCGTGGTTTATGATTAACTATGATTTGTGTCTTGCTCAGGTTTAGTTTATAGCCCGTGACTGCGCCAAAAGCATCAGCTTCTTTGAGGATTCCGACCATGGCTTCTGTCACATCAGTTGTATATATCGCCAAGTCGTCAGCATATGCTGTAATTTTAAGTGAGTTAGCACCAAAGTTAAATGATTTTATACGTTCCTGAGATTGTATAGCATTAATAAATGGCTCCATTGCAGGAGCAAATAAAAGGGGTGATAACGGGCACCCCTGTAGAGTTCCTCTTAGAATTGGGAGCCTAGAAGACAGCAAATTATCATACCCTATTGTAGCATTTGGACAGTCATAAAGTGCTTGTATTCTCATTAGGAATTGTGTTTTAAAACCAATCTCTTTAAGAGTAGCCCAAAGATTTTTCCACCCCACTGGGTCAAATGCTTTTTCAGCGTCGAGTAGTTCCATGCAGAGTGGGAAGAAATTAGTTACTGCACCATTGAACGCAGTGATGGCCATATTAACGTGCAAAGTTGTGTCTCTGCCTGCAACGAAACCGTGTTGGTGTTGGCTAACTAATTTGGGCATAAGGGGAGACAATCTTGTAGCAATTAATTTAGCGTATGCTTTAGCATCTGCATTAATCAGAGAAATGGGCCGGTAGGACCCACACTCTGCAGGTGTTTTATTCTTTTTTTTAAAAATAATTTCAGCTGTACTCCAAGAAATCGGAGCCCTACCAGTTACCCCTATCTGATTAATAACGGAGCAAAGTAGAGGAAGAAGCTCCTCGCTACAACTTTTATATATTTCAATCGGGAGTGTATCATCCCCAGCTGCTTTCCCGGAAGGAAGAGAAAAGATGGCTAATTTTAATTCCGCAAGGCTAAAATCTTTTTCCAATTCTTCCATCGCTTCTGCATCTCTTTCTAATAACCAATTATTTCTAATGTATCTTTGCACAGATTCAATCGGGGGAAGGTGCTCGGGAGTGTAAAGTTTAGTATAGTATTTAACAAATTGTTGTAGAATCTGCTCGGGTTGAGTATAATTAATTCCGTCGGCCCCTCTTATGCTCTTAATTAAAGAGGAAGCTCTATCCTCTGCAACCTTATAGGCGAGAATTTTACCAATTCTATCACCGCTCTCATATTGTGATAGTTTATACTTGTGGAGTTGAGTACTAACTTTATCTCTAATAAATTTTTTGGTCTCACAGCGTAAAGTAATTAGTTTAAGTTCCAGCTTTGCTTTATTCAAATTAGTAGTTAGCCCTGCACCCTCCTGCCTTATAATTTCAGCCAAATGTTCTTCTAAAGCCCTGATACTAGATGTAATGCCCCGTATCTCCTCCTTTCGATTAGCATTCTGCTGAATAATAAACTGCTGGGCAAAACCTCGAATACTTGCTTTGTAAGCGTCCCACACAGAAATAAGTTGGGCAGAGTCAATATTAAACTCCAGAAATTCTTTTATATGTTCCTTCAATTGATTAAGAAATAAGGAATTGGATATCAAATGTCTGGGAAATGAAAATAACCTGGATTCCTGTTTTTTAGATATGATATTAAAACCTAACAGAATCGGATTATGATCCGAAGTTACTCTAGGACAGATCTCCATTTTACTACCTTCAAGTATATTATCCGTGGCCCAAGCCATATCGATGCGGGAGTACATTTTATGTTGTATTGAATAGTAGGTATATCCTGCCAGTGTAGGGTGGAGATTCCTCCAAGCGTCTTTTAAATTATGTATGCGTGCAAGTTCTAAGATGGCGGCTCTTGTTTTACACATACGTTGTGAGGGGATGCCCTTTGTAGTATCTTTTGCATAATTAATTACACAATTGAAATCACCCATTAATATTAGCTCCCCCTCCCAATCTAGTAATTCGATAATAAGTCGGTCAAAAACTGCCGCATCATCATTATTTGATCCATACACTGCGCACAAGATATATTTACAATTTGATAACATTATTTGTGCAATTACCCATCTACCGGCTTTGTCAGAAGCTACTCTAAGAACATCTACCTTAAATAGTTTTTTCTTGAGTATAGCCACTCCCCGGATTGATGCATTTAAAGATGTACATATTATTAGCTCAAACCCCCCTTGTTCTAACATTTTTCTATCTTGAAAACAAATATGGGTTTCATTTAAAAGTGCAAAATGAGGGTTGTACATTTTGAGTTCCTCGAAAACAAGTTGTCTTTTACTTTTATCATTGAGACCTGAAACATTCCAGGCTAGGCAATTAACATGATACATATCTTAATTCTACTATGTTCTGATTGACTACTTTAATCATTAAAAAAATAGAAAATGTCCTACTCAATCTGTCCCTTATATCTTTTTTGCTTGTGTCATCATTTTCCCCTTCCCCTATAGACCCCCCTCCCCTCCTAGCTTCTTCCCCTGACCCTATCATCCCTATCCCCCAACCCGCCCCCACCCTCCCAGTACCTACCTGGAAGCATACCTCTATCTTCTGCTGCCGTTCAAGAGGCAGCCATTCAGAGAGGTCTTCCCGGATTCCCCATCCCTCCGTGTTATTATCATACGAAAAACAATTAAAAAACCAAAACCAGGTGCCCTTTATAAATTAGCAAATTAGCATATATAGTAGTAATCGGGCTTGCAGATTTTTTTTTTTTACCCCCTACCCTTCTCTTCCTCCCATCTGCCCCATCCATGTCACTCTCTCTCTCTCTTCTCTCTTCATTATCCTCTCATTATTAAGTATTTGAATCCATTTTGGCTAGAAGTTGCTCAGCCTCCTTTAACTCAGTAAAAAAGTAAGTATGACCAGCTTTGATAACTTCAAGGCGAGCAGGTTCTTGAAGGTAAACTGTTGCCCCCCCCGGATTTAAAAGGATCAAACTGTTTACGCAGCCCCCATCTTTTATCCATCGTGATCTTGCTAAGATCAGATTTAACAAAAAAAGTTATATTGTCTATTGTCACTGGAGTATTCGGTCTAGCTTTGATGGAGACAGCTTGTCTTAGCAGATAATTGCCAAAGTAGATCATGATCGGTCGTGGATATTTACTCTCTTTCTTCTTCAAGATTATAGGCAGTCTATGAACCCGCTGAAGTTGGGAATCCCAATCCCTGTCAGAGAGGTCGGGAAATGCCTTTTGAGTTTAGGAATTCCAAAAAGTCTCAGATTCTGTCATCTCTGTCTATTTTCTAATTCTTTGACTTTGTTTTTTAATGATCCTATATCCTCATTATGTTGATCTATTTGGGCTGTAGTAGTAACTAGCGTCTCCTCCACTTCAACCACTCTTTGTTGTAGTACTTCAATCTCTTTTGTGATGCCATTCAGTTTAGTAGTGACTTCCTGTAGACAGTTATGAACCTTCATATTATCTTCCCTTAGTTGAAGAAAATGTTGCTGCGTCTCTTGGCGATGTATCATTAAAGTTTTTAATATTAGGTCCAGGGAGGAGGCATCTGAGGATATATTAGACGAATTGGAAGATGAAGGAAGTAACAGTGGCACAGATACAGGCGGGATCCCGCAGGCAGAGTTAATACCATCATAGAGTTGATCCTTATCTTTATCTTTATTTTTAGAATTCAGTTGTGTATTTCGAGAGCATAGATTTATATCAGGGGAGGCTGGAATTAAGAATGGTTCTGGAGCCTTTGAATTTGCATCTTCATCTACCTCTAGTAAGTCCACAATTTTAGAGGGGGAATTTTGTAAATTTTTTGAGGTATCAATTTCAGCAGAAATATTTCCTGAGGAGCACAGATCAGTATTTTTATTTCACCCTCTCGGTTGCATCCATTTAAGCAAAGGAGTTTGATCTTTTATAAATTTTCCTCCAGTGGTTGTTGATACTAAAGTAGTTAATATTACGGGTTTCAGTTTTCTCCCATTTTTCTTTCCTTTTTTTTGTAACTTTCCCTTTCTCTTGACGTCCGGGAGGTTACTATGTCCTATTTGAGATATAGGAGCTATAGAACGCTCTTTCTTGTCAGACCCACCACCTTCCTCAAGAACCTCCTCATATTCGTCATTGGAGTCATTCTCTTGTATCTCTTCTGACACCTCTACACCATCACTATCAATCCTTTGTTCTCCTAAGGTTAAAGCTGATGTTGTAATTTGTGTTGGTATAGGTGGAGGTGTTAATGCAAGTGCTGATCTTTGTTCTTGTGGTAGTACTTCAAATGGGGTTCTTGATAAAGAAGTTAATATTTGGGAAGTAGTTGTATTTTCAGACATGATTTCCTTGGTCATTTCCAAAGTGCCTCCCGTAGCATCAACCACTGCCATATTTGTTGTCGCCACGGCCACTCTTATAGTAGGTCCTGTAGATCCTGTAAATCCTGTAATAGTATTAATATCTGATTTAGTAGGTTTAGTAGGTTTAGCAGAATCAGAATATTTGGAGGATTGAGAAGTACTATTTTCAACCTCTTCTTCCTCTTCCGGCTCCACAATCAGCACTCTGTTGACTCTGGTTACCCCATCTGTCACCCCCACCTCTTCTGTGAACACCTCAGTGTCATCCATCCTGGCGTTTGGGTGTTCTTTAGATGGAGTGGGGTGGCTCACTGGTTAGAGGTGGCAGACCCGGAAGCAGAGAACGGCCTGGGACCAGGGTTCAATTCCCAACGCGGCAGGGTCGTGGACCAGGGTCAGCGGACTCGATAATTCTCGCCTCATTGCCTACTCTAACAAGGGATCGCACTCGGCAACTCTGGGCATTAGCTTGCCTCATCTCTACAACGGCCCCCCACATTCGCCGGGGATGCCTAGTTTCACCTTGGAGATACCCAGTAAGGGACCATCTCACAGGGATAGCCAGGACGGGTTCCCCAGCGGTCTACAGCGCCACGACGCCTCAGGGCAGCAGTGCGCTTTACAAGACCACATACATTGCATTACATTACATTACATTACATTACAGATGCAGCAAATGGAGCCACCCCCGCTGAATTGTTAGTATCAATATTAGTCGCAGCGATCACAAGGAAAGGTGAAGAGCTCCCTGCAGCATTTAACCCACCATTGTTAGTTAAGACCTTTTTAGTAGGTATTTCTTTTTTCTTATCTTTGTTTTTTGGGGTTTGCAAAAGTTTACGGTCTTTGCTGTCTTTATTGTCATTACTGTCTTTAGAAGGTGTCAAGGACATTGTAGGAGGAGAAGAAGATAGGAGAGTAGGTTGTTGCTTACCGCTCTGTCTCTCTGGGTCATCGTTTTTTTCAGGAGGCTTGGCGGTACATCGTGGCATCCTTGCAACTATTGCAGGCGAAATAGGTTTAATTGGTTTAGGGGCCAGCGCTGCTCCTTCATCTGCATTCTCGCCGGGAACAGCTTTCATCCTGTTGTGTCGCACCGGATTCGTTCGTGTCATCAAAGCAATTATTTATATTCTCCCCAAACAGCAAATAGTAAGTCTCTCTCACGGCATCCTCTCACGGCACCCAGCAGCCGTTTTTTGATAGCCAGCTCTCCCCAATCTGGCTTTGCCAGCACCTCGAGCACGTCCAGCACCTGCCCCAGTACGTCTTAAAACCGTCAGTCTTGGCGGCCCCCTCAAAGCCGTGCAATCGAACAACCGAAGCAAGGCAGTAAGCGGTAAGGCAGTAAGGCGTGAGCGTGAGCAAAATCGGCAGCAGCTGCGGTAGCTCAGAGGAAGTTCAGCTGCAGTATAGCAGTAACAGCATGACTTGGCAACTTGGTGAGTCTCACTAAATCGCGGGAATCACCTTTGAAGTGCAGGGGTTTTCGTTTCTTTGTACTTTCACTGCGGAGCCTATATTCTTCTTGTATTCACATCTCAGAATACAGAATCAGCAACAGCTGCAGCAGCGATAACTCAGCGGCTCAGTGGAAGCCCCCAGCGGCAACACGGCTACGCGGCTCAGAAGCTCGGCGAGTCTCACACAATCACGGGATCACAATCACGGAAGCCTCTTCTGAAGTGTGGGGGTTTTCATAATTTTTCATTTTTCATTTCTCTCGTTTATTCATTATTTCACTGCAAAACCTGACATGCCCAACGGACAGCCTAGCCGGTGGTTTTGATCCACAAAGAACGCCAGTATCTTTCAGAGTTCAGGGCTCACACGGGTGCGACCTCTAAGCGGCGTCTTCAGTCCGCCATCTTGCTTCTGGAAACCAGAATGGTACTCCAAATGATAGAACTATGTCTGGAGGAAAATGTTTTTCTATTCAATGGGGCACTGTACAAGCAAGTCCAGGGCACGTCGATGGGCACCTGCTTCGCCCCCAGCTATGCCAATTTATTGGTAGGCTGGTGGGAGGAGCAGGTGCTCAGAAACGATGCCCTGGAACACTGGACTACTTGCGTGAATGTCTGGCTCCGCTATATTGACAATGTCTTTTTTGTATGGGAGGGGAGAGAACAAGAGCTGATCAAGTTTGTGGATGCTCTTAGCCAGAATTGTTTGAACTTGAGATTAACCATGCAACACAGTCAGAAGACTGTGGACTTCCTTGACATAAAACTCAAAATTTTTGATAATAAAATCGAGACAGAAATCTTCAGGAAGGAAACGGCAGGGAACTCGATACTCCATTCAACGAGCTGTCACCCTCCCAGTTTTAGATGGGCAATTCCTTTTGGCGAGTTTTTACGCGCCAAGAGAAACTGCAGTACCAAAGAGACGTTTACTAAACATAAAGAATCAATGCACAAAAGGTTCACTGCGAGAGGCTACCACCCAAACATGCTCAGGAAAGGAGAATAGAGGGTGGCCACAATTGACCAAAAAGAAGCACTATTCAAAATACCAAAAACCACACAAACGACATTGAATGCCCCTATAAGACTAATAACAACTTACAACACCCAATTCCCCAAGTTCAGCCAGATCGTGAGAAAGCGATGGGACATCCTTTTACAGGATAAAGCCCTCAGGGAACGACTAAGCCCACATCCTTCTATAACTTACAGAAAGGGCAAATCTATCAAGGATTTGATAGTTCATAGTCACTTGGAATAGAAGAAGGTATGGCTTGCGGCAAAAGGAGGATTTTTCAAGTGTGGAAAGTGCAAGGCTTGTAGTCACAGCTCCAACGTGAGGGAAGTAGAACTCACAGGGTTCGGAAAAGGTGGAAAATCAATAAGAACATCCAATGTACCACAGATCATGTAATCTATGTAGTGACATGTCCTTGTGGCAAATGGTACATTGGCTCAACCGCCTTCCCCGTCAAAAAGCAAATTCTTGAGCACGAGCGCGCTATTAAAAACAAAGACTTTTCTTATAGCACAGCTAAACACTTTCACAAACATCATGATGGGGATTGGACCAAGGCAAAGTTCTTTGCCCTTGACTCGATCCCTAAACATGTGAGGGGAGGAGATCGCTTGACAGCATTGCGAAGGGCTGAATCCAGGTTCATTCTACAGGCAGGAAGTATCGCACCTTTTGGGATGAACAACGACGAGGAAATGTATGTGCATTTATGAATAATCTGACGGAATCCTCCCTTACACCCTTCTGGATACTCAGATTCCATGACAATCTGATTTTTAATTGTTAATTATTATGAATTTTTGTTGAACTTTTGGTGTACTGTTGGTGTACTATGAGCTTACGTAATTACGGAAACAAGGTAACTTTGGAAGTTTAATATTGCTAGTATGCAATTAAACATGATGAAATTGTCAACTTGTATTATCTTTTTGTATTTATGAATCTAATAACAACTCTCTCCCTTTCATCTTTCTAGAAACTTTGCTGGTACGGAAGGAATAAAACAAACCACAGATAGAAGATAGTGTTATGAGCACGACCACTGCACGAAAACTTACAATTTACTTATAAGAGCACGGGGTACTATTTTTTATTGGATATAAGATCAGAGGGTGGAATTGTAAGATTTTTTGATTTTCTATTTGCTTTTGCTTATATAGACTGTTTATATGGACTACTTATTCATAATGGGTATAGATATAGGGATACGAGGGGAGAATCTGCAAGTAAAAATGGATTACGAATGATTCAATGCAATAAGAGATATAACCTACTAAATTGGGGGTACTTTACCCAAATTAACTCCGTTATTTTCTCTCTTAGTCTTTCTGCTCCCCTTGTATGTCCTTCTCTTATCCCTACTGCCTTCATTTCTCTCTCTTGCTTTTTCTTACATATCCCTTCTTTACCTCGCTATATTGATTACTATACCATTATGCAAGCTTCCGCTTTAATATGCTCTAAATTTGTTACACCAAACAATGATTTACACCAAACACCAGGAAGAGGTGCACCTTTTATTTTATTTTAGGTCTAATTATACTTTGCACCGTTATAAGCTCTGTGTGATGAATGCTGAACACCGAGTCTTTCTTCCTTTGCCACTATGTATCTTGCTATATCAGCTGATGAACTAATGTGGTGGTCATGTGACCAAGAGCCTGTGAGCTCGAAACGGTCTTGTTTTGCCCGATTAAAATACTCTAAATCGTACCTGGCTGGAGTGGCTTGTCGTCCTTGGAAGAGTGAGGAGGATTCTGTGAATATATATATATATATATATATATATATATATATATATATATATATATATATATATATATATATATATATATATATATATATAACCTACTGGCGATAGCCAGTAGGTATATATAGTTAGGATTAATTCTCTATGGAACTTTTGAAAATTCTATGTCTAATAACTTTGGCGTTTGTGGACGGAATCGGCTGAAATTTTCAGGAAAATGGCACATTTTGTTTCTGAGCAGCCCTTGAAAATTTGGGGGGGTTTCGTCAAGGGGGGGCCGAGAAAAAAAGGGGGTCCCAAAACGCGTTTTTCCCATGTTAATTTCCATAGGGCGTTTGGCCTCACTTTTAGCTCGAACTGCTGAATGGATTTGCACGAAACTTGGCAAAATTGTAGGGACTGTTAGCCCGATGTGCCTTTGCTGGGTCTCAATATATGTGCTCCAGTGGATTTTGAGAAATTAACGTTTTAAAAAATATATATATCTGTGACAGCGTCCCAGATAGCGCATCAGATCGCGTACTTTTCGCGTCACGGAGCTTTGCGAAGCGATGCTGATTGGCTCTCCGGTGTCTGTCAACATTCTAAACAGTCCGGTGCAGCCGCCATCTTGTCTCTCGGTAGGATCGAGAGACAAGAAGAGGTGAAAAACGAAGGGGGAATTTAATGAAAGGGGGCAAGGTAGACCCCTCTTGACCACCTAGGAATGATGTTGGGGTTATTAAAGGGTCCCATGGGGAAAATAAAAAAAATTCGATTTTTCACGGTAGAAGCGCTTCCCGGATCGCGAACCGGGCCGCAAACTGGTAGCGAAACGGGAATTCGCTATTTTGTGTTTCGATTTAATTAAATTACTAGGTATAAGGGGGTACGGGAGACGTATCCTGATCCCTTATGTTTTCTGAGGGTGGCTGAGGAGGCTCATATATGTTGATACATGTCTTCCAGCGGCTGTGCGTGAGCGTTTTTTTTTTGTTGCTGCGTGACGTCTGTTAACGTTCGATTCGATGGAAATCAGGAAGTGTTGACCGCCATTTTGTCACTGCGATAAAATATTTTGTTATAAATTAATCCTTATTGATAAACATTGTCTGCGCCATCTTGCCTTTTTTCCAATGCCACAATTTTGTCGTGCACGGCAGCCATTTTAGATGCCTTGACCAGACCCACTCTCTGCATGCCGTCGATTCTCAGCACGGCTCCCCACCCTCGCAAGCATCTCCCCCACGCACTGGTCACCCCCGCTCTCTCTCTCATGCATGGGCCATAAACCTCCCCCCATCTGCGCTGCTCTTCCCTGAGAATCACACCCCGTGCCCGCCCGACACCTTCCTTTCACCCTATTCACTACCGCACCCTCTGACACTCCTCTTCCTCTGTGTCCGATTGTCCAGGCCGGTCCCAGGCTATCACCTAGCCCTGCGGATGTAGTTTATGGCCCCAGCTGTAGAGAATCCAGACATGCCAACCCTACCGATTCAGGCGTGAGACTACCGATTTCAGTGCTAGTCTCCCGCCTCCCGATTCCTGCAAGCAAAAACCCGATTCCTCGGGGGTTTCAGCTGACAGGGCTTGGTATTGTGTAACGTGCTAATTCTTTCAGGAAACGTCAGAGGGCCGATGCAGGGGCTCTAGAAGGGGTGATAAACCATTTAAGCCTCATTAACAAGCGCATGGTCCTTTAAAGATCTGTGAAGTACTCGGGGCGGCGGTGTGTGTGCCCTGTTTCAGGAGCAGGCGGGGGGCGGGGGGGGGGGGCACTGCCAGCAACTTGCCAGGCCAGGCAGTGTTCAACACTTGCATCACCCTTTCTCTGCCTGCTATTGCGCTCCATGCTTCGGAAAGGTGAGTTTGAAATGTCCGATCCTGCAGCAGCACACTTCCAAAGCCCACACATGAAAATAACCCGATTCAAGGCCCCATTCTCCCGATTCTTTTTTAAAATCTCCAACTTTGCTCTTCTGAAATGTTGGCATGTATGAGAATCACACCTCTTCAAAGGAGTTACAGTAGATGAAGGCCCCCACCCCATGAGATCCGTCACACCATACGGGTTCCTACTATCTGATAACCATCCTGTATTGTGCTTGGGGAGGGGATTCTCACTGTGAGGGTGTGTGGGACGAGCCTGAAGCGGAAGATTCCAGGGATGCCTCTTTGTACATCAAAGTTTTTACAATTATGTGGCACATTAATAATATATAGCACTTCAACAAAGTAGTAGGATTATAAAACTTTAATAACTTATAAATATATACAACGCAACAAAAACAGTAAACACATTTAAACATTTTTTTGTAAAAAGAAGCAACAATGGTCAGTAGCTGTGTTTTGTGCGAATAGTCCCAAGGCAGCACAACGAGCTGAGTTCTGGACGGCATCCAGGTGATGTCACCTGGGTGCCGCACTGGTTTTTGGTATCCTACAATGCAGCTCCGAAAAATGGCGTGGGGCGTCCCTGGGGAGGCCTTGTCAGTAGCGGTCTGTTGTGCGAATAGTTCCAAGGCAGCAGAACGCGCTGAGATGTGGATGGCACCCAGGTGATGTCCAGTAAACTGCCGCACTGGTTTTTGTATCCTATAATGCTGCTCCGAAAAACGGCGTGGGGCGCCCCGGGGGAGGGGGGGGGAGGCGGCGTGAACGGGCCTCCCCAGGTGGCGGCTCGTGTGCTGTAGTGGGGCGCCCCTTTACCGTTTCAGTTGCCATTCCGCCCGCTTTTGGTACACTGTGCCAAAATCCGCCATTCAGCTGAGTTGCGCCTACTCTTGCGGTTCAGCGATAGGCGGCTGCCACAGGACTCTCAAAATGGCAGCAGGCTCTTTCCTTTTTGGGCCTGGTCCACTAAAATGGCCCTGGGACACCTTGGAACTCGGACGCTTGTCTGCTAGGTCTTGGACCCCATTCTCGAAAGCGTCCCCTCAGCCGTGAAGATTCTACAAAAGTCTTGGGGGCCCTCGACTCCTGCAGGCTTCCGGTGGGGAGCGGCTGCCATGATTGCTCGCGGAATGACCACGACGGAGCCACGAGATGGTGGTGTTTTCATGCCGATGCCAGCTTCAGTCTGAAACATCCAGAAACAAGGTGGGGCTTTCATCGTTTTGGAAAAAAATATGTTCTAAACCAATGAAAAGTGTTATTTTTAGGTCATATGACCAAGCCTTCCATCATTAGGAAACCAAAAGTAAAATGAACCAATGAAAAGTTTTATAAACAAGTCACATGACCTGTTATGCGGCATAGGGCTATAAAAAGCGTAGAAAATCCGTTGGCACGTGAGGCGGCGTCAGTAGCGGACCGATGTGCGAATAGGCCGAAGGCAGCACAACGCGCCGAGATCCGGATGGCACCGAGGTGGTGTCCAGCAAGTTGCTGCACTGGTATGGCTATCCTACAATGCTGCGCCGAAAGTCGGCGTGGGGCGCCCCGTTGGCCTGTGAGGTCGCGTCAGTCAGTGGGGGCTGTTTGAGGATCTGACTGCATTGGAAAGCAATGTGATGCTGTGCGTCGCCCCCAAGATGGAGGCTCCTCGGCTGCAGTGGGGCGCCCGTTGGTGTTTCACTCGCTATCCAGTTGAGTTGCGTTCGCACTTGCGGCTACAGTAGGCCGAAGGTAGCACAACGCGCCGAGATCTGGATGGCACCGAGGTGGTGTTAAGCAAGTTGCCGCACTGGTGTGGCCATCCTACAATGTTGCGCCGAAAGTCGGCGTGGGGTGCCCCGTTGGCCTGTGAGGTGGTGTCAGTAGCGGACCGATGTGTGAATAGGCCGGAACCAGCACAAGGCGCCAAGATCCGGATGGCACCGAGGTGGTGTCATAGTTGAGAGTTCTGAGCAGTGCTTGTAACACTGTCTGAAGCTTATTTGCACCTGCTGCAGATTCACTATTGCCCTGGTGTGGCCAAAGATCGCCCATGACATAGGCGGCCGGCTCCCGGGGTCTGGCGGAACTTTTTTCCTTTTCCTTTCTGTATCTTGTCCCACAATCCGTTTGACCTGAAGACACGACCAGGTCCCTGAATGTGTGCAGGGTGACGTTATTGATTGAATCAAAATGGCGGCTTCACACAAAGCTGAGTCAAGCGTTGCTGTAGATGCTATACAGACAAAAATTGGTTTTCAGTTTGTACATTCTTCAGGATTTTTTTTCCATCCAAGGCTGGTTGAGAGTTTGTAGAACAATGGCTTCAGATTTTCAACATACTACTCTTCAACATTCTTCCTAAATGTAACAATGTGAGACTCACTAGGAGAACGGCTGTTTATCTTTCCTTTCAAAATGCTGCCAACAATATTTTCTGAATGGAAGACACCATCTTGTAGCATAAAAGGCCGAAAGGGGTTCTGGTCCGGCCGCTGGTTGGTGGAGACATTTTGGCTATATCCTGGACCTGCCCGGCCTCGCCCAAAATGGCGCCGGTATAAATGGGACTCGTAACTCCTTGTTGTGTACTGGTTGAACAACCTTGATATCACGAGATATGAATGCAGTTTTGAAGCACATGGCGGGCGGGGACGAGAATTGATTGAATATTTCGACTTCCCTATTGATATTAAGTTCTGATGTGTTATTGATTACTGTACTATTGAAAGTTCGAATTAACGTCACCCATGGTACTTGCCCGCAAATGTATATCTAGATAATTTTATTGAAAGTGGCCCTGTCGTATTTTAATTACAAAATGTACGTCCACCGATTCCGCAACTGTTAGACACCTTAGTTCTTGCAACCTAATGGCCCGCTCGTTACGTTCCTTACAATGTAAATGTCTCCTCATCATATACGATTTCAGTTTGCTCCGTGGCCGGCCCACGTGGTTATAGGCCCGTATTTGTATACTGACATTTTCACAATAAAGGTTTTTAAAACAAAACATGGTAGTAGTATTTACGTTGGTAAAGTTTTTAATTTTAGTCACTGTTTTCGAATCAGTAAAAGGCAAGTGAAATAAAGCAGTCCAATTACATGACGGATAAAAGGTATAATACGCAGGAACGCAGTAAAGATAAATGGTCAAGGGCAGTTGTGTTTTCCACTCCTGCAACATAAAGTGATCGATAAGAATCTGATAATCAGGCGTATCGGCGACTAAGACAGCAGGCCGAGCCTCTTTTACTCAACGGCTCAGTCATGGGACGAAGAAACGCCCTTTTTCTCGAAAAAGGAATATATTTTACTTGCAGGACAGTTGTAAATTTTCCGGGAAAGTACATTAGCCTGGAACATTATAACATATATGTTTAAGAAAAAATAATGTTCGAAACCAACAAAAAGGGTAATTTTTAGCTCATATGACCAAGCCTTTCATCATTAAAATAACAAAAGTAAAATGAACCAATGAAAAGTTTTATTAACAAGTCACATGACCTGTTATGCTTACGTTACGCGCTGCGCTCCGCGCCCCGGATCGCTTCCGGGGAGCTGCGCTTCGCGCACCGGAGCACGTCCGGGTGCGCTAACGCGGCGTGTCATATAACGCATTACGCGACAACGTAGGTCCAGAATATAGTCAAAATGTCTCCACCAACCAGCGTTCGGAACACAACCACTTTCAGCAGTCTAAAATGTTCTGTTAAATGACAACAGAAGGGACAGGCAACAAGAACCATCAGTCAAAGAGGGGAGGGCAAGTTCTTCTCTACCAGGTCATGTTGGGGCGCTACCGGAACTGATCGAATTGGTAGTCTACAGTGTTTCGGGATGTTTCAGACTGAAGCTGGCGTCAGCATGAGAGCACCACCATCTCGTAGCTCAGTCGTGGCCATTCCACGAGCAATCATGGCAGCCGCTCCCCACCAGAAGCCTGCGGGAGTCGGGTGCCCCCAAGACTTTTGTAGAATCTTCAAGGCTGAGGGGACGCTTTCGAGAATGGGACCCAAGCCCTATCAGGCAAGCGTCCGAGTTCCAAGGTGTCCCAGGGCCATTTTAGTGGACCACGCCCAAATCTGAAGTGCCGGCCGCCATTTTGAGAGTCCTGTGGCAGCCGCCTATCGTTGCATCGCAAGAGCGGGAGCAACTCAACTACATGGTGAACGAGACGCTGTAGTCGCAAGAGCGGGCGGTAAACAGCTGAATGGCGGAAGAGGCACAGTGTAGCAAAAGCGGGCGGAATGGCAACTGAAACGGTAAAGGGGCGCCCCACTACAGCGTGTCTTCAGGTCAAACGGATTGTGGGACAAGGTCCAGAATGGAAGAGTCATCAAAAGGCAAAAAGTTCCGCCGGACCCCGGGAGCCGGCCGCCTATGTCGGGGGCGATCTCAGGCCACACCAGGGCAACACGACTTGGGGAGGGGGCAGGAGCTAAGTGCCATCTCACCGTCCCTCGGGGGCCTCCGTCAAGCGGTTCAGGGAGGCACCGCATCACATTGTTTAACAATGCAGTCAGGTCCACAAACGGCCCTCACTTACTTTGAGAATAGTGAAGCTGCAGTAGGTGTAAATAAGCTTCAGACAGTGTTACAAGCGCTGCTCAGAACTCTGAACTATGGCACCCAACATCCAGGACTTATGCCATTTGAGCATGGCAGTGACATCGAAGCAACTCAGGGACCAAAACCATGAACGTACACTCACGTATGAAAATCTTACTTGGGGAGGGGGTAGGAGCCAAGCGCCCCCTCCCAGTCCGCGCCACCACACCGTATGTTGAAAATCTGAAGCCATCGTTCTACAAACTGTCATCCAGCCTTGGATGGAAAAATCTAGAAGAATGTACAAACTGAAAACCAGTTTTGGTCTGCATAGCATCAGCAGCAACGCTTGCTATCAGAGTGCATGAGTTTCATGCTCGATCGATTGAGCTAGCCGTATCGGGCAACAAAAAGTATAAAATAGTTATGTAAATAGTTATTTAATAAAATGTTTTACCCTGTTACTTTGCTGGTGTGTTGTATATATTTATAATATTTGCATAGGGTTTGTCGTTATTTTGGGTGAGGTGGGGTGGGCGGCAGAGTCGAGCTGTCTTGCAGCCATCATGGTGTGGAGCTAAGTTCATCTTACTAGTTTCGTATTTCTCATGAGGGGTTGTTCTTAATGTTTCTATTTTAGCGAGGTCAAACAGATCCCATTAGTGGCCTACTGATTTTGCTCGATTCCTTTTGTTTTTTTAAACTATTTTTCACTATCTGCAAAGACTAAACAGAGTATTGCGACTCTGTGCTTGTTTGTAAATACAGAAGGAACCAAAGAGAACCAATTCTAAAACAGTAAATGCTTGGATAGCAATCAATCAAATAGAGAGAGAAGCAGGCACGACGGATTACAACGGGGGCAAAGGTCTGCGTTAACTACCCTTCACTATCTGCAAAGAGAGAGTACTGCTAAGAGAAAAGAGGGGGGGAGGGGGGGCAGCGTTCAAAGCACATCAGCGTGCATAAACACGAACATGTTTTTACCTATCATGTACTTGACATTTGACAGCATTTGATATTTGGTATTAAAAAACCATTGAAATTCACAGAAAAAACCATAGGTTTTAGCCCATATATAGTTAGGGATTAGCATTTACAAAACCTTAATTTACTCGCACAAAACCATAGAAATTCGCATATATAGTTAGATGCAATAACTATATATCGCGCACCCGCAATCCACTGCGGATGATGTCACATATTACATCATTCATGACATGGTCAGTGACATCACTGATGACATCACTGATGACAACTCAAATGACATCACTGATGACAACTCAAATGGCATCACTGACAACATCACTGATGACATCAATCATGTGATAATACGATCAACCTCTTCAGACTCTAATATAACCTTAGATACACTCAGAGTAAACAGACACTCACAGACTGTCACTCATCCATGGAGTTACTCACACACCTAGTCAGTCATGCACTGAATCAATCACACCTCCATATCCTCAACTATACAGTTATACACACCTTACTTATTCAAACATATACTAACACATATTTACTCTTTTATACAATCCCTGATACAAGTTCACAATGATCCATACAGCCACTCACACATTCACTGGCTCTTATGCACAGTAATTTATATATGTGAACTTTCACATGTACTGTGTTTTACATATGTACTTACTTTGACATGTAGCACTGAGATATCCATTCACTCACCAATACACTCATGCACACAGTCAACCACCCATACAGCTGTTTCCACATGCAGTTTTGAACCCCTACATCTAGTGAATCAACTGTTCACACATCTATGCACAGAGTCACACACCTCCCAGCCACCCACACACACACACTCACTCTCCCATACAAATACTTGGGCAACCAATCAATAACTCATATAGTTACTCATATAGCTACTGATCAACACATGCAGCAGTTTACAGAGCAACAGATATAATGATGCACAAATTAAGACAGTTTAATCACTAACCCATGCACTCAGTGAGACACATTTAATCACTCTCTCATACAGTCAGTCATGCACCTACTAAATCCTTCATCCAGACACTTATACATCCACTCATTCTTCAATATGTAAGACATATTTTAACTTTACAGAAAAATACAGTCACTGGATGATGTCATCAGTGATGTCACTGACCATGTCATGAATGATGTAATATGTGACATCATCAGCAGTGGATTGCGGGTGCGCGGTATATAGTTAGTGCAACTAACTATATATGCGAATTTCAATGGTTTTGTGTGAGTAAAATAAGGTTTTGTAAATGCTAATCCCTAACTATATATGGTCTATAACCTATGGTTTTTTCAGTGAATTATATATATATATATATATATATATATATATATATATATATATATATATATATATATATATATATATATATATATATATATATATATATATATATATATATATATATATATATATATATATATATATATATATATATATATATATATATTACCTACTGGCGGTCGCCAGTAGGTATATATAGTTAGGATTTTTTCTCTATGGAACTTTTGAAAATTCTATGTCTAATAACTTTGGGGTTTGAGGACGGAATCGGCTGAAATTTTCAGGAAAATTGCACATTTTGTTTCTGAGCAGCCCCTGAAAATTTGGGGGGGTTCTGTCAAGGGGGGGCCGAGAAAAAAGGGGGGTCCCAAAACGCATTTTTCCCATTCATTTTTCCATAGGGCCTTTGGCCTCACTTTTAGCTTGAACGGCTGAATGGATTTACACGAAACTTGGCAAAATTATAGGGACTGTTAGCCCGATGTGCCTTTGCTGGGTCTCAATATATGTGCTCCAGTGGATTTTGAGAAATTAACGTTTAAAAAAACAGATATATCTTGTCTCTCGGTAGGATCGAGAGACAAGAGGAGGAGAAAAACGAAGGGGGAATTAAATGAAAGGGGGCAAGGTAGACCCCTCTTGACCCCCTAGGAATGATGTTGGGGTTATTAAAGGGTCCTGTGGGGCAAATAATAAAAATTTGATTTTTCGCTGTAGAAGCGCTTGTCGGTTCGCGAACCGGGTCGCAAACTGGTAGCGAAACGTGAATTCTTCATTTTGTGTTTCGATTAAATTAAATTACTAGGTATAAGGGGGTACGAGAGACGTATCCTGACCCCTTATGTTTTCTGAGGGTGGCTGAGGAGGCTCATATATGTTGATACATGTCTTCCAGCGGCTGTGCGTGAGCGTTTTTTTTTTTGCTGCGTGACGTCTGTTAACGTTCGATTCGATGGAAATCAGGAACTGTTGACCGCCATTTTGTCACTGCGAGTAAATATTTTGTTAAAAATAATTGTTATAAATTAATCCTTATTGATAAACATTGTCTGCGCCATCTTGCCTTTTTTGCAATGCCACACTTTTGTTGAGCACGGCAGCCATTTTAGATGCCTTGACCAGACCCACTCTCTGCACGCCGCCGATCCTCAGCATGGCTCCCCACCCTCGCAAGCATCTCCCCCACGCACTGGTCACCCCCGCCCTCTCTCTCATGCATGGGCCAGAAAACTCCTCCCATCTGCGCTGTTCTTCTCTGAGAATCACACCCTGTGCCCGCCCGACACCTCCCTTTCACTCTATTTACTACCGCACCCTCTGACACTCCTCTTCCTCTGTGTCCGATTGTCAAGGCCGGTCCCAGGCTATCACTTAGCCCTGCAGATGTAGTTTATGGCCCCAGCTGTAGAGAATCACCCCTCTTCAAAGGAGTTACAGTAGATCAAGGCCCCCACCCGATGAGATCCGTCACACCACACGCGTTCCTATTATCTGATAACCATCCTGTATTGTGCTTGGGGAGGGGATTCTCACTGTGAGGGTGTGTGGGTCCGAGCCTGAAGCTGAAGATTCCAGGGATGCCTCTTTGTACATGAAAAGTTTTTACAATTATGTGTCACATTAAAAATATATAGCACTCCAACAAAGTAGTAGGATTGTAAAACTTTAATAACTTATAAATATATACAACGCAACAAAAACAGTAAATACATTTAAACATTTTTTTGAAAAAAGAAGCAACAATGGACAGTAGCTGTGTTTTGTGCGAATAGTCCCAAGGCAGCACAACGTGCTGAGTTCTGGACGGCACCCAGGTGATGTTACCTGGGTGCCGCACTGGTTTTTGGTATCCTACAATGCAGCTCCGAAAAACGGCGTGGGGCGTCCCGGGGGGTGCGGGGGGAGGCCTCTTCAGTAGCGGTCTGTTGTGCAAATAGTCCCAAGGCAGCAGAACGCGCTGAGATGTGGATGGCACCCAGGTGATGTCCAGTAAGTTGCCGCACTGGTTTTGGCATCCTACAATGCTGCTCCGAAAAATGCCGTGGGGCGCTCCGGGGGGGGTGGAGGCGGCGTGAACGGGCCTCCCCAGGTGGAGGCTCGTCTGCTGTAGTGGGGCGCCCCTTTACCGTTTCAGTTGCCATTCCGCCCGCTTTTGCTACACTGTGCCTCATCCGCCATTCAGCTGTTTATCGCCCGCTCTTGCGGCTACAGCGTCTCGCTCACCATGTAGTTGAGTTGTGCCCACTCTTGCGGTGCAGCGATAGGCGGCTGCCACAGGACTCTTAAAATGGCGGCCGGCTCTTTGGATTTGGGCGTGGTCCACTAAAATGGCCCTGGGACACCTTGGAACTCGGACGCTTGTCTGCTAGGTCTTGGACCCCATTCTCGAAAGCGTCCCCTGAGCCTTGAAGGTTTTACAAAAGTCTTGGGGGCCCCCGACTCCTGCAGGCTTCCGGTGGGGAGCGGCTGCCATGATTGCTCGCGGAATGACCAAGACGGAGCCACGAGATGGTGGTGCTCTCATGCTGACGCCAGCTTCAGTCTGAAACATCCAGAAACAAGGTGGGGCTTTCATCGTTTGGGAAAAAAAAATGTTTTAATCCAATGAAAAGTGTTATTTTTAGGTCATATGATCAAGCCTTCCATCATTAGGAAACCAAAAGTAAAATGAACCAATGAAAAGTTTTATAAACAAGTCACATGACCTGTTATGCGGCATAGGGCTATAAAAAGCGTAGAAAATCCGTTGGCACGTGAGGCGGCGTCAGTAGCGGACGGATGTGCGAATAGGCCGAAGGCAGCACAACGCGCCAAGATCCGGATGGCACCAAGGTGGTTTAGAGCAAGTTGCCGCACTGGTGTGGCCATCCTACAATGCTGCGCTGAAAGTCGGCGTGGGGCGCCCCGTTGGCCTGTGAGGTCGCGTCAGTCAGTGGGGGCTGTTTGAGGATCTGACTGCATTGGAAAGCAATGTGATGCTGTGTGTCGCCCCCAAGAAGGAGGCTCCTCGGCTGCAGTGGGGCGCCCCTTGGTGTTTCACTCGCTATCCAGCTGAGTTGCATCCGCACTTGCGGTTACAGTAGGCCGAAGGCAGCACAACGCGCCGAGATCTGGATGGCACCGAGGTGGTGTGCGTCGCCCCCAAGATGGAGGCTCCTCGGCTACAGTGGGGCGCCACTTGGTGTTTCACTCGCTATCCAGCTGAGATGCGTCCGCACTTGCGGCTACAGTAGGCCGAAGGCAGCACAACGCGCCGAGATCTGGATGGCACCGAGGTGGTGTCTAGCAAGTTGCCGCACTGGTGTGGCCATCCTACAATGCTGCGCCGAAAGTCGGCGTGGGGTGCCCCGTTGGCCTGTGAGGTGGTGTCAGTAGCGGACCGATGTGTGAATAGGCCGGAACCAGCACAAGTCGCCAAGATCCGGATGGCACGGAGGTGGTGTCATAGTTGAGAGTTCTGAGCAGCGCTTGTAACACTGTCTGAAGCTTATTTGCACCTGCTGCAGCTTCACTATTGCCCTGGTGTGGCCAAAGATCGCCCATGACATAGGCGGCCGGCTCCCGGGGTCCGGCGGAACTTTTTTCCTTTTCCTTTCTGCATCTTGTCCCACAATCCATTTGACCTGAAGACACGACCAGGTCCCTGAATGTGTGCAGGGGGACGCTATTGATTGAATCAAAATGGCGGCTTCACACAAAGTTGACTCAAGCGTTGCTGCTGATGCTATACAGACAAAAACTGGTTTTCAGTTTGTACATTCTTCAGGATTTTTCCATCCAAGGCTGGTTGAGAGTTTGTAGAACAATGGCTTCAGATCTTGCCCTCCCCTCTTTTGACTGATGGTTCTTGTTGCCTATCTCTTCTGTTGTCATTTAACTGAACCTTTTTTGACTGCCGAAAGGGGTTCTGGTCCGACCGCTGGTTGGTGGAGACATTTTGACTATATCCTGGACCTGCCCGGCCTCGCCCAAAATGGCGCCGGTATAAATGGGACTCGTAACTCCTTGATGTGTACTGGTTGCCCAGCCTTGATATCACGAGATACGTATGCAGTTTTGAAGCACATGGCGGGCGGGGACGAGAATTGATTGAATATTTCGACATCCCTATTGATATTAAGTTCTGATGTGTTATTGATTACTGTACTATTGAAAGTTCGAATTAACGTCACCCATGGTACTTGCCCGCAAATGTATATCTAGATAATTTTATTGTAAGTGGCCCTGTCGTATTTTAATTACAAAATGTACGTTCACCGATTCCGCAGCTATTAGACACCTTAGTTCTTGCAACCTAATGGCCCGCTCGTTACGTTCCTCTACGGTGTAAATGTCTCCTCATCATATACGATTCCAGTTTGCTCCGTGGCCGCCCCACGTGTTTGTAGGCCCATCTTTGTATACTGACATTTTCACAATAAAGGTTTTTAAAACAAAACATGGTAGTAGTATTTACATTGGTAAAGTTTTTAATTTTAGTCACTGTTTTCGAATCAGTAAAAGGCAAGTGAAATAAAGCAGTCCAATTACATGACGGATAAAAGGTATAATACGCAGGAACGCAGTAAAGATAAATGGTCAAGGGCTGTTGTGTTTTCTACTCCTGCAACATAAAGTGATCGATAAGAATCTGATATTCAGGCGTATCGGCGACTAAGACAGCAGGCCGAGCCTCTTTTGCTCAACGGCTCCGTCATGGGACGAAGAAACGCCCTTTTTCTAGAAAAAGGAATATATTTTACTTGCAGGACAGTTGTAAATTTTCCGGGAAAGTACATTAGCCTGGAACATTATAGCATATATGTTTAAGAAAAAATAATGTTCGAAAGCAATAAAAAGCGTAATTTTTAGGTCATATGACCACGCCTTTCATCATTAGAATAACAAAAGTAAAATGAACCAATGAAAAGTTTTATTAACAAGTCACATGACCTGTTATGCTTACGTTACGCGCTGCGCGCTGTGCCCCGGATCGCTTCCAGGAAGCTGCGCTTCGTGCACCGGAGCACTTCCGGGTGCGCTAACGCGGCGTGTCATATAACGCATTACGCGACAACGTAGGTCCAGAATATAGTCAAAATGTCTCCACCAACCAGCGGTCGGAACACAACCCCTTTCAGCAGTCTAAAAAGTTCTGTTAAATGACAACAGAAGGGACAGGCAACAAGAACCATCAGTCAAAGAGGGGAGGGCAAGTTCTTCTCTACCGGGTCACGTTGGGGCGCTACCGGAACTGATCGAATTGGTAGTCTACAGTGTTTCTGGATGTTTCAGACTGAAGCTGGCGTCAGCATGAGAGCACCACCATATCGTAGCTCAGTCGTGGCCATTCCACGAGCAATCATGGCAGCCGCTCCCCACCAGAAGCCTGAGGGAGTCGGGGGCCCCCAAGACTTTTGTAGAATCTTCAAGGCTCAGGGGACGCTTTTGAGAATGGGGCCCAAGCCCTAGCAGATAAGCGTCCGAGTTCCAAGGTGTCCCAGGGCCATTTTAGTGGACCACGCCCAAATCTGAAGAGCCGGTCACCATTTTGAGAGTCCTATGGCAGCCGCCTATCGCTGCACCGCAAGAGCGGGAGCAACTCAACTACATGGTGAGCGAGACGCTGTAGTCGCAAGAGCGGGCGATAAACAGCTGAATTGCGGAAGAGGCACAGTGTAGCAAAAGCGGGCGGAATGGCCACTGAAACGGTAAAGGGGCGCCCCACTACAGCGTGTCTTCAGGTCAAACGGATTGTGGGACAAGGTCCAGAATGGAAGAGTCATCAAAAGGCAAAAAGTTCCGCCGGACCCCGGGAGCCGGCCGCCTATGTCGGGGGCGATCTTAGGCCCCACCAGGGCAACACGACTTGGGGAAGGGGCAGGAGCCAAGCGCCTCCTCCCAGTCCGCGCCACCACACCGTATGTTGAAAATCTGAAGCCATCGTTCTACAAACTCTCAACCAGCCTTGGATGGAAAAATCTTGAAGAATGTACAAACTGAAAACCAGTTTTTGTCTGCATAGCATCAGCAGCAACGCTTGCTATCAGAGTGCATGAGTTTCATGCTCGATTGATTGAGCTAGCCGGATCAGGCAACAAAAAGTATAAAATAGTTATGTAAATAGTTATTTAATAAAATGTTTTACCCTGTTACTTTGCTGGTGTGTTGTATATATTTATAATATTTGCATAGAGTTTATCGTTATTTTGGGCGGGGTGGGTGGCGGAGCCGAGCTGTCTTGCAGCCATCATGGTGTGGAGCTCAGTTCATCTCACTAGTTTCGTATTTCTCATGAAGGGTTGTTCCTAATGTTTCTATTTTAGCGAGGTCAAAAAGAGATCCCATTAGTGGCCTACTGATTTTGCTCGATTACTTTTGTTTTTTTACACGATTTTTCACTATCTGCAAAGACTAAACAGAGTATTGCGACTCTGTGCTTGTTTGTAAATAGAGAATGAACCAAAGAGAATCAATTCTAAAACAGTAAATGCTTGGATAACAATCAATCAAATGGAGAGACAAGCAGGCACGACGGATTACAACGGGGGCAAAGGCCTGCGTTAACTACCCTTCACTTTCTGCAAAGAGAGAGTACTACTAAGAGAAAAGAGGGGGGGGGGCAGCGTTCAAAGCATATCAGCGTGCATAAACACGAAAATGTTTTTACCTATCACGTACTTGACATTTGACAGCTTTTGATATTTGCTATTAAAAAACCATTGAAATTCACTGAAAAAACCATAGGTTTTAGCCCATATATAGTTAGGGATTAGCATTTACAAAACCTTAATTTACTCGCACAAAACCATAGAAATTCGCATATATAGTTAGATGCAATAACTATATATCGCGCACCCGCAATCCACTGCGGATGATGTCACATATTACATCATTCATGACATGGTCAGTGACTTCACTGATGACATCACTGATGACATCTCAAATGACATCACTGATGACATCTCAAATGACATCACTGATGACATCACTGATGACATCTCAAATGACATCACTGATGAAATCACTGATAACATCTCATTTGACATTACTGATCACATCACTGATGATATCATTCATGTGATAATACGATGAACCTCTTCAGACTCTAATATAACCTTAGATACAATCAGTGTAAACAGACACTCACAGACTGTCACTCATCCATGGAGTTAGTCACACACCTAGTCAGTTATGCAAAGAATCAATCACACCTCCATTTCCTCATCTATACAGTTATACACACCTTACTTAATCAAACATATACTAACACATATTTACTCTCTTATACAATCACTGATACAAGTTCACAATGATCCATACAGCCACTCACACATTCACTGGCTCTTATGCACGGTTATTTATATATGTCAACTCTCACATGTACTGTGTTTTACATATGTACTTACTTTGACATGTAGCACTGAGATATCCATTCACTCACCAATACACTCATGCACACAGTCAATTGCCCATACAGCTGTTTCCACATGTACGTTTGAACCCATACATTTAGTGAATCAAGTGCTCACACATCTATGCACAGAGTCATACACCTCCCAGCCACCCACACACATACTCAGTCTCCCATACAAATACTTGGGCAACCAATCAATAACCCATATAGTTACTCATATAGCTACTGATTAACACATGCAGCAGTTTACAGAACAACAGACATAATGATGCACAAATTAAGACAGTTTAGTCACTAACCCATGCACTCAGTGAGACACATTTAATCACTCTCTCATACAGTCAGTCATGCACCTACTAAATCCTTCATACCCTCTTCAACGTATACATGAGCCCCCTCGCGACCATCGCCCGCCAACACAACCTCAACATCATCTCTTACGCGGATGACACTCAACTAATCCTTTCTCTCACCAATGACCCCAGCACCGCCAAAACTAACCTACACGAAGGAATGAAAGAAGTTGCCGAATGGATGAAACACAGCCGTCTGAAACTGAACTCAGATAAAACAGAAGTCCTCATATTAGGTACATCCCCCTCTGCATGGGACGACTCTCGGTGGCCGGAAGCCCTTGGAAAAGCACCCATCCCGACAGACCACGCACGGAACCTAGGCGTCATCCTGGATTCTTCACTCTCAATGAACAGACAAGTCAGCGCCGTATCCTCATCCTGCTTCAACATTCTTCGCATGCTCAAAAAAACATTTCGCTGGATCCCCACCGAAACCAGGAAAACAGTCACCCATGCTCTGGTAACGAGCCGACTGGACTACGGAAACACCCTCTATGCAGGTACTACCGCTAAACTCCAGAAGAAACTCCAACGAATCCAAAACGCCTCAGCCAGGATCATATTAGACATCCCGCGCAACGAACACATCTCTGGTCACCTGAAAGACCTCCACTGGCTACCCGTCAATAAGAGAATCACTTTCTGACTGCTAACCCACGCACACAAATCACTCTACGACATCGGACCAGAATGCCTCAACTCACGACTGTCCTTCTACACCCCCTCCCGCCAACTACGTTCTTCCAGCCAAGCCCTCGCCACTTTACCTCGCATCAACAAGACCACCATGGGAGGCAGATCCTTCTCATACCTGGCTGCTAAAACATGGAACTCACTCCCTACTTACCTTCGCCTTACCCCGAACCACCTAGCATTCAGAAAGCAACTTAAAACGTGGATATTTGACAAATAATCCTCCTCCCCTTCCTAAGCGCCTTGATACCCTCTGGGTATGTAGTGCGCTATACAAATTCTTTGACTTGACTTGACTTGACATTGCGGGTGCGCGATATATAGTTATTGCATCTAACTATATATGGGAATTTCTATGGTTTTGTGCGAGTAAATTAAGGTTTTGTAAATGCTAATCCCTAACTATATATGGGCTAAAACCTATGGTTTTTTCAGTGAATATATATATATATGTACACACACACATACACACATTTTGCCAAAGATGCTCAGGTCACAGACAATAAGCCGTAATTGGAGACACCTAAAAATATAAACCTAGCAGGAGCTGCAGTTGAAGCCACACTTCTGTAACTTCCCAAATTTCCTGAAATCCTTGACTGAATTAATGGCATTGCATTGACTAATGAGATCTCAACCACGTCTGTTCTGGCTAGAAGGGCAATAGTGAACGTGTACTTTGAGTGCAGAGATGAAGGTTACATCTTAAACACTTCTGAATGTTCAAGGACGCCAAATCACCTACAACCTCAGTATTTTTCCCCCATCATGTTTAAGGTTTAACAGAAGTATAAATAAAAGCATTAGTTAAGTCAGTAGGTTTCAGAGCTGAGACCTATTGGCTTTTCCAAATGCTTGTGTTTTCTTGTTTCATATTGGTCAAGCCTCAATTAAGTATAAAGCTAGAATTTAGTGTTCTCAAGGTTTTTTTTATTTAAACACATCAATTACAAGGTCAACATTACTCATGCTTAGGCTTTTCAACTTGACTTGTGTGCCATCTTTGACCATGTGGCATTTTGATGTTCCATAGGCTGAAATTGGGGCAACCTGTCGCCCCCTGCTGGAAGATCCGAAGGAAGAAGTGGATAACCCAACGTTGCATGATCTTGACTTGCCCTCCTAACCTTGCTATTACTTAGGAAAGAGTGAGCAAGGGACAATGGTTTTAACACTCATGGATTTTACAGTGAATATTTATAGACGCAATATAGGATGAAGTGCAATTACAGGTTTTGAAGAAAAAGTAATTCCTTAAAAGCATCTGCGGAGGAGGTAACATTTGGAGAAAAGCCATCTTTTGCTTTGGCAAGAACGAAAGATAGAATACTTGTTGTAAACATGTCTGCTTGAACTTGGCAAGGATTGCAGTCATGTTGCACAAAAGTAGATTCCACACTTGTCTTGACTCAGCAGGGTCGGGCTGGGACAGAATACAGGCCCAGAAACGAGAATAAAAGTGTCTCACACTAGCTAATCAGGTACCAGAAAACGTAGCCAGCATTTGTAAATCAAGACTGTTTTGAACTTGTAAAGACAACTTGTATAGGTGTTTTGCAAGGTGTCTGAGATTGCATGCGTTTGTGCTTGATAAAGGCACTGCTGCTGCGTGTGCCCCTTGCCTGCCCCTGCCTCGCTGCTGCCTCGTTTGCCGGCTGCCGCCGCTGCGAGTGCTTTTGTTTTTCCCTTGTTTTGTCATTGATTTGTGCTTGTCTGGTTTTGGTGTTTAATCTGTTTTTGCCGCTTTTAGTGGTAATTTGTGCCTGTTTTTTACTTTTAGCGCGTTTTCTCTCCTTCCTTGTTGTCCGCCTACCGCGCCGCCCCCCGCCCTCCCTTCCCGCCACCGCCGCTTGTCCCCGCCCCTTTTGTCTTCTGTAACCCTCCCCGCTCCCGCCTCCCAGCTGCCCCGCCCACCCGCGCACTTCGCCTTAAATGGCGACCGTGCGAACGCGCAGCGGGCGCGCCGATTGTGCGCCGAAGGCGCGCCAAAGGTAAGCCCGTCTGCGCCCGTCCGCGACCGGATCGCGACCAGCGCCAGGACCCCTGGCCCCCGAGGAGCCCGACCGACCCGCCTGACGTACTCCGCCGCCACCCTCACCGCTCTCAACTCCGGCCGACTCCCTGATTGCCATCAAGCCACACCACCACACACCCACGGACCTTTCAGCTGCCACGCCTGCAAGTTCTCCTGCATCCGGACCTGCCTCGCACCAGCTCCCGCCAAGTCGAACTCCAGCAGCACCCACCTCAAGTGCATCCTGCTCAACACCCGCTCCGTCCACAGACACGCCATCGAACTCTGGAACCTTCTAGACACCACAGCCCCTGACGTTGCCTTCCTCACGGAGACCTGGATGAACGCCTCTTCAGCTCCCGACATCGCCATCGCTATCCCAGAGGGCTACAAGATCGTCCGGAGGGACCGAAACGCCAACCAGATGGGAGGAGGCATCGCCATCATCCACAGGAACACCATCCGTCTCACGACCAGCACCGACAACACCCTGACCAGCGCCGAACACCTGCATTTCCAGATCCACACCAACCCGAACACCACCCTCAGAGGCACCCTGATCTACCGACCCCCTGGACCACGCACGCAATTCAGCGAGGACATCGCCGACTTCGTCAGCCCGCATGCCCTCCCCTCCGCTGACTACATCCTCCTGGGGGACCTGAACTTCCACCTGGAGAACAACAACGACCACAACACCAGCACCCTGCTCGACAACCTCGCCAACCTGGGACTCAAGCAACTGGTGTCCACCCCCACCCACCTCGCCGGACACACACTCGACGCCGTCTTCTCATCCAGCACAGACATCAACTTCAGCCACGCCACAGAGCTTCAATGGACGGACCACAGCTGCGTCCACTTCACCTTCAAGAGAACGACGACCCACCAACACCAGCAACACACCGCCCGCAGAAGCTGGAACAAGATCACAGCAGACCAGCTCGCCACCTCCCTGAGCCAACACCCTCCTGCCAGCTCAGCGAACCCCAGCCAGGCCGCCGATAACATCACGAAGTGGATCAGCAACTGCGCGGACGAACTCGCCCCGCTGAGGACCCCGCCCAGCAGACCCGGCAGCAAGAAGGCCCCATGGTTCACCGACGAACTCAAGAGCTCCAAGAAGAACTGCCGAGCCCTCGAGAAAGTCTGGAAAAGGGACCCGACACCGGACAACAGGACCTCCTACAAACTGGCCACCCGGAAACACCACCAGCTGATCCGCGCCGCCAAGAGAACAGCATTCAAGGACCGGTTGGACAACAACGCACACAACAGCAAGGAACTCTTCAACATCGTGAAAGAGCTTTCCAACCCCAGCGCAGGAAACAACGACATCACCCCATCGCAAGACCTCTGCAACTCCCTCGCCTCATACTTCCACAACAAGATCACGGACATACACAGCAGTTTCAACAACCAACCAACGCACACCACGACCGACCAGCCACCCCCCAGCACCACCACCCTCCATGCCTGGACCCCGATCAGCACAGAAGACACCATCCGCACGATGAACTCCATCCACTCCGGATCACCAACCGACCCCTGCCCTCACCACGTTTTCAACAAGGCCGACGCTGTCATCGCACCCCACCTGCGAGACATCATCAACACATCCTTCGACACCGCCATCTTCCCCGAAAGCTGGAAACACGCCGAACTCAGCGCTCTACTCAAGAAACCAACAGCGGACCCCACCGACCTCAAGAACTACCGCCCCATCTCGCTTCTCCCGTTTCCAGCCAAAGTCATCGAGAAGACCGTCAACAAGCAGATGGCCGCCTTCCTCGAGACGAATGGATCCCTCGACCCCTCACAGTCCGGCTTCCGAGCCAAACACAGCACCGAGACCGCCCTCATCGCCGCCACCGATGACATCCGAGCCCTGATGGACAATGGAGAAACAGCGGCCCTCATCCTCCTAGACCTCTCCGCGGCATTCGACACGGTCTGCCACCGCACCCTTATACGGCGCCTCAGCAACATCGGAATCCAGGACAAGGCGCTGGAATGGATCATCTCCTTCCTCGACGGAAGAACACAGCGAGTCCGCCTACCACCGTACAAGTCAGAGGCCTCCGAAGTCATCTGCGGCGTCCCCCAAGGATCATCACTGAGCCCCACCCTCTTCAACGTCTACATGAGCCCCCTCGCGGCCATCGTACGCAAACACCACCTCAGCATCATCTCCTACGCCGACGACACCCAGCTGATCCTCTCCCTGACCAACAACCCCGCCGCCGCCAGAGCCAACCTGCACGAAGGGATGAAAGAGGTAGCCGAGTGGATGACGACCAGCCGCCTGAAACTGAACTCAGACAAAACGGAGGTCCTCATCCTGGGCTCTTCACCCTCCGCCTGGGACGACTCCTGGTGGCCTCCCGCCCTGGGCACCGCACCCAAACCGACAGACCATGCACGCAACCTGGGCTTCATCCTGGACTCCTCCCTCTCCATGACCAGGCAAGTCAACAGCGTCTCCTCGGCGTGCTTCAACATCCTACGCATGCTACGGAAGATCTTCTGGTGGATCCCCACAGAGACCAGGAAGACCGTCACCCAGGCCCTCGTCACCAGCCGACTGGACTACGGCAACGCCCTCTACGCCGGGACCACCGCCAAGCTCCAGAAGAGACTCCAGCGGATCCAAAACGCCTCTGCCAGACTCATCCTCGACATCCCTCGATCCAGCCACATCTCCGGACATCTGAGAGACCTTCACTGGCTCCCCATTAACAAGAGAATCACCTTCCGCCTCCTCACCCACGCACACAAAGCCCTACACGACCAAGGCCCGAGCTACCTCAACAGCCGAGTCAACTTCTACGCTCCCAAACGCCACCTTCGATCAGCCAACCACGCCCTCGCCGCCGTCCCCCGCATCCGAAGAGCGACTACAGGAGGAAGGTCCTTCTCCTACCTGGCCGCCAAGACCTGGAACTCCCTCCCGTCCGACCTGCGCCTGACCCAAGACCACCTCTCCTTCAGGAAGAAGCTGAAGACCTGGCTGTTCGAGCAGTAGCGGCACCCCCCCTCCCCAGCGCCTTGAGACCCTACGGGTATGTAGCGCGCTTTATAAGTGTCACTGATTGATTGATTGATTGATGTTTGTGGCAGTCTCCGGTAAATCCACAGTAAAAACAGACCCACAAACAGCCATAAAATGATCCACACACTGACCTGTCAGACCAGCCCTTCTGGAATCCTGTTTATCAGCATCTCTTGTGCGTCTCAGGCCCTCATTATGCTGTATGCCAGTAATAATAGGTTACTGCGTCTGCTTTCAACGCAGGAAGGGTGTCCTACTGATTCAGTGATGCAGGAAGAAGTAGGCCTCTATGGAATACAGTAAATATTTTCTTTAATTGAGTTAGTTTCAGTGAGTTTTGGCTGCCACCTAAGACATGTATGCCAAAAAGTAGTCCATGGTGGGAGAGAATTTAGATGGTATGCTATTGTGCAGTGCAACACCTTATGCTTGTGCAACCATGTTGTTTGAATTCTCTTCACTATTTTTAGAAATAAAACAAAATGCCCGCATGATAATTAGTAATTAGGTGTTTAAAAAAAAAAGCCTTCTTGCTATTGGTCCAGTAATAGTGTGTGTCATATAACACAACTGATGACTCAAAGCCTAGTCAAGAGCAAAAAGTAAGAACATTTCTGGTATGACAGAGACACAAGCTACAGCTTATGCCAGGTGCCCCCAGATGTGCATCATCCAGTGCTCCATGGACGCAAATAACGCAGAGCCTCCTGGTGCAAGGGGTTATGCACGTTTGCTGGTTTGGGTGCCCAGATCTATTGTTGTGGCTCAGTGTGCGCTGGTGCAAATGGTAAAGGTATTTTGGTCTGCTTGTACATGTGCATCTTCTTTGTGTGCAAGTGTACCTGTATTTGGTGTGTCTGTGAGTGCATGATCTAAAGCCAAACCTATAGGTTGCATTAATATATGTGGACTTATTTCTTATTCTTACATTGTTTTATAGCATACAGACCTGAGAGTATCAGCATGATGTACCCTTATTGCGACGATTTAGTGTCTTTGTAGTGTAGTAAATAATAGTTACTCATGTAGAAGCAAGTGCTTGAAATAGTGATTCTGCTGCTTCGCTAGATTACTCAAGGACGTGAGTCTGTGCTGATGAGGTTGTGAAGAGCAGAACACACAAGTTGATGGACGGAATGTTGCACAATGGCAAAACATTCACCCCCAGTCACAGATATGGGTTTAATCCATCGTTATTTTGCTCACCAAGCCACCCCAGTTCAGACATGGGCATATGCAAATCAGTGTTGACCTTGTGCCTCATGGGAACAATCCAGACCGAACTGCCAAGCCATGTCTTCCCTGGACCAGAATCAGGAATCCTAGGACCGGTTTCTGGCTATCAGCCGTCATCAGCCAGGATAGCTTGACTCCAGTGGCGTAGTAGCACGGGACTAACGAGATGAAGAAAAAGATCTAATGTTTTGTTTATACTTCCACCATTATGTATTGTAATGATTTCTTTGTGCTTTATTTTATTTTATTGTATTTTTAGCTTTACCATGACCATTATTTAACAGTATTTCCGCTGCAGGATTGTTCATGTAAAGCTGGCTTCTACCAGCATTCCTTTTGTTTCATTGAATCGCTTTCAGTATGACATCTGGAGAACACAAAGACCAAGGTCTCTGGTAGTTTACACAAAAGAAGGCTTTCAGTGAAAATAGGCATACTAGATGCCATTCACGCTGTGTAAAGTCCCTTTAGGCTATCTCAGAGGAAAATATATCAAAAACAACAATATGAGAGGAAGCAGAGGACATCACTAAACATTGATACACGTGTTGGCACCAGTAAGCAAATCTTAGTTTCACAAACAAACCTCTCTATTGTTTCGTTGTTTCGGTTCGCATGAACAAGGGCCTGACCAGTTGTTTGATATATTAAACTAACAGTTGTATTATGCATGCAGCCACTTGCTGTGTTTTACATTTCGATATTCCTTTTCAAGCTTTCTATTTAAAGAAGAAATGTCTACTCCTGAAATGATAGAACCTTTGTCAGGATGGGAGTATTGCATATCCCACCTCATTGCACGTACCCTCTTTTAATTTCTTATGTTCTCATAGCAAGGCGCTATATGGCTCAGCATGCACTATGCCTGCAGCAATAGAAGTGTCAGTACCTGGACAGATTGCAAAGGGCTGGGAGCCTGATTATGGCATAGAGCACTAGAGGATTATGTTACATTACATCATGTTATGTTAAGTTACTTTGCTTTGTGTCGAATTGCGCTGCATTACGTTATGGTATGTTGCGTTACAGGGATTTGTAAGGCACGTGGATCACCTGGGAAAGTATCCAGGCGCCCTAAATGGTGCAAAGTGAGATGTCTGAGTGGAGCTTACTTGAACAGCCAGGTTTTCAGTTTCCTTCTGAATTCTAGGAGAGAGCTGTCTGCTCTGATGGGGAAGGGGAGATCGTTCCATGTCTTGGAGGCAATGTGAGAAGAGGCATGTCCTCCCTTTCTAGTGCACCAGATAAAGGGTATATGGGCAAGGAGTAAGCCAGCCGAACTCAGGTGTCTGGATGGGATGGGGATGTGAAAGCTTATGCAGTGCCTTGAATGTGTTGAGTGAGTAGTTTGAAGCTAGTGCGTTTCTGGATGGGAAGCCAGCAGAGGTCTCTGAGGCGTCTGGAGATGAGAGTTCATGGAGGAGCAGCCACGGTTTGAATTACTTGGAGTGTTTCGGTGAGCTTGGCGTGTGATGCCTACATAGAAGGGGCTGCCATAGTGTAGGTTACTGCTGATAAGGGCATGGGTGACTGTTCTTGTGGGATCCAGTTAAATAATTTTCCAAGCATTTTGAGGGCGTGTAAGCACTCTTGATACTACTAAATTGATTTGGTCGGACATGAAGATTTGTCTGCCAATTTTAATGCCAATGTTCCTGCTGGGGTTGACGGAGAGGAGTGCTGGTCCTAGATCGTTGTGCCACCAGGTCGGGGAGCAGCGAGAGAGATGTTTGCCAAACAGTACACTTCAGTTAAATCGCCATTGAGATTCAGGCAGCCCCTTTTCATCCAGTCTGCTATGTCAGACATGCAGGTGATGAAGTTGGATTTGGTGGTAGGTGTGTCTTAGAGGCTCAGTTGCATGTCATCTGCATTTGAGATGATGCTGAGCCCCTGAGAATTGACATGATGGCAAGTGGGACCATATAAACTTTGAAGAGGTTGAAACTTAGAGAGGTTCCCTGTGGGACACTACAGATCAGTTTGGTGGCATCATTCTTAGAGGAGACGAGCCTGATCATTTGCGAACATCTAGAGAGGAATAAGTGGGTCCATAGTAAGGTGGGTGTCCTGGATACCAGCCTTGTGGAGTCTCTGGATAGGATGGGGTGACAGAGAGTGTTGAAGGCTGCTGAGAAGTGAAGTAAGGTCTGGGCTGCTATGTCTCCCTTGCCAGCGATGAGGTGTATGTCATTCATGGTCGCAATAAGGGTCATCGCTGTTTTGTGGCTGGCTTTAAAACTTGATTTTGAAGGGTCGAGGAGGAGGTTGGTCTTGAGGTGATGGGCAAGGCAAGAGTTAGTCAGTTTTTCCAGGACTTTTGCAGGGTACGACAGAAAGGAGTTGGGCCTGTAGTTAGACATGATCAAGGGATCGTCTGAAGAAATCTTGTGTAGTATGGTGGCATGTTTCTAGGCTTACAGAAAGGTGCCGGTGGCGAGTCAGAGATTAGGTATCCAAGTGAGATCTGAGCAAATGAGATCCAGTCCTTTCACAAAGATGTAGTGAAGGCATGGGTCTGAGGGAACTCCGGATTTGATGGATTGGATGGTATTGATGGTTTATGTAATGGAGATTTCCTGAAAGCAGGTTAACTGGGGACCTGCCATAGTGCTGGTAGCTATGGTTTGGAGGTTGAGAGATGTGGGTTGTGGTTTGGGGGTGATGTTATTGTAGATAGTCCTAATTCCCTCTGAGAAGTGATTAGAGAGTTTGTTGCATAGATGTTGAGAGAGGCTTTTGCCATCGCTGATTAACCACATCGCTGCTGTGGTTATTTTTCCCCTGTGCTGGAAATTGTTATTCTGCTGCTTTTATGATGAGCTCAGCTCGTCATCAGCACAGCTCAACTCTGCCTCATGACGAGCTCAGCTCGTCATGAGCATGGAAGGGGTTAAGTGCCATTGCCATTGGGTAGTCTGGGTTTTGGCAGGTTTTACCTGGTTGCATTTTTAAATGTTGAATGAAATGATGTAGTGGACAGGTGAAAGGGATCAGGTGTCCATCTAGATGCTGGGGAAGTTTCAGGCACCCACAGTATCATAGCTCACTAAACACAACCACAGCTCTTCACAAGTAAGAAAAGATCCACTAAACTTGTCATCATTACTTGAAACATAGAGATGACCTGAATTCATAAGTGTTCCTTTTCACCATTGATTTTCAAATCCTTTGAAAGTTGTAATCTGTAGTTTTGGTTCACTTGAAGTCATGTTGTCTTAAAACTCTTTCCTAAAAATAACCTATGGTAAGGAAAGAAAACCACAAAACACTCCTATTTTATTCTCTTGGGTCTCTCCAAACCCATGCTGCACTTTGCCTAAGTCTCCTTGCAGCCCTGTAACCTGAGGAGCAAATTCTGGAGGCTCCATGACCTCTTAGTTTTGCTAATTATTTAATTCTGGTCCCTGGGGTGTTGAGGTGCTCCCAAAATTGTTCGGTTTGTGAAGTTAGTAGAGCCAGCGGGCTGGAAATGCAATTTTTTGTAAACGTTACTGCTAGCTGGGCTGACTTGTGAAAAAGAACGATTTTAGGAGAGGATCAACACCTCAATGACTGTAATCAAATAATTAGAGAAACAGAACAAGGTCCTAGAGTACCCAGAGAGCTGGAACCCTGGGTTACGTATCTCCAAGGAGAAGCTAGCACAGTGCAGCATAATTTCACACAGGCATTTTCTGTCACAGTGTTTCATCACCAGTGTCCATGATACATTCCAACTAAAGAACACCCCTTTAAATCGCTTAACTACACGCTTATATATGCGCGTATTAAGCTTCATTTTAAGGCGCGAATATTGCATTTATTGAGCTCCATATACTAATGCTAATTTAATCACAATAATTAAATAACTGAACACAAAGGATTGACCTTCGGTGTTAAACAGAAGAGCCAAGGATGTAACCATACAGTCTCTGAACTGCACAATATGAGGTCCTGGTCTCCAATCTCAGCCCCCTCATCTGACCAAATCATGTGACCAATGGCCTGCCGATTTACTTCACTAATAATCATTTTCCTTAACCATCTAGCTTGAGAGCACATTGAAGCAACTTAGTACAGGATTTGCACTCTGCAAAAAACTCACTTATTGATGGTGAATAAGGAATAGACTAGCTTCCCATTTGATAACAATATAGAATATAATTAGAGAACATGACTTATTTTGGGTAATTTGTGGTATTGTCACCAGGGTGTGGCAATATTCTCGAATATTTCATGTTTAAAAAAATGACTTCCAATAAATGTCACTCAGTTTAGCGATATCACTGTATGTACTTAATTGAGACACTAAGAAATGTTAAAAAATAATTTTCCTACTTAAATTCATTATAAATTTTTTTCAGAGCATGTTTTGCCTGTTTTACAAGTGTTGATTGCTCTGCTTCTGGTTTGGCTCTCAGACCTATGCCAGACAGTTGGGTTGATTCTTCCCAAGGCTGTCCATGTCTCTCAAAAAAATTCAGGGGCATATTAACAAGAAGATGCGATAATTATCGCAAATCGCTGGATTACATTGCCGTGTAAGTGACGTATTAACAACATTTTTGCCAACAGGCAATGTAATTCCAGCGATAGAGGGCGATTCACAGGAATAGCGCATGAAATCCAGCTATGATTTCTCAGCGCTAATGTACAGCTTGCTAATAGGCAGGTGTGGACTCAGCCTGACAATCCACCTCCCATTGTCAAGATGGCTAAGTCAGATTTTAATCAGGTGTTAAATACCAGCGAGAATCGCGGTTAGCGCAACTTTTATTATCGCTTCGCGGGTCTACTACATGGCTTGCTAATATCTCAAGGCCATGCTAGCGAGCATTCCCATGTTCCTTAGCTCAGGAATGCCTACTTTGCATGTCATTAGCGACATTGATCGCTGACATGCAAAGTCACAAGGAACCACGCGCTAACGCTTGTTAGCGTGTCCTCGATGATATTGAGATAAAAAAATCTCCACTTTTTCAGAGATATGCGCCGAAAAAGCAGCGATATATCTCTTGATAATATGCCCCATAGTGCCTCTGAGCTCTTACAAACGGCCACCGCGATCGCCTGTGTGTTATAAATGCTTGCAGAAGCAGCTCAAAATGGCGCTGGTCCACGGTTGAGTTTTCGAAAGGTGAGTGCTCTGTATAACACCTGTCCATATCGGGTAACACACAAGCCATTAACTAGTGATTCCACATTCATCCGAGGAGACTGCAGCTGTGCACGCTCCTCAAAAGCTGACCCTGATCCCCGGAAGGTCGCCCTCTCCATCAAGACAGAACTGGGCTAGTAGTGTGTATCTGGCCGTGGCCATCGGACTCGAATTTCACAGTGAGCCTGCGGCATCAGGCAGACGTGGCTTATTGTACTTATCTGAGAACGGTCCTTCGCCCAGAAAGAGGCCTTGTAAACGTACCTGGGTCCAGAGACCACCTGTCCCTGCGAGACACAAAAACAGAATAGAGGGGGGATTTTGGAAGGCTACATCGACGCCAGCGGGGTGGGGAGGATTTGTACAAGTGCCTGACATTTCTTTGGAAAATGTTGTTTATATAGCGAACCGTTATGGAATGCACTCTCATTCTGCAAGGGTTGTGACCAGGAAAGCGGGGAGGTCGTACCGAGCAGTTAATATGCAAAATACATGCAAATGAGGCTGCCATCTCAAGCTGACTTTCACACTCCCCTTTCAACTCAGGAAAACAAGCTTCATGCTATAATAACGTGAATTTAAATGTATTTTATTTTTGCATCAATGCAATAATGCGCATACTTACGTATTATTTTCTTTAAGAGCATGTACACTGGTAAATAAAACATTACAAATCATTTGTAGTGGAGAGTAAACACTGGTGCTGGTAGACTACGTTGTCTGCCGCTGGCCGCGCGACGCGAAGGGGAGATAACGCGAGACAGCGTCTTAGTGACACATGCCTCGCGAGCAAAACGTCACCAGCGCGACAGTCAGGGCGCCGCCCCCTTTAGGGGTGGCCAATGCAGGTGCGAGCATGTAAGGTGGTGGGCGGTCCTAGGGCCTTTTATCTAGGCCAGCCCGGTTTCAGTACTTCCTCTTTTCCGCCGCGTTTCATCTGGACTACTCTGCGCTGTTGTTCCTGCCCGGAATTAGTGTGGCCGTCCTGCGCCTGCTTGCCTCGCGGGTCTTGCGTCGGGTTCTTTCCCTCGACGGGTTCGCGGTGAGTACTGTTTTCAAGGTCCGCTTGCGGGGGTTATAGAGCGGGAAGAGGCGAGGATCAGAGGTTTTTTGGGACGTGTGGTTGTCCCCGGTGACGAGCAGCAGTTTGTGCGGCCTGGGAGGCCGAGGGAGAGCGTGCCAGGCAGGGTCGTTTCCGGCGGTGTTAGAGAGCTGCAGAGGTAAAAGTTTAAAGCCGCAGGAGATTTACATATCCAAATGCTCACACCTCTGGACAATCACGTGGGGCAGTCTTTTCCGGGCAACCCTTTCTCTTTTTACCGACGAAGTTTTGCGGGAAAATGATGCAGTAGTAAAACCAGTCTCACTCAGCATTTCATCTTATAAAGCTCAATAAATGAGTATATTTTACTGGTTACTGTTTGCGCTCTTTTCGAAAATGTGTGGCAATCCTGAAACTTCGAAATATGTCCTACTTTGATGTTGTTCCAGCGACGAATGAAACGTTAAAGTTTCTGGAATTGTATGTGTTCACTTCTGCTTGTCGAGAATTTCAAAGAAGCAGAAATCTAATTTTAGTGTGAGCCAATTGGGACTTTAAAAGGGCGGAAAATGCCTCGGTTTGCAGCGCAGGGAAGTTGCCTCCTTTGTTCTTGTTTGGGTGGCGCTGTTGGGGGGGGGGGAGCCCAAGACAGCAGATGTGGTTTGCGGTCGGAGTATGCTGCAGACGGGGGGCTGAGGTTTGGCATCGGTGGATATTTGCGGTATAGTGCTTGTTTAATTTACACTGCAGGAGGTTTAAATACCGCGTGGGTATTTCTGGTTGGTCGAATTCTGGAATGGTGATTGAGCACACATTGAGGCGGTAATATAGCATTGGAATCGGTGAGTGCTGGTTAAGGGGTCCGGTGTTCAGCTTGCGGGGGTTTCTGCGTTGGAGGGGCACAGAGCGGGAGGAGGCGAGGAGCATGAGCAGCGGCTGGTGTGGCCTGGGGGGGCCGAGGGGGAGCGTGCCGGGCAGTGTCTGTTCCGGTTGTGTTCACACGTGTCCTATTGCCTGCATCGGTCCGCCTCTGTCCTTTTAGGAAGTGCATGGGTGCAATACATCCCCTCAATGAGGTCTTCCGCTGCATTTGAAACTATCACGAAGGGAGAGGATGTGGTCGTTGGTGCTGCGACACCAGGTTCGAGCCGCTTATCGAGCCATGAAGTGGTACGATCGAGTCGTGAACTTTGGTTTAATAAAGGATGTTACGGTGTCCGAGGTTTTAGATGTTGGCGATTTTAGATTAAGCGACGGGACTGGGTTGGCGACTTGAGTCACTAGCGTTGGTTTATTAAGTGAGCGAATTTCGTTAGGGCTGTTTGCACATGATAATTTTCGGAGTTGTTTGTCGTGGGAGCTACAAGGAAGTTGCGTCCTTTGCTCGCGTTGTCTGGGTGGCGTGGTTGATGAGAAAGCCCAAGACTGCAGATATGGTTTGGCATCGGTGGGACAGCTGCGGCATGGTGCTTGTTTAATTTACACTGCTGTGGAGGATAAATGACGCAATTTATATCTTCCTGAGTCTCACCGAATATCGGGCTTCCAGTCGGCGGGATTAGTTTTTACGAGTCTGCAGATGCATCTCCATTGTTGTTTAAGCATTATCGCCCTTGGCTGCCTTTGCCAAGCTTTCATAATAGTGTACTACTGGTCGTAGAGTGCTTCAATGCCTTGCCGGAAAAGGGAGCGCTATGTGATGCTACGAGTTGCCATTACAAGCGGCAGTCTTTTTATTTTGCAGCTGTTGTGCTTGTTTAATGTTTATTTTATAGTATACTACTTGTCGTAAAATGCTTCAATGCCTTACTGAAAAAGGAAGCGCTATGTAAATGCTACAAATTGTCAGTACAAGCGGTAGTCTCTACTTGAGGCATTGTAAATCTCCACATTTGCATCGTTTGCCGCACTGTTTCCTTTCACCCTCTTCTCCTTTCTTATTCGGAAAATGAATAGTATTTTGCCGTTGGAACGGCATTCAAACATGTAATTATAACGGAACGAACTCCTCAGATTTCAAATGAATGCATACGCAGCCTTTCATCCAATTGAGGTCGATAAAATGAGTACCATTGAGTTGGGTAACAATGCACAACTGTTATTCAGCGCCAAGATGCCCCTCTGGGGGTGAAAGTGCACTTTTCAAATTCATATTATATGTTATGTTATGTTATCTTTCAGATGTGTACATGTGCTTTACAAATACACGTTATGTTTTATTTTAGACTATTTGTATACATAAACATATTTGTAAATACATTCATACAAAAAGCGTTTTTATGCGGTGATGTTGCAGCCATCAGAGGTCGCCATTTTGAGACGGACTGCTTGTGTTTAGGGGACGGGGAGTGCCCAAATGGCGCCGCAGCTTTAGGTAAAGCGAGGCCTCAGGGACCTCCGATAGCATGAGCTTGGTCGCGGTGCCATTGTCCGTGTCCTAATACAGAAATCGTTTCGACTCCGAAACGTGAGCCCTCCGCGGCGGTGCCAGCTTTAAATGATTTCTGTTGGCACGAGTAATTTGATTCCAGGCACATGCAAAATACCAGCTTTCGATGATTTCTGGGGTCTGTCCTGGGGCGGCACGCGATTAAAGTGATGCCAGGCACATGTAAAATGCGAGCATTGTCATGAAGCGGCACCATTGCTCCCATCGTGGCGCAGGCTTCTAGTCTGGACAAGTGGCAATATCTGATGGTGTCACATTATACATTGCATATCGATTGCGCGTTTTGTAAGCGGAATAGTAATGCCGAAAGGATGGCGACTATGGAGTTTTGTCCTCATCGTCGTCTGGGTTGAGTCCTTTCCTTGACTAAATCTAAATCCGATATTGTATATCACATTTCAGCAGAGAGGATGATCCCAAGGCTGTGATTTTTAGTAGGCTTATTCTACAAACTTAAGGGCAGAGGTTGAATTCTCCCCTGCCGCACATCCTGCAGCAGCCGGGTTCGAGCCTCGGCTGGACTCTCCCCGTGCCCACTGGAAGCAGATGGACAGTAAGGGTACCTCTGCGGCAGAAGGAGACAGCAATACCTCTGCCTGGCACAGTAGGGGTGCCCGAGCCAAGAACCTGGAGCCGAGGGGGTTCCAGGAAACAACGTCGGCGCCCCGTTAGTCCTTCGGGCGGTCGGGGGGCCTAAACCGACCGGGGGTGTGCCTCATCGCTCCGCCCCGACAGGGGGGGCGGGAGTAAACGAGATAACTATTAAAGGTATTGCACCGTCAAGAGCATCGACTTACCGTGCAAATTGGCTAATTAGGCAGGCGGGTCAGCGAGGGGCTGCCGTCTTGGATCGCCTGTAAGATGACCCACCTATCTGCTGTTGTATGCAAATAAACCTGCACCACCGTTTTCCCACAATTATGTCTCATGAGTCTTCTTGGTTGTGAATGTAGTGGGTACAAGTGGAGCGAGCGATGGCGGTGTGGGCACTATGCCGCTGGCCGCGCGACGCGAAGGGGAGATAACGCGAGACAGCGTCTTAGTGACACATGCCTCGCGAGCAAAACGTCACCAGCGCGACAGTCAGGGCGCCGCCCCCTTTAGGGGTGGCCAATGCAGGTGCGAGCATGTAAGGTGGTGGGCGGTCCTAGGGCCTTTTATCTAGGCCAGCCCGGTTTCAGTACTTCCTCTTTTCCGCCGCGTTTCATCTGGACTACTCTGCGCTGTTCCCGCCCTGGCCCAGACCCAGCGGCAGAGCAGCGGGTTGGTGTGAACAATTAATGGTCTGTTTTGTGTTGCAGGCGGAGTTACAGGGCGATCTGGAAGCAGATGGACAGTAAGGGTACCTCTGCGGCAGAAGGAGACAGCAATACCTCTGCCTGGCACAGTTGGGGGGCCCGAGCCAAGAACCTGGAGCCGAGGGGGTTCCAGGAAACAACGTCGGCGCCCCGTTAGTCCTTCGGGCGGTCGGGGGGCCTAAACCGACCGGGGGTGTGCCTCATCGCTCCGCCCCGACAGGGGGGGCGGGAGTAAACGAGATAACTATTAAAGGTATTGCACCGTCAAGAGCATCGACTTACCGTGCAAATTGGCTAATTAGGCAGGCGGGTCAGCGAGGGGCTGCCGTCTTGGATCGCCTGTAAGATGACCCACCTATCTGCTGTTGTATGCAAATAAACCTGCACCACCGTTTTCCCACAATTATGTCTCATGAGTCTTCTTGGTTGTGAATGTAGTGGGTACAAGTGGAGCGAGCGATGGCGGTGTGGGCACTATTACTCTGTGAGTGGTCTCGTTAATGTTCCTTTCTTTGCCCTCCACGGTCAGCGTTGGTTGTTTGTCCCCGAAGGCCCTGAAAGAACTGCAGCCTTGCGTTGCACTCTTTGCTCCCAAATGTGTGCCTCAGCGAAGGACATAAGAGACGTGCGGAACTGCAAAGCAGCACAAAGGATGTGAGGATATGGCGAGCTCAGCCATATGGGAAGGTTGATGGGAACACGAGCAGTGCTCCGTGGGGAAACTACAGAAAACTGAGACGGCAGGAAAACCAAAATGCTGCAAGGCACTGAAAATTATGCAGTGACAAAAGTAATAAGCAGGCGTAATTTATCAGGCAAAGGCTAAAAATAAAATCAAAGCGTTAATTGGGTTTGTGAACTGCAGGCCAAAAACGAAAAGCGTGCAGCGCCTCCGTCATGGACAGGTAAATCTGGTCCTGCCTGGTGCTGCTGAGAAGTCACACAGAGGGGGGTCGATCTTTTTGGTCTCTACCAGCTTCCTGTTTTTATTTGGTCAAGTGCCCTTTGGCAAGCTGGCTAAATTGACAATTGCCTCTAAGCCAGTGCTAATTAAAAAAAATAAAAATAAAAAAAAAATAAGTGCAAGGGCCCTCATCAGGAGGCCACTACGACTTGCACCAACCATTGCCCCTTCCAGCGCTGCCAAAGACAGTACCAGAACAGATACTAACCATCACACTCCTACAAGTGGTTGTATGTCGGAACGAGTTCCTTTACAACGCCTACCTGTACAACGCGATCTCTACTTCGAGCGCGTCTTAACCACGACTAGCTTTACGACGCCTTCCTTTACCATGATTTTTCGTGGTAAAGGAATGCATGGTAAACAGCTATCCGTGGCTGGGTTTACAATCCTCCTCCTCCCCCTGAGCTCTAAATACACCCCTAACCTCCTTCAAACTACCCCGAACCCTCCACCCCCTAAAAACGAATCTGTAACCCTCCCACCTCCTAAACACTAACTGATCTCCCCACCCCTATAGCTAATCTGAACCCCTTCTACCCCTAAAAACTACCCTTAACCCTCTCCCATCTCCTAAAAAACAACCCCTTAAAACTACCCATAATCCCCCACCCCACAAAAACGAACTCAAACCCCCACACCCTAAAAACGAACCCAAACCCCCACCCCCTAAAAACGAACTCAAACCCCTCCCAGACCCCAAAAACGATCACAAACCTTCCCACCCCCTAAAAACGACCCCTACAAACTACTCCAAACCCCCACCCCTAAAACTAACTTTAACCCCTTCCACCCCTAAAAACAAACCCGAAACCACCACCCCACTCAAATTTCTTCCAGCCCCAAAAAACTATCACAAACCCTCCCACCACCTAAAAGCTACCCCTTAAAACTTCCCCAAATCCCCCACCCCCTAAAAACTACCCGAACCCCCAGCCCCTAAAAACTAACCTGAACCCCCACCCCTAAAAACTAACCCGAACGCCCCACTCCCTAAAAACTAACTTGAACCCCTCCCACCCCCTAAAAACTAACCCAAACCCCCATCCCTAAAAATGAACTCGAACCCCGTCCCCCTAAAAACACACACAACCAACCCACCCCCTAAAAATGAACAAGAACCTCCCTCCACCCGAACCCCTCTTACCTGTTCCTGTCCGACGCTCCTCTGAACTCCGCTCTGCACAAACACTACACCGACTTAGCGTTAACCACGCACATGCGTGGTTAAGGCTAAGTCGTTGTTTGGCAAGTCGCTGTTTAGCTTGCGTGACTCCGGAACTCGTTGTTCCGGAGTCATTGTTGAGGATGTTTCCCCCTACAAGTATGACAATCCAGACTATTCCAGCAACCAGTCACGGCTGGCACGGATCTGAGGTAGGGGGGCGGGAGGGGGGAGGACGTGGCAGGTAGTGGGGAGTATACAGGAGGGGGAAGGGTATGGGGGAAGCAGCTATAAAAAAAATACAAACTTACCTTTTCGCTGCTTTCTCGCTGCGTCTTTCCTCCGTAGCTCTTCCCTCGCTCGGCCGCAAGAAGCACACCCAGGCTCTGAGTCTGCCAATCACAGCGTTGTGATTGGTCTGATCACCATGTTTCGGCGCTCAGATGCTGACTGGAGGCCTGGGCATGTTCTCTGCGTAGGCTGTGATGCAGCCGGCATGGAGAATGTGCAAAGTGAGCAAGACTGTTTTGGGCGGCCTGAGAGGGCCGTCCAAGCAGTCATTTCGCACTTTAGAAGGGTGCTACCACTCCGCCACTGCCTCCTCACTCAAAGCTGTGGGTGTTAGAAGGAGAAAATAAAATGATAATAACGCAGGTTATTATCATTATATTTTCTCTGTGTTTCACTGCAAAAAAGCAGTGGGGCGACGCTCCTCTGCCTTAACGGAAGAGCCGCCACTGCCAGAAGCCCAAAGTAAAAAGAATGTCTTGGGTGGCACATAGTAGTCTATTTTGAATGCATATTGCTGTAATAAACACCTGTTTTTCTGCTGATCTCTAAATTAGACAAACAGCGCCACCATGTGGCAGGCTGCCATAAGTGCTAGTGTTGAAAGTCAAGCGCGGTGCAGAGCACAGGAAACCACCAGCTTAAATAAGCACAACTCTAAGCATGTGATAAAATCTATTAATGATTGTGTGGTATTCCTGTATAGTTTGTGCCCCAATTTACAGTATGTAGTTACAAATGGAGAACAACACAGACCAACGGTTTTTACACAAATCTGGGCACTTTACTACAACATTTTTTTCTATTTTGGGTGGCTTGTAACACCCAAAACCTCCAAGATTTAAAGAGACCCCTAAGGGTTTGGCTACCCATAGGTCGTTTCCCCAAATGTTATTGTTCCAAATAACTAAGGTCCTGATTAGGATGGCGGTGAGACCGCCACCAACATGCTTTTAGTGGCGGTCTCACAGCCATCGGAACCATTTTTACTGCCCACCACATTAGGATGGTGGGCGGAGGGGTGGCAGTCAGAAAGACCGGGCTGCCACACAAGGAGCCCGTCGGTGCAGTTGAGGAGGATGTAGTCCCTACCATGGTGGCGGTGCCTGCCAAGTACCGCCGTAGGGATTACAATGTCCCTTTTCGTCTGCCTTTTCATGGCGGTTAATCCACCATGGAAAGGCTGGCGGAAATGGACTTTGGGGACCCGTAGCAGGCCTCCATTCCACCCTGGCCCTTCGATGTGGACTCCCATTTATAGGAGGAGGAACCACTGGGTTACTGTTGACAGAGACCTAGCTGACTCTGCTGTTGATAATACCTGACCTGCCAGTCTTTCCTCCACAGGGCCACCGGGCCATATGGGCTGGATGGCCTGTTCTATTGAGGACAGGACAACAAACACCGTATTTCCCCGCCCAAACCCTCTATGTTTGGCATGGTGGACACCAGCAGGGAAAATGTGGCTGCCTGAATCACACACAGGGTGACAATATTGGTAGGAAGCAGCTTAGTGCAGCATTCCTGCCAAGCTGGACACCTTCAACATTCGGTTCATTCCTTTCATGGCGTGGGGAGGGCAGGCTTCACCCCTCCAATTATGTCACTTCTGGGGGTGAAGGGAACTTTATTTAAATACTCCATGAGGCCAACAGTCATCCTGTTTGGTGACACTCCACACTTAAATCAGCCCTACCACTTATCCTTTGTGACATGTTTCTTATTACTGATGTAATGCACTTATTGTGATGCTTTATTTTCTCTTGTTATGCTTTGCAGGTGCAGTTAGAGGGAGATCCAAAGGACGTTTGTGCAAAAAACAACCACAAGAAAGAGTACACTGGGGCTTCATGCCAATACCTTGGGAGTCCTTATGGCATGGCCCAGTGACACAAGTGTCAGCAATGCTATATTCCCATGGGCAGTTGTAAGGCTAAGCAACTGGGGTCTTGTCTAGTAACGCTCCACCTCTGGGCGTGAGATCTTTTCCTGTACTATGAGGTCCAGATGTGGGGGGATCCCCAAAGGTTCAGCACTAGTGTTTCCTGGGGCTAATCAGGTGGGCGGTCAGTTTAGATCATATCATCATTGCTTGCCCTTGGATCACCTGTAAGTTAACCTATTATATTTCTAAATAAATCTGAAACATAATTTTCTCCAAACAAAATGTTGTAGTCTCAGTCATTTTGCTCGTGGAATTTTCCATGCATGCATTTCTTCACTGTAATCCATTTTGGGTGTATGTCCCAGGCTGTGGGATATTTGCACTATATAGAATGGCCCCACAGGCAGGTAGAGCATTTTGTGCATGATGCATTTGTTTTGTGGAAGTCTATTTTCTCTAAGCAAAACATTTTGCTGAGTAGGAGCTTTAAATATGGTGCAAACTCTGCAAACCTAGGGCCCAATTACATGTAGGGCGCACTTTCCCTGTTTGATCCATGGCACACCTTCAAACAGATGTGCCATGCACAAATAAGAAAAGTGCACCCTATTAGGTTAAATGCGTTGGCCTTAGGGCAGCCGCAAACTCATGCTGCCTTAAGGTAGCAAATTCAAGTGAACTACTGAGCTGCTTCAAAGTTACTCTGGGTTTCACTGTGCAGGCAGCACCCACCTGCGTTTTAAAGAGGCAAGAGAGGTCCCCTTGCTGGCAGGTGCAGTGAGTGACTGCACGTACCTGCAAGGGGATGTCTAGGGGCTTCATAGGAACCCCTTAACCCCATCTGGAGGGCTGCCATCAGGGGGGGGGGGGGGCACTGACAGTGCACCACCTTGTGGTGGTGCACTGTCAGTGTGCTTCCTGACAGCTTCTTTACCTCTGCGCCTGCATCCATAATACGGTGCTGGTGCAGAGTTGAAGAGAGTACCTCATTTACATGGGGCTACGCCCAAAAGCAAATGAGGGACCACCCTCTGGAAATAGCGCTGGCACAACATGTGCGCCAGCGCTATCTGTATTACAGAAGGGGCCGCACAAGCGTCTGTGGCCTACTTTATAATACCAAAGTGCCCCAGGATTGCACAAAGTGGGCATAAATGCCTGTTGCGCTCCAGGGGCACTTATGTAATATGGGCCCTGATGTCCTGTGAGGGGAGCAGTCTTTGTAGCACAGATATTTCTGCCAGACAGGTAGAGATCTCTAAATAGGGTGGACGTGCCCCACCAGTGTGGCGTAGGCTTTGAACTCCATTCCCCTGGTGGACCAGCAGGCTTTGTGCTGAATGACCCATACGTTTTCGGACATGTTGAAACTCAATTTCTTTGTTTGAAAGAGTCAATGCCTGTAAGAAAGTGCCCTCTTTTTGCATGGTTGCCCCCACTTTTTGCCAAACTGTTGATGTACTTTGACTGAGTGTGCCCTGGGTTCCTGCCAACCAGGTACCCAGGGCCTATGTTCTTTCCCTAAACTGCATAATACAAAAGCCAATTGTTACTCTTTAGCCACATGTCACGACCTTGTAAATGGTACCATTGTACCAAGGGCACAGTGGCCAGGGAAGGCCTCTAAGGGATGCAGCATTTAATGTGCCACCCTTAGAGGCCGTATATATTTACAAGACACACACACACTGCCATTGCAGGCTGCATGTTTTGGTGCAGAACAAAATGAAGAGTCGACATGGCACACATCCCTGTGTGCCATTCATACAACCGACTGCCCTGGCACAGGGTTAGCCACCCCTCAATAGGGTGTGCTCTATACTAATGGTGAAGGAACATGTGCATGAGCCCTGTACCCCTACGGTGTCTAAACCAATTCTTAGACATTGTAAGTGCAGTAATGCCATTAAGAGTATACAGTGCTGGTAGTTTGTCAATACAAACTCCATAGCACCATAATGGCTTTACTGAAAACTGGGAATTTTGGTATCAAACTTCTCAGCACATTAAACCAACACGGATGCCAGTGTGGGATTTAATGAAAAATGGACTCAGAGGGCATCTTAGAGATGCCCCCTGAAAATTGCCCTCTCTATTGTCCTGCCTGGGAGGCTGCTCACCAGCTGCCACCAGCAGACATGTTTCTGGATCCCTGAGTCAAGAGCCTGCTGCTCTCTGGGTCTGAAACAAAGCACATCCTGGGATGAGGTGCCAGGCATCCTCCACAGGATAGGCAGGGTCCATGAAGGGGAAGCTTCAAAGGATTGTCACCTTTGTGAGCTACCCCAGCTATTTTATGCTTCCAGCAACTGGCCCCCACCAGTTCTGACCTCCACTTCAGGCGGGAGAATCAGTGGGAAAACCAAGTGAGGAAGGGAGGTGAGCCAACCCCACACCTCAGGTGGGTGAGGCGAGGTTAAGTACAACTCTCAGTCCCCGTCATCTTGCAGATGGGGGGACCCAACCAACCAGAGAGAGGCATATACACCCTCCCCCTGGAGGGTGGCATAATAGGAGGTGTACCCACCCTGAGGAAGGGACCCATTGGTCCTGACCTTTACTTAAATGTAACACGCATAAATCTAGTAACTAGGGGCAACCCCAAACCTTGCCTCCTCAGACAAGAACCGACCAGAAGAAGAGAAAAAGGATCGAAGAAGCCATGATGAACTAAGAAGAGGAGGACACCCACTGACTTGGCCCCATCTCTACCGGCCTGTTCCCACCTCGAACCTGCTCCAGCGGAATCCCGGCGTGTCCTGCAGACAGCAGCCCTCAAGAACCCAAAGGAACTGCCATGCCTTCCAAAACCAAGACTCACTCACAGACTCTGGCTCTGGCCAAATCCACAAGTCTGCACCACTTTGCACCTGATGCCCATGGCCCGAGTTCGAGTGGCCCGACACCACAAGGAGGTCTCCCTAGTGATCCTGACCTGAGATCTGGTGATCTCTGACCTGCCTCAAATCTCCAATCAATGCCTGCAGCCCCTTTCTGAAGGATCCCCCTGACCGTAACCGGAGCTGGTAAGAAAACCCAATGCCTAAAGACACCCATGCACCGATGTCCCACAGCCTTGGGTGGCCCAACCGACGATGTCCTAGCACCTCCAGGCATCCTAACTTACCTCTCCAACTGGTGGTCACCTCCAGAAGATCTTCGTTCCCAAGCCTGCAGTGTTTGTTGCGACCGGAGAATCCCCATTGAAATCAACAGGGCACCCAAAGCCAAAACAGCACCCTGAACCCAGCCTCCCCTGTGCCGCTGCGAGTGTACTTTGGGTGCTAACTCGGATCCCCTGTGAACTGAGCCTAACACTAGGAGATGTGTTCCCACAACCACCAACCAGAGGCCCCCTATCCCCCATTGGATAACATTGGGCTTCCGCACTCTGCACCCGGTCATCCTAGTGCCGCTGAGGGTGTTCTGAGAGTGGATCCTATGCCTTGGGGGGAACCCTGGTTCTAACCCCAGAATACCAACTCCCACAAATAAGTACTTACCTGCAAACCGTTAACTTCATTTCCTTCTATAGGATTGAACTGACTGCTTTTCCTTGAAAATTCTTTTAAGTGTGGAGTTGCTTTGTATGAAACATTGAAAAACTGCAAATATACTAAAAGTGAATTACTTACCTTTTGCCAAGGAAATGTCTCAGCTTGATATCTAGGCATATCACACTGATTAGCAAAAGTAACTTAAAAAGTAATCTAAAAAATAACGTGCAAAGTGATCTGTAAAGTAACTAAAAAGTAATTTTGAAACAGTTGACTTCCCTGTAATTCAACCAACTGCATTTGAACCTGCATTCAACTGTAAATCATTGCATAAGAATTTGCTTAGTATTCTTTCACTTACCTGCACCAGGCTTGGCTTGGTTCCAGAAATAAAATAACGAAATAATATTTTTGATACAACCAAATTGGTCTGAGTTCAGTCTTTGAGTGTGTGTGACATCATTTCTTGTGTACAACAAATGCTAAACACTACCCTCTGATAAAACCTTACTGCTCGCCCACACTACCACTATCACTACCTCTGCCTACCCTTGGGGTTCCACAGAAGTCTGTGCACACTATACCTAATTTTGGTATAGTATATACAGAGCCAGCTGCCTACAATGCCTCAATGATTCATTTCAGTGGTGGATTAATTCATAAAATAACATAAAATTCTATATTCACTTTCTAAATCCTATTAGATATATGAAAACAATACTTTTACTCTCTCCAAATGCAAAGCAACTTAATTTGATGAAAATCATAGTGGTAGCAAAAGTGAAACCACATGCCCATAGACCCTCAATGACATCAATGGAGGTGAACAAGAGTAAAAGGGGACAACTCGCTAAGTATCCTTGGGGATGGGTCAATACAACAATCTAAGAGAAATAATGTTCCCAACTGGACATTAATCCGTACATAATACTTTTATTGTATGCTACAGTTTTGACGTGCTTCTTGTGTCAGCTTTTTATACATTAATCATCTTCACCAATATTTGCAAGCACTTACACAAACCTTTTATGCACACCAATAAAGAAGTCATCCAAAATATTGTACAAACCCCTTTCCCATGACCCAAGTGCAACCAACTAAGGGCCTGATTCACACAGGGTCTTACAACTTGTAAAGTTACCAGTGCAGAGTCTACGCACTGGTAGCAAAATCTCCGCACTCGGGTCAGAATCGCCGCACTGCGGTGCCCAGTGCAGGGAGTATGCTCTGAGTTTGGAGACTCCACACTCGTACCTTTCTATGTCATAAGTGCCTGTGTGAACCCGGCCCTGAGTGTCAATGTTTTTTATAATAAGTATTAATATAAAAAGGATAAAAATGTTTTGACAGTGTTACAAATGAGGATCAATCATGAAAGGCTATGTTATCATTTTTAATTTCTCTGTTGATCTTGCAGTGCCTCGCAAGCCTATATTGCCCAGAGCTTGCAGATGTTTGAGTCAATAAGTACCAATGCAATTCATATTAATAGTCTATACTTACGTTAATGCAACAAAATCTGCAAGCAAGTAGTTATCTCCATTTCCATGCATCTGGAGGATGGTGAAAACGTATATCTGAAACTCCACCAAGCAGAGGTGCACAACAACACAGTTGGAAAATGCACACAGATGGTGATCAAGCAGTAGACTTATTGCACTGCAGTTGAATGCCTATGAGGAGCCACATAAATGACAGAGAAATGTAAGAAGCCCAGAAGTAAAAAAAACTTCCGTACGTAGGAACAAAGTAGAAACCACGGTCTGGAAGATGATCTGAGTAAACCTGGGCAAAGCACTAGCGTAGCATAGCGTAGTGCAGCAGTAATTTTTTGCTTTCTTGCGGTCCTCAACGTCAAGTTGGCGACTGCAAGCAAGCAAAATGACATCCTCTCAATAATTTTTCCTGGTTCGCGATGGGCAACTTGATGTTGCTGATCGTGAACAAGGAAAATAAACCTCCTGGTGAGATTCTCAACACAGGGAGGTCAGGTTTCTCATTGTGAGTGGTCATGTATGCTCGCGACCGCTCGCGATGAGAAACTACAAGTTTGCGTTGAGAAAGCTGCAGCTCGAGTAAAAATCTACTCGAGCGGCAGAAAAGTACAGCTCGCACTGTGCAAGATGCTGTTTTCAATAATTGCACAGTGCCGGATGCTTGTCCGCACTGTTCAATAATTGAAAATGACATCTTGTACAGTGCGAACATGCTACTACGCAGTTTGCGTACTGCTATGCGTAGCTCGCATAGTGCGAAGTGCATTTCACGTAGCTATGCGTAGCGCTACTTCGCGAACTACGCCTACCCCTAATTCTGAGATGATAATAGTCATGATGAACACCTTAGTAATTTGTTTACCCCACATTGGAGGCCAAAACGTACAACAGCAAATTATTCTGAGGAGTGTCTTCAGACTGTGTTATAAACAATGTGTAATATCCACTGACTAATGAACTGTATACCTGTGGAACCTTGGGGTGTGGTTGGATGATAAACTTTCATTCACCGCCCACACTAAACGGGTTGCCGGAACTTGTTTTGGTGCCCTGAGGTGTTTGCGACCCATTTTTAGGTTTTTTGATGCTGACACGAGACCGATCATTGTCCAGGCCACAGTCTTGGCTAGATTAGAGTACGCCAGCTCTTTGTTCTTAGGCGTTAATCAAGCAGAACTAGTTCGCCTCCAGCGGGTGCAAAATGCGGCCGCCAGGATGTTGGTTGGTCTTCCGAAGTTTGTTTCTGTGCGTCGTACTATTCAGGATCTTCACTGGCTGCCTGTGGGGCAAAGAATCAAATTTAAAACCCTTTGTCTAACTTTTAAAATCTTGAAGTTGGCTTCTCCCCCTATTTTGTCTCAATTAATCTGTCATTATGAGCCATCCAGAGCTCTCCGATCCTCAGGGACTAACCTTGCTGTAGTGCCACGTTTTAAAAGAGCAAGGATGGGCGGACGCTCTTTTGCTGTGATGGCAGCAGCTCTCTGGAATTCCCTGCCTGCCTCTCTTCGCTCCATTCCTGATCTGCTCCCGTTCTGAAAAGCCTTGAAGACCTTTTTATTTTCCACTGTTTAGTCTTTTCTGGTCACTAGCTTCCGTGTTGTGTTTTTTACCTTCTCCTAAGCGCCGGGACGCCTCTTGGCTGCGGCATCCGTTGCGCTTTATAAAATAAAATAACATAACATAACATAACATATATAATGACTGGTCACTAACTAGATGCAATTTCTATGGTTGCTAACATCCTCAGCAGGCTGAGGAAAGTGATCTACATGATATATCAAAGAATATAAAATATACAATAACCTATCATGAATGTTTCTCATTTGTAGCATTTCTTAACTGGTTGATGGTAATCAGTTTTGTAAAGAGAATTGAGACCAAGCACTCCCAGTTAATGGCTCGTGGGTTATGGGAAAACAGTTTGTACTATATATTTGAATCATGTACATCAAAAGAGGGCTTGTGAAACTACATGCAAATAATGGTGGAGATGATCAACACATAAAAAGATGCCACAAAAAGTACATCCAATCACCTGCCTCAGCCTACATTACCAGTGGTAAGTGTTGGTCATTGGCAAGCTGGGGACAATATTTCTTTTTGATTCCGCAGTGACAGGCCACTGCATGTTTACTTTGAAAACTACTTTGAACAATGTTCATTGGAGAATCAAGGCTATAACAAGTTATTTCGAAATAATGAATAGGACTCCCGACAGAATCTGGCAAAAGCTGTACTTATTCTTCAAAACTCTGTAGTTAGATTCTAATAACTGCACATGTTGCAATGCTGGAACCTATTGGCAGCCGGTAAACAGTCAAAATTTTGAGTCCAAAATATCGATTGGACATAATATCGAGTTTTAAATATAGATTGGACAAAATATAGAATGGACAGAATATAGACATAAAAAATATCGTTTTCAAGGTAAGTAATGTAATATCGAATGTTAAAAATATAGAAAGTTAAAATATCGAAGTATATAATACAGGTTATTAAAATTATCGAATTTTTAATATTATCGAATTTTTTATAGTGTTTTTTATGTTATTATATGTGTGAAAAGTGTGTATTTATGTTATAATTAATTTTAAAATAATGAATTTTGTGTTTTGTAATTTTTGCGTAATTTAATTCTGTAGCGGATTGTGGGTTATAGGGGAATAGGGTGGGAAGTAATTTAATTATAATTAATTAAATATGTAAATTTATGTATTGGTATTCATTTTTAATTAATTGTTATTTAATTTATATTTTGTAATTAATTAAATTTTAATTGGCAATTAATTTTCATTAATTGATTAATTGCTAATTATGTTACTTTTACTAATTTATTTTCTGTAATGAGTTGTGGGTTTATAGGGGAATTGGGTGGGAAGTAATTTAATTATAATTAATTAAATATGTGAAATTAATTATTGGTATTTATTTAGAATTAATTGTTAATTAAGTTTTTATGTGTAATTAATAAAATATTAATTGCCAATTAATTTAATTTAATTGAATATTTGCTAATTATGTTAATTTTACTAAATTATTTTCTGTAGTGGGTTGTGGGTTTATAGGGGAATAGGGTGGGAAGTAATTTATTTATAATTAATTAAATAATTAAATTTATTTAATTGTATTTAATTTGAATTTATTGTTAATTATTTTCTAATTGTTAAATAATTATTTGTTAATTTGTAATTAATTTGTATTAATAGGTAACTAATAGTAATAATAATGTTAATTAGTAATTGTAATAGGTTAATTATTATATTATATTACATTGGTAATAACTTTTAATTAATTTTTATAGATATTAATTTATATTTTTTTAAATTATATATGAAGTATTTACTTTCCCTACTGTTGCACTCTCGGGAGTGGGAATAGTAATTTTAACCCCTACGCTATCCAATGCTTTTCTTACTGTTGCACTCTTTGGAGTGGGAATAGTAATTTTTACCCCTATGCTATCCAACGCTTTCCCTACTGTTGCACTCTTTGGAGTGGGAACAGTAATTTTTACCCCTATGCTATCCAACGCTTTCCCTACTGTTGCACTCACTGGAGTGGGAATAGTAATTTTTACCCCTACGCTATCCAACGCTTTCCCTACTGTTGCACTCACTGGAGTGGGAATAGTAACTTTTACCCCTACCATATCCAACGCTTTCCCTACTGTTGCACCCACTGGAGTGGGAATAGTAATTTTTACCTCTACGCTATCCAACGCTTTTCCTACTGTTGCACTCACTGGAGTTGGAATAGTAATTTTTACACCAACACTATCCAACGCTTTCCCTACTGTTGCACCCACTGGAGTGGGAATAGTAATTTTTACCCCTACGCTATCCAACGCTTTCCCTACTGTTGCACTATTTGGAGTGGGAATAATAATTTTTACCCCTACGCTATCCAACGCTTTCCCTACTGTTGCACTCTTTGGAGTTGGAATAGTAATTTTTACCCCTACGCTATCCAACGCTTTCCCTACTGTTGCACCCACTGGAGTGGGAATATTTACCCCTACGCTATCCAACGCTTTCCGTACTGTTGTACTCTTTGGAGTGGGAATAGTAATTTTTATCCCAACGCTATCCAACGCTTTCCCTACTGTTGCACTCTCTGGAGTGGGAATAGTAATTTTTACACTTACGCTATTGTACGGTAATAATATTGGATATTATTTAATTATATTATGTTACTATATATATATATGTTTTAACAAATATGATGTAATTTTTTTTATAATTTTCATTAATTATTTAATCATTATAAATTGATTTTAGGTATTTTTAAGTATATTTTAGTAATTAATTTTTAATTTTAATATTAATTTAATTTAACATTGTTTTTAATAAAGTCGATATTTTTATAAACTATATTTTAGTAAACGATATTTTTAACTCGATATTTTTGTACTTAGCTTTTTGTTGATACAAACTCGATATTCTATCTGTAGATATTTTGTCAATGATATTCTTGATAGTCGATATTATGTCCCTCGATATTATGTCAGTGATCTGGGCAGCCACCGAAGCTCCTAACTTTTTGCTAACGAAAACTATAAAATGTCTTCTTTTTTTTCTTTTAACTATTTTCCCCTCTGTAATACAGAAGTCTGTGTCTGGTTTTGCAGCTGAACGTTTGCAAATGCTGATACGACAAAGGTGAGGTAATAGCTGAAGAAACAACTTAAGTTGTTAAGAGTTTGCATAGAAAGGCAATTAAGTTTTCAAAGTCATGAATGATGCTATATTTTCAGAGCTTATAAAGAATTCCATTCAATGTTATCTCATGGTATGCAGAAGTGTCAGTTAAATAGGTGAAAATCCTTTATTTCTAAGAAATAAATTATTATATAAATATAAAAGGTTATGCAGAAGTGAATTATGGTGCAGGCCTGCCAGTTTTGTGGGAGCTTCTTCCACCCACAACTATCATCGAAAAGAAGATGAACAGCAGGCAGTAATTTTGCAGTGATCCACGTGATTCTTTAAGTCAACCATTCTATGTATGTTGAAGGAAATCCATGAAGTTCATCTACAGGCTGTTCTGACTAACTGCAGGCAGCCAACTAGAATGAGTTTAACACTTGGCCCTATTCTACTGGCTCGAAATGGCGGCCACCATTTTATTCCATCAGAAAATATTGCTGTCGACCATACAAGAGTGGGCAGCCAACACATATTGTGGTTTAGTCTAGGGTGATCAGTCCCAATACAAGGGGCCTCATTTATGAGGCTATGAGTCACTTTTACGCCGCCGGTGCGTCACTTTTTGTGGCGCCCCAGTGACTTAAAAAATGCGCCTTGTTGCACCATATTTACAAAGTGACGCATCAAGTTAGATGCGTCACTTTGTAAACCCCTGCGCCACATTATACATGCGCCAGGTATAATGTATGCAAGGGGGGGTATTGACGCAAGAAAGGGTCGTAGATGTGACGCAATGAAATCTATGAGATTTCACTGCGTCACTTCTAGGACGCTATTGCGTCAAAATCTTGCGCCTGCCTCACAGCAGGCGTAAGACTGACGCAGGCCCTTAAACATGGGGCTTGCCCCATGTGAAAGGACGTATTGCTGGAGTTGCTTCACTTTTGTGACACACTCCAGAAAGGCGTCACTTTTGCGCTTACAGATAGGTCAGAAATACTGACGTATCTGTAACTCCTTGCGCCATGATGCGTCATACTGTAAATATGACGCATCATTAGTGTCGCAAGGAGGGTGCAATGAAAAGTGACGCATCGCTGTTTTCACGCAGCGATGCATCAGTTTTCATAAATGAGAGCCAAGAGGTTTTCTGTTCTTTGGAAAAAAAATTGCCCATTTTTGTAGTGCAACCGCAGCGCGGAATTTCCTGTCCCAATATCACTAATCTGTAGAACTAATAGTTCAGCGGATTTCTCCTGATGCGTTTACTAGGCTCCTTTTTTCACCCATCCTAACTTAAAAGGTAGAGGTGCACTATTGTACTCTAAATCAACCTCATGCTCAAAACCTTACATGTAGGCATAAGACCATGACATTGTGTTCAATTATGCCAAGAATAGGTCTTTTAACTCATTGATGTACCATTTATTAATCCTCCTTTACAATGAACTAATCTTCATTGTTTAGGAAAGAAGAAGATATTTTCATATCTTACCCACCATACCCTGGTGATATCTACCGCCCTTACTGCATAAGTCATGCTGGACCCTGCTATCATTAATTACACTTTAATCACCTTAGGAAATAATCAACTGTTATTGCCAAACTTTCCGAAGCTCCAGTGGACTCCCAGTAGCAGCAGGAAAGTGGACCAAAAATTCGAAATAGTGGGAACAACAACACCGTGAATCAAACAAAAACCTTATACTAGATTGGATGATTTACAGGAGCATTAAGTAGTACCACCTCAGTACCATTTGAGACAAGATGCTTGCTTAACTTTTTTTCAGATTAGGAAATGTAATGGCTCTTAGAAATTGCGAGCAACTGCTATGCTTTGTTGCTTTTATAAGGCTCTTAGGTCAGCAAAGTAATTAGCATGCTTGGGGACAAGTATTAGAATTGGCAAATTGTGAATTTATATGTTGAAATGGAATGTAGAGCTACAAGTTAAAAATGTCAACAAAATCTGGAAATATCTCAAAACATTCTCCTTTACCTTTTTCATGTCTCACCTAGGCAGACCTTGTGCTATCTCTTCGAGACATGCTGTATTCAGTATATGGGCATTAAGCTCCGCCCAATTTCCACCCATCTTCATTATTGACTGCTGTTACTGTCCTTAAATGGTGGCTTTTCATTGGTCAATATGCATAGTAGTCCCTCCTTAGTACAGCAGTTCTCTTGTTGTAGCCTCCCATGAGGACTGGCCCTCTTACATGTGTTGTTACTCAAATTGCGGCAGTGCTAATAAAGCTGCTCACGCCATAAAATGTTTTATTTAAAGTCCCATGATTTTAAGACGCGTTTGGTGTTATTTTTCAAGCGTGAGGCACGCTTTAGGTTTTAGAATGGCGGGTGTGAATATCTTTTGTTACAAGAGCGCCGTCAGTTTTCAGCACTGCCCTGCTTTCATCAAATGCGGCGGCCTGCCCTCTCATTCTCCATGCGCCTTGCCCACTCCTTCCATTTTCTGCTGTCCGTGTTTCCTTGCCCTCTCACATCCCTGTTGTATCTCCTTGCCCCCACCCGTCCCCGTTGCCAAGTCCCCATCCACAGTAAGAAACAAGCATTTCCAATGCAATAGGTCTTGCATTACTGAAAGTTTGAGCTACTGGCATTGCATTATTATTTGCAACATCAATAGCTCAAACTTTCAGTAATGTGAGACCTATTGCATTGCAAATGCTTGTTCAGTAATTAATTTACTTTGTCTGTTCATAGACAGTAGGCTTTGGAATGCATTTCCTGTACAACAATACTATTCCCTAAGGGGGGCGGGAGGGGGGCTGGGCGGGAGTCTGGTGATCCCAATCAGTGTCTCGATTACCTCTATTATACTCTGAGATTTCCAAATGTCAGATTCTGTTCCTCTTTCCTTATTGACTGCCCTGTGCGTTGTGTTCTGACATCTTGGAGCATATTTGCAAGGGCATTGCTCCACACAAACGTCACTTTTAACAACGTTCCTGTGGTGCAATGCCCTGTTCCCTATTTACAAAGTCACTTTTTGTGGCTTGACTCCACTTTGTAAATATGGTACCCTTTCACACAGGTATCTGTGTGAAAGGGGCATGCAATGACTGCTACTGTGGGTATTCCACCACAACACCGATTGCTTTCTGGATCTGTAAATCTGACGCAGCGCCAAAAACTATCGCCATGCAAGAGCAGGTGTTAGAATGTCGAACACCTCCACCTAGGGGCGTAATGCAGGCCTTGCAGCCCCACAGATGCTCGGAAACCCCCAACCCTTTCATGGGCCTGTCTTCAGTCCAAGGCCAATGAATGTCTGTGAGATATAGGGCAAAACATCATTTTCTGCAGAGGGTTGCGCTATTTTATTTACGCCAGTCCCTAAACAGGAGTCTATGGGCCCGATTTTGATGTCCGGTGGAAAGGCTTCTGACATCGGTGGCTTCTCTCTAACCACTGTATTACAATACCGGCAGCCAGAAGTAAACCCACGAGGGAGGGGGATTCTGCTGCGCTTCCGACAGGCTCAAGTCAGCTTCGGCTCCAACGTCAGGATTATAATGTCGCTTTCCACCTACCATGACAAGGCAGGTGAAAAGTGACTTTGGGTGCCCGGGCAAGCCCACTTCCCCCATGCCCTCTGCTATGGGGCCTGGGGGTCACCTATGGTGCCCCCCTATGGTCAGCAGTTCCATTCAGTTATGGTGTCTGACCGACATCGTACTAAGGCCCTGTTTGTTTGAAATAAGCACTAAGATTTATACATTTTGATAGATTCAGCTTGCAGAAAACTAATCACAAGATTCCCGGTGTTTTTCAAAGCTTTCAAGAGAATAACAATCTACCATCGCTAGGAAAAGCCTTTGCACTGTTATGTTGTCAATGGGTATGTTTAAATAAATATATATTTGAAAAATCATATTACCTCATCAAATATTGGAAATTTAGGATAGTTGCATACTAGCAGTAAATCGATATTCAAGATATCAATCATAAAGGCTCACAGTTGCAAAGTAATGACCTTTTGGAGGTTGTAACAGATTTGTCAGTAAAAGTTTGTCAAGTTATTCTTTCTCATTTCAAGCCATAGGGATTACTTTAGCTCGCATAACATGTAACAAGTGAAACTAAACTTGTTACTCTAGCTGTAACTGTCTCATAAACATTGTTTACACTGTTGGGTTCAGCCCCTAAACACCAACTGGCACTACTGTGAGTGGGTAAGTGTATTCATTCAAGGAGGAAAGACATATTTATAAGTTACAGAGAGTCCCACAAACTAATTCTGAATGCAGACTCTCCAGAACCCGCAAACTGCTGCAATCAACATGAACTGAATTTATACATCCCCAGGTCAGGGCAGGCATACCACTTACCACTCAATTAGAAAGGAGACTGCTATATGAAAAAAGAATAAATATTCGGAAACAAAAAGGCAAAATATTAAAACATAACTATAAGTGATTTTAAAATTACAACGGCAGTCCCCACATTTATGATCAACCTGGAAAATTCACAGATTTGCAAGATTGGAACAGGGCATAACAGAAGCTGCACATACGTCTTAGAAGCTGGTGTGTAGGCCTCTATTAAAAGTATTAGCTTTGGGTGGCATCTCCCCTGACCAATCACAACATGCAATGCAGCATTGTGATTGGTTTGAGCATCCTGGGACAACGCTCCTCCAGGGAATGGGGGCCTGGGTATGTTCTCCACATAGGCTGTAATGCAGCCTGCTTTGAGAATAGGGAAAGTGCATATGACTACTTTGGGCGTCCTGAGAGGGCTGGCCAAACAGTCATGTGCACTTAGGAATGGGAAACGACTCTTCCCCTGCCCAGCTCCGAGAGCAGAGCAGCCCCAGCAAAGGAAACTCAAAGTTATTATCAATTTATGGTTCCTTTACTTTGCATTGTTTCAAAGCAGTGAGGCAATGCTTGTCCACAAAAGGCGGAGGAGCTGCCACTGGGCATCTTCACAGTAGCTGAGCAAGTGGTACAGCTATCTAATCATTCATTTACAAACAGCAGTAGGCTGTCCTCTAAATGAATATCTGAAATTGGTTCTTCATCTTCACCGGGTTCCTATGGCAACTACATTTGTTTTTAGAGGGCTTCAGTTTTGACATGCACACGATACAGAATTGCAAATAAACATAGCTGATGGGATGATCTGGACTGAACACTGGAATTTCATCTATGTAAGTCAACCAATAAAACCCTGTGATAGCCAGCATGTGACACTGAACCCAAGAAATCCATTGGGCAGGTAACATATTACCTTTCTTGTGCTCACTTAGGTTCATTTTCAGGTATTCCCATTTTAGATCTCTCAGTCAGTCTATTTTGGCCATACAGTTTCCCAGTGCAGGCTCTGAGATGATGTTTGTGTTCACAGTTCATAATTCAAATCATGAATGAACCCTTGCACCCACTCTGGGACAGTCCAGAATGTGGAGTTTAAGGCTGACAACATGTGGATTCCTCTCCTCCTCATGGCCTTACCACCCCAAATGAAGGTCAGGTCCTCCATACAATGTAACATTGATGGCACACTCACTCAGTGTGCATTCATAGCAGACTTTCTGTTCAGCACTAATAAGTATATGCATAGTGCCCTCACATTTACACATGCATTCAGCACACACGCACTCAGTCTGTGCATGCTGTTCAATACTGAAGCTTTCCGTTTTACAACCTGGGTATGCTTATTTGAAAATACACACACACTACAAGCACACACACACTGGCTACGTGTGCTGCACAACTCTTCATGCATTGTACTTCACACAAGTACACATATACCCAGAACATGGGGTCCCTGGGCGCGCACTACACAGCACTACATGTCCATTGCACTGTATTCCTCTCAGACATATATACACCCAGTGCATGTATTAACCACATATGTATTGGAGAGTACTTTCCATATTTGTACTGCACTCTTCTCAGGCACTCATACAACTAACACAGAGTCATTACTCCTGTCTTGTGCTCCACAGTACTCCACCTATGCCAGATGTAGGCCAAGAGTGAGTTAAGCACACAGCAGAGGAACATTTTAAAAAGGTGAGCGAGTCTGTAGGCCTCACTCCAGTGACACAGGTTTAAAAGGTCCTATTCACTACTACCGATAACTACACAATATGTTGCCATCACCGTGCTGCTTAACTCCAGGTGAAGGCGGTAGCCTTTACCATTATGAGCGCAACTCTTTAGTTGCTCCTCCCGGTCCAACAAAAACACACTCTCTGAGAAAGGCTCATATCATGGGGCACATGCATGATGTGTGTTCGCCTAAGCCAATAAATCGGCATTAGCTATCCAGACAAAAATACAGTTCAGTGCTTAAGGTAGGGTACACGTCTTTACCATGGAGAGGACTTTTCCATCACAACACCTTGGTACGTTTTGTGACTATAGAGAAAATACATCTATGTGTTTGATTTAATTTCAGCACCATTCACCTATAAGATGCAAGATTATATAGAAAAAAACTCACTAAGTGAAACTAAAGTTGGACTTTGCTTGGCTGAGTCCTCATAACTCGCAATAAGCCAGTCCAGGCTTCCAAAAACATGTCAAGTAACCACAAGCACAGTGAGACTTCACACTCATTGGTGTATCATAAAATGTACCCCTCTTTACACACTAAAGTTTCAAAACAAACTTAAAGTGTACTCATTTAAAAAACTCAGCTGTCGTCCTTTTTTGTGGGAAATTCATGAAGGAAGCTAGGGCCTGATGTGTCAAACAGGTTTCCCATAGTATGAGAAACTACTTTAGTACATAGGGGCCCTAGTTACAAGTAGCTTGCAACTAGGGCAAGAATGAAGAAGAAGGGAAGAATTAACCAATACTCGGATGACGCATCAATGAAATGTAAAAGTGACCATTTATGATTCCACTGGGCAATCATTACCTATATCATTCAAGTTACATCTAGCTGATGAAATGCCAATGAACGTGTTTCCTGAATACTTAGAATATGTTTAGATATTTTGGAAAAAACACATTTAGGGTCCTAATATAAGCTTCCTAAAAATAACTGATGGGGCCAGTAGCAGCGGTTACCCGCCTCATTCTGTTTCTGAGACAGCAGACATTTGTATATTCCCCAGAGGGTTCCAGATGTTGAAGGAAGCAGAAATCTCCTGTGTGAGAGAATAAGGAATTACTGCAGAAATTGGACCCAGAATCCCTCACTTCTAAGGGGATTTCAATAGTTTAACTCAGAACTGTGTTAATTCTGAACTCCCGAACTTAACACGACCCTAGGACTCATTGTGGGATTGTAAAATTAACAGGTCACTAATAAAGAGGGCCTTACAATCAAAAAATGATGTAGGTCACGAGGGAGAGTAAATATAGCCTAAATTGTTTGCTAACAATCCCAGTAGAAAGGAACCCCCCTTGATATTTCAAAACGACCACGGGCAGGGCCTTCACAAGCATGAGGAACACACATCACAATGGGGCAGATGTATCATCCATTATTTTTTTGTCACAAACGCTGCGATTCGCAAAAAAGCAGCATGCAACAAAAAAATCGGCAAATGCGATGTATGATGAAAATCGCATCGCAAAATTAAGGAATCGCAAATTTTGCGATTCCTGAATTTTGCGCAAGCATTTAAGGAATTACAAAAAGCGATTTCTTAAATGCTATGTAAGAAGCAATCAAGTTTTGCGATTTCACATAGTTGGTGGTAATTTGCGATTTCTTTCATAAATGCACTTTTTTGGCATTTGTAAATGTGCCATGTGGCGCTCATACATGCCCTTATGGCATGTATGTGCGCCATATGCGCGCACATGTACATTTCAGGGGTGCAACAGGGTGTCCTTATGACACCCTTGCATCCTTGAAATTATTCTCAATTTGCGATTCTCAAATTGCGAATCGCAAATTGAGAATAACTTCCCATTCATTCCTATGGGCCTCCTGGCCCATAGAAATGAATGGGAAAATGGGGCAGATGTATCAACATCCATGTTTGCGATTCTCACTTAGCGATTTTTTGAGAATCGCTATTTGAGAATTGCAAAATGGTATGTATGTAGAAAATCGCAATTTTTTAGCATTTTCTTAATATTCCTTAATTGCGTTTAGGAAATTGCGAATCGCAATTAAGGAATATTTTCCCATTCATTTCTATGAGCCAGGAGGCCCATAGGAATGAATGGGAAGTTATTCTCCATTTGCGATTCGCAATTTGAGAATCGCAAATTGAGAATAATTTCAAGGGTGCAAGGGTGTCATAAGGACACCCTGTTGCACCCCTGAAATTTACATGTGTGCGCATATGGCGCACATACATGCCATAAAGGCATGTATGAGCACCACATGACACCTTTACAAATGCCAAAAAGTGCATTTGTAAAAGAAATCGCAAATTACCACCAACTAAAAGTTGGTGGTAATTTGCGATTTCTTAATGTGAAATCGCAAAACTTGATTGCTTCTTACATAGCCTTTAAGAAATCGCTTTTTGCGATTCCTTAAACGCTTGCACAAAATTAAGGAATCGGAAATTTTGCGATGCGATTTTCATCGTACATCGCATTTGCCGATTTTTATGTCGCAAACGCTGCTTTTTTGCGAATCGCAGCGTTTGCGCCAAAAAAACAGATGATACATCTGCCCCAATATTCCTTAATTGTGATTCACAATTTGATAATCGCAATTATCATAATATTAAGAAATCGCAAAAAAATTGTGATTGTCTATATACATACCATTTTGCAATTCTCAAATAGCGATTCTCAAAAAATCGCTATTTGAGAATCGCAAACATGGATGTTGATACATCTGCCCCAATATCATTAAAAACAATCAGACCCAATTCCATGCACACAATACATGCCTCAAAACAAAACACAAAATCATTATCACACATCTTTATCTTCATCTTTTGACAAACAAAACAAGGTAATTTTACCAAATTAAAGTCTATCAACTTCATGGTTGGGGTACTCAAATTACCCAGCGACTTAATCCTGTCTTACATAGCTTAGTACCACCTTCTTCATGCAGTCCTGAAGCACAGTCACCAGCAATACTAGTCGCTCCTCCAGACTCTCAGCAACGACAAAGAAAGTGTCAGTCCTATGATGATATTTCACACACAAGCCATCCCATATAACATCCACCCATTCACTTTAATATGATTCCCCACAATTGTGACACTTGAAACTCTTCTCATGCTCCATGTTTTGTCATCCTCTGTCACAATTCTGTTACAACTTACTTTGGCCAACGTAAATGGCATATCAAACTTCAAACTGTTTTTTAATTGACAAGCAAGATGTCAAAGTTCTTATCCGATCGCTAACAGGATATATGTTAGGATGAGCATTCTTGCTGTCATGAAACAAAGGGTCGGACTGGCCCATAGGGCAACCAGGCTTGCCTGATGTCCTGGTCTTGAAGGTCAGTGTGTGAGCCTGTGTTTTGGCTGTTTGTGGGACTGTTTTATGGTTTGGTGGGCCAGCTTTTACTGTTGACTTCCCTGAAATTCCCACAGACATTGCCTCCAACAAGCACAAATGCCTTCTGTTAGAAATGGGGATCTCTGGTTGGCTAAGGCTTGCGCCAAAGCCAGACAGAGACCACCACTCTAGTCAGGGCTTGGGAGTTACACGCCAAAGATAACCCCTGCTCACCCCCTTGGTAGCTTGGCACGAGCAGTTAGGCTTATCCCGGTGGCAATGTGTAAAGCATTTGCACAACACACAAAGTAACAACACACTAGGCACACCACAAACGGAACTCCACACAAGGTTATATATAAAAATAGCCTTTGCATTATGATAAAGCGCATTAGATAGTAATCATACAATATACATTGTGCCAACTGGCATGGGCAATATTTACACGGGATTATGTACACCTGACAGGGCCACATGGACCACTGTCAGAACCATCACAAAGTGAACTTAGTAAAAGCAAAATAGATCATAAAACGTACATCTAGAAGTATACATCAAGGTGCATAAAACATACTCTTTTTAAAATCACATTCCCTAGCACCAATATAACTCGCACTAGGGCCTTGTGGCCTATAAATCCAATAGTCCCCAGGGCCAACTGGCCATATCTAAGGGGCTCAAATGCCCTCTGTCCAAAGTCAGGGTGCGCTGCCTAATGCAGCGACAGTCAAAGGTGATCACTTGGCACAAACCTAAACGTTGCAGCTGCCCACTACTTGCTGGGCAGCTGTGAATCTTAAATGCAGGGCCTAAATGTAGCAGCTGGCACTAAGTGCTGCGCAGCTGTGCAGGGAAAGATGGGGCAAAGGAGTGCCTCTCACTCCTAGATTCAAAAACATGTCCCCTTAAAATGAAAAACCTAAACGGTGCAGCTGCCCACTACTTGCTGGGCAGCTGTGAGGTAGAAATGTGGCATGGGCTCTCACTGGCCCTTAGAACAATTGTGCAAAGCGTTGGAGCCATCTAGGCTCTAAAAATAAACATGTGCCCCCTGGAGCACACTGGCTCCTGAAATATTTATGCGCAATATAGGGAGCAAGAACTGGCCCCCAAGCACTGTGGAGCGCGCTAGCGCTATAAGTAAGGATGCATCTGGTGGGGCCACACGAGGGCTCTGGAAATAATGAGGCCCATAGAGAAGAAAACACTTGCCCCCAGCGTTGGAGCTATCTAGGCTCTTGCAGTACACATGGTGGAGCCAACACGGGCTCTAAAAACAAACATGCCACCAACAACGTGGCAGCTGCCCTCTAGCCAGCGGGGCAGCTGTGGAGGAAGATAGGGCCCCGGCACTACGGTGCCCTCTAGCCCATACGGGGCTTGTAAGTCAACTGGGGGCCCCCTCGGGGAATGTAGCACTGTTGTCGTGCCTCGATGCGCACAGTCCCATGGAGCCCTGACTCACCGGCTCTGATGCGGTGCTCCTACCGGTCGCGGTCTCCTCAGTACATGTGGTGGGGGTAGCCACCAGCAATGTACCTCGAGCCCCCTCCGCCTCCAAGCTCGGTGGCGCCTGCGGGGATCTCCCTCAATCATGGGAGTTCCGCGCTGGCGCATTACCGCTACTCCGGGCGGCTTCTTTTCCTTCCGGATTGCAGGCCCCGCCCACGTCACGGGCAAGGGCGCCTGACTTCCGGTTTTGCGGCACGGGCCGTGGCGGTGATTCGAGGGGTAGGCTCCATCTAGATGAGCAATAAAGTTGGCATGTGGGGTGGGCACCCGCTAGGGCTCCCGTAAGCGGGGTTAGGCACTCGCATTAATTTAGAAAATAAACCGAAGACGCAGGGTGGGCACCTGCGCACTAGAGATTAATAAATAAGCGGGGTGGGCACCCGGGCTACCATAATAAATGCGGCAATGAGGGGTAGGCTCCCTCAATATAAGGGGCAATTTAAGTTAAAGCGCTCCCAGGCTCGAAGGGTGAAAAACACCCAGTTTAAAAGAGCAACTGGAGCAAAAGGGTCCCAAGACGTCCTCTAGTAATCCAGGGGTAGGGCAGGGCCCAGGGAGGCAAGCCTTTCCCTGGGCCCCAGCAGCAGCACGCCCCTGGTAAATTCAAGTCACAAACAATACCATTTTCATGGGGTCACAGCCCCTCCTTTTATACAGCTAAATCCTTTGTCACAAAGGTGCAGGCAAGGGGAGAACCAGATACAACTGGTTCAGGAGCACTTTGTTTTGCCCAGCACCCCTCTCCCTTTCACAAGACAGGCCAGGGACAACAGACGCACCAAAGAGGTGGAGCCAGCATTGTAGAGGGGAGGCACAGCCCTATTCAGGTCCCAGGTGCAACTCCTCCTTCGCATCTACATGCAGATCTCCCTATTCACCACTGGGCAGATTCATCCTGGCTCCTGGAGCCAACCACGCCAGCCAGCCCCTGTCACTCATAAGCCAGACAGGCAATTCACATCTCACAGAACACAGACATGCCAACTTCTAAAAGTGCCACTTCTCCACTAGTCACAATAAATCTGCGCTCACCATCGCACAGCATTTATTCCCATGAGTTTGCACATACCAAACTTGACCCTGCACTCCCCTCATATCAGGAACTACCTAGTACACACATATCCCCCATGCATTCCTATGGGAGGGCAGGCCGCTCTCACCACACGCACTCAGAGTGCACATGCACTTTACACTGGGCCACAGTGCTAAAGTGCGCAGAGGCTTAAAATCACTACCACCATGTCAGAGGCTAAAGATAAAAAGTCTAGGGGTGAACCTGCCAAAAAGGCCCAAATCCAACACATGCAGTCTCCCATCCCTTGCAAAATACCTATTTGGCTTGACTTTACAAGATGAAAACTGTCCCAATTTGCAAATGGAGGTCACTTTTTTTGCTATCTAATTCACTAATGGGGCCACTTTTACTTTAGTGCCTGAGTCTTTTTTCTGTCCCAATCCGAAAGACTATGGATAATGCCTGGGATTTTTGTTCAACTCTCGCACATGCCAAATTAACAATTTGTGAACATGTATATCAGATGGAAGTTTCCTCTTCAACCACCAGGGTCACGGGCTACCAACTGGATAGGACTAACACAAGTGACAGTATGTGAAGTAATCCACAGAACCAACATTTTCCAGTTACTACAGTTCAACTAGCTAAGCCATCTGTTTCCATGTCCAGTTAAAGTGCTCCATTGGTCCATTAAACGGCAGGATATAAAGAGATCTAGCCATGTTTTACATCATAGTCTGCTAAGAAATATTTCATCTGCTGTTAAACTTTAGTTTATTGCCTGTAACTAGAATGTCATAGAATACCTCCCTAGAATATACACAAAACCCACCATTATATACTCAATGATATCAGTTTTTGTAGATTTGTCTGTGTAAGCTTTGGCTCTTTAAAATGAAAATGAATCAAAATCAGAGCATAACTTGCTTTGGGTAAACCAAAAGTAGTAAACTGCCCCGTACAACTAAACTTAACATTAAACTCTACTTTTTGTCCTGCATAATTGTTCCACTTGACAGGAAGCTCTGCAGCGCATTCCCATCTCAGCATTCTGTCACAAGCAGCTCACTGCTTACTTGTTTATCAGCTTTAGAATCCATATCTTGCCATCAGTAGTGTTTCTTCAACATTTGAATGGCCAAGATTAGAACGTTTCAAAGATTTAGTCCTGACACCATCATATAGTTACTTTAAAGCAAAAATAGGCCTAAGTCCTATAACATCAACAGCCTGGTTTTACAAAATAATCAAGAACAATGGTTCCTGAGGATTCGCTCTAGATGCTGATTCTAAAGCGAGGCACCAAAGATGGACATTCAGAGAAGAATGCAGATGCACTGCCCAATTTGGGAATACAGTATCATTTTTCTTTTAACAATCATATTTCTATTTTTTTATATAAATTCTTTTTAATAAATAAAACAAGCTTCAGGCAAATGCAATATACAGTATAGATTGAAAGCATTTATCAGACATAACAACTATCAGGGCATTGTATCCCAACTTCTAACAATCATCATTCTAGGAACTGTGTGAGTTCACTAATTGCAGAGTGAGCCAGGTTGCGCAAAATTTAGACAAGGTTGGACATTAAACCTAAGCAGGGACTTTTTGATCCCCTTCACTGTGAGCCAAGTCCAGGATCTCCATATCTCTGTGCCTCTGACTCATTTTTTGACCTCTCAGTATCCCCATCTCATTACTCCACATATGTTCCCTCCTGATACCCCAACTTTCGTAGTACACCAACCCATGTTCAATCCCTTAATTGACCACAAACAAACACCCTTCTTTTTTGCTCTCCATTTGCATTCTCTTGGTAACCCAGGTGATTTTGTCACTGTTCAGACTCCAGTGGCCGGTTGGATGCGCATTGCTTAGGTATCTAGGCACTTATCACTATGTACAGCCCCTCTCAGCACAGCCCGACCACACTGCTTTTCACTGCTCCATAATTTGTATTTTCTTAACCTAGATAATGGAACATTTAGATATTTAGTAAGTTGAGTCCCTGCGGCTTAAGGACTGTTTGCCATGGATTTAACTGAACTGTGTCCTACTCATTTCTTAAGTTCCCTCCACAACAGATTGATGTGGATGTGCTGCTCATTGTCACCCTGATGAATATTGTTGTTGTGTAGTGTGTGTTTCTATTACACCTTTTCCCAAATCCCCTTTCCCATCCATTCATCAAACCCGGACCTTCTTCACCGGGCTCTGTGATTTATTGAGGTTACTTAATTTACACCATAAATGGATCATCCACTTGGTGGGGCGGATGTGGTCAAAGTGACATCAACTCAATGAAGGATCTTCTATTACCTGATCAATAACCCATACCAGTTCCATTTAGCTACCCATGCATGAAAGGGAGTTAGATATAGAACATAATTTGTCAAAGTCAAAGTCAAAGTCAAAAGCCAGCTTTATTCGATTACTTAAAATCATAAAAGCAACAAGACAGTACTATTTAAAAAATGTAAACATTTTTTACATGTCATATAATTCATATGGTTAAAATCATTAATAAGTCGAACCCAGAGATAATATATAATCCATTCAAATAGTTTAAAAGTTAATACAAAAAACAATACATTCGCAATGTAATAACAAGAAGAATGATTGATTTAAAAACGTTAACAGAATCTGCAATATAGTGAGGTCACCCTTCCAGGTGCCTCGGGGATAGCTTCCTGGCCTTCGTACGCATGGCTGCGACCAGAAAGCTAGCAACCCCGAAGATTATCCTGGTGCTACCTAGTAACTGTAAATAAAGTAGTGCTGGGCGTACTTGCACAAAACCTGCTTCCCTTAAAATAGGGACCAAGTACTGTTTTCTGCTCTTCTTAAAATGTTCACAAAACATTACAAAATGTATAAGGGACTGCTCTGAGAAGTTATCGCAGCTGCATGGGATTGACTCATCTGGGACCCCCCATACAGGGAAGTCTCCTAAAGAATACTGTATAATGTTGAACCTAAATCTAATAAGTAAATGTCGATGGTATGGGCGGCTTACAATTTTTAGATAAGGTTCAATCGAGGGCGTTGTCAGGAGGAGGAAGTTGGCTCTGGCTCTAGGTTTAGTCAATTCCTCACTCTCCCGCTTTTGCGATGCCCTCCTCAGAAAATTGTCCTTAATCCATTTCACGTCTCCCTTACAGATTGCATTTGGGTGGCTAAAAAGGTTAGGCCTGCCAAGACTTCCCAGAGCGCCCTTTATGTAAGCCAACCATGGAATCTTTGAGACGTTATCCAGAGCCATGCAGTCCCTAAGAATGGTGTGGTTAAGTGTAATGTCATTGTTCAACCAGGTTTTGGCCCAACACACCAATGGTGCCAAGAGAAGCAGATCAGTAATGAAACCTAAACCTAACTCAGTTGAGTGTAATGAGAAAACTGGTGTAGATTGTGGGACACTTAATAGGGATCATTTGTCAACATCATAATTCAGGCCCTGTGCTGTGTTCTGTCACTTCTGTGCCCCCTTGATTTTGTACCCCTTGTACTGACTTCTGTGCCCCCTTCCGGACTCCCTGCCCCACGCCTGTCTCCTTTCCCTGGCCCCACCGCTGCTTCCCCTGCAGCCCTGCCCCCTCCATGCCCATTCGCTCCACCCAACCCTCGCCTCCCGCCTTCCAGCTGCTCCTCCCTCCTCACCTCCCCATATATGGCGCCGGCTAACGCAAGCCCATCTGCGCCCGTCTGCGCCTGAACCGCGCCCAGCGCCAGAACCCCTGCCCCCCCAAAGCAGCCATGAAGACCGCCGCTGCTACAACACCAACACCCTCGTCGCTCTAAACCCAAGAAGTATCCACACCTGCTGCAAGGCTGCCCCAAAGTGCACCCACGGTCCCTTCACCTGCCTGAACTGCAGCTTCTCCTGCCTCGTCAGCGCCGAGACGCTCGCCACGACGGAACACAACCAGCTTAGATGCATCCTGATCAACACCCGCTACGCACACAAACACGCCATTGAACTCTGGGACCTACTCGACACCGCATCACCGGACGTCGCCTTCCTAACCAAGACCTGGATGAACAAAGTCTTCTCGCCAGACATTGCCATAGCCATCCCAGACGGGTACAAGATCACCCGCAGAGACTGCACCAACAGTGCCGGAGGAGGAATCGCCATCGTCCACAAAAACACCATCAGGGTCTCAACAAACACGAACGACACCCTCAGCACCGCCGAACACATGCACTTCCAGATCCACACGGACCCCAAGACCACCCTAAGAGGCACCCTCGTCTACAGACCGCCAGGACACCGGCCTATATTCTGCGACTCCATCGCCGACCTCATCAGCACGCACGCGCTGACCTCCACCGACTACATTCCCCTCGGAGACCTGAACTATCATCTGGAGAACAACAACGACAACAATTCCTCCACCCTGATCAACAACCTCGCCAACCTCGGACAGAAACAGCTCGTCACGACGCCAACCCACATCGCCAGTCACACGCTAGATGCCATCTTCTCCTCAAGCCCCCACGTCACCTTCAGCCACGCCTCCGAACTCACCTGGACAGACCACCACTGCATCCACTTCTCCTTCCGAAAACGCCTCACATACCACCGCACCCTACAGACCCCCCGCCGCTGCTGGGGCAAAGTCACTGAAGAACAACTACAGACAAGCCTCGCACTCATCCCTCCGACCAACCCCACCAACCCAGATGATGGTGCACTCACCCTCGAACGCTGGATGAACGACTGCGCTAACACCGTAGCCCCGCTGAAAAAACCCACCAACAGAGACACCAGCAAAAGAGTCAGCTGGTTCACCCCAGAACTCCTCGACTCAAATCGCACCTGCTGAAAATTGGAGAACATATGGCACAGCGACAAGACGCCAAACAGCCGCGCTGCAATCAAAGACGCCATCCGCAACCGCCACCACCTCATCAGGACTGCCAAAAGGACCTCCTTCACAGACCGCCTTGACAACAGTGCACACAACAGCAAGGGGCTCTTCACCATTGTGAAGGAACTCTCCAACCCCAGCTCCAGCACCAACGACATCCCACCATCGCAAGCCCTGTGCGACTCCCTCGCCACCTTCTTTCACCGGAAAATCACCAACATCCATGACAGTTTCAAACCCCGGATGACCCCTGCAGACCTCGCTGCACCAGACCCACTGCACCCCACCTCCCACGACACCCTGACAACCTGGGCCAACGTGAGCATCAAGGACACAATCTAGACCATGGGGACAATCCACTCCGGATCCCCGTCCAACCCTCTCCCACACCACATCTTCAACAAAGCCAGCAATTCCATCGCACCCCACCTGCACAAAATCATCAACCTCTCCTTCGAGACCGCCACCTTCCCTCAGAACTGGAAGCACGTAGAGATCAACGCCCTACTGAAGAAACCCAAAGCGGATCCGAGCGACCTCAAGAACTTCCGACCCATCTCCCTGCTTCCGTTCCCAGCAAAGGTCATTGAGAAGATAGTTAACACCCAGCTCACCCGTCACCTCAAAGACAACAACATCCTGGACCCCTCCCAATCAGGATTCCGCAGCAACCATAGCACAGACCGCCTTCATAGCCGCCACAGACGACATCAGGATCCTTCTAGACAATGGAGAGATGGCGGCCCTCATCCTCCTGGATCTCTCCGCCACCTTCGACACAGTCTGCCACCGCACACTACGCACACGACTCCAAGACGAAGGCTTCCGGGAGAAGGCCTTGGACTGGACGACCTCCTTCGTCTCCGGCAGAACTCGGAGAGTCCGCCTCCCCCCGTTCCGGTCCGAGGCCTCCAAGATCATCTGCGCCATCCCACAAGGATCTTCTCTCAGCTCGACGCTGTTTAACGTCTACATGGCACCCCTAGCACGCATCGCCCGGCAGCACGACCTCAACATAATCTCATACGCCGACGAGATGCAGCTGATCCTCTCCCTCACCAAGGACCCTCTCACCGCCAAATCCAACCTCCACCAGGGAATGAAGGCAGTCGCCAACTGGATGGAGGAAAGTCAACTTAAGCTGAACTCTGACAAGACGGAGATCCTCATCCTCAGGTCTAACCCCTCAGCATGGGACGACTCATGGTGGCCTGGTTTACTGGGAACCCCCCCGGCCCCCACCGACCACGCACGCAACCTGGGAATCATCCTCGACTCAAAACTCACCTCAAAGACAACAACATCCTGGACCCCTCCCAATCAGGATTCCGCAGCAACCACAGCACAGACCGCCTTCATAGCTGCCACAGACGACATCAGGATCATTCTAGACAATGGAGATTAAATGTAATTTACATTTACATTTACAATGGAGAGATGGCGGCCCTCATCCTCCTGGATCTCTCCGCCACCTTCGACACAGTCTGCCACCGCACACTACGCACACGACTCCAAGACGAAGGCTTCCGGGAGAAGGCCTTGGACTGGATGACCTCCTTCCTCTCCGGCAGAACTCGGAGAGTCCGCCTCCCCCCGTTCCGGTCCGAGGCCTCCAAGATCATCTGCGCCATCCCACAAGGATCTTCTCTCAGCCCAACGCTGTTTAACGTCTACATGGCACCCCTAGCATGCATCGCCCGCAGCACGACCTCAACATAATCTCATACGCCGACGAGATGCAGCTGATCCTCTCCCTCACCAAGGACCCTCTCACCGCCAAATCCAACCTCCACCAGGGAATGAAGGCAGTCGCCAACTGGATGGAGGAAAGTCGACTTAAGCTGAACTCTGACAAGATGGAGATCCTCATCCTCGGGTCTAACCCCTCAGCATGGGACGACTCATTGTGGCCTGGATCACTGGGAACCCCCCCGGCCCCCACCGACCATGCACGCAACCTGGGAATCATCCTCGACTCAAAACTCACCATGACCAAACAAGTCAACACAGTCTCCTCCACCTGCTTCAACACCCTCCCCATGCTCCGCAAGATCTACAGATGGATCCCGACAAACACGAGGAAAACAGTCACCCAAGCCCTAGTCAGCAGCAGACACGACTACGGTAACGTTCTCTACGCCGGAGCCTCGTCCAAGCTCATCAACAGACTGCAGAGAATCCAGAACGCCTCTGCACGCCTGATCCTCGGCGTCCCGCACCACAACCACATCACCCCCCACCTGAGGAACCTGCACTAGCTCCCCGTCGACAGGTGAATCTCCTTCAAACTTCTGATCTACGCACACAAGGCACTCCACAAGACTGGACCAGCCTATCTCAACAGTCGACTCTCCTTCTACGTACCCAACAGGAAACTCCACTCTGCTGACCACGCCCTGGCCACAGTCCCGCGCATCTGCAGAACCACTTCGGAGGCAGTTCCTTCTCCCACCGTGCCGCCAAGACCTGGAACACCCTCCCCCTCTACCTACGACAAACCGAAGACCTGCCGACTTTCAGGAGACAACTCAAGACCTGCCTCTTCGACCACTAGCAGCAGCCGCCCCCCCCCAATCCCCCAGCGCCTTGAAACCCTTACGGGTAAGTAGTGCTCTTTACAAATTAAATGATTGCTTGATTGATTGTGTAAAGGTTTAACCTTGTCGACTCCACTCCTGACTAAGAGAGCCCACGTCTCCTGACTAGAGGAGTTTGCAACTTTAGTTATAATTAAATAGCTCCCTATTTCTTAGAAGAAGTTACTATTGCTAGTTTTTGTTATAATATCAGGCATTCTTTTTGTTGTTGTGTCATTGTGGTAGTAGTCTGGTCTCAGTCTTTGTAAAACTATGTTATAAATATATAACCCACTAACTCTGTGTTTTTCTTTCAATTTAGTTGCCTGTGATGGATAATCCTTTTGGTTAATCCTACAGTTGGAGCTCACCTAGGTGGGAGTTGGACCTTGCTTGCTGTGATGCCTTCCCTGTTAGCATACTAGCCTGCTTCTACTACTACCACCGTAAGAAGGCACCTTGGGTAACCCTGCAGTAAGTTTTGGAATTTAGAGAGAGGTTGCAGCCATCGCTTTATCTATTCAGGCAAGAGAACTATAGAGTGAGCTAGTTTAGTTAGTAAGTAGTTAACCTCTATTGCAGATTTGACTTTCCTTCCTTGTTTATCTAGGTTGTTGTAGGCAATACAGGCAATGGCAGCACCCCCACCCCCCTAATGGTCAATAATATAGTTACAGAGGGTTGTATGACATGGGTATAACCAACTATACCTAACAGGTATGCATTAATACTACCACTATTGTTTACAGGACAGAGGAGTCTGCCTGGTTTCTTAAAAAATCAGCCCAATCGAGTGCCAATTAGAATGGTTAGGTAGTACCGAGCACTTCGCTAACTCAGACTGGATCACATAATATTTGTAACGTAATCTTCACTTAAATAAAAATATTAGCATTGTGGAAAACTACGCAACAAATAAACAAATTACTCAGCAAGCCCCCGCAACCTCGACACCTAGCTGGTTGAGCAGGGTCTTCTCCCGGTCCAGTGTGTCCGTGCAGCAGTGTGTCAACTGCTGTTGGGTGCGCTGGACTCCACTGTTCTGACGGAGACACCGACGCACCCACCTCCACACCAGCCGACGCTCCAGAAGGGTGTACCAGCTCCCAGAACTGCTGCCTACTGTCAGTATGGAGGGGAGGTGGTGCTGCACATCAAAAACAGTTGTGGCCACCTCTTCCTCTGGAAAAATGGAACGGAGCTCCACCCCTAGGCAGTGCTGGCAGCCGCACTGGTGCCACTGCTACCTAAAAAGAATAAATAAGAAAAGGTAGGAATTAAGCAGCAGAAAGTAAGGAGTGAGGAAGTAAAGGAATTTTCAGGAGGGAAGCAGCCCCTACAGGGTTTCCCACCAAAACTCACCTGAAGGCTCCCAAGGGTTTATAAGTATGCCCTAGGGAAACGTCTTTGAGTTTTTTTAGCACTCCCAGAGCTTGTAGAGTCTGGGGATCCCTGTTTGTTGGTCCTAGAGCTGCAGGGGCAGCAGTGTAAAAGTAGAAATAAGACTCTGAGAAACATGCCTTTCAATGCAGTGCTTTAAGAGCAATGTTTTGGTTGATAATGCTAGGTTTTACATTCAGATGAACAGTAATAAATGTTAGTACTATCTCCATTCGTTTCAGTGGTATTTCAGTGGTGGGTTATTACATGTTTTCTGTGTTTACTAATGCATGTGCTACCCTGATGAAGCCAGTAGGCCTGCCTTATAGATAATGCCATCCCCTTTTATTGTGATATTGCATCTAATATTGGTGGGGATTGTTATAATTGTGGGTTACAGGCCTTTTAACATACAAAAATGCAATATGTGGTAATTGTGTTGGTAACTGCTGTATCTCCTCCTGATCATTACCACCTGCAAATTAATTACAATGAGTCACCACCTACTTTTAGGAATTTTTTTAAATAATTTTTGTGTCTGACCCAGAGACAGCTTTATTTTTGTTGCCAGCTTGATGTCATAAAAAAGCATGATATAAATATATAAATAAAGTGGCTTCCAGTTAGCCCCCTTTATTCATTGGTCTGTTCATGTGTTCTTCTCATTTTGCTTTCACTCACCACAGAATTGAGCATTGGGAAAATGGGGTCTGCCCACTTAAGCCATTGTTTATATTTAGTGATGGCATTTTGTCATAAAAATAAGTCACTTCAGTGCACGTTTGTGCTTAGGCAGGTGGGCCAATCATTACTTTTATTTCATGTATTCTTTTATTTATGTTTTCGACGCATCGTTGGTATGTATTTATTTTTTACACACACACACACAACACCTTTACTTGGCACCTTTTATTATTTTTAAACTGTTGGGGCCCGATGTAGGTAAATCTACATTTACCACTTCATAAATACCGAATCATACCGAATCGGTATTTATGAAGTGGTAAATTAGAGGGGGGGAGATGTAGGTATTTCAGATTCGGTAAATACCGAATCTGTAAGATTCGGTATTTACCGATTCTGTTAATACCGATTCGGTATCCCCCATTGCTTCCTATGGGCCTTGAAGCCCATAGGAATCAATGGGCATTACCGAATCGGTAATTACCGATTCGGTAATTACCGATTTGTGCAAGGGTGCAGGGGGTGTCACTTTGACACCCTCTAGCACCCCCAATACTAGCTTGTGTGCCATGTAGCACACAGACATGCCCTTAGGGCATGTCTGTTTGTCACATGGCATAGGTGTGCATGCACACATGTGCATGCACACCTGGATTCGATATTTTAACACCCACTTGGATTGGGTGTTAAAATACCGAATCTGAAGGGCCTGTGGGACTGAAAGTAGTCCCACCTACATCCCGAATTTTAAAAATCGGTAAACTTACCGATTCGGTATTTTTCCGATTCGGTAATTTTACCGAATTGGTAAAATACCGAATCGGACAAAAAAAGGTCCCCTACATCTCAGTAGGCCAAATACCGGTCGGAAACGGCCGAAATCGGCCGTTTCCGATCGGTATTTGGGGCCCGATGTAGGTAAATCTTTTTTACCACTTCATAAATACCGATTCATTCCGAATCGGTATTTAAGAAGTGGTAAAAAAGAGAAGGGCAGATGTAGGTAATTTTATTTTAAAAATTACCGAATCGGAAGGAATCGGTATTTACCGATTCGGTAAATACCGAATCGGTAATGCCCATTGATTCCTATGGGCATTGAAGCCCATAGGAATCAATGGGCATTACCGAATCGGTAAATACCGATTCCAGCAAGGGTGCAGGGGGTGTCACTTTGACACCCTCTAGCACCCCCAATACTGGCTTGTGTGCCATGTGGCACACAGACATGCCCTAAGGGCATGTCTGTCTGTCACATGGCATAGGTGTGCATGCACACATGTGCATGCACACCTGGATACGGTATTTTAACACCCAATTGGATTGGGTGTTAAAATACCGAATCTGAAAGGCCTGTGGGACTCAGAAGAGTCCCACCTACATCTGGAAGATACCGAATCGGTAAAAATACCCATTCGGTATTTTACAGATTCTGTAAATTTACCGATTCGGTAAATATACCGAATAGGTAAATACTGGCCCCCTACATCTCAAAGTGCCAAATACCGATCGGAAACGGCCGATTTCGGCCGTTTCCGACCGGAATTTGCCACCTACATCGGGCCCTTGGTACCTACATCGGGCCCGTAGTACCTACATCGGGCCCTTAATGTCTATTGCCTATGGTTACAAGGCCAGACCTATTCAGTTTGCTAATGCTCATTTGACATGAAAACACCGATTCAATTTGGCAAATGTCTAGGAAAATATGGTTCTGTTTTCACCAGTTCTTTACTCTACCTCATCCGCGCCTTTAATTGCAGTAATAGTGGTTTCTATGCATAGTTCGAGTGATGAAAGCCCGGGCATTATACTCATGCCACCTCACAATTACTGTATTTTCATACTTCTGTGTTAATTCTCACTCTCAACGTTCATTTACTATTTGATACTACGTGGATAATCGCTACTATTATTTGCTATAAAATAATGATAGGTACATTCATAAAACATGTTCATCAGGCCCCTCACATCATTGTCAATCTATATTTTATAGAACAAAACAAAACGCAGCCACGCCGGAACCAAAGGACTGCTGAAGCTGCAATGAAAGAATTGATTGCACCGTTAGGATGACAGACTGCTCCAGATGGCGTGAATGTTTGTCTTGTTTATCTAACAGCCAACATCAGCTGGTGGCTCAGATCATTAGGAATCTTTTCAAAGCACCTCTGGTTCTGCTTACTCAGCCAGCAGAGCCCCCGCCAGGAAGAACAACCGTGGCAGAGACTGCCAAGAACGTCTCAGTCGGCGCGCATCTTTTATTTACAGGTGGCCAAGAGCATTGCCGGGCCGTAAACTGTTTGCTTTTGCACCGCCCTTTCTATGCGGTCCCTGTATACAATACAATCCTACGGTCCGGTGAAAATGTGTTTTTTCCAGTCCTTAAATTGTAAGCCTCAAACATAGAGCAACATGTATTTTTATCTCTTGTTCCCCGTGCACCGATGAAGTGTGAACCCACCGCTATGATCTGGATCTACCCATTCTACCTGACTCAATTGCAGTAGTACAGCTCCCAGTCCCACCGGACTGGCATCCACAATGAGTTCTCACAGGGCTGAAATTAGCTATATTTGCTCAATGGAGCAGTGCTTTCTGGCGCTCTCTGAACGCTTGAGCTGTTATGCTGGTCCACTACCATGGGGCAACCTTCTTTGTTAATGTTGTCAACGCTTCTGACAAGGTAGCCAATTGGGGAATGAATAGCCCACCGTAATTGACCATCCCCAGGAAACTGTGGACCTTGGATGGAGCTTGGGAAATGGCTACAGCACTGATTGCTTCAGGTTTTTGTGGGTCCCCCTGTAGACCATCTTTGGAAAACCTATCCCCAAAGAACTCCACTTCGTTGGAATAGAAGGAGCACTTTTGATCATGAAGGGTCAACCGTTGCTCCACCAGTCACTACAAAGTGACCCGTAGTTGTACATGGTATTCTTCCAGTGTACTGTAGAAGATAAACCAATTATCACCTATGTTAACTAGTCCCAACAGGGCTTCGTGGAAGACGTCTGTTGCTGAGGACACCCCGAAGCTCAGTAACGTGAACCTTCTCGACCCGACATGGGTCAAAAACATTGCAATGTAATGGCTGGACTTATCCAACATTCACTGGTGGTAACTAAGTTCAAATCCACTTTGGAGAATCATTTGATTTGGCCCCATTTATGTCCACTACAATCTCGTCATTGGTCAGAGTGATATACCTCTCTTTCATGATGACCTTATTGGTTAATCTCATATCTACAAATAGTCTTATGTTCCCCTGCCTGAACCTTCTGCTCCCTGATGGCCCCGCCACTCACTCAGCCTCTGAACCCAAGACAAGCCCCATCCGCCCATTGTCATTCTGTATGGGGCTGACTGCCACATTCAGAATGACAATGGGACAGTGTGTACTTCTAAGGCAGGGCATTCAGTCAGGTGGTGAAATACACAACAACGCCAATGCTGCTACAGGAGAATTCAGTTCACGAAAAAAGGTGGTGAAACAAGTAAACAAAAAAAAAGGGCTCACTGTCTCATCATAAAACGACCGCATTTTCATTGCCACATTCAGCAAAGCCATAGTTGCTGCTTTTCTTTATTTTATTTTATGCAACTGACAACCATTGACAAAGCCAATAGTTCTGGCTACTGGCTACTTGTGTTATATATTTGGATGCAATGAAAGAAGCAGCAAATTACCAGTCGGGTGGCACAATATGCTGAGCACAGACTTTTAGCTTAGGTATGCCCTTAATTACATCGAACACCCCCTTTGGAGAACCCCCCTCCCCCAAGTTTTTTCATCCCACTTAAAACCCTGGAAACAACACCATGTCAGTGGCACAGTGCTTCATGCACGACTCATGGCTTCCACTTTTGCAGATTTCCTATGTACAGGGGCATAGTGAGCCCTCCCCCGCCCCACCCCTTGCTTAGCGCGAATATCTCCAAAAGTTGGTAATAGGAGATAGCGATGTACCGACTGTTTCCAGTCGCTAACATGTTGGCACGCCCACTTTGCATGTCATTAGTGATAAATATCACTGACATGCAAAGCGGGGCCCAAGATGGTCGCTATATCCTACTAGCTGTCGCTAGCTGGTGTTAGCGACAGCTAGGTAATAGGGAGATAATTTTATCTCCGCTTTCTTGGATTTTAAAGCCAAAAAAGTGGAGATAAACCCCCTTGATAATATGCCCCTAAGTTCCCTGTTGGGGAACTGATAAGATCTACGAAAAAAATGGACAATGGTTCACCTTTTCAGGGTCAGAAATTTCAGGGGTTTCTCAGCCATCTCCACATCAAACACCAACAAATAAATCCTCTCTGGCCCCAAGTAAATGGGTTGAAGGTAAGATTTATGTTAACTCTTAATAAGGCACTGCAGATTAGAGTAGAGTAAGTGATGGAGCTTGAATGTTACTTACATCTGTTTCTGAGAGCTACAGGCAGACTCCCCACAGCACTACTGGGTGATCACCGAGTGATCTCCTCATGAGAAGACCGGTTAGAGATCTAGTACCGGTAGGCCCTCATTGGGAGACACTATTTACCAAAGCAAAAGAAGAACCAACAATGAGAGAGCCATCAAAAATGAGGATCAAGGAAGCATGCTCTTTGCATGGTGGACAATGTCATTATCAAAGAATGTCATCCTGGTAGGAAGTTTCGAACTCCTTTTGAGAGAGAGATCCCGGGGGTAGTTAAAGTGTAGGGGACTCTGATCACTTCAAAAAGAGGAGGGATGGGTGCGCCTAGAAATGTGTCATGGCTCAAAAAAATTCTGGGAGGTGGTCTTCCAGTTGAAGATGAAGAAATAACATGTGAACCTAGTGACGCAGTCTGGGAGGACTGTCCCGAAGGTCCCCAAGAATAGAGGGAAACCCACTGGAGTAAAGGATCTTCTGGGGCTGTACCACAGTCAGCTAATGACACTCTGGTGAGCTGCGACAGTCAAATCTCCCAGGGAGGCCGTCCATATCACCTGAGAATGAACCCTCGACCCAGCCGGAAGCTGAGGGACTTTGTTTGCTAAACACCTACATTAAGATGAAGACGTATCTACATTGTTCATTTTGTATGATTGTCTTTTCTTTATTTTGTTTAATTAAAGGTTATGAGGGAAGTAGTGAGTCGCCCCGCCACTGCGGGCGGGGTGCAACATCGATGTTGTGTGTATTCTGTAAATTGTAAATCAAACACTGAATATATATATTGTTTGTGTATTGAATGATTTTTGTATGTTTAAAGAAATTGCAATAACAAAATAAGAAAAAACCTATTTGATCTTAGTTTAATCTCATTATATTGTTAATATTTTTTGCATATTGAATATAGTGTAGGATTAATAGACCAGTTTTGGAAATGGCCCTTTCTGCAGGGTCCCTCTAAACATTTTGCTTCCCTCCTCCTCTTTTTCTGACCTTGTTTTTGATGGATTTAGGACTCTGGGCACCTTACCTCTACTAACCGGTGCTAAAATGCATGTTCGCTGTAGTCTAAATCATGGTAACATCTACTTATTCATTATTGGCATACCTAATTTACTTATAAGTCCCTAGTAACATGCACTGTATGGGCCCAGGGCCTGTAAAATAAATGCTACTAGTGCGGCTACAGAACTGATTGTGCCACCCACTTTAGTAACCCGGTAAACATGTCTCAGGCCTGCCATTGCAGAGCCTGTGGGTGCAGTTTTCATTTGCCATTTTGGACAGGCAACTTAACCTACTGGCAAAGCCCAGACCTTCACTTTTATTACAAACTAGCTGTACCCGGCCACGCGTTGCTGTGGCTCAGTCTGGTTAAATGGAAGAGAAAGAAAAGAGTAAGCGCACATTTCTAATATGTTTAGTTTCACAATGCTTGTGGGTATAAAATATGTTTTTGTGACTATTGTCTGTATGCGTCCCTTGTAGTTGTTGCGCAGCAAGCAAATCGATAGGGTCTGTTCGGCCTTTCGCTTAAAAACACGCGCATATTGTACATCGTGTATTCGAATCCAACGTTGTGTATATATAAACACGTGCTAATGTTGCAAAGTGAACCAACTCCTCCCCCCTCCCTCCACCCACTTCCTGGTCTGCCATCCTGACACCAACTGTCCATCCTAATCTATGTAGAGTATTGTCTCTATGCGTCCTTTCTTAATGTTTTAAAGTGAACCAACTCCTCCCCCCTCCCTCCACCCACTTTCCGGTGTGCCATCCTGACACCAACTGTCCATCCTAATATATGTAGATTATTGTCTCTATGCGTCCCTTGTATTTGTTGCGCAGCAACTAAATCGATAGGGTCTCGTCGGCCTTTCGATTAAAAACATGCGCGTATTGGACACGCGCGTATTCGAATCCAACGTTGTGTATATATAAACTCGTGCTAAAGTTGCAAAGTGAACCAACTCCTCCCCCTCTCTCTACCCACTTCCCGGTCTGCCATCCTGACACCAACTGTCCATCCTAATATATGTAGGCTATTGTCTCTATGCATCCTTTCTTAATGCTGCAAAGTGAACCAACTCCTCCCCCCTCACTCCACCCACTTCCCGGTCTGCCATCCTGACACCAACTGTCCATCCTAATATATGTAGGCTATTGTCTCTATGCATCCTTTCTTAATGCTGCAAAGTGAACCAACTCCTCCCCCCTCACTCCACCCACTTCCCGGTCTGCCATCCTGACACCAACTGTCCATCCTAATATATGTAGACTATTGGCTCTATGCGTCCATTGTAGTTGTTGCGCAGCAACCAAATCGATAGGGTCTGTTTGGCCTTTCGATTAAAAACATGCGTGTATTGGACACATGCGTATTCGAATCCAACGTTGTGTATATATAAACACGCGCTTAATCTAATACAACATTGTGTCAAAATTTCAAAGCAATCGGTGTAGAACTTTCTGAGATTTAAGATTTTGAACAAACGAACATTGACATTTTTATGTGTCTGTGCGGGTTTTCGATTAAAAACACGCGCGTATTGGACACGCACATATTCGAATCCAACGTTGTATATATAAACACGCGCTTAATCGAATCCAACGTTGTGTCAAAATTTCAAAGTAATCGGTGAAGAACTTTCGGAGATTTAAGATTTTGAACAAACGAGCATTGACATTTTTATGTGTCTGTTCGGGCTTTCGATTAAAAACATGCGCGTATTCGAAACGTGCGTATTCGAATCCAACGTTGTGTATATAAAAACACGCGCGTATTCGAATCCAACGTTGTGTCAAAATTTCAATTTTCGGAGATTTCTGATTTGGAACAAACGAACATTTACATTTTTATTTATATAGATAAGTCACTCTTAAGGTAGGTCCTAGGCAGCCCTATGGACAGGGTGCAGCGTATTTAAAAGGTAGGACATGTACTTTTGAGTTTTATATGTCCTGGGAGTGAAAAACTATTAAATTAGTTTTTCATTACTGTAAGCCCTATCTCTCCCATAGGTCAACATTGGGATTGCCTTAAACATCTTTTAAGTGTAATTCCCAATTGGAAGAAGATAGAAAGTTGGACTTTGGTATTTCTGGACTCACAATTTAAAATCACAACTTATGGTAAAGTCAGATTTTAAATTGTAGGATTGAAGATGCCAGTTTTAAGAAAGTAGGCCTTTTCTTACCATTCTGTGACGCATGCCTGTCTCTGAATACACGTCTGGGTTGGGTGACAGCTAGGCTTTGTGCATTCCCTCTAGACAGTCACACACAAAGGGAGTTGAGGTGTGGCATTCACACCTTGGTGGCTGATGGGCCCTCCTGAGCTAGATTGGGAGGGAGGAGTTGACACTTGCACCTGATTTGGGATGTGTCTGTTCCCACACAAAGAGCTGCATACCCCCTGCAGTGAATCTGGAGCCAGAGCACGAAAGGCATTGACTTGGTAAACTTCAAAGGCCTCTTTGAAGTCTCCCCCACTTCAAAGTCACAACTGGGTATAAAAACTGGACCCCTATTACTACCAAATTTGAACTTTGCTGGAACCAAGGACATTCTGCCAGGAAGAAGAGCTGCTGTGCTGTAGTAGGGACTGCCACTCTGCTAACTGCTTCGCCGTGTTGGCCTGCTGATATCTGTGCTATAGGGGGAACTGCCACTTTGCTACCTGCTTTGCTGCTGCTTGCTGCTTACTGCCTGGGAGAAAGAAGGACAGGACCTGCTCTCTGCATCCTTGCACCCAGGTTCTCCAGAAGCTTTCTGACTTGTTCCTGTTCTTGAAGTCTCAGGGCCATCAAATAATTCCTTCAAATCTGTTTCAGCTGCTGGACTCGGCCAACTGTGAGTCCTGCCCTGCCAAGAGGTGCAAATCTAATCCTAGGACTTAAAAGAGGGTTCTGCAGCTGCTTTCCCTTAAAAGTCAACGCAGTGACGACTTTGTGCTGATTGGAACCGATGCAGTGCTCTTCGATGCTGATGCAGAGCCGATCCAACATCACCTCCTGCACGGCTCAATGACAACGCATGTCCCAACTGCGAGTTTCAATGCCGACGCAGCGCCGGTCCAGAAATATCCCTTTGCAGCTCAACAATGACACATGGCATCTTCAAGGACGTCTCTGCATGGCTCAAAGATGGTGCAGCTCCTGTATCATAAGGGATTTGACGATGATGTAGAACCCAACTGCGAGGTTCTGCAATGACACATTGGCCTGACTGTGTGAATCAGAGCCAACCTATCAAGTCTTAGACGCCGACGCTGGCTCCATACAAGGTAATTTTGTCAGTGGGCCCTTCCATGGGTTCGGTAACCAGCCTGCACTCCATCGCCGTCAGCCTGAAACTTTGAATTTACCCGGTCAGGTGCGACCTCGAATAATCCCTATGCGCTATAGACTTCTAAGCACTATATTGCCGATTATTCTTTAAAAATTCATATCTAAAGTTCTATTTATTGAATTATTGTTATTTTGGTCTTGATTTACTCAGATAAATATTCGCTATTTTTCTAAACTGGTGGGGAGTGTTTCTGTGGTGTTTTTACGTGGTTACTTTAATTAAAGTGTTGCCCAAATACTTCACACATTGCCTCTTAAATTAAGCCAGACTGCTCTGTGGCAAGCTACCAGAGGATGAGCACAGATTAATTTAGGTTGTGTATCTGGCTCACAATGTCTAGGATTGTGGTCCCTACTTGGACAGGGTGCATACCTTTGCCAACTTGAGACTTAATTTCTAACAACCAATGAAATCTGAATTATATGGAAATCATCCTTCCAGGAATATTTTTTTTGATTAGTTACCCAGTTTTATAGGGGAATATTGGGTTGCCCTATTTTGTTTAAATACTTTTAGAAATATAGTTTTTTACTTTAATAACCATTTGGTGCCTGCCGCCTGTATTCTGGGTCACATAACTAGATGTAGCTAACAGTTGGTCTTTCTATATTACTCCAAGACAGTGAGACAAAGGGGGAATAGGTTTTGGCAGGCTAGGTAACTCTGACATGGTAGGGGTGCGGATCTGTCACCTACAACACTTGCACAGCACAAAGGGTATGCCTCAGCACACTCACAAAGAGTTTCACACTAGTCATTATTGCCCCCGAACATGATGGGGTCAAACAATTCCAGGCACCTCTGTAGGGGGAGGAATACTATATGCTTCTCCTACTACAGAGTGGGCACCAGGTATAAACACTGGACCCTCAGACTCAAACCTTCAGATCACTTCTGGACCTGTGGACTCTGTCAGAAAGGTCTACCCACCTATGAACTCTGCCCTTCTGACGTGCTTACTGACTAAGGACTGCTTTGCTGCCAAGGCCTGCTGTTGCTGCACTAGGACCCTTCTGTTGGTGTGAGCTGCCCAGCCAAATCTAGCCTGCCTGTTTGGAATCAGAATTCCAGTAACTCTTCAAGAGTCAGTTGACTGGTCCCCTGTTTAAAGCCACAGGAACATAACAGGCTTTTTCTACGTTGATGTATCTCCAAACAACTCGAAGCAATGGAAATCAGTCTGCCATCAACTGCAGCCCAGTGGGATGCAACTCGTCCTCGACACTGATGCATCTCATTGCAAGTCCTCACAAGTACTGTGTATTTTTCAACGCCTACTCATCTTAACACCAATACTGGTGCAGCACGTCACATCTCACCCCCTGTGCTCACACATCACAGTGCAAGTCTCTGCAAGCCCCACATTGCAAATGGCCGCAATGCCCCAGGAGCTGAATCAGCAATGAAGCAAGACCTCACATCGCAGCCCCTCATCGATGGTCACTGGCTCTGCCACTGAGCGACGTATCTCGATGTGGGACCTTGCATCCCAGCTCCTCGTCAATGCATCCTTGACACTAGCGCACATATCTTGACACATGTACTTCGAACCTCATTGCCCAGGCCCATAATGTACTTTCTTAGTGGACTGAACTCAGTCCTGTAACTGGCCAGTGGTCCATCACGGTCAGCCTGAACTTGTGTCTTGGACCCTGTCTACCGTGACCGATAACCACAGTTGGTGCTTTTTCCTTCTTATCGCTTGCTTTTTACAAAGCCTATAAAATTGCATCTCTCCGTTTCTACTAATTAGATTTTTGTTGATTTGGTGTCAAATTCTTTTTTTAATACTTTTATTCTAAATTGGTGTGGGATTTTTCTTGTGTTGTGGTTTCACTTTATTACTGTTTGAAGTGCTGCATAAATACTTTACACATTTCCTCTGAGTTAAGCCTGTCTGCTTTTGCGCCAAGCTACCAGAGTGTAAAGCACAGGTTAATTTGGGGGTTATGTTTGTGTTTCACCCTGACAAGAATTGAGGTTGCTGCTTAGTTAGGTTTTCACAGTTGTCAACCAGTAACCCAATTTCCTACACTTATTATCTGTTTTATACAGCTCTTGACCCAAACTTCTATTTTATAATTATTATTATTATTATTACTAATGTTCATATTAAGATTTTATACAACTACTGTTTGTGAGCACCTTAAATCACACATGGTATTATTACCTAATTCAAGGATAAAGTGTACTGACTCCGAAAGATGGAAGGTCGAGTTTGCCTTCCACAGATACATCTGAACGTTGCAGAGGAAAGAAACACACACACAGTCAAACAACGGAGAGTCATGTGTGCGTAAAAGTGTCATGACTTTCTGACCACATGTATACAGATTCTGATATGTAATGATTCATTCATAGAAATTCACCGCCCACATGAATACAAAAAACAATACACGTAGAGTTATACCGAATTGAATCCTGCAATTGCCTGAATCTTTATGATGAAGCTGGTCCTCTGTATTGCACACAACAATGTATACACTCCATCATCACCGTAAGTTCCAATAATACTTCCAATCAGTTATTATTTAATTGCGCTTCAATTCATTAAAGGAAAATTACCCCCACATGCATCAATCTAGGATTTTGCATTTCTTAAATAGCGAAAATTAAGGAATCGCTATTTAGGAAATGCAAAATGCTATGCATCAAGAAATCCTAAAAGTTTTTAGGATTTCTTAATTTTCGGAAATTGCGATTCCTTAATTGCGAAGTGTAATTAAGGAATGGCATTACATTGATTCCTATGGGCCTAGAGGCCCATAGGAATCAATGTAGTCAATTGGAACGCAGTAGCAAATTGCGAGTGGCACTTAGAAAATTTCATGGGTGCAGGGGGGGGTCCAAAGGACCCCCCCCTGCACCCCTGAAATGCAATTGAAAGTGCATGTTTCACACACACATGTCCTAAGGACATGTGTGTCTGTAACTGGACAGTTTAAAAAATGCATTTTCAAGCATTTTTAAACAATTTCGCAAATAACCACGAGGTTGAACCTCGTGGTAATTTGCACTTCCAATTTGAATAATCGCATTTTTTTTTTTAATGATGCATTGCTTTTAAGGAATTGCAAATTTGCAATTCCTTAAAAGCAATCGCATTTTTGGAATTCGGTAAAAATACTGAATTACTCAAAAATGCTTGATGCATCCCAAACACATATTTAGGAAGTGCAAACGGCCGAATTTACCGATTCGCACCGTTTGCACTTCCTAAATAGGTTGATGCATGTGCCCCTTAGAATCGTATTTTTCTTCTCTACTTCCTGATTCTTCCCTTTTCCTAGTTTCTCTGCTGATGAGTTTGATTTTCCTCTCATTTTATCTCTAAAAATAACCTTGTTTATACCTGTTTCTCTTCCTCTAAATCTTGTTGCTATTGTCTTAATGAAACTGACAGTCTCATGTTGGAAAAATTAGTGAATATGAGTTTTTACTCCTAGAAATCTGCTTATTAAAGTTTCAATATGAAATAAGACACAACATGGTTTCAGAGTCACTTCCGCGGTGCTTATACATAGTGTCTCACATTAGTAATCAGCACAATAGGAATGCAACAATGTTGGATTAAGGACAGATGTTGTGGAAGACATTACAGGTGTGGACAACCAACAAATGTACAATTCCAAGAACAATTAATAACAAAACTAAGAAAGTAACAAGTACCAATTCAGTATGCAGCCACGGCAGGACCAAGCCCATTGCATTCCACCTGAGGGCGTGAGTCATAACCATCCCAAGGTCGAGCAGTGAAAAAGCCCAGCACAACATTCCCAGTCACATTGAAGAGTGAACCTCTTATTCAAAGAGCTGCAGTGCGCTGAGCTTGGGCGGGGTGTAGCAGGTGTGCTCATTTCGGGCCAGATAATCAATCAACAGTTGCCAGACATGTGTGAACAGTTTATCAGTGTGAGCCAGTTTGTGAGATAGTTGCTCCATTGCTAACAAGTTCTATCGACGCGTGGACTAGAGGGCTATGGGAGGGGCCGTGGGTTTCCTCCAATCGTGGACTCTGATTCTGAACTGTTTCGCAGCGCCTAGCATAGGGTTAATAAGCTGCCAGTCTGCATGTGTCATAGTCTCAAGCATAAGGAGATGTATGCCTAGTATAACAGTGAGATAGCATGCAGGAATTGGGAAACCAACGTATTTTATGCGCCCAAGAACCTCCTTCCAATATGTGATGATGAGGAGACAAGACCGCCAGATTTGGTGAAAGTCAATCCACATCACTAGCAGGAAGTAGGTATAGTGAGGGACATTACAAGTAGGCGCTTTGGTGTAGGACCATCATTTTATAAGCTGTCTCTTATTGGGGTATACTCACCAGAGTGTTAACCATTGTTTTTGTGAGATACCCTCAGTGATGCTAGAGGGCCACTGCGTTCGGCAAGAGGGCGTTGAGTGCTGGATGACTTTATACATTTTGGACATGAGCCCTTGAAGACCCTAACTAGCTTCTCAAAGGGTGTGAGAGCCCATGTGGCTCCATGAGCATTAAGGATTAATGCACCCAATGATGGAGTCGTCAATATTGCAGGTGGTATGTTTCAGGAATCCTGAAGTCTAGTTTGCATTGCTAAAAGGGTTAGACTCCCTTGATTCCAAGGTACAAAATGTGTGGGGTTGAAGGGATGGGGTAAAATCAGGGTTTCTGACATTTGGGGGGAGTGTGAGATGGGAAGGTAGTGAGATCCCTCTTAAGAGTTAATTTATCTCAGATCTTGAGGACCATTCTGTTTGGGGTAGCAATAAGCATGGGTTTGGGCTGGGCCTCCTTGGGGAGCCAGGCTAAGTCCCACAAGGGACGACACGCCACTGCACAGTTCAGATGAAACCAGTGTTTGCCGCTTTTACCAATGACCAATTCAGAAATAAATCATATGAGCTAAATGTCCAGATAGGAATCATTCATAATATAAATTTCACATTTATCAGTGTCATAACTATGATCACTTAATTAGAAAAGGTAACCGAGGGGTTTCAGAAACGACAATATTGAATAGTATCAAAAATATATATTTATTTTTTGATTCTCAGTCATTGAATTTTTTGTATTTTTCAATTTTTTCCAGAAATCAAAAATCTGGCAACATTAGACCACCAAAACCATATATCACAAATCATATGGTGGCAAACAAACACCTTTACCACATAGTGTGGACACAATAAAGGGACCACATGCACATTATTATATATGCAGCCTAATTCACAAATATTGTTTCAAGTGAATTATACAGTATGGTTGTATAAAAGGTGTTTTAGGCGTCGACGTTTCGGTCCATGTTGGTCAACAAGATCCGTAGGACCATCTTCAGGACAGAAAAAGTTGCACAGAGGTATCTAATACAAACATAACAACAATATAACAACATCAGTGAAACCCTAGGGTACACGGAGATTTAATGCAGCTCAATACAGAGAACAAAGTGACAATACACTACACTAAGACATGACTAGGTATGGCATGCACCGTCAAACAACCACCAGGTGCGTGTCAACCAGCACACATATACAAATGTGCCAAAGAAAGGACCACGTGACTAGTGCCAGCAGGACTGCGTTACTACAATACCAGTGCAGTTCAAAGTTCTACCTTATTGATGCATACACTTAAAAGTAAGTAGACCCAAATACCATGAGTGCGCTGATAAGTATAACCTGTTTGGTGTAAAGTACTTACACAAGACCAAAACGCCTCATAGGTCGTTCTGTGAATAAATAAATAAGTAAATGCATAACGCTGCGTGAGCTGAAAATTTCTCCCTCAGTTCAACACCCAAACGTGCATGAACGTAAAATAACTTACATTCTGACGGCCGCCCGAAACTCTGAAACTCTAAAAGACAAACGAGTCCATAATCAGGAACCTGCACACGCTAGCAGTGCCATTAATTCAATATTATCGTGCCTCAAACTTACTAGGATGACCAAGGAACGCCGGCTCTAAGGAGTCCGTGTGTCTTCTCCGAGTAAAATCGCGGAAGCCATCAGCTTCCGCATACAGCGTAAATAACGTTAGGCGTCATGACGTCACTCTGCCAGTGAACTCGGCGGCCATCTTAGAGTGGTCTCGGAGGCCCATCATAACAAACCAGTAAATAAACTTTACAACATATACGCAGACTCGTACAACTAGACCAAAATTCAGGGTACAACAAGAAACATACAAAAACGTCCAATGTTATAGTCAGAATCATAATATTGATTATTAATTATCACATACAGCCGTATGTGATAGTCCAGACTCGAAAGACACTTACACTAAGGTAGCCAATGAATGCCATTCAATAAGAGTATTCAGCCCGTTCTCTACTGTATCACATAACCAAATCAGTTTGTTCTCTCTTTGAGCAAGCAGTTTTTCCACATTTGGTCGTCTCCTTGTACCCTTTACACACTCAATAACAAACCATTTCATATCAGTGGGAGCATGTGACATGTTATTAAAATGCTCAACCAATGGCGCAGTTTGAATTTTGCATCTAATGCGAGACTGATGTTGAGTTATCCGTTTCCTTATTTCCTGTGTTGTTTTTCCTAGGTAATTAAGGCCACAAGGACACTGGATACAGTAGACCACATTTTTGGTCATGCAATTAGAATGATGTTTAAGCGTCATCTGTCTCCCATTAATGCAGCAGGTTTTAGTTATTTGTGTGGTAGCACAAGCTGTGCATCCACCACAGGGAAAGTGTCCGATAATGGGTGCCAAGCCCCATATGCTGGTTAGGGTGTTGATCATATGGCACCCATTATCGGACACTTTCCCTGTGGTGCAGGTTCCTGATTATGGACTCGTTTGTCTTTTAGAGTTTCAGAGTTTCGGGCGGCCGCCAGAATGTAAGTTATTTTACGTTCATGCACGTTTGGGTGTTGAACTGAGGGAGAAATTTTCAGCTCACGCAGCGTTATTCATTTACTTATTTATTTATTCACAGAACGACCTATGAGGCGTTTTGGTCTTGTGTAAGTACTTTACACCAAACAGGTTATACTTATCAGCGCACTCATGGTATCATGGTATTTGGGTCTACTTACTTGCTACCCCAGACGAAATCAAGAAATGGACTGAACTAGGAGGGATCCAGACAGAATAGGGATGGATGACGAAGGGAAAAGCCACATGGTTTCTCCCCGACTCTATGGTTCAAGTTATTATTACCACAGCACATAGTCCTGCACATTTAGGAGAAAAAGGCATGTTAGACAGTATTCAAAACCTTTGGTTCAATAAACATTTACGAGCAGCAGCAAAACAGAAAGTGCGTACTTGCCTGATCTGTTGTCAGTTCAACCCAGGTAAAGGCATTCCCGTAGAGCAAGGTGGATTTCATCCTCCTGACCATCCTTTTGAAGTCCTCCAGATGGATTATATCCAAATGGACAGATGTAAAGGTTATAAGTATGTTTTAGTAGTGTGTGCACTAACCAGATGGACAGAAGCGTACCCAGTCCCAGATTATACTACAGCAAGCCTTGTAGAAAGCCATAATCAGACACTTAAAACGAAATTAGGGGTACGCCTATGCCTAAAATAGAATATCTGATGTTGACAATAACATGCTGACAGATTACCTAGCTTCCTTGATATCTGCACTACTCTCTCTTAATTCACAGGTTGCCACCGCCTTCCCTGACAACACCCAAGTCCAGGAGCCTGCCATAGTCCCTGGAGATGTTATCTATGAGCGGAACTTTGGACCGATCAAGCCCCCTTAAGCCGCATTGGAGGACGCCGAAGCTTGTGCTACACACCACGAGGACTGCTATCCGGCTCGAAGGACGAAAAGGAAATTCTATGGACAATTTGGAACTTTCTCTTTGCCCAAATCTTTGATAACACCCAAAAGACTGCCTTGAAACCAGTGACTCAAAACCCCCTTTTCGAGAAAAACTCTGCATCAGGAGTATTAATCCAAGTTACGGTCTAGCAAGTCAGACAGTTTAATTGTTTAAGTCCTCCCCTAGGTGAATCGGTTAAACCTGATTCTGACATGTTCCCGCTAGACCCCGATAGAGAGAGAGATAGACAGAAACAAGTATACTGTTACACTTGTACTATCCTATATTCAAGCGTACACATTCTTCTTCAAATGTCACTGTCGAGCACACTTTCAGTGAATTGCCCCCGCATGAATTGTCATACAGACTTGCGCTGCGCAACAATACATTCATTAGTATGTTACACCATTCCCATCAGACCAGCAATGCTACCAATTGTTGGATATGTGGCCGACTCCCTCCCTATCAGAAGTACAAGGGAGTTCTGCCCCTCTTTCTGTACCCGTTCACACACAATGGCACCTGTGGTGCATGGTTTAGTCTAATTAATTCCGTAGATTCTGATTCCATAGTTTACCAAGGCAATCGGGTATGGGGAAATCTGAACACTGTTCTGCACAAAGTATGTTTCCCTGACAAGGAGGGTCTTCCCAAAGGGACAGGGACCGATCTAGAAAACGAAGTATAAGGATTAGGTAACTTTACACTTAACCTCATGATTCTGAATGTTCAGTCCGAAGCCGAATCAGTCCTGCCCTTTATGTCAGTATTACCAGTTAAGGGTGAATTATGTGTCAGAAAGAATGGTTCAGTACACCTAGGTCATAGCGAATGTACCACTGTAATCGAATTCAGTGATAATGGCAAGTCTACTTTCAAAGCTTCCAAGCATTCCTACTTTGTTTGCGGTCATGTCGCATATGTACGTTTACCTCTAGATTGGGATGGAACTTGTTACATTGCATTCCTTCTGCCACCAGTATTTCTAGCTCCACCTGATTACCATAGAAATTCCCGACTCATACAGACTCGACCCAAGAGAGAACTCCCGATTGTTGACCAGACTGAAACAGCATGGGAGCAATACACAGACTTTAATAGAGGATTCTTCTTCTTCATAGGTCCTATCCAGAATAGTATACTCATTCGTAGATTGACCAGAACTCTCGAAGCAGTAGTGAACGAAACTACTTCTGCCCTAGGTAACTTAACACAGGAACAGCCTGCGTTTCCTGTTCAGAGTCACGTTCTGCATCCCGCTTGAGAAAGGATGAGCAAATGATGTTATATGAACAGATAGATGGATTAATGAACATTGATATATCATGAAGGGTCCCGTAGGGAACAAGGAGGGAATGAGGAAATATAAATTTTATGGTCAAGTTATGTTCCCTATCGTAGACCCCAACGTCTCCATGTACGAGTTAAAGTGCATGTAACTTCCCTCCTGTGCCAGCTATGAAGACGCAAATACATTTGCGTCCACCGTTAACATGTCTTCTTTCAGATCCACCATGAATAGATTGATTATTCAGTTCCTAAGTATGCCGTGCCACCGTCTTTATGTGGTACACTCTCATGTTTTCCTAGCCTGCAGAGCTAGGCCCTGATTTCTGACATCAAGCTCATTTCTGTTTTCTGCCTCTGACCACGGTTGCCTGCCTGCACCGTAACCTTTATCCTACTCCCTGTGCGGCGCGGGGCCTGGCTCAGTCCGGCCTGCCTGCCAAGATGGTATTTTGCCTTTATGTTATCAGTTCTGCTCCGTGAATCCACATTCCTAGCTAACGAGTAGGATAAACATATCCTGCCTGCAATAGATACAGTCCAGTCTTTCCGTCTCCATGCAAGTGTATTACTGTACCAATTTCCATAGAAAACTCCAGTTACTTAAAGAAATATATGCATCTCCTAGCCTTAGTGACAAGTAACCTCTGTCCCGATAGCCTTTAGTTTCCAGCAACATGTACTCCAAACACAAGATACCAGATATGATTTAGGAACAAGTTGATCTGACTCACCAGACTTCTGTCTCTCCCCTCTAAGGCTAAATGTCAAGTCCCCTGCACCCTCCAGTTTACGTCAGTCACACGTCATGCTGCTGCGCACGCATCCTTGCTACAGATTCCTGCTGACACTGCAAGATTTCATTATGTATCCACCCACTTGTGACACTTTTATGTGACGTTTCTAGTACCCACCCCCGTGTACGCCCTAGTGCACGCCTTCTGATTACGTATTGCTACGCACATGTTTCCTATCTCGCTTCTCTCAGCTGTTACGCCTTCTGCATGAATGAACTATAAATATTGTACCTTGTTAATAAAGCATTGCTCTGTCCCTTCCTGAACCCCAGTGGTGAAAGGAACATGATATCCTGGTCCGGACCATACAATTCCATTTTATGGAATAAAACCCCTTAAAACTCAGATGCCACGGACTCTGTGTCTCTTATTTTGATTGAGCTATTTTATTGAATTTTACCGCATAGAAATTAAGTACTAGGTAATTTTATTTACCACAGTGTATGCATCAATAAGGTAGAACTTTGAACTGCACTGGTATTGTAGTAACGCAGTCCTGCTGGCACTAGTCACGTGGTCCTTTCTTTGGCACATTTGTATATGTGTGTTGGTTGACACGCACCTGGTGGTTGTTTGACGGTGCATGCCATACCTAGTCATGTCTTAGTGTAGTGTATTGTCACTTTGTTCTCTGTATTGAGCTACATTAAATCTCCGTGTACCCTAGGGTTTCACTGATGTTGTTATATTGTTGTTATGTTTGTATTAGATACCTCTGTGCAACTTTTTCTGTCCTGAAGATGGTCCTACAGATCTTGTTGACCAACATGGACCGAAACATCGACGCCTAAAACACCTTTTATACAACCATACTGTATAATTCACTTGAAACAATATTTGTGAATTAGGCTGCATATATAATAATGTGCATGTGGTCCCTTTATTGTGTCCACACTATGTGGTAAAGGTGTTTGTTTGCCACCATATGATTTGTGATATATGGTTTTGGTGGTCTAATGTTGCCAGATGTTTGATTTCTGGAAAAAATTGAAAAATACAAAAAATTCAATGACTGAGAATCAAAAAATAAATATATATTTTTGATACTATTCAATATTGTCGTTTCTGAAACCCCTCGGTTACCTTTTCTAATTGAGTGATCATAGTTATGACACTGATAAATGTGAAATTTATATTATGAATGATTCCTACCTGGACATTTAGCTCATATGATTCATATTACCCAGTCTTGGTGGGACTATTGGGTGGCTCTGTTCTAGTACAATTCAGAAATAAAGCACAGATGGGCCGCTCAGTTATATTAGAGTAGGTTAGGGTAGGCCAGTTCCCCCATTGCTAGAAAGCATTAGTAAACAGTTGGCGATTCGGCGCCTTTTACCTAAAACTCGTAGATCCCGTTGTAGGTGCATGATGTTGTCAGCGGGGTTGGCTGTGGGTAGGGTTTAGAAAAGGTAAAGTGTTCTTGGGAGGACTTTACTTTGTATAACATTAATGCGACCCAGCAGTGACATTTGTAGTCGCTTCCAGCCACGGAGATCTTCTTAGTTAGATCACTGGTAGTCCAGCTAATGGCTTGCGTCCAGGAATGCAGGAATGTTAGGTTAGGACTTAAGTATCATATTGGCGAACACCCATCGCAACGAAGTGATTAGTTCGCGAGCACAATCCAACGCAATTACCACATCTCAGTAACCTTTACATCGCAAGGCACACCAACGCTTCGAATTTTACATCGTAAGGGATAGCAACGTAAGCATCAACAACGCAACTTTACTTTGCCATGTAAACATTCACAACGCAATATGCTATTTTGACTGACCTTTGAAAAGTGGAAAGAAGCGCAATGTTACATTGCAGTGCGATGTCATGAACGTTTTTATCAACATGAACTTTCGAGTGACATCGCAAAAAAGAAAGACAAGGGCGAGGTTGAAATTTGGAATTTTCACGCAATGTCACTCAAAGGTTTCTATCAACATGAACGTTTGAGTGATTGAAATTTGACATTTTCAGTGCGATGTCTTTTGAGTGATTGTAATTTGACATTTGATGTCACTCAAGCGTTTATATTCAGTCAGTCAGTCAGTCAAAAATGTACTTTATTTGGTTTATCACAACCATAAAGCATACATGTACAAAATTTCAGTTAAATAGCAGAAGATAAAAATTCATTTACTTAAAATATATTTTCTCGTTCCTTATTATAAAACATTATTTTCCAGACCCTGTCTCTAGTCTGTTTCAGCTTTTAAAAACATAGGGGCATATTATCAAGCCTGTGCGCTAAAATTATCGCCGCTTTATCGGCCGAAAACGACCGATAAAGCGGCGATAATGGGCTTGATAATATGCTCTGTGGAATTCCAATCGAAGCCCATGTTAGATGTCTTCACATCTAACATGTGCTTCGATTGGAATTCCATAGAGCATATTATCAAGCCCATTATCGCCGCTTTATCGGCCGTTTTCGGCCGATAAAGCGGCGATAATTTTAGCGCACAGGCTTGATAATATGCCCCTGAGTCTCTACAAATTTCATGAATTTTACCCCGCGGCATATTAGGATGTTTGAACCTGCTCCCATCCAGCTGGTAACTGCTTGCCTGCAGGTGCGGATCTGCAACATATTTAAAATTGGTTTCAGTAAAGTTCTTCTCTCGTCTTTGGTGGACTCGCATGTACACAGGAGATGGCACAAAGTTTCTGTGTGGTAATCACATAGTCTACATCTTGGTCCCTGGTGTGTGTCTTTCCATGACGGGATCAAATCTTTTGAAAAATGATCACCCATTCTGAAAGCCATGAATTTCATTTTTAAGGATAGCCGGAAGTGTGCCACGAGGTAGGGTTGTGGTTTTAATCGTTTATAAGAGTTTAAAACGGTCCATGCGTGTCGCCGTTTGGCCAAAGTCTTTTTATCTTCTATCAATGGTAGAGCTTTTGCATTTAGCTTGCAAATCTTTTTAAAGGATGATTCTTCTAGTTGACTATTCCAGATCTCCTCTACTTTGAGGGTTTCTAGTGATGCTCCCAGATCATCACCCCATGAAATGGGTTCCTGTTGGTCATATTGTTTTTTGATTTCTTGCCAACATAGGTTATTTAATGAACCCAGTTCCGCGGATCTCAATTTCCAGCACCATTTCACTAGGACTGCTTTCCTTTGATATATTTGATTTTGCAAGCCAAATTCCAGCCTTATTTGTGCCGGGGCTGATCCTTTGTAAAGGTAAAACACAAATTTATATATTTTTGTCTGGAGGGTGTTTAAGATGGCTGCCTCTTTCCCATGCCATATTTCCAGTCCATAGGAGAGGGATGGTAATTCTTGGGCTGCCATTACTTTTAGCAGATGGTCGTATGATGGGCATTGCAATTTTTTTTGGAGGGTTCTGTACGCAAAGCTCAGTGATTGTGCTTTTGCAGCGATGTTTCTTTTTTGATCTAGAAGGGACATATTTTTACTTATTGTGACCCCCAGATATTTATAAGCAGTTGTTTCCTCGATGTGTTTGTCCTTTGTGTACCACTTGAAAGATCGTCTGCTTGTGCCCGCCAATCTCACCACTTTTGTTTTTTGGTGTTTAATTCCAGACCTTCTCTGTCGAAATAGTCCGTTAATTCGGATATTGTTCTTTGGAGACCTATCGGTGTTTGACTTAAAACTACAATATCATCCGCATATTGTAGAAACTGGATGCTTTCGTTGGCCAATTTTGGTGGGTGTCCGTTCACGTTCTGAAGTTGGTCTTTCAAATCTGCCAGATATATGTTAAAAAGGCTTGGAGAGAGCACGCAGCCCTGTTTGAGGCCGTTTCTTATTTTTAATTCTGCGGATATTCTTCTCCCATCTCCCAGCTTTACTTTTGCCCATGTTCCGCTATATAATGCTATTATTGTTTCAATTAATGCCGGCGGAAGACCCCAAAGATCCAGTTTTTTCCATAGGCGTTGTCTTGGCACTCGGTCGAAGGCGGATTTCAGGTCTATATAGCAGGCTATTAATCCGGTCTTCCTTTTTCCCGCTCCTTCGATTAGTAATGACAATGCTGAAAGATTGGTTATGCAGCCCATGCCTTTCATAAAGCCCGTTTGGAATTTGGGTACTATTTTATTTTCGTTTATCCATTGTCGGAGGAGAATCAATATACAAGATGCAAAGAGCTTTGCCTCTACGTCAATTAAAGCTATTAATCTATAGTTCCCGGGTTCCATTCTGCATCCATTTTTGTGTATTGGGTGGAAGATGTTGCCTTGCCAGGACTGTGGTATCTTTTTTTCTTTATAGACGTGATTGAATCAGGTATTTCGCCCAGGAGTCGGGGTTATATTTGAATAAGGCGTTTGGCATCCCATTTGGGCCTGCTGCTCCTTCCGCTTTCAGTTTTCTTATTAGGGCAGTTGTTTGTTTGACAGTTGTCAGAGGTGCCTGTTGCTCTCGGTGTGTACTTTCTTGCTGGTCATTTTTTCTTTGACCAAAATCTATTTCTTTTTGGTCTTGACTTTTTTTAAGGTTTTTATTTATTTCTTTATCATTTGGATTCCTATGGATGTTATATAGACTTTCGATATAAGCGGCCCATGTTGTTTCGCTTATTCCTATGTTATATTGTCTACCCGCTCCTATTGATAGTTTATTAATTATGTTCCAAAATTCTCCACTATTTGGTAGTTTACTTGTTCCTAATAGATTTTCCCAGATTTCCTCTGTGTGCGATGTTTTCGCTTTTCTGCATTCCTCTTTATATTCTTTTCTCATTTTTTGTATATCGTTATTATCTACTTCTTTTCCTAACATCTTTTCTGCAGCCTTTATTCTTAATTTTTTCGCGATTTCCCTTTTTTTATATCTTAGTTTAGTGTTGTACCACGGCTCTTTGTTAGCTTTATGTCCATAATTTGCTGGTGTGTTTACCGAGAATTTTCCTAGCACAAATTTATGTAAGTTCCCCCATTTTGTTGTGGGTGATTGATTTTTGATGGACTTCATATCATTTTCATGTTCAAGTACTGAGTCCATTATCTCCTTTTTTATGGGACCCTTACATTTGATTTTCTTCAATTTGTGTATTTCCGGAATTGCGGTGAGAAATTCTATTTGTGTTTTCTCTTCGATGTTTTTCCTCAATATGGTCTCTTGTGGGAAGTGATCACTCTCCGGTCGAGTTCGTATTTCAAAATGGTCTACGTTCTTTTTTAGTTCATTACTTGTTAGGGTAAAATCTAGTGTGGAGTTGTTTTTTCCACGAGAAGGTGGTTTTTGCGGGTTGATCTCCCTTAATATTTCCATTTAGGATTGTTAATCCTAGGGATTCCAGTTCACACCATATCTTATGGATTTTATTCTTGTCCTGCTTGGCTTTTATTATATTGCTGTTGAAATCACCGGCGATAAATATCTTGTGAGATTGATGAGTTTTGTGTAAGGTTTTTATCAAATTTATTAGTGTTAGAGCTTTTTTAATTTTTGTGACCTTATCTGGATGGATATATATGTTTATAATTAGTAGTTTCCATCCTGGACTTTCTTTGCTTGCTTTTGTCTCTACTTTGATCACTTGTATCCAGTTCTCCCCTGAATCGAGCAGTTCGGTTTTCCAATTTAGATCATTTGTTATAAAAGTTGACAGGCCTCCCCTTGGGTGTCCGTACTTTGCAAGTTTTTCTGCCATTACATGATATTCCTCATATCCCATAATTTTCCTCGGGATTACGTTCCATGTTTCCTGGAGTAGTATTATTTCAAAATTACTCAGGTAGTCTATTGTCTCTTGATCTTGGGACATTTCTTTAAAACCATGTACGTTCCACGAGCAAATTTTTCTTTTTCTTTCTGATTTTGGGGTTAAATTGGAGTTTTGTCTCTGGTTATTTTGGACTAATTTACCTACATCAGGATCGATGAGAGTTTAGTACCTGTGCTAACCAAGACCAACCATTATGTTCCTTCAACCCCTGATACTGCTGCTCTATTTTTCTGCTATTCAGGTCTTGTTCGGTGGTTGATTTATTTCTTGCTCTCTTCAAGATTGTGTGTGTATTTTTGTTTGAGTTGTTAGGTTAAGGAATCTTATTGTTTAATAGGGGGAATGGATACTTTATTGGTGTTTGACGCTCTAAAGTTATTCCCCATTCTGTAAAATGTGTCCTAGTCGAGAAGATAAGCTCTGCTATTTCTTTTGAAGCCCAGGTGGTACTGCTTTTTTCCATATCCTTATGTTTGTTTCCTTGAATGAATTCTACTGATTTAAGGTCGCTTGTTGTTATTCCCCTTAATTTCGGTATCTCTTCGATTAATCTCAGAATATTTCCCCGGTTCAGCGTGTCCGATTTACCTTTTGTTTGATATTCCGGCTTGAACAGTAATTTGCATTCTGTTTCCGTGCTTGCTGTTTCGAGATATCGTGTTTGATAAACTCTCCTTTTTCCCTCTGTTGGGTCAAATCGAACGTGAGGTATTTGATCGTTCCGGTAAACCATGGCTGTTGGTTCCGAACGGATAGAATTTACCGAGGATCTTTCTTTTAAAAGTTTTTTTGCTTCTCGATCTGTTTGTACATTGCTTGTGTTTTGTCCTAATTTGTCTTTTGGCTGAATTTTGTGATAGTCTCTGCAAGTTCTTCCTTTATTTCCTACCGTGATGATTAAACATGTATTTGGTTCCCTCGCTTGGTCTACCTGTATTTTTTTAATTTGCTCTTTTTCCGTTTTGTTCTGGTTATGTGGTGATTTTCCTCCTATCTGCCATTTTGGACCTTTTTGAGCCGATGTTTCATACTCCCTTTTTAGTGTTAATGCGTTTTCCTGTGTTTTTTGTTGTTCTATGGCCTCACTATGGTTTGTTTTTGCTATCTCACTTGCATCATTAACTTTGTTTGTTTTTGATTTTTCCTCGTCTTTTGTTTTTCCTTGTATGCTTAATGGTATTTTGTTCTGCTCTGGAAATTTTGAGTATTCCTCGGCTTCTTCTGTGTTTTTTTCTTGATTACCATCTTCTTTAGTAGAAGTATCTGTGGTCTGATCAATTGGGGCCTCTTTCTTCTTTTTGTTCGAAAATGGCAAAGAGTTGTTTTACCTGCTTGCTTTTAGTAGCATTTTTTCTTGCCTTCCTTGCCCGTTTCCGCTGTCTTTTGGTTAGGGGTTCTACCGTGCCTGATGAACCCATTGTTTTGTTTTCGTCTAGTCCTCTCTTTGTTGGCTCATTTTCTTCTGTGTCGTTTTGGATTTTTTCTTCTTTGACAGTATGGATTGTTCTATTCTGTTTTCCAATTTTTTTGGCCTCATCGTTAGGATTGTCACCTTTATTGGTTTTTGAATATGTTACTACTAGTATTTCTTTCAAAATGTCTGGTAGGGATGCCAGTTTGTCTATTATGTCCTTACAGACGCAATTTTGTTCCATTGATTTCGCTTTCCATTGTTTTTCTTCCTCCTTTTCTTTTGTGAGGTGTAGCGAAATTTTGTCCAATTTCGAATTTATTCCCGATATATGAGTTGCAATTAGGTTCATCAGGTCTACCTGCACGTCGAGTTTGTTTGATTGAAAGTTCAGCGCGTTGATTGCTTGTTGTAAGCTTTTTAGGAGAACATCCCCCCAGAGTGCGGATTTTACTTCAGTTTGTTGCATCCGTACCCCTGTTGTCCTGTTTAAACTTCCTGAGGAAGAGATAGTTATAGGGTGTTCTTCTTTTGTCGTATCTTTCGCTGCGTTGGAAGCCTGGCGCTTACTAGTCGGTTGTCTAATTGAGCTTGATGTAAGGATTATTGGAGAAGATGTTGGCTTCCTTTTGTATCCATTTACTTTTCAATTTCCAAAGCTTTCAGAATGTTCCAATTTTCTCAATTTTTCGTGACTCTGTTGCATTGGTTCGGCTTCCTTATGTATGTTTTCTTCGAGCATTCTCCGAAGTTCTGTTTCTTCGAAGATTGAGAAGGATTTGGACCACTCAATCTTTTGTGCGTTTTTGTGCAAATTTGTTTGAGATCCTAAATTGCTTTGATTGATGAGTACTAGGCTGTTTTCGTTGACCTCATCAGATGTTTTGTTTGGCGCAGTGCTTAATTTGTAAAATATGAAGTGCAGGTGCTCAATGTTTTTTCAGAGGCCACACCCACTTCCTCCCTGGCTCCACCCACTTCCTCTACCTAATTACTCTATTGGCTCCGCCCACATCATCAACTGGCACTGCTGAAAGTCTGATGTAATACCCAATCTGAATTTCAGCAAGGGAGCCTTCCCGCAAGTAGGGATTTGATAGGAGGTCCCCCTGCCCTATGAACATTTTGAAAAAGATTAAATAAAAAGTGCATTTAAAGCACAATTTTAGAATAAATTAGCTAAAACTACTAATGCATTTAAAAGGGACACATGAAAAATGTGACCCACTACAAGGCGCTCCAGGGCCATAAATAACATTGGGAGTGCAAAAAGTGTGTTTCACTGCTCCGGACATCCTAACTTGTGGGCCAGTATCACTTGTGCATGGCATCCTATAACATCGAACACAACACACGCACAACAAGTAACACACACATACAAACATGCACAACGCATGGAATGTTGTTTTCAGGACTTCAGATTCATCGTGAGCAGCAGAACTTCACATGACTGATCTTCTAAGTGTGTATTCACATCTCACAGGTACAGGCCTGCCACTGTAATTCATCAATCATGGTACGCTGCCATTTCCACACTCGAGGCAGAAACCAGTAAGCTCACGATAGGGACAGTACGCTTGCTGTACCCCTCCCGATTCAGGACCGGGTCCAGAACCTTTAATAATACAAAGATTGTTCCTCAGACAATTTACACACATAGGATTAGTGTGTGTCATGACAAAAGTCAGACAGCTTGGATCACAGGAATGCAGGTCGGGCATGCAGAGCTGGCATGGCACACGGACAATCATGCATATTACACTTTTCTCCGAACAATGCCATTTTTTTAAAACGTAATTAGTGTATTTGATTCATATATCTTTTTCACTGGGTTGAATAGTGTGTGCTTTAAAAGTAGTCAATCAAAAACAGTAGGAAAATACTGTCACATTAACACCTATTTGCCCTGTGCAAAGCAGTTTAAAATCCTAAATTTTGCCACAAAGATCCCTGAACATATGAAGGTCATAGGCACACAGCCTGCTTAACTTGCACAAGGGCTAATGGAAGAGATGCAGCTGACCCTGCCTTTTCTAGAACTCCAAACGGAAACAGTGCTACAGATAACAGTTGTTTTTGTCCCTGAATTTTAGGAAGTTAAATGAGCACGGAAAGAATGTAATTGTTTCACTGCATCTTCTCACCAGGACAGGCTTCTGAAGCACCTTCTTGCATGGTATTTGCATTTTCTAAAAAATGAAATCCACTGAAAGGGAGGCCGTGAAAAGGTGCTCCCTCCCTCCGTTTGCAGAGCTGAGCCTCCCCTGTGTGAACTTTGACCTCGTCACCTGTATATTCATGTTTCTGGTTCTAACAGTGTAATATACTTATACAGGGTTTCAGCGAGCCCCTACCCAATGTATCATTTCCTATTGTGTCATGATTCACATTTTTGCCTACTCAGTGCTCATAACTGCCAAGATTTCAGATTGCCAAGTGTGACATTTTCATAATTTTAGTGTAATTATGAGTGACATTCCAACGACTGTGACAGTTTCTCGCGAGCAAAAATTAAGCAATGAAGACAAGGAAAAAAATATCAGAAATTACACCCATTTGAGCAACGAGAAACTCTAAGGGCCCGTGACAGACATTCAATCATGACGCCCAGTGACAATACCAGACTATCACAATTTCAGGGATAGTAGCATAGTTATGCTGGCTAAAAATGCACAGGTTAAGAAACAACTCACAAAGAAGAGCTTATATACAACACGAAGGAATTATATACTTTTATAGTTTGAGAATCAGTGCCAGAATGATAAGCATAGTCGTATACAATATGCACACTTGTATAAAGGGTCAATTTGTATGGCAGCTTCCACAGAATATGATATCATATGTTACACTGGTACTAATAAGGCAAACACTTTCCAGAGACTGTTCGCATGTGTACACATGTCAAAATAATAAAATATCAGAAAATATACTGCATTACGCTACAGCCTTTTTTATGCATAATTTAGTCAACACTGCGGCATAATTTTGTCCTCCTGTGCTGCATAATTAATCCCAGTGGCCCCACAGCAAGCACCACATGTTAAAAGTGCTTGTGAATGAATCAGAGACTGTGAAGTTTGCGAACTTAGTTTGGTGTGTGTGCAAATCCTGCCTTGCCAATCCCTGGTAAATTGCAGCTACTACTTCTGAAACAAGGCAAATGGAGGTACCTGTGGGTGAGGCAGACTGTCCTCAAGGGCAGGGCCAGGCTTATCACTGGTGGTGCCCTGTGCATTAATGTTTGTTATTGCCCCCCCAATGACCACCTCTGCCATGGATTCCCTCACTACCACCCTTTAACAGTGCCCCTCAAGTCTCCATAACCACACTCACTCTCAGATGCATTTAATTTGATTTACAGCGCCACTCATACCAGTGTAGGGCGTTGGAGCACTTTACATCACACACATTACTCAGAGACAATCGATATGTGTGTAAATCATTGTATAGGAAATGTTGCATAAGACTAAGGACTACAAGGTGTAGGAGTCACATGACAACCCTACTAGTAGGCCCAGGCCGAATAGTTTAATAGTGATTGGTCTGGAGAAACACGAACTCAGAATTTAAAAAGTAATACCATGGTTGGGGGTTCTCTTTAATAATCAGAATTGATTTCTGTGCAAAATAACACTTTTTGCAACATTAGGTTAATCAAAGACTGGGGGGGGGGAAACATAACGCCCTAATTTATACCATGCAGTTTGTATGCAACTCTTAGGTGAAAGTGAATAGCTCACTGTTCTGTGTTAGGATTTTAACTTATAAACTGCAAGTAACAAAAGGATCTCTCTGACAAAAGCAGTAGCCCACTGACCTATTTACATTATGTGCAATTTGTGATCTGCATGGTACATGTTCCTTTGTAGCAGGCACGTTGACCCTCTGAGCTACCTTTCCATGAATCAAACCTTCCACTAGACAAAAGTATCTCTCTCTAGGAAGAACATTAAACACCAGAGTCATTATGAAATTTTTATTGTTGACGAAAATTGCTGGAGGCCAGGAAGGAGGCAGCAAGCGCTTATAAAACCTAAATATACTTGCAAACATAATGCCTCCACCCAACGTCAGCACCCGATGCGGTCACACCGATTGCACTGCCCTAGAGCCGGCCCTTCTCAAGGGTCCTGTGACCACAGTGACAGTCATTGTTGTTCTAGGTTGTGCTGCTTCATATGCCTGCCGGCAAGACTGCAGGTAATCTTCAGTATGGATTGTGATGAACAAACCTTGAAGGTTAACCCACACTTGCCACTGCTAGAGTCCACCTGCTGGTGCTAAGACACCAGGGCTTCTAAGGACTTGCGAAGCCTTCTAAGGTCTAGCATGGGATTGTGCTCTCAGGAGAGTGGTCTGGTGGATTGGTTATTAACGCTGAACCTGGTTCCCCCGTTTCAAATTCAGCAGCTCTGGCCATTGTGCCACACCGTCTCCCCCACCAAACACCATACTGCCCCACTGAGAAAAACTCACACTGCCTTCAACTACAACCCAATTGCTGGCTGCTATAAAGACCTGGATGCGGCTCAATTTAAATGACACACTAGACAAGAGCAATATGCATCCTACAAAAAAAAGTAACAACATCCTGGAAAAAGCAAACACTCATAGGGAATGCAAAATTTAGCAAACCATGTGAAATGTAAGCAGGAACAACATGGTTACCTTAACGCTTTTACACTCACTATTCAGAAATCAGTGAGTGCTATTGCCTGAAAAGTTAAGGACATGACTACAGGGCCCTGAAAGGACCCATTTCAATGTCCATTGCTTATATCCTTACAAAACGTAAGCAGCAGTATGGTAAAAAGACCACATCCCTGTACGCAGAGCCGCAGTACACATTTTGTTTTCCAATCCACACATTGCAGTACCTCCAGGATTGGTGCACTAGTTGAAAGCCCAGGGTCAACAAAGACAAGAAAACAAAAATAGTGCTTCACTGGCAATCTCTGTAAAAGTGGCGCTAATGTGCTTGGGTGTGAATAAAATCAATCAAGCCAGTTAGCTACCACTCTGTCTTACTTTAGTTAGTTATTTTTTCATATTTTTAACCTTTTATTCCAGATGCTGCACTTTGGAATAAAAATGTCAGGAAAATTCCTCATTTCCAGCAAAAAAAATTTTTTTTAGATCCATTTCACTGGGGAGAAAATAAAAGAAAGGAGAGGAAAGAGAGTGAGAAGAACCCCGTCTTGGAGTCACGGTTTTCAGCAAGAGAAGAACTGCTAGACAGAAAGAGATGGAAGAAGGAAAGAGTGGAGGGGGGCAGCTGAAGCACCAGAGCAGAAGTGAACACGTTTTTTTCCTTCTCTGGGTGACTCACCCCTCTCAGTCATATCAGTCTTCCGACTGCGACCTGGAGTAAAGAGGGGAGGGCTGAGCAAATCCATGTACTCCCGACCATCGCGCTGGTTACTCAGGTCTCCGGGCCAAAAGTATTCCAGTGCAACTTTGGAGCACCGGCCCTGTCTGCTTTGTCCCGTCTGGCAGGCACACAGTTATTGTGCTCATCAAAAATTGCTCAACTAATTCCAGGCAGCCCCGGGGCCCGAGCACTGCACGCCCGGCACCAGTGGCAAGATTGCTCGGGCCTGGGGTGGCGCCGGACCTCTGACTCGGGTCAAGTGACCGTCACAAAGTGCAAGAAAAAAAGCAGCATGAGCTTCGGGTTGTTTATTAGATAATAAACTTACTGTGGTCATCGCTCAGTGACTGGTGGCACTGCCTTTTTCAAGAGGCCTGCTGCGCAGCTGAATAAAAGGGTCCACCTTGACATCGTGCTAACTGCTGCTACTCCTCCAATGCAGTGCGTGTGTGCAGGGGCGTGGTCCGCCAGCCATTGAAGGAAACAGTTTACGCACAGCATACGCTGCCCGCCGTGGCCCCTACCCCCATAGAACCAAATGCAGCCCAGTCAATGGCCCGCCCATCTGCAACATTGGAACCGAAAGCAAATATTTAAGGGATCTAATTATCGGGCTCACTGCGCTGTCTCAGCAGCGCTGCACGTCGTCATCAACAGTCGTCTTCATCACCAAAAGACTGGAGACTCTCTCAGACAGTAAGAGTGTAGAACAAGACTGCATGCAATAAGCCAGCAATTATAATTTATTTAATTTGACGACGCATGACGTGCAGACTGCAGTGATGTTGGTTGGCAATGTAGAGTAGACCCGGCCCTGTTAAAAAGGTGCCGGTGCTAAGCCCCGGAAAGCACCGGCACAAATTAAGCACTGGTTTGGCGTTAACATTGTTTGACTGAAAGGTGCATGAATTTGTGCCGAAGTTTTTATCAGCCAATTTTTTATTGTCGATTTTTCTTTGAGATTAGCGCCCAGACTTGTTTCCGATTCATTTCTCATTTTGCGTTTTTTACATGATGAAGTTAAACAAGTTGATTTTTTGGGACTTTTTGGGGTTTTTTCTTCATCGATTTTGGTATGTGTAACTGCCACTTGCTCTTTTAAGAACTGAAAGTTGTACTTCAATTTTTCACCCCCAAACTTAAAAGGTTCGGCCATGGGGATATGTGTCTGATCAGATTGTTCTTCACCGGTTTGCTCTTCTGACTTGCTTTTGTTCCCTTGTTCCTTTTTTCCTTTTACAGCCAACCTTCTTTTTGCTCTCTGTATTCGAGTCTGCCGGATTTTTCCTGACCGCATCGTCCAATATCTGCTATTTTACCTGAAAATTCTCACTTCCAGCTCGCATTTGCGTTGTCTTTCCCAAACCTCCCCAAGCCCGTCTGCCGCTTGTGCGACAGCTGCCATCGGGGGAAGTACACGTGGAAATAAAGACAGGAGTTAGGTGAATGGCTTGATGGTGAAAATGGTTCAGTATTTCTGCAAGGTGAACTCTGTTGGATATTGCGATAATCTTTTGCTGATGGTACTTTTCCTCAGATTGTTCCTCTAGCCCGACTCCCTTTATGGCATATCTGTCAGTTCCTCCAATTGTAAAATGCCCGTTCTCATGGGTTCCACTCTCCACCCCCTTTGCTCCAGTTCCAGAACCGATTTGGCTGTTTCAGCAAGCCCCACTGGACTTGAACCAAAAGCCTCTGCTTACCCCTCTTTTTCTGCTGGCCCCCTAGACCCTGCTCCTTACTTGCTCCTTACTTGTTTCAGCTCGAGTCCGTAGCTCACCCTCTGGGACTCTGCCTCTGCCTCTGCCTCTTGCGCTGGCTCTGGTTCTGGTTCCAGCTCTCAATGTTTCTCCGTGTTGCTGCTCCCTTTAGCTCCTCGTGATCCCTTGCAGCTCCTTCAGCTCCTCGCAGCTCGCAGCTCCAGATCGCGATTGGCTGCTCAGCTGACCTCAGCTGACCTCTCAAATTTCAATTTTCCGTTCGTTTCCTTGTTTTTGAAGACCTTGCGGTAAGTATGGGCGAATTTTGCGAATCTCGCGTTTGCGAATTTTGCGGATTTGCGAACTCGCAATCCGCAAAATCCGCGAATTCTTGCGAATTTGCGGATTTTTTTTGTGTTCGCAAGGATTTCTGCCAGTTCGCGAGGGTTTCGTACCAGTTCGCAATTGCGAACTTACATTTCAGCGCGCAACGGTCGCGAATTATGTTGTTTCTACGTCTGGTTCATCATCACAGGTTCCCAGCACCCTCTGTTTCACCACTGCAACCCTCTGTTACATCAAAGCCACCCTCTGGTTCATCATTACTGTAGATTATGGGGGGGAAAAGCAAGCACACCAGCCCTGCTTCAACTGAGATGAATTAATTTGGGGTTAGTTAATTATGTGTCACTGTTTTAAAATTCCAGTCTGGCACCTGCTTCCTTATCTGTAATTTTGCTTTCTGTTGCAGTGCTTTTTTTTCCCCAGGACCTTTGTGGCCTACTTGTAGCTATTCTATGAGCCTGCTGTGAGGGTCAGAGCAGGGTCATACAATTGTTGCAACTAGCAACTGAATTCTGGAGGGGCCCCAGTCAGGAAGCACTACCGGGAATTGTTACTAATGATGAGTTTGAACTCTTGCCCCTGCCGAGTGCTTTCAGTTTTGAAAAACTCGTTTTTCTGCAATTTCGCGGGGTTCGCGTGGCGCGAACACGCGTGAGATCGGATTCGGAAGCCGCAAATTTGTGCGAATATGCAATTTGTTTTTTTTGCGGCGTGTTAGTTGGCAAGGTTTTGTGCGTTTTTGCGAGTCGCTCGTAGCGCAAGGCGCGAAGTTACCCTTGCGGTCGTTCAAGGGCGCAGCCATCTTGTTTGCCTGACGTATTTCCGTTTCCGGGCGCGAAGTGTAATCTCGCAAAGTTCGCGGCTTGCCAGTACAGTTTCGCGCGTGTTCGAAAGGAAAATCTCGCGCGAACTTACCCGCGCGGTCGTGAACGGGCGCGGCCATCTTGTTTCTCATTCATTGCTATGGTTCTGGGCATGGTCTTTGTATCCTCTGTCAATCTCTGCCATCCTTTGCTTGTTTGAAGTTTTTTTTATCTATTTTACTTATTATCTATCCCTCTATTTTTCTAGCCCTATATTTTTGTGTTTACCGCTCCTTTTGGTTAATTTTAAACTACTTTTGTAAACTCTTTTCTTTTCTTCTCTTCCCTATTCTATTTTCTTTATTCCTTTCCGCCCAGACCATGGTGAAGGGAGCCGGGAAGCATCCCGAGAAGGGGAAGGGTCCCGCACCCCGTGTCCGGCTCCCGTGCGGGCGTTTGAGGGGGGAGCTAGTGATGCCACGGGAGATCTTTACCCCGGAGGAGGTGGCCCAACTCGTTTTTTATGTTCAGCACCGCCTCCCCAGGACCATCATGGGAGGCGGCAAGATCAGTGCCGGGTACGGGGCCCGGGAGCGCCGGAAGCGGTGGGAGAAGGTGTGCCAGGCCATTTACCACCACTCTCGGGTCTGGCGCACCTACAACCAGGCCACCCACCGCTGGACGGATGTCCTGACCCGTGAGCGAGATCTGCTCGACCTCCTTGGCCTTGAGATCCCCGGGCTTGGTGAGTAGTAGTAGCTATGTCTTTACTACTATGTTTTCTCCTGCTGTGTTATTATATTGCAAATTTTTGTTTTTTACCAAGATCAATAATGCTGCTCATTACATTGTAGGTAAATTTTATTTCAAAATCTTCTGTGCATTTCAGGTACACTGCTCTCCTTCTTCTCAGTAGTGTTGCTACTATGCTTATTTGTTTTAGATTTTGTGTTCATTTCATTGGCCTGTGAAATTATGTATGAGTGTAGTTGAAAGAACTGCGTAATGCTACACACTAAGGTTCAGATTTTTAATTACCGGCGCATCCCTGCAAAGTTGCAAGGATGCGCCAGTAATTGTGCGTCACGCCACCATCACCCATGGTGCGCCGTATTTACAATGCGGCGCGCCATGGGCCCAAAACGTCACCAAAGCGTTACGCATCTGTGCCGTAAAGGCGGCGCATTGCTGGAGTTGCGTCGCAACGATGGTGCAGCTCCATCAATGCTCTGGGGTGCCCTATCTCCCCAATGCTGCGTCAAGCCGTACGTCTGCTTCAAGCAGGCGCAGGGTTTGAGTCACGCATCATTGTCCTCAAAGTGACTGATTGAAATCTTGTAGATTTCCCTCAGCCACTTTTAGGATGCGTTCCTGCGCAGGAACGCCCTCCCTTGCGCCGGAACGCCCCCTATTGGCGCAGGGCTTTACAACGTGATGCATCTCCCATATGCGTCACGTTGTTAATATACGCCGCACCATTGCGCCTCTTTTGTGCTGTCGCTGCATCACAAAAGTCACGCAACAATGGAGCAAAAGAGCCGCAAGGGCCTTCTAAATCAGCCCCTACAGACTCAAGTCCAGTCCTTCCTTTGTACACATGGCGATAAGAAGAAATAGTGGTGGTGGATTAATAGTTTGAGTATTTTAATGACTGGTTAATGTAGTAGGAAACTTTAGTGTTGTCGCTGATCTTCAATCACGATGGACTTTGGCTGTCACTTTGCGTGCTGCGGACTGCTGCCTGCCAATCCTAGGCAAACCTTTTTAGTACTTTGTTTAGTGAGTTACATAGGGTAGTCTCCAATTCGACGGTCCGCAAATCAAGCAATACTAAAGTAATGACGTAGTCGACCACATGAGATTGGTCAATAATATATCCCGTGGAGTCGTTCCCTATTTGCTATTTCGCAAAAATATTTTGTTACTTTGTTAGTTCTTTTGAAATGTTTGATTTGGTTGAGAAATATCATCCATGTTTTCTGTTTTTCTTTCTTTCATGTTGTACATCAGCTTCCCCCAGGGGCAAGAGGAGGACACAGGAGGAGGAGGAGGAGGGTGCTGTTGACGATGCAGGCCAGGACCGGGCAGTCGAGGGCTCCTTTGCTGGCCCCAGTAAGTTTTAATTTTAATATAGAGTACTTATTTTTTCCTAGCGTTCCTCATTCGATTTTTTCTAAATCGTCTTTGATCTTCTTGTAGACAGGATCTAAATTCTTATCCTGCCTCGACTATGACTCCATGTGGTATTACTAGATTATTCTTATTAGTCTGTCTGTGTAGCTAACTAAGATTGCACATTTGGCATTTCCATTGGACTCCCATTCTAGTCAGCAATAGCTCTATGAACTGAGTGCAGTCCTCTGGGATTGTCCATAATGTCTTTTCAAGTATTCTAAATGTTTATGCTTTGACCATTGCCAACAATAAAAAGGTGAATGACCACCACCAAGAAAGAATAAGATATTACTTTACTTTTGGTTTGGATAGGAGGACAATCCATTCTACTACTGTTGCAGGGACAAATCTGCACAAACAGAACTATGGACACTAAATAATGCATCGCTTAGCTTATCAATTATAATAGGTGCTGTAACTGTTAGACTTTCCACATACCTCAGTGATAACAGACTTTGTAGTTGAACCCCCAATCTCCTTACTGACTAGATAGTGTGGCAGAGTCATTTAGCTCCCAAAGTCACCGATGGCAGAGGCACGGACTCATGCTTGCAAAAATTTGAAAACCTTTAGCTCATCCACTCTAGTCTGGAGGACCAAAAACCACAGAGTCTATTTAAGTTTAAAAGCTTTATTAAAAGTAAACACATTTATTAAATTCAAGTTTGTCATAAAAGTGAACGTGTAACTGAAAATGGAAAAGTGCTTAGTGCTGACGATTAATTGGACACATTTCTTGTGGTCGAGCCGAGCTCTCACCTGGTTCGAACTTGATCCAGCTCGTGTTCTTAGAAGTCAAGGTTCTGTCTGTTAGGAGAAAAAGTGGTGCGTGTTAAAAAGTAAAAAGCAAACATTCATCAGTTGTGCCAAAAAGTGCAGCAAGACAACAGCCTTCCCTGGAAAAAGGGACATTTTTACTCTAGAGTACACTGTCATAAATTATTAAATTGTACACTGTTTTTTTCACATTTCTTTCTTCCTCCTAGACCAAATATTATATAGTAGTGAGTGGTGTATTCTAACATTATTAAATGTACTTTGTAGGTGGAACATCTGGAGACGGGGCCAGCGCGGAGGTGGTAGTGGCATTGGACGAGGAGGACAACTCTGGGGAGGAGGCGGTGCAAGTGCCGGACAAGGACATGCCTGTGAGGGTTTACACGGTGGTGGCGGGCAGAGGTAAGCTATACATTCCTTAGTCATTGAGATTGAAGACTGCAGAGTGTGCTTTCTGCACGGGTGTATTATAAAAAAAGCAGGTAGTAGCCTCCTCTAAATGTACTTCGACTTAGCTGTGAAGTTTTTGGCGAGAAGAATCCCAATCAGATCTGAGGTGAACTTGATGGATTGGATGAACGAAAAGCGAAAGAAGGGTGTAAGTAAGTGTGGAAGCACGAGAAATGTAATGATGACTGGCAAAGAAGAATGATATGTGTTTGCTTGGTCCCCGAGGTGGCTGGGAAGGTAAGAAAATGGTATGGTGCATGGCTGGGTGAATGATGAAGCAAGGATGGGTGGAAGGAGAACAGCCTGGGTGGGTGAGACAGAAACTGTATGTGTGCAATATACTTTGAATGGATGGATGCCTGGATCATTCATGGTACTATCTGACTCTTAGATAGCATATGTGTATCTAGAGAGAGTAGACGGTCACTGGATGAACTAAGTGTTACTTTGAAGAGCATGTAACACCGCACCTGCACGTCCGTTCCAGTGTAGGAAAGGCAAGGAAAAGAAGTTGGAACGTTGTCCAAATACTACCATGAATAGTAGCAGTAGTTTGTATTGCAACTGCAAGCACAGCATATATCCGGTTATTATGGTGGACACTCCCTACCTCCCTTAATAACTTTAGTTTAGTAGTAGTACGTCATTCATGTGTGGGGGTATCACTGTTCACTCAATAATAAGCAAAGCACCTAAAGTCATCCCACATGTCATCAAATACATCCCATGTGAAGTGATAGATAATCAGATAATTTAGCTTCTTCATTTTCCTTTTCTAATACTCATTTGCACTGTAGGGTGAAAGCTAAATTAATTAAGCAGTAGCCCTTTTAACAGAGTATTCTCAGTGCCACCCGTAATAGAAAAGTAAGAGCTTCACCACCTGCATGTACTGGACCGGTACAGTAACGCAAGTCTGTCTCATTCACCATGGTGTGCGTCTGTTTTTCTCGGGTGCAAGTTCACTGCGCTGGCATTATGCCGGCTTGCATAAGATAACATACCAATTTTCCTAAACAAGAGAGAAGAAGAAGAATAAGAGTGGTGTACTGTCATAGTCGACTGTAATGGAAGTCCATAGTGCTCGTAGAATTTGTTCCTGAAACTCCCACTAATGTTAGAGCAAGGATGAAGAAGTCGGAGGTTACATAGATACTGTCCTCAATAGTTATGTACTGTGCTTTCAATTTGCTACTTGTACTGTGACAACTTTCTGCTCAATCATTTTGTGTTAATCTTAAGGAGCATTGGTTACAGACTATGTCTTTCTTTTTTCATGTAGTTGCTCCTTCCAAATCCAAGACACCATCAAGGACGAAGGAGCTGGCTCGAATGGCCCGGCAACGGAGGCTGGATGCCACTGTCGCTGAATATCGGCGGCTGGTGGCCCTGGAGGAGGAGGAGACGCAGTCTGGTACAACAACAACGTCCACTGGGACAGCTGCATCCTCCTCCGTGCGGGCTGCCAGCCAGCGCAGTGCTCCAGCGGTACGGAGCCGGGCTACCAAAGCCAAACGCCACCGCCCAGCAGCAAAGAAAGCAGCTGCCCCTCACAGGATTTTCAAGGCACACCGGCGCGGCTTATCCCTCAGACTGTCCTACCTGGAGCAGGAGGTCCATAACTATAAGAACGTGGGGGAGGGCCTCCGCTTCGAACTTGCCACCCTCCGCAAGGAGCATGATGCCCTGGCTGCTAATTCCAACAGCACCCTGCCATAGTGTCCCTTGCCCCATTTTTAGAGACTTTTGGGGGGTGGGAATTGGGAGTTGGGATTTTTGGGGACTTTTGAAGGACAATCGTTGGGGTTAGGGAGGGTCTTGCGGGAGATTCTTTTGTTAGGGCTATAAAAATATACTTTTTGAAACTTTATCTGACCATACCTGTTTTTTACTGCTTTTGAGTCTGGTGGGTGGGGGTTTAACAGTAAGTTTGTTTTCCTGAATAGTCCTAGGACTTTAGTAGTACTACCGTCAATCCAATCTCTCGTCTCTCCTAATACTCCATTATACTACCTCCAACCAAACGCCTATCTTACCTGTAATTTCTGTTTGCAAGTAGGGCTAGGCCCAGGGCTGACTCCACGGGAAACAGCAAATAAGGTTGGCAATCCTGGGCGGATAAAATTTCCTCATAGCGGTGGTACTAGTGGTGTGACACAGTGGCAGTTGCATGCCTATGAAAAAAAAGAAAATGAAATCTGGTTTGTCCTCCTGAGCAATACAACGGTACAATAGAGAATATAGCAGGTGACAGAAGTACACTAGAACAGTGCCACATTGTAGCCTAACAAATGTTAAAGTATAACTAATTCGGTTGAAGTTCTTTGACATTAGCCATGGCTCTTTGTCAAGCAGAGTAAGAATATATCCTCGGATTTCTTCACCAGCCTGTTGCTATCACCTTATCCTCCCCAGCAAGTGTGTGGATTTATTGCTGTAATTTAGTCACACATCAATCAAAACCACACAGCCCGGGGGAAGAGGGTTAGGGTTTGAAAAATGGATGGGTACGGGGGTTTTTGGGAAAGGTTTTGGGAGACAAGAAAAAATAGCACAGCATGGACAAACAATTGTGAACATAAACAAATCTTTGGGTACAAACCTATCCATCAATCTTTGAAAGTGCATGCACTACTGCATGCATGTCAGTGAAAAGTAAGTAGTACTTTCGACAACTGTGGAAGAAAGAATGCGACAGTACAGGGCGTGTGTGGAATTATTGATAACTATATTCAACATAAGGTCTCTGTTGCTAGATACCTGAGAGCCTTGCTGGTCACTATAAATCCATTCACAACACTCAATGGGGTTGGTCTGGAAGGTATAGTAGATAGAAATGGAGAAATTGCTCTTTTTCTAGGTGTCCCCTCACTCACCAGGGTTGCCCCTTGGTGACATGCTTCATCATTGGGGCCATCCCAGTCCTCTACGGGCTGGGGCGTGCTGCGACTTGCGAATTACGTAGGAGCACTTACAAATGACTATGTGTGGTGCAGATGTGATAGTGGAGTGGACTAAGTGATGTGTTAAGGGATCAATTTAGAAGCAGAGAGAGATACAAGAAATGCAGTCACAGTCAGAGAAAAAGGCAAGGGATACTGTATCTGTATGTTGTTGTAGTTGTCCTGTTGAAAGTGGTAAGTAAGCTGCCTGCAGAAAAAAAATCCTCTTATTAGCGGCACTCCTCCATTGCAGCCGACGCTTCGTCCATCGATGTTGGTCACCAGAAGACACCCTGTAAAAAAAGCACAGCATGGACAAACAATTGAACATAAACAAATCTTTGGGTACAAACCTATCCATCAATCTTTGAAAGTGCATACACTACTGCATGCATGTCAGTGAAAATTAAGTAGTACTTTCGACAAATGTGGAAGAAAGAATGCGACAGTACAGGGCGTGTGTGGAAATATTGATAACTATATTCAACATAAGGTCTCTGTAGCCAGATACCTGAGAGCCTTGCTGGTCACTATAAATCCATTCACAACACTCAATGGGGTTGGTCTGGAAGGTAAAGTAGATAGAAAAGGAGAAATTGCTTTTTTTTTAGGTGTCCCCTCACTCACCAGGGTTGCCCCTTGGTGACATGCTTCATCATTGGAGCCATCCCAGTCCTCTACGGGCTGGGGCGTGCTGCGACTTGCGAATTACGTAGGAGCACTTACAAATGACTATGTGTGGTGCAGATGTGATAGTGGAGTGGACTAAGTGATGTGTTAAGGGATCAATTTAGAAGCAGAGAGAGATCCAAGAAATGCAGTCACAGTCAGAGAAAAACACTAAGGATACTGTATCTGTATGTTGTTGTAGTTGTTCTGTTGAATTTGGTAAGTAAGTTGCATTCAGAAAAAAATTCCTCTCATTAGCGGCACTCCTCCATTGCAGCTGACGCTTCGTCCATCAATGTTGGTGACCAGAAGACACCCTGTCCACTGCCTGCCTGATGCTGAATTGTGGGTCGCTAATGTGAAGCCTGACTCCATCCTTTTTTCCCCATTGCAGAGACTGAAACCCGGCCTGTAATTATTCAACGAAAAACAGGAAGTGATATAATATTACAACACCACTGATAAATAAATATAAGGTATGTAGGCTGTGGAGTGCAAAAAGTCACACTTTGATTTTCCTATTAGACAGTACAATATTTTTGAAAGTGCGTACTCTGTCTGAGTCACCTTTTGAAGGATAAATAAGTAGGGGCAAATTAATGTAGCGGATCTTTCCCCTCAAGCTAGGTGTACTGTAAACTGTGTTTTAGAACAAAATTAGATCTTCCCAGCAGTGCTCCCACGGTCCCAGACCCTTACTAAAGCCAGTCGCAAAAATGTAGAAGACCCCCAATCAAATCTCAAAAAACTAGGCCTAGCAGAAAACTGGTGACAAAACGTACTTTGAAAGTAAAAGTAGGCCCAAGTACCCCCTTACCCACGTGGATTGCATTCCAACCACTTGCAAGCAACCAAGCAAAAGTATCCATAGCCAGCATCGCTCCAAGACTCGAAAACCCCCCCACCCAAACACATGCAATAGAAATACTGCTAACCCTAATGAACCCTAAGTTAAGAATAGTGGCAAAGGCTTTCTTTAACTATGCCAAATCCCCCCTTTCCCACCATGGATTTTCTTCAAATGACTTGCAACCAAAATTACACATTCTCACGAGTGCTCTAAGACCCCAGAACTCAGTTGCAAAAATCTAGAACACCCCGAAACACATGCAATCCTGCTGCTAGGGCTAACCCTAACGAACCCTAAGTTACAAAAAGTGCCAAAAGGCTTTTCCGCGAGGATTTTGTCCCAACCACTTCTACCCGGTATTAGACCTTCCCAGGAATGCCCCAAGACCCGCCGCCAACCCACCCGCCAAGAAGCATAACACCCCCAAACAGGCCAAAAGCAAAATCTCATACTTGCAAAATTTCTCGGCCTTCGGTCCAAACGCGCTGCGTAGCTAGGCCATAAGTCGGGGTTGCCACCACGGATTTCCTCAAAAGCAAATGCAATCAAGATTAGAGTGTCCCAGCAGTGCTCCCAGACCCCGAAACCCACCCACAAACACCAGGAAGCCCCTCAAACAGGCCCCCGAAAACGCTACATTGAGCAAAATGTCAGAAATAGCCCCCAAAAAATCGGCCTGGATTTTGTCCCAACCACTTCTACCCGGTATTAGACCTTCCCAGGAATGCCCCAAGACCCGCCAACCCACCCGCCAAGAAGCATAACACCCCCAAACAGGCCAAAAGCAAAATCTCATACTTGCAATATTTCTCGGCCTTCGGTCCAGACGCGCTGCGTAGCTAGGCAATAAGTCGGGGTTGCCACCACGGATTTCCTGAAAAGCAAATGCAATCAAGATTAGAGTGTCCCCAGCAGTGCTCCCAGACCACGAAACTCACCCACAAACAGACGGAACCCCCCCTAAAAGCACCTCAAAGGCAAGCAAGTCATCAAAAACACACAAAAGAAAATTTCCGCCTGGGATTTGGTCCAAACCACTTTTATCCGGTATTACAGCTTCCCAGCAATGGCCCCAGAGCCGCCAACGCAGGAGAAAACGAGTAGAAGACCCCCAAACAGCCAAAGAGCAAAAGTACAAAAATGGGGACTTTGTCAGTTTTTCCCAAATTTCCCAAATCACTCCGCGCGCGTTCTGCAGCTAGGCCCTAACTCCCCTCTGCCACCATGGATTTGCTTCAAACCTCTTGCAAAGTAAAGTATATATAGCCAGCAGTGCTCCCAGACCCCGAAACCCACCCACAAACACCAGGAAGCCCCCCAAACAGGCCCCCGAAAACACTACATTGAGCAAAATCTCAGAAATAGCCCAAAAAAAATCGGCCTGGATTTTGTCCCAACCACTTCTACCCGGTATTAGACCTTCCCAGGAATGCCCCAAGACCCGCCAACCCACCTGCCAAGAAGCATAACACCCCCAAACAGGCCAAAAGCAAAATCTCATACTTGCAATATTTCTCGGCCTTCGGTCCAAACGCGCTGCGTAGCTAGGCCATAAGTCGGGGTTGCCACCACGGATTTCCTGAAAAGCAAATGCAATCAAGATTAGAGTGTCCCAGCAGTGCTCCCAGACCCCGAAACCCACCCACAAACACCAGGAAGCCCCCCAAACAGGCCCCCGAAAACGCTACATTAAGCAAAATGTCAGAAATAGCCCAAAAGAAATCGGCCTGGATTTTGTCCCAACCACTTCTACCCGGTATTAGACCTTCCCAGGAATGCCCCAAGACCCGCCAACCCACCCGCCAAGAAGCATAACACCCCCAAACAGGCCAAAAGCAAAATCTCATACTTGCAATATTTCTCGGCCTTCGGTCCAAACGCGCTGCGTAGCTAGGCCATAAGTTGGGGTTGCCACCACGGATTTCCTGAAAAGCAAATGCAATCAAGATTAGAGTGTCCCAGCAGTGCTCCCAGACCACGAAACTCACCCACAAACAGACGGAACCCCCCCTAAGAGCACCTCAAAGGCAAGCAAGTCATCAAAAACACAAAAAAAATTCCGCCTGGGATTTGGTCCAAACCACTTTTATCCGGTATTAGAGCTTCCCAACAATGGTCCCAGAGCCGTCAACTCACCTGCAAAGAGGTACAACAACACCCCCACAAGTGCTGAGTCTTTCTTCATTGGGCGTAAAGCAGCCCTCTGGTTTGATGGAAATAGGAGTCTGGAGGAGGAGGATAGAGGAGCATGTTCTTCTGAACTTGTGAACCTGAGGAATGCAGACTGCGGCAACTTCAAATCAATTAGCAAACCAGTGAAGACAGTTCTGCTGATGGGCTTGTTTTTGTGATTATCTGATTAAAGTTTGAAATATATTAACTGTGCACAACAAAGAAAGACAGACACACAGGAATAAAAGTGAATAAGGACGTAAAAGAAAGTTATTGATTCGTTGTCTCATTTTCAGGGCTCGGTATCACGGTCCAGGAATGAGAATAAGGCTTCGTCATCATACTCTGCGAATTCAGGCAGGGTGAGCTCAGTGTCACCTGACAGAGTCATTCAGATAGTCCTTCACCACCGACTCAAGGTCCTCATCCAAGGTTCCTACACTTTGCTTAGCTCTTGCTGTGCCTCTGACCTTTTGAGAACCAAACCCACGCAGAGCTAGCCAATCCTCTTCAGCCTCCAATGTTTCTGTTGTGTCTCGTGCAGATGATCCGGTTGCCGGTGTCTTTAACGGCTGAGAGGTCACTTGTGCCACAGCCACAGGTGCAGAAGTGGATTGTTTTGACTGGGGATGGCCTGCTGATGTACTGCCATTTCCTTCAATTTCCAGCCGTTCTCTTTCAAACCTCTTGGCTGACAAGGCTAGCCAATGTTTGTACTTTGGAACATGTTCATCATCAAAAGGAAAGAATGCTTGGCCTGCCAGCGCCTTTTTGTAGCATGGATCCAGAATAGTAGCACAAATGTAATGCTCTTCTGAGTGGATCTTTTTAAGACGTTCATCACCTTGTAGGAGCTCTAATAATTTCTCAGCCAGAAGAAAAGAGTCTTGGTTTTTTACATCTTTTTCAAACACAGAACACACCTCCTTCAGTTGGTCCTCCAGCATGTACAACAATGGGATAGCTTTTCCCAAATTACAGTCCTCCTTGCTGACTGCACGCGTGAAGAACTCAAAAGGACGAAGCATGCGTGTCAGGCTTTGAACTATGTTCCATTGCGCCGCACCCATCCTCAGCTCCTCTGTACCCTCTGTAAGGAAATATTGATCGAGTTCCGTATACTGCTCATACAGACGCTCAAGCATGTAGAAGGTTGAGTTCCAACGTGTTACCACCTCCTGGATGAGTGCTTTCACTGGCATTTTACGTTGATATAGCAGGCTCCTCAGCTGCTTCCGGGCCTTAAAAGAATGGCTGAAATACTTGCACATTTTTCGGCAGGTGTCCAATACGCTGTATGCTGCACTGCCTTTATTACCCAAGAATTTTTGGACAACCAGGTTTATACAGTGCGCCAAACACGGCACTCTGAAATAGTTACCGTCCCTCATGACCTTAACTATATTGGCGCCATTGTCCGTGGAAACATAACCAACCTGGCGTTTTAGTGGGGACAGACAGTTAAGGACCTTTGTGTTAAAGACATCCAAAATGTTTTCTGCTGTGTGACGTTTCTCCAAACCAAACATGGCTAGTGTTGCATGTTTCCGAGCAGCTTTAAAAACAATGTCCGTGTCAACACCTGTGTTTAGCTTTGCTTTAGCCCCTGAAAAAGAGACCCAGTGGGCAGTGATGCACATGTAATCAGCGCCTGCGCCACTGGTCCACATGTCTGTTGTCATATGTATAGTGTGAACAGCACTCTTCTGCAAAGCTGCCCCAATCACCTTCAGAACATCTTCATGTAGTGCTGGAACCGCAACTCGGGCAAAATAGAACCGGCTAGGAACCTTCCATTTAGGGCAGAGCGCTGCCACTAATTCTAGAAAACCAACCCCTTCTACAAAAGAAAAAGGGAGAAGGTCCAGAGCTAGCATTTTAGCCAGCTTAGTGTTATACAGACGCGTCAGTGGGTGGTTTCGTTCATATTGCGCTTCTGTAAACAACATCTTTTTAATGTTGCCCTGGACCAAGGATTTACGGGATGATGATGATATCTTCGACCCAGTTACGCTCGCTGATGAACTTTTCCGCATTGATGTCTCACTCTATCCCACACTCTTAGTGTGCCTCACATGGGGTGTGCTGCTGACAGGGGTACTGGGTGTAAGTGAAGTGTTTGAATTGTCTTCTTCCTCCTCGTCATCATCAGATGAAAAATCAACGTTTTCATTACGTGCAATTCCGGCTTCCTTGACCGCCTCTAGGTGCGGAAACCATTGGACAGGGTGCGCTCTCCTAAGATGACCTCTCTGGCCTCCGGTACCATAGTTAGAACCAAGATTACCACGACTAACTCGAAGCTTACAAATGCTACAAATGGCTACGTTTTCCATTTTTGGGCAAACACTAAAGAAGTCCCAAACTGGAGACTTGAAATGTCTTTGGGGGCCGGAGGAGGCAGCGATACTGGTGGTGGTGGTCCTGCTGCTAATGCCAGATGAAGTGGAGGATGTGGATTGCCGAACTTCAGTACGTTTTGCACTTTCACCACCACGAATTGAGGTCGAGGTGGGTACCTTCTTGCGAGGAAGAAATATGGAAGCGGTAGGTGCTGGTGTACTACTTAACTCCAAATCTAATGATTGTTGTGTTTCCATTTCCATTGCCTCCTCGTCGACATCATCATCACGCTCAGCAGCTTCTCGGGATAGGGTCAAAATGTCTCTTTGCTGCATGCCCGCTGGGGCTGCAGTGACCTTTGTGATGACTGGCTCGTCGTCATCGTGAGAGGCTTCATCACCAGCAGTATCTGTCACTTCTTGTTGAGCCTCATCACACTCCATAGCTATGAGTTTTTCGACGACCTTCCTTTTACGCTTAGGTACCTTTGTCAGATCATGGTGTGCCCCACTCTCAGACCGCAGTGGTGGTTCCCAAGCTTGATCCGTATCATCAGAAGGAGGTGGGCTTGAAGAAGATGTAGACACCCCCCTTGATCTTTTCCTTGCTAGGGATGTGGAAGACAATGAATGATCATCAGGAGGAGTGGCTTCCAATGATACAGCGGCTTCATTGTCGATTTCCTGATGTGCCCCTACTTCGGGAGGAACAACTATTGTGGGCACTTGTGACCCTCCATACACCTCTGCTTGCGCATCTCCTTTTGCTGCCTCTCCTTCCACGTGTACTTGGGCGTGTACTTGCACATGGTGTTGTTGTTGCGGCTGTGGTTGTTCAACACTTGTCAGATGAGTTACAACAACCTGTGTTGATTCAGGGACATTGCTGCTACTTTATTGCGATGAGCCAACATCACTGGTCGATGGTGATTAGAGAAGTACACTGACTGCCTCTGAAGCACTCAAGGGCTTTGACTTAAGTTGGCGTGGTGGTGGAGGCACTGAACCCAATGGAGCAGGGGTGCTGCTCCCAGCTTGGTCCCCAGCAGATCCTGCTGCTGCTGCAGGCGCACTTTTTTTTTTGCTCCCAAAAAACGTGGCGGTTGGCACACCAGCCCCCTTGGTAACTTGCTTCTACTGCTCCTTACTAGCAACTTTCTTGCTAGAGGAGCTACGGAGAACTTTTTTTGGGGCCATCTTCTTCAGAGCAGGTCAGACAGCAGGCCGCAGTTGCACGAATTGTAGAGTTGTCTGAGGCCAGACGTGACGTCGCGTGACGTTATGCTGCACACACACACCGCTGCAGGACTTCTTCCTGGCACTGGTGGTTCTCTTGAGTCTTGTGCACCTAAAAACAATGGAAGACAGAGGAACATCAGTTCAGTTATACACCACGAAAAAATCGGAAAAAAACAGAGAAAAATCAGCACAATCCCATTCCATTCATGCCCTCCATGATGTTTAAGTTCAAGACACCCCACAGAAAGACTAGGCCCATGCTAGACTCAAATACCCCTGGTGAAAAGGCCACAAGTACAGCCCCAAAAAACGAAAATCACTGAAAAATCAGCACAATCCCAATCCATCCATGCCCTCCATGATGTTTAAATTCAAGACAACCTACAGAAAGACTAGGCCCATGCTAGACTCAAATACCCCTGGTGAAAAGGCCACAAGTACAGCCCCAAAAAACGAAATTCACTGAAAAATCAGCACAATCCCAATCCATCCATGCCCTCCATGATGTTTAAGTTCAAGACACCCCACAGAAAGACTAGGCCCATGCTAGACTCAAATACCCCTGGTGAAAAGGCCACAAGTACAGCCCCAAAAAACGAAAATCACTGAAAAATCAGCACAATCCCAATCCATCCATGCCCTCCATGATGTTTAAATTCAAGACAACCTACAGAAAGACTAGGCCCATGCTAGACTCAAATACCCCTGGTGAAAAGGCCACAAGTACAGCCCAAAAAACGAAAATCACTGAAAAATCAGCACAATCCCAATCCATCCATGCCCTCCATGATGTTTAAGTTCAAAACAGCCCACAGAAAGACTAGGCCCATGCTAGACTCAAATACCCCTGGTGAAAAGGCCACAAGTACAGCCCCAAAAAACGAAAATCACTGAAAAATCAGCACAATCCCAATCCATCCATGCCCTCCATAATGTTTAAATTCAAGACAACCCACAGAAAGACTAGGCCCATGCAAGACTCACTACCCCTGGGCATAAAGGTTGAAAAGTAGGCAAAATGGTTGCAGGCCTAACAACAAAGCCTGCATTCAAAATGGCCACTTGCCTCCCAGCACATGGCCAGTGCCTGTAGCAGCACTCAAAATGGCCACCAGCAACATGGCCTGTCCCTCCCCATGAACACCCCCAAAAATCGAAAAACACTGCAAAATCAGCACAATCCCATTCCATCCATGCCCTCCATGATGTTTAAGTTCAAGACAGCCCACAGAAAGACTAGGCCCATGCTAGACTCAAATACCCCTGGTGAAAAGGCCACAAGTACAGCCCCAAAAAATGAAAATCACTGAAAAATCAGCACAATCCCATTCCATCCATGGCCTCCATGATGTTTAAGTTCAAGACAGCCCACAGAAAGACTAGGCCCATGCTAGACTCAAATACCCCTGGTGAAAAGGCCACAAGTACAGCCCCAAAAAACGAAAATCACTGAAAAATCAGCACAATCCCAATCCATCCATGCCCTCCATGATGTTTAAATTCAAGACAACCTACAGAAAGACTAGGCCCATGCTAGACTCAAATACCCCTGGTGAAAAGGCCACAAGTACAGCCCCAAAAAACAAAAATCACTGAAAAATCAGCACAATCCCAATCCATCCATGCCCTCCATGATGTTTAAGTTCAAGACAGCCCACAGAAAGACTAGGCCCATGCTAGACTCAAATACCCCTGGTGAAAAGGCCACAAGTACAGCCCCAAAAAACGAAAATCACTGAAAAATCAGCACAATCCCAATCCATCCATGCCCTCCATGATGTTTAAATTCAAGACAACCCACAGAAAGACTAGGCCCATGCAAGACTCACTACCCCTGGGCATAAAGGTTGAAAAGTAGGCAAAATGGTTGCAGGCCTAACAACAAAGCCTGCATTCAAAATGGCCACTTGCCTCCAAGCACATGGCCAGTGCCTGTAGCAGCACTCAAAATGGCCACCAGCCACATGGCCTGTCCCTCCCCATGAACACCCCCAAAAATCGAAAAACACTGCAAAATCAGCACAATCCCATTCCATCCATGCCCTCCATGATGTTTAAGTTCAAGACAGCCCACAGAAAGACTAGGCCCATGCTAGACTCAAATACCCCTGGTGAAAAGGCCACAAGTACAGCCCCAAAAAACGAAAATCACTGAATAATCAGCACAATCCCATTCCATCCATGGCCTCCATGATGTTTAAGTTCAGGACAGCCCACAGAAAGACTAGGCCCATGCTAGACTCAAATACCCCTGGTGAAAAGGCCACAAGTACAGCCCCAAAAAACGAAAATCACTGAAAAATCAGCACAATCCCAATCCATCCATGCCCTCCATGATGTTTAAATTCAAGACAACCTACAGAAAGACTAGGCCCATGCTAGACTCAAATACCCCTGGTGAAAAGGCCACAAGTACAGCCCCAAAAAACGAAAATCACTGAAAAATCAGCACAATCCCAATCCATCCATGCCCTCCATGATGTTTAAGTTCAAGACAGCCCACAGAAAGACTAGGCCCATGCTAGACTCAAATACCCCTGGTGAAAAGGCCACAAGTACAGCCCCAAAAAACGAAAATCACTGAAAAATCAGCACAATCCCAATCCATCCATGCCCTCCATGATGTTTAAATTCAAGACAACCTACAGAAAGACTAGGCCCATGCTAGACTCAAATACCCCTGGTGAAAAGGCCACAAGTACAGCCCCAAAAAACGAAAATCACTGAAAAATCAGCACAATCCCAATCCATCCATGCCCTCCATGATGTTTAAGTTCAAGACAGCCCACAGAAAGACTAGGCCCATGCTAGACTCAAATACCCCTGGTGAAAAGGCCACAAGTACAGCCCCAAAAAATGAAAATCACTGAAAAATCAGCACAATCCCAATCCATCCATGCCCTCCATGATGTTTAAATTCAAGACAACCCACAGAAAGACTAGGCCCATGCTAGACTCAAATACCCCTGGTGAAAAGGCCACAAGTACACCCCCAAAAATCAAAAATCACTGCAAAATCAGCACAATCCCATTCCATCCATGCCCTCCATGATGTTTAAGTTCAAGACAGCCCACAGAAAGACTAGGCCCATGCTAGACTCAAATACCCCTGGTGAAAAGGCCACAAGTACAGCCCCAAAAAATGAAAATCACTGAAAAATCAGCACAATCCCATTCCATCCATGGCCTCCATGATGTTTAAGTTCAAGACATCCCACAGAAAGACTAGGCCCATGCTAGACTCAAATACCCCTGGTGAAAAGGCCACAAGTACAGCCCCAAAAAACGAAAATCACTGAAAAATCAGCACAATCCCAATCCATCCATGCCCTCCATGATGTTTAAATTCAAGACAACCTACAGAAAGACTAGGCCCATGCTAGACTCAAATACCCCTGGTGAAAAGGCCACAAGTACAGCCCCAAAAAACAAAAATCACTGAAAAATCAGCACAATCCCAATCCATCCATGCCCTCCATGATGTTTAAGTTCAAGACAGCCCACAGAAAGACTAGGCCCATGCTAGACTCAAATACCCCTGGTGAAAAGGCCACAAGTACAGCCCCAAAAAACGAAAATCACTGAAAAATCAGCACAATCCCAATCCATCCATGCCCTCCATGATGTTTAAATTCAAGACAACCCACAGAAAGACTAGGCCCATGCAAGACTCACTACCCCTGGGCATAAAGGTTGAAAAGTAGGCAAAATGGTTGCAGGCCTAACAACAAAGCCTGCATTCAAAATGGCCACTTGCCTCCAAGCACATGGCCAGTGCCTGTAGCAGCACTCAAAATGGCCACCAGCCACATGGCCTGTCCCTCCCCATGAACACCCCCAAAAATCGAAAAACACTGCAAAATCAGCACAATCCCATTCCATCCATGCCCTCCATGATGTTTAAGTTCAAGACAGCCCACAGAAAGACTAGGCCCATGCTAGACTCAAATACCCCTGGTGAAAAGGCCACAAGTACAGCCCCAAAAAACGAAAATCACTGAATAATCAGCACAATCCCATTCCATCCATGGCCTCCATGATGTTTAAGTTCAAGACAGCCCACAGAAAGACTAGGCCCATGCTAGACTCAAATACCCCTGGTGAAAAGGCCACAAGTACAGCCCCAAAAAACGAAAATCACTGAAAAATCAGCACAATCCCAATCCATCCATGCCCTCCATGATGTTTAAATTCAAGACAACCTACAGAAAGACTAGGCCCATGCTAGACTCAAATACCCCTGGTGAAAAGGCCACAAGTACAGCCCCAAAAAACGAAAATCACTGAAAAATCAGCACAATCCCAATCCATCCATGCCCTCCATGATGTTTAAGTTCAAGACAGCCCACAGAAAGACTAGGCCCATGCTAGACTCAAATACCCCTGGTGAAAAGGCCACAAGTACAGCCCCAAAAAACGAAAATCACTGAAAAATCAGCACAATCCCAATCCATCCATGCCCTCCATGATGTTTAAATTCAAGACAACCTACAGAAAGACTAGGCCCATGCTAGACTCAAATACCCCTGGTGAAAAGGCCACAAGTACAGCCCCAAAAAACGAAAATCACTGAAAAATCAGCACAATCCCAATCCATCCATGCCCTCCATGATGTTTAAGTTCAAGACAGCCCACAGAAAGACTAGGCCCATGCTAGACTCAAATACCCCTGGTGAAAAGGCCACAAGTACAGCCCCAAAAAATGAAAATCACTGAAAAATCAGCACAATCCCAATCCATCCATGCCCTCCATGATGTTTAAATTCAAGACAACCCACAGAAAGACTAGGCCCATGCAAGACTCACTACCCCTGGGCATAAAGGTTGAAAAGTAGGCAAAATGGTTGCAGGCCTAACAACAAAGCCTGCATTCAAAATGGCCACTTGCCTCCCAGCACATGGCCAGTGCCTGTAGCAGCACTCAAAATGGCCACCAGCCACATGGCCTGTCCCTCCCCATGAACACCCCCAAAAATCGAAAAACACTGCAAAATCAGCACAATCCCATTCCATCCATGCCCTCCATGATGTTTAAGTTCAAGACAGCCCACAGAAAGACTAGGCCCATGCTAGACTCAAATACCCCTGGTGAAAGGGCCATAAGTACAGCCCCAGAAAACGAAAATCACTGAAAAATCAGAACAATCCCAATCCACCCATGCCCTCCATGATGTTTAAATTCAAGACAACCCACAGAAAGACTAGGCCCATGCAAGACTCACTACCCCTGGGCATAAAGGTTGAAAAGTAGGCAAAATGGTTGCAGGCCTAACAACAAAGCCTGCATTCAAAATGGCCACTTGCCTCCCAGCACATGGCCAGTGCCTGTAGCAGCACTCAAAATGGCCACCAGCCACATGGCCTGTCCCTCCCCATGAACACCCCCAAAAATCAAAAATCACTGCAAAATCAGCACAATCCCATTCCATCCATGCCCTCCATGATGTTTAAGTTCAAGACAGCCCACAGAAAGACTAGGCCCATGCTAGACTCAAATACCCCTGGTGAAAAGGCCACAAGTACAGCCCCAAAAAACGAAAATCACTGAAACATCAGCACAATCCCATTCCATCCATGCCCTCCATGATGTTTAAGTTCAAGACAGCCCACAGAAAGACTATGCCCATGCTAGACTCAAATACCCCTGGTGAAAAGGCCACAAGTACAGCCCCAAAAAACGAAAATCACTGAAAAATCAGCACAATCCCAATCCATCCATGCCCTCCATGATGTTTAAATTCAAGACAACCTACAGAAAGACTAGGCCCATGCTAGACTCAAATACCCCTGGTGAAAAGGCCACAAGTACAGCCCCAAAAATCGAAAATCACTGAAAAATCAGCACAATCCCAATCCATCCATGCCCTCCATGATGTTTAAGTTCAAGACAGCCCACAGAAAGACTAGGCCCATGCTAGACTCAAATACCCCTGGTGAAAAGGCCACAAGTACAGCCCCAAAAAACGAAAATCACTGAAAAATCAGCACAATCCCCATCCATCCATGCCCTCCATGATGTTTAAGTTCAAGACAACCCACAGAAAGACTCAGTCCACCCACCACTGAGTACCCCTGGGCAAAAGGCCCCAAAACAGCCCAAAAATCGAAAATTCCAAAATTTTAGTTGCAGCAACTGTAATGCCCCAAACAAACTTACTTGTAACATTTCTAATCCAACAGTGATCCAAAGAAAGTCAAAAATGCCTCAAATCCAAATATCCAGCAGCATCCACAAAAAGTAATCCTTCCAACTCCAGATCCAAATGAAAAGTGACCAGGAGATGGACAAAGCACTGGGAGGAGCCTGCTGGACAGGAACAGGAAGTTGAAGACTGTGGGGCACTTCCTTCCTCCCACCCCCCCCCCCCTCCCCAAAATGGACTCCTCGCTATAAAAGTGCAGGCAAATGTCAACCTAAGGAGTTATTCAGATAAAAATCATCATTTCAAGAAGGTTTATGCTGCTTGCTGGTGGATTTCTTGTGCAGAATTGCAAATTTTATATTTTCGCTTTTGCGAGATTGTTGCTGCTCGCCGCATCTCAAATCTCGCAATTGCGAAGTACCGCGAGACGTGATCTCGCCGTACTCGCGTTGACAAAGTCTCGCTGTGCAAGTTGGCAAGCCGCGATGACGTAATCGCGCTCGCCAAATTCCCGCGGGATCACACAGCAAGATCCAAAATGGCGCAGCACTCGCAAAATATCGAGAAAAACAACTCGGCAAACGATGCTAAACGCCGCGCGCCGCAAAAATTGTATCACCAACGACGCGAGCCGCAAAAAAAATCCGCTGCGTGCGAATTTGCGGATTTTGCGGGAAATTCGCAAATCTCGCGGATTGCGAATTTCCCAAAAATCCGCAAAATCCGCGAGCGTAACGGATTTTCCGCCCATGCTTACCTTGCGGCTTCGGGGGGGACAGGTGAAACGGCTGATATTACTGCCTTTTTTTGTTTGATCTGCCGGCTTTACGGGTGGGTCTGCAGCATACCGCTAATGCCGCTGAGCTCCTGATTTCTGGTTTGCCTGCTCCTGTCTGTTCCCGCGGCGCCTCAGCAGTTTCCCACAGCCCTTACGGCCCCCTTACCGCGCCTCTCGACTCCTCCCGGCTCGGCTCTTCACCTCCGCCCAAAACCGCTTGGAAACGCTTTACTGAAATTCGTCTTCTCAATGAGACGCTTCTTCCAGCTTCTTGCTTCCCAGAGTGCTTCCCAGTGTATCTCCACTGCTATTGTCTTTTGGGAGCAACCCCTCAGTCAGTAAAATCACGACACGTAAATGGCACTATCTCCAGCTTATGGGTACTCCTTACGGTAGTTCACGGAGTCCTTGCTCTGCTGCTCTGCTGCGCTTAAAGGGAAGGGGTTGCAGATTGCGGGTTGCAGGTCCAGAGGTTACAGCCACGTACCTGGCACCGGTCGTGGGTCCTGCCGTGCACTAGTGACCTTCGCAGCTCCGTCTGCATCCACAGTACTGGTCACTCCTGCTTCCCCCGGGAAGTCCTCGCTGCTTTTCTGAACCCGAAACACTACTGCCGTGTCCGGGGCTCTCACGGACTCTCACGGATGCTCCGCCCGCACCCTGGACACAGTACGCTCTAGAATGCGTTCTCTTTCCTCCGTGGCGGGATGGCCTCAATCCTTAATCCGAGGCTGTTCGCCTACTTTATCATTTATTTTATCGGCGCTTACACACTCATCCGCGCCGGGCGCTGGGTGCTGGGTGCTGCCGTCGGTGTCCTCGTCGGCGTCCTCTTCCGTCTGGTTCGCTTCACTCGCTCGGTCGTTTGCACAACAGCGCCCTCCAGGGGGAAACGTTTATATTCATGTGCAAGGAAGCGCTATGTTATGTTATTATATTCATTTGGACAGAAGCTATAAATTACATTTGAGTGCGATGTCACTCTAACGTTGCAACGTCACTCAAACGTTGCAACTTTACACGATCATAACAAGCACGATGTTGAATTTGAGTGCGATGTCACTCAAACGTTGCAACTTTACACGATCATAATAAGTTATAAAAAACGTGCAGTACATTTGGACAACACAAGCGCGATGTCACATGTGTGTCAGAACTCAAACGTGACTGAATGGATGGATGGGTGGACAGATGATGATGTGTGGGTGGATGTTTGTAGGTGCAAAAAGGTGGGTGGATGAATGATGGGTGGATGAAAGGGTGGAAGGCTGTATGGATGGACGGGTGAAAGGGTGGGTGGATGAATGGATGCAGGAAAGGGTGGGTGGATGAATGATGGGTGGATGAAAGGGTGGAAGGCTGTATGGATGGACGGATGAAATAAATGGTGGGTGGATTAATGAATGAATGGATGAAAGGGTGGATGAATGAAGAATGGGTGGATGGATGGATGAATGATGGGTGGATGAAAGGGTGGAAGGCTGTATGGATGGACGGGTGAAATGGTGGGTGAATGAATGGATGGATGAAAGGGTGGATGAATGAAGAATGGGTGGATGGATGGAGGAATGATGGGTGGAGGAAAGGGTGGAAGGCTGTATGGATGGACGGGTGAAATGGGTGAATGAATGGATGGATGAAAGGGTGGATGAATGAAGGATGGATGGGTGGATGGATGGATGAATAATGGGTGGAGGAAAGGGTGGAAGGCTGTATGAATGGACGGTTGAAATGGTGGGTGGATGAATGGATGGATGAATGGGTGGATGAATGAAGAATGTGTGGATGGATGGATGAATGATGAGTGGAGGAAAAGGTGGAAGGTTGTATGGATGGACGGGTAAAATGGTGGGTGAATGAATGGATGGATGAAAGGGTGGATGAATGAAGAATGGGTGGATGGATGAATGAATGATGGGTGGAGGAAAGTGTGGAAAGCTGTATGGGTGGACTGGTGAACTGGTGAGTGGATGAATGGATGGATGACAGGGTGGATGAATGAAGGATGGGCGGATGGATGGATGAATGATGGCTGGATGAAAGGGGGGCTGTGCTGCAGCAACGACGTCCCTAGTCTACAACCATTGGCCACTTACAGGAGCGTGGATACAAAGTATGCCCACAGGATGCCTGAAAAAGTTAGAAACATCTTGAACCATCATGTCGCCTCAACCCCAGAACACCTGTCACAGGCTCTGAAATAAAATTTATCATCTACACTAAAATACACACACGTTTGGGGGGGCCTCAAATCGCCTCTCATAAGCAAAAACAATACACAGTTAGTCCAGTACGGTGTTGCTTTCACAATGAAAGTAGACACACAATGCGGAAAAATACAATAAATCAGGCCAAGCCCAAAAAAGACTTTTATAAGCCTGCTTTAACACGAGTATGTTTGGAAATGGCGCTTTGCACTTTGGAAGTACTAACGTTCCCCCTAAATGAAAGCAGACACACAATGCTGAAAAATACAATAAATCAGTCATTCACCCAGGCCCAGGATATTAACTCCCGAACGGACACCACTGTGGCACGGAAATCCCTTTCCACGCTGGATCATGGAGTTCTGGACTTTTTGGTTCCGTCCAGAGGTGTCAGGGATAACACCCGAAGACCCCGGAGTTCTACCTGTCTCGGTGCACAAATAACCAGAAACACGGGCTTCTCGATGGTGGCATCAAAGACCAAAGGTTTATTACTGCAGGGACACAGAAGTCACAGAAACTACACACGGGCAGTAACTAGGAGCCTGTTCCATTTGTACAAGAAGGGTTGCTCCTTATATACTAAATATTGGCCTTCAGGCAAATTCTTTACATACTGGTACATTCCCAAACCTTTGTGTCCTAAACAATAAATATTTGGCGTTGCACAGGAATCGTCGATAATATCTGGTGTCAAACATTACGAAAAGGGGTTCCCACTATTCCATCACAATCCCATGTCAACATTTCATTCAAGAGCCGGACCGCCTCATCGTAAATTTCGTTACCTCCCCCTAATAAAGGGCCAGAAAGAAAGAAACAGGGCCAGGTGTAGGAGATAGAAAAGCAGGATAAGAGATGTTTGTGGGTTGTAAATGGGCAAGGCTACCAGCTTCGGCCGCCTAATCATGATCAGGCCAACGAACACGAGAACCAGTATAGCAGGACTGACCTCAGGCAGAGGAGGCAGCCTTTGTCGAGTCATGTAGCCACAGCGTGTTCTGCTCTAAGGTGCACGTGTCACTAGAGAGGTGAATCTCCGGCTAAGCTTACGTGTCCTTAATCGAAATGAAGAAATCAGAGGTCATTGCGTGTCCATTGTCTATGTGAGGGCAAGAAACACAAAATGGCTGCCATGATCTAAGATGGATGCCATGGGTAGATCAGAAATGTGTTTGTAACGGGAGTACTCTTGCTCGTAGCACAGCGAAAACACCAGGATATGCTAAATGGACCATTTGCGGTTCACTGATACCAAAATTATGTATTTACGACAATGTTGAAAACACGGGTTCAAATCGTCACGGAACCTCAGACCCTCCTTTTGCCCTTACATAGGCAATTACTCAGTCTATGTCAGAATCTAGTTCTATGCTCATCAGGTCAGTGACATGCTGTTGTATCATCATCCTTTCTCGCGCCTTTTCTCCAAACGCAGGTGGTTTTCTAAAACAGGTTGCAGCACAGAGACTACACAGAGCGGGACCACACTGGATAATCAGGCAACACGAGAACAGGAATACTAGGATGACACCAATAACCATTAGAACCTTCCATCCCCACGCTGATATCAGAGTCCAAAACCACTCCATGAAGGACCAGTTTCCCTTGTCTACATGAATAGAGTCGGAAATCTTGTGCAGCTTAGAGATCGCCTCATAAACAGTTGGAGCATTATTGGGAATAAAGACACAGCAGCTCGATTGGATCATTCTGCATACCCCACCTCGGTCTGCAAGTATTACGTCTAGAACCATACGGTTCTGCAACATCATGAGTCGATCCGCCTGAAGCTCAGCTGTCAAGTTGCTAAGGGCACCAGCAGTTTCGGTAATAGTAAATTCAACTACCCGTGTTAGTTGATGTATGTTTCTACTATTGGCCATAGGCCCCCAGAACGGAAGAAAACCTTTGAAGAAGTCTCCAGCTTCCTGACCAGCGGTATCTTCCTTGCTGAAAACACCTCTTGCTACTCTGGTTTTGTGATAATCAGACGAAGCAGTGTATGTTGGAGGCAACAATCGAGCAATATAACATGAACCTGAAAAGTCAGCAGGCAACCACGTATACGCTCTGTCTTGACAGATGAAGTAGGTACCCCTAGCAGTAAGGAAGGCGGGGGAAGAGTTAGACGGAAATACATAGGTCTCAATGCATTCACTCCTCCCCAGCTGAGCTCTCGGATTTCTCCCATTTCCTTGCAAACAGACCTGACCTCGGTGAGGCACGACCCAGATTGGAGTTGAGCTTTTACGCTTGCTTTCTCCCAAACTAAGGCGATACTCTGAAGAGTTCCAACTCAAATATACCCGTAATTCATCTCTAGGGTAAGATGGAGTATTATTGACGTCTCTAATCATGTCGATAATTCCCTGAACTAAAGCTTTGTTGGCAGAGTTATATTTAGTGGAACGTGGTGGACGCGGAGGATAGGTTTCGAGGGCATAAGCAAAAATGGTCTGAAGGGCCTGGAATGATCCATTATAGCTAAAAGGCAAAACCAGGTAGGGAATGCCTTTATCCATAGTGTGGGGTATCAAGCCACACACCCAGCAGTCTGTAGTGTTAACTACCAGTTTGTGTTGGTGCAAGAGCTGTACAAAAGTGTTATTAATGAATTCTGAGCGTCGAGCTTGTTCATGCTCAGGAAACGAGTGAAAAGAGTGCACAGAAGAAACAGTAGAAGTAGCAGGATCAAGGGGAGGTACTGTAGTTACTGGCATAAAAATCAAATTCACACCAAAGACGATTCCACCCACCAATGTTATCAAAACAATTAAAAATGTAATAGCACATTGCATTAAAAAGCATTTGCTGTGGAGAATTCTGTACAGTCTATTTCTGCGAACATAAATCACATTTTCTCGTTGCAGCTCAGGAAGCTCCATCTTCTACAATCCGCTCGCGACCACTGATGATGTGTACGTAGATGAAAATGCCTCTATCAGCCCTGGGAGTTCCCAGAACTAACAGAAAGATCGACCTTGTGTCTGACCCCCGCAGATTCAACTAGGCACACAGCCACGACCCTACGGCTACCCAGACGGCAAGGCAATTTTAAAACAATAGAAACAATAGCAAACTTCCTGGCTGAAGGCAAAAGTGTCAAAATTCAAATATTACAATAGGCAGTTTCCTGCTTTATTTGTCCATATTGTGAGACCGTAAATTGTATCTCAGTTTTGCAGGAGCTGTTTGATCTGGAAACAGTGTCTCATCAGCAGAGGTTACAATGTTCAAGTTCGCAGAAGGCAAAGTTTCTTCTGATGTAGAGGGCAGGTGTTCAGAAGTCAAAGAAGTAGTTTCAGGAGGAGAGCTAGAGTTTGATGTGTCAGTTATCAATTCGGCATCGCTGAAAGGGATAAACCTGGGCGTTCGTTCAAACTCAGAGGCACCAATTCCCTTCTTCACCCAGTTATCATAAGGAAGCGGCAGGGGCACACGTTTGACGTGCGTCGTATGGATCCAGTTCTTGCGTCCAGCCACTCGGATAGCAGTTCTCGTTGCTAGTAGTACTTGATAGGGGTCAACAAATCTGGGTTGAAGGTTCTTCGTCCTCGCAAAGTTCCGTACCACAACGTGGTCGCCAGGTTTCAGCTGATGGCCTGGACTCTCCGGTGGCTTTGGCAATGCGTCGAAAACCTGTTGGTGAATAAGACTCAATTTAGCAGTCAAGTCGTAAAGGTAATCAATCAACATTGGATATTCCAGAGAACAGAATTCTTTCGGCCTTGGCACTCCCCAAATATTCGCGGGACGACCAAAGACTATTTCATAAGGACTAAGCCCTACTCTAGAATGTACAGTCGCTCTTGTTGATAACAAAGCCAAGGGTAGCGCGTCTGGCCAGGACAAACCTGTGGATGCCTGTATTTTAGCAAGTTTCAGCTTGAGGGTGCCATTGTAACCCTCAACTAAACCAGCAGACTGGGGATGGTTTGCACTGTGGAATTTTTGCTTGATCCCTAAACCGGCACACACACTCTGCATAACTTTCCCTACAAACTCACTTCCGTTATCTGACCATACAATCCGTGGCATTCCATACCTAGGGAAGTATTCTTTAAGAAGGATTTTGGCAGTTGATAGGGCAGTGTTGTCCTTTAGTGGATATGCTTCGATCCATCTGGAGAAAGCACAAACTACCACCAGGACGTATTTTAGGTTGTTGCAACGATCCATGTGAATGAAATCTAACTGAATCACTTCAAAGGGACAAGAGGGAGGAGCGAAGTGACCAGTAGGAGTTGGGACTCCCTTGCCAGGATTATGCATCAGGCATACCATACAATTTTTCACCACTCTCTCTGCACACTTACTAATCCCATCATTCTTCCAAACTGAAGCCAACATCTTACAAATTCCTTTAGAACTAATGTGTGCTACTCCATGTGCCATTGTTACCACTGCAAGCACGTACGCATCAGGCAACATCCAACGCTGTTGTTCCGACAAATCAATCCAACATCCACTTGAGTCCAATTTACCCGTACTTTCTTTCCATGCACGCTTTTCCTCCTCGGTTGCCTCTTTTTGAATCTCTTTCACACTTTCCACCGTATCCTCGCACATTCCAGACTCGGAAATCCATCTCGCAGACGTTGCAACATACATCCTACTCATCATATTTCTAGCTGTCTGTTTAGCGGTTTCATCAGCGAAAGCATTCCCACGACCCACATCGTCCGTGATTGCTTTATGAGCACTGCATTTCACAATCGCAACTTCAGTCGGCAAGGTTAGAGATTCCAACAAGTCGTTAACTAGCTGACCATGTTGAATCTTAGTCCCATGGGACGTAATGAAACCTCTTTCTCTCCACAAACGGCCAAAACTATGGGCCACGCCAAATGCGTACTGACTATCTGTGAACACATTTACTCTCTTTCCCTTTGCTAAAACACACGCTCTCGTTAGAGCGATTAATTCTGCAGCTTGGGCAGAATTCTGACTCACTCTTGCAGTCTCCACAATCGTACTCAAAGTAGTTACTGCGTAGGCAGCAGTCACATCACCATTCTCCAATTTAAAGCACGATCCATCAACATACAACGTGCCATCTGGATCTGACAATGGAGTGTCTTTCAAATCAATTCGTCCTTTAGTCTCTTCCTCGGTTCTGAAACAACAATCATGGGGTTCAGAATCACTCGACTCTTGATTAGTCGGCAACAATGTTGCTGGATTCAATACATTGCATCTTTTGATTTGAATATGGCTCGCTAATAATGTCAGCTCATAACCTGATAATCTAGCACTAGTAAGGTGTTGCGTTTTGGTTCGGTTCATGAGTGTGTCCACAGCATGAGGAACCATGACCACTAGTATGTTGTTCATCACCAAACCAGCAGATTGTCGAATGGAAGCGGCAGCTGCCGCTGTAGCTCTCAAACAACTAGGCAATGCTCTAGCTACCGGATCTAATGTTGATGAAAAATACGCACAAGGGCGTTGTTTATCACCAAATCTCTGTGTCAAAACACTCAACGCGCAACCTTCTCTTTCGTGAACATAGAGCGTGAATGGTTTACTGTAATCTGGTGTACCCAACACAGGAGCTGAACATAGTGCATCACGTAACTCAGAAAAACTCTCCTGACATTCAGCAGACCATGGCACCGGACTCGGAACACCTTTCCCAGTCAAAGCTACCAATGGTTTTGCTAAAACAGAAAAATTTGGGATCCACTGCCTACAGTATGAGGTAATACCTAAAAAGGCACGTACTTCTCTCTGTGTGCGGGGAACACTCATCTGCGTAATTGCTTTTATTCTCTCTGGGGTCAACTTCCTTCCCTCCTTTGACAAGAGATGACCTAGGTAGGTCACTTCTTGGCAGCAGTATTGCATTTTCGAAGGTGACACCTTATGGTTCAAACTAGACAAATGATGCAATAACGAAATTGTAGCTGCTTTGCAAGTTTCCTTGTCATCGGCAGCCACCAGAAGATCGTCTACATACTGCACTAAAGCAGAACCAGGAGGAAGTACAAAGGAATCTAACTGACTTTTTAATGCCTGACTGTAAATAGATGGACTCTCACAAAAGCCTTGTGGAGCACGTTTAAACCTGAAGCTTCGACCTCCTAGAGAGAAGCCGAAAATATCCCTGCTTTCCTCGGCTATTGGAATGCTGAAAAATGCATTCTTCAAGTCGATAACTGAAAACCATGTAGCTGTAGCAGGAATCAACGTTAACAATGCAGTGATGTCTGGAACCACAGGAAACTGCGGAACCACAATCTTATTAACCTCTCTTAGATCGATAACAAACCTATACACTGGAGGCTTTGAAGGATCAGTACGTTTCAAAATCGGTAATACAGGACTGTTACAGACATTACCTCTAGTTTCTTCAACTACACCTTTCTTAATCAAGTCTTGCACAATCAATAAAAGCGCACGTTCACCTTCACTAGAGATCTTGTATTGTGGAATTCGTGGAAATTTAACATTTGCTTTCAAAGTGACTACATATGGTGGTATTTCCAAAAGTCCTACATCGTTAGGACCAGTCGCCCAAAGAGTATCAGGGAGTGAACGCAGCTCTGGCGGGAGTGCATCCATTGACAAGTACATCGGAGAGGTGATTCTTTTACCCAATGTAAGCTGTACTCCTGACGGAGAACAGTACAATGTCGCATATAGGCGTTTTAACAAGTCTAAACCAAGCAGATTTTCATTACAACCTGTCGTCAAAATCAAGGGTGCTTTCAACTGACACGGTCCAACAGAAATAGGCAAAGGACCAGATACTGGATTGTAAACAGGGGCGCCTGAAAAACCTACAGAAACATTTGTTAAGCCGGACAAAGGTGCGCCAGGGAGTTTCGCATGAATGATAGAACTTTTTGCGGCACCAGTATCCAACAGAAATGGTTCAACTACACCTGATGTCGCTACTGCGACATAAGGCCCACTCTGATCCACTGGAACTGATACTACTCCCTCTCTCTGTCCATGGCTGTCCTAGTACTCAGTTTGCTGAAATCCCTCATCTACTTCACAATAGTCCTCAACATGATACTGTTGGGATCTATTTTGTTGGGCAGACTGTCCATTTCGTTGATCAAAGTGATTAGAAGGGCGATCATTCGTTTGTGGAGGCATAGCACCTCTTCCTCGACCTCTAGAATTTTGCATAGAACCACCACGACCTCTCTGAGCTGCTGCAGCATTATTTTGCGCTAAGATTGGACACTCATTTTTATAATGACCCTCTTTCTTACAGTAGGCACACTGGTTCCACTGATATTGCGGCCTCGGTGAACTATAATCTGTCCTTTGATATGACCCTTGCTGTGTATTGGTTTGATTCATGCGAGGCGGATATGCCTGTTGCAAAAGAACTTTAGTTTTTAAATCTTTCGTCTTCTTATCTGATTTCTCCTTCTCTTCTTTATCCCTATTTTCATAATACTGTGCAGTTGCAAGTATTTGCGCAATTGTGGAGACAGCCCACGCACTCTCGGAATCTTTCAATTTATTGCAAAGCTCTGGTAGCAGATTGTGTACAAATGTATCGACAAACAATCTCTGTCCTCCTTCTGTGCTCATATCCTGACCACTGTGATCCACAAAAGTCTCTTCGAACCTCGTGAAAAAGTCGGAGACACTTTCGTCTTTCTTCTGCCTGCATGCGGACAACTTGTCCCAGTTAACACGCAATGCTGGCATCAGAGTCTTCATTAAGTCAATTATCCTACCTGGAAGATTAGCAATTAGAGGTTCGGGTTTGGAACCACCTATTTGCTGACCATCCGCTGCTATGATAGCTGCCCAATCACCACCTAGGGCAACTGGATGATTCTCTTTACGAATTTTGGCCCAAATAGGTTGCGGAACTACATTCCCAAATAACATGTCAATGTCCGCTAGATTCATCACACAAGCCTCAACTGTCTGTGCTAATTCTTTATAGTATCCAGCAGGATTCTTACGCGGATCCGGCAAGGCCTGTTTCACCGCTAATACTTCAGCTCGCTTCCATGGAATATGTATCCACACTCTCTGGAATTGCGCCGGAGCGGCTGCAATACCATTCACTGCATCAGCTTGCACAGCTTCACGCCAAATTGGTGGAACCTCCCTCATTGGATATTGGCGATTCTGCTTCGTACTATGTTTTTCTAAATCTCTCGGTGAACGAAGAGACGGATCATTCCTATAGCTTAAAATCAGTTCCATCGCTTCCTTTATATTTTGACCAATTATTGTACCTGCAGCAAACTCTTTCTGAACATTAATTAATTCTTCTAAGTTCGATTCAGAATCATCTTCTTCTAATTCATCACGCAAAAGGGAGCACATCTCGTCGAAAACATATCGTTGCGTTGGTTCATTCCATTGCATAAAAGTATCTAATACATCTCTCGTACTATATCTCCTACTCTTCGAAATCCATCTGAGAGCCGTGGAATCTAAGATTCCCCGTTCCTCAGTGCTTGGAAGCTGACTGCGTCTCTGTACAGACTCAGAGGCAGGAGTCTTAATTAAAGTTTTATAGAAAGGAGACAGAATATTAGAGACAGAATCAGTGATTCTCCGACGAACAGAAAGCGGAGTCATAATACTAGCAGATGTAGAAAACACAGTAGCAGTTGGAACAGATAGAATAGGAACAGTAGGAGTATCAAGTAAGGTAGCTTGTGAAACAGTAGGTATAAGCGATACAGGTATAGGCAAAGAAGCCGGCACCCCAGGAAGAGGGGGTGCCGAAGGAACATTCACATTGACCACAGGTGGTACAGGAGCTTGGTTCAGGGGACCAGGAGCAGGAATACCAGGTTGTCCAGCAACCGGCAATTGAACATTAGGTAAAGGAGGAACCATAGCACCCTGTGCATACGGTGGGGGTGACTGTAACAAATAAGACAGCAAAGGATCATTCTCGGAGTCCTCTACCACCTTAGTTGTACTCGATGGCAAGGCAGGGTAGCATTTGTCGATCGCTAAATTACGCTCTCTAGTAGCCACCTCCATTGCCTTCTCAGACTCGTTGATTTGCAGCTGTTTAGCAGCCTGTTCTAAAGTCAACTCCTGCTCTTTCTGTTCTTTCTTCAATCTTTTAATTTCTCTCTGTTTAGATTCCTTTCGCCAATAATGAAAAGAATCAAACATTGCCGGCCGGGCTTTCTTCTTAAACAGTTTCACTTCTAAATTATCAAGGACTTCAGGTTCAAAACTACCATGCAGTGGCCAACTAAGGACACCGTCTTTGTCTGTATAACGGACCCACACCTCATTATAAGATATCGGACCCACACCATGTTTACAATAAAGATCATATAGAGGAGTTCCAATCGGAGGAACCCGACATGAGTCCTCCAACCGGGAATCACTGTTGCAACCAAAACACGACAACATACAATTTTTCCGACTTACCATTTTGTAATCCGGAACACAGAACGAACAAAAACACAAACAGAAATGTGCACTCGAACCAAGATCTTAGGCCTACCAAAACAAACTAATGTATCGATACCCAAACTAAACCAATAGATTACCTTAACCAGTACAACTAGTGATAATCTTACGAAACCAAACCAAACCAAGAACTAAAAGGATTTTAACAACCCTTACGAAGCAACCAACTAGCAACCACTGAATACTTAACTGAGGCACTGAAGACGTCACCAAGGAGAAACCCGTCTTGTCTCGCCGTACTAAGGACTGCACCTCGGGTCCAAGACAGGGCGACGGTCAAGGCAACGGACCACTGCAGCCGTCCTGAACGGGAACCCTCGAGGAAGAGAACGTCGGGCCACTTTTGCGATATACCGGGATCGATGAAGTGGGGCGCCTCCCTCAGGAATCTTCACACGAAGCTTCTCGAACTCTTCAGGCTTTTGGACCGGTACCGAATGACGTCGCCCCACGTTGGGCGCCAATTGGAGTTCTGGACTTTTTGGTTCCGTCCAGAGGTGTCAGGGATAACACCCGAAGACCCCGGAGTTCTACCTGTCTCGGTGCACAAATAAACAGAAACACGGGCTTCTCGATGGTGGCGTCAAAGACCAAAGGTTTATTACTGCAGGGACACAGAAGTCACAGAAACTACACACGGGCAGTAACTAGGAGCCTGTTCCATTTGTACAAGAAGGGTTGCTCCTTATATACTAAATATTGGCCTTCAGGCAAATTCTTTACATACTGGTACATTCCCAAACCTTTGTGTCCTAAACAATAAATATTTGGCGTTGCACAGGAATCGTCGATAATATCTGGTGTCAAACATTACGAAAAGGGGTTCCCACTATTCCATCACAATCCCATGTCAACATTTCATTCAAGAGCCGAACCGCCTCATCGTAAATTTCGTTACCTCCCCCTAATAAAGGTCCAGAAAGAAAGAAACAGGGCCAGGTGTAGGAGATAGAAAAGCAGGATAAGAGATGTTTGTGGCTTGTAAATGGGCAAGGCTACCAGCTTCGGCCGCCTAATCATGATCAGGCCAACGAACACGAGAACCATTATAGCAGGACTGACCTCAGGCAGAGGAGGCAGCCTTTGTCGAGTCATGTAGCCACAGCGTGTTCTGCTCTAAGGTGCACGTGTCACTAGAGAGGTGAATCTCCGGCTAAGCTTACGTGTCCTTAATCGAAATGAAGAAATCAGAGGTCATTGCGTGTCCATTGTCTATGTGAGGGCAAGAAACACAAAATGGCTGCCATGATCTAAGATGGATGCCATGGGTAGATCAGAAATGTGTTTGTAACGGGAGTACTCTTGCTCGTAGCACAGCGAAAACACCAGGATATGCTAAATGGACCATTTGCGGTTCACTGATACCAAAATTATGTATTTACGACAATGTTGAAAACACGGGTTCAAATCGTCACGGAACCTCAATCATCCACATGTAATTTAGTGCTATGGCCATGAGGGTGAATAGAGTGAATAGAGCACATATTAGTAAACGTCGCACACCTGTTTGTGCAATGGCCCCCACACCTCCACACTGAGTTTAGTTATTTAAATAACTGTGGTACGTAAAAAGGGAAAATAGAAAGTGAAAAAATATCGTCGTTGTGTACACCGGGGGCAAGGGGGGTGGCCGTGGGGGGTCAGGGATTGCAGGCGGGATCACACATTCGGACAAAAGAATGCGAAAACTGTGGAAGGACACCACAAATCGCGTTGTAAAGCCGTGCGATTTTGTTGTCTGCGAAGTGAAGTACTTGCCCATAGCAGCCAACGCATTTGCGTTGTAACAACATAAGATCTAAAAGTAGCCGATGTTGTGGAGCTTATGATGTAATAACCTTGTGTTAAAAGCACGCAATGGAAAGTTGCGCGATCTTTCGACATAGATCCATCATATTGAGTGTGATGCCCATTGGAAGGGGGCTACAGAGTGTGAGGTTATCAGGTCCTTTTGGGGTATGGTACAGTTTAATGCATAAGACTTTGTCATGTTCACTTTAAAACCCGATACTGCTTCGAAGGCAGTGAGGCAGTGGAGACCTGCAGGTAAAGAGGTAGTGAGAGTAAGTAGCAGGTTGTCCGCAAAGTGCCAAATTTTCTGGGTCTGTCCACTAAAAGGAATATAAGCAATGGCAGTAATTTGGTGGATGTGATAAATAAGGGTTCGACTATGTGGCAAAAAGCACGGGTGATAGTGGGCACCCCTGACCGGTGCCCCTGCAGAGTATGATGCTCGATGAAGGCTGCATTTGATGCAGTGTTTTTGGCTATCATTCTAGGGCTTACTACAATCTTGTCAGAACTGCATGAAGGAAAGACCAGCTTACCCTGTTGAAGGCCTTCTCTACATCTAGCGAGAGAAGGCAATCCGTCATATTGTGACATGGGAACTTTTCAACTAGGTGAGCAATTTGGCGCACATTATCCACACCCAGCCGATTGCGAATGAATCCAATCTGGGCCAGGTCAATAAGACCGGGGAGGTGTGATTCAATCCTTTTGGCCAAGATTTTCGTGAAGATATTGAAGTCTGAGCTAGGAGTGCTATGGGGTAATATGCTGAGCAAAATGTGTGGTCCTTGCAAAGCTTGGATATAAGGGTACTTTCAACAATGGCCATGGTGGGAGTAAGGCCAGTTAACTGGTTGAATGAAATGAACAGTGTCAGCATTTGATCCTGGAGGCTGGAGAGTAATTTGTAAAAGATGACGAGAAGACCTTGAAGGCCCAGATTTTTTCCAATAGGCAGCTCTTTGAGGGCCTGGTGAAAATCTGCTAGTGTGATGGGGTCATTGAGGAGTTCGGCATGAAGAGGGTCAATTGGAGCCCAATTGGGTCTGCCCAAAAATGCATCTATCAGGCCCTGATGGGACTTCGTCCCGCATGTAAAGTGCTTGGTAATAATTGAGGAAAGCTTGTTGCTTGGCCGTTTCAGTAGTTGCCTAAGTCGTGTCTCCCGTCCATATTTTAGAGATGTTGTTCTTTGGGTTTTGGTGGTGCAATGTGTGGGAAAAAAATTAGCCAACCTTGTCTCTCCCCTCATAGTATTTCTATTTCAGAGCTATGGGGTGTGCATTGTTTTATTGTGTCTGTGTGCTTGTAATTGCCCTGCAGGATTGCAAGCTGACGTTTGTTGCGTCTGGTTGGAGCAGTCTGGTCAAGCCCTTCAAGGACTTTAATCTCTGCCGTGAGGCCAGTCTTGACTAATTGGGATGCCCTCACTCAGACAATGGAGTTGGTTACACCTCTGATCAAGACCTTGAACCCATCCCAGAATATCTAGGGGTGTGGGTATGGGAGGGCATTGAGCTCAAAATATTCTATGATTTCATTTTGAATCTCTTTTGTGTCTACAGGGTCTCCAAGTAGCTGCGGAGGAAGCACCAGCATCGGGGGACCCCGCTGGAAGGGCTCTGTATTGGCCAAGACCAATTCCACATGTGCATGTCAGAGATGGCATCTGGTTCAAGGGCGCGGAGGAGCAAGGAATGCATGAGGAAGACTTAGTCAATATGTCCGGGCTTACCAAAGGTGGTAGGCTGCATGGCACCATCAACGTGCCCTATTGGGTGTAGCTTAATGCACCATAGGACTAGTGAAAGACGGAAAAAAGGGGTTGGGAACAGTCTAAAGGCATGCCTGGGCAGTAAGCTAGCTAGGCACATCGTACCATAATACCCCTGTATGTCGATGCAGGCTCCATGTTAGGAGCAGTCAGTGGTTGACTACGCAGGGAACACATGACTGGAACAAAACAGAAAGTAAATAAATACAACATATAACACTGAGCCAACCGGGCCAAACAATGTAATGTGGCCCAATCGGTGATAGATGCCAAAGTGCTCTGATACCACTGGAAGTGTCACTCTCCTTGGTTGCGAATAGTGGTGAGCGGCCTCAGAGAACGACAACTGTCCCATCAGGAGAAAGCGATTCTAAGGGTGAGACATAAGGGCTAACAAAGTCTGATATCAAGCGTTTCTCTCCGGACACACATGGTCCGCCTCTGTCGAGGTCCAGGGCCCAGACACATCCTGTGGCAAAACAAAACAGAGAGTGTCCCCTCTAAATGAAAAGACATCAGCGAGAAAGTGTAGATGTTACCTACATAGTCTGGGAGGATTACTTCTTCATGTTCCGGAGCTGTGTTATGATGTCTTCCTTTGCCTCTCGGAGGGCATGCTCCTTTTTAGGTCTTGCACCTAGCGGTGCACTGCGCAGCAGTGCTCGCGCAGTGCTCGACATTTAGTAGGTGAAAAACGGGGTATTCAGGCTGACCTAGGAATCGCACACACTTGTGCGATTCCTTCTGTGGTAGGCGATTGGCCTTAGCGTGCGTCTTTTTATTAAAGACTGCACGCAATTGGCCAGAGGTGGTCCTATTGGTGTCTATTACCCGCTTGGTGCGCGTAATAGACACCAATAGGCCATGGCTCGCAGTGGCGCGCACGCAACACTCGCGGGCTCCTTTCATAGGGAGGCACGCAGTGCTGACTGACTGGTTTCTCCTATAGCGGTAAGGACACGTGGTAACGAAGCTTCCGTCGTCTCGCACCTCGCTGGTTATTTTGGCGTGTGATTTATTTTACAACCCGGCAAGGAATGTTTGCGCCTGTACATTTCTTAAATTAAGTGTAGAAAAATGAAACGTAGACTGGGCTAGTACACTACATGCGGAAATAACATATATACATAGTTATATACCCACATTTCATAGGCCGAGGATGTAATCTAATATTTGAGACGTGTAATACTTTTTAGCTAAAAACATGAGCATTTGAAATTCGCATTCGGTTATAGTATGCGTTATTTTTTGTTATGGGTACATATATTTATTTTGTTGAGTGTGCATGGAGAAAACACAGCTTTTCACCCTTTGAAAGCTGCATGGAATGGCCCACGTGTTTTTCTCGTACCTATACGAGTCATTCAAACACGAAAGCTGAGCACACCATGAAGAAAACAATGTAGTTTAACAACAGCATGTTTGTTGAGCGGATTATTTTCCTTCATAAATGACATCATATGCAAAGCCAGGAGGTAACACAACTGCAGGACTTTTAATTGAATCTAACGTCACAAATGCAATACTTTTAATAGTAAAGGTATGGCGTGGATTTCAAACTCATGGTGTCTGGGCCATTCGTTCAATTCATGAGTAACTGACATGCTTTATCATGATTGCAAGCAAATCAGACACAGCGTGTCTCGTGGCGCAGGCGGAGACCAGTTGTACATAAAACATTGGGATGATTCATGTAATACAATTTTGTAATGGTTCGCATCACTTCATGGTTTTCTTTATTTTGATATCGATTGTTGGCAAAGATTGAATCCACACAATGTGTTCAATGTTTATCCTTTCATAGTTACATGCCAGAATCTAATTCAGGAAGTCCCGTCTGACATCATAGGCTGGTCAAACTAAAACATCTGGGTGCCCGGGTCGATTTCATTCAGAGCTCGCTATTTTAGATCTGGCTAGATGTAGGTTTAATTTTGTGTTAGAGCTCATGCAGTTGCAAAACAAGCATTCCCAAGTACATAGATCTGATTTTAATGAGATAACGTATGTGATAAAGAAGTGAAAAGTTGTATATATGCATTTATTCTGCGTCAGGGAGACAAGTAATGAGATGAATGCCACAGTCTATAGCTCTCACCCTGAGACAGAGAACCTGGCAATAGGGAGACAGTGACATGCATTTTGGGAGAGGAGACATAAACAGTGAGACAGGAGGCAACGCTCCAGTGAAAAACATACATAGCTACTAACACCTGTACAGTGACACAGGCGACTGGGAGACACCGATATGCATACCGAGGCGGAAACCCTCAGAAAATCTGGGAGGGGAAACACATAAAATCACTGACGTATGAGACACTCCTACATGCCACATAACATAAATTCTAGTTAAATGTGAGTGTTATATTAATTGTAAAACAATTACCTGAATGATTGCAAAGAATTGTGTTCCTGAACATTGAGATTTTCTTCAGTGATAGTTGTGTTTGTTATGTTATGCAATTTATGCTTCCAGAGCGCTCAAATGCCCTGATGATTCTTGGCGCTAACTAAAAAAGCAGAAAGGAGGCCCTAAAATAGGAAGACTAATTGGCAGAAAATGGCAATGTTTTCACAGCTTTTCAAACAAGCATTTGCAATGCAATAGGTCTCGCATTATTAAAGTTTGAGCTATTGGTGTTGCAATATTTAGCAACCAATAGCTCAAACTTTAATACTGCGAGACCTATTGCATTGCAAATGCTTGTTCTGCTTGTCGTGGCGGTGGCCATGAATTGTCTGCCAGGTTGAATGCCACCTACCTGAAGTTTTTTGTCACAGTGGAGATGCTTCTCTGCTGGTCGTGTCATTGGAGATGTTCAACATCTTTTCCGCTTCTGCCAAAGAGTGTAGCAACCGCTGACTCCTCTTCGTTTGGAACATAAGGGCGAATGGGTGGACTCACTGGTATCAGATGTCTAATGCCCTCAGTATTTCATTGATCATCTTGAAATCACTCCTCTTCCACAGTGTGACCAGGTAGAGGTCCTGGAAGAACTATATGGTGTGACCACGAAAGACTAGATCTGCTTTCCCCATTGATGCTTATAGGATGGCCTCCTTTTCAGTGAAGAAGTGGATCCTTGTAAGGCTGTCCTGTACTGCATCTGTATGCTCCAGTATGTGGGGCATGCGATGGGCCCTATCAAGGACTGTCATGGAGGCCCTGGTGCCACCCTGGATTGTCTGAAGGAGTGTTGCTGTGAAGGTCATGATGTTGTCAGCAAAGAACTCCCTGAATGCAGATGGCATTGCGCCAACTCCTATTTTCTAGGTCCTCCTGCTTGGCTTGCAGTTCTACGTGTTGTCCTTCTCTGCTCCACAGCATTTCTTGGACTTCCGCTTGGGAATCAGTCGTTCGGTCCAGATCATCACCTTGTGTCCCTATTTCGGGGATATCATGGCAAAGGTATTCGAGAGAGGATTTGAAGCCTGCTTTGAGGTTGCCTATTTCTGAGCGGATGTCCTTGAGGAATTGCTCCATATAGTCCTGGGAGGTGGGCACTGAGGCTGAGCCTCCAGCTCCCACTGCGGGCTGATCTCCTTAGCGCCCAGATCGGCTGTTGCAGGCTTGTGCCTTCCCTCAGACTGCAACAGCTGATCTTTAGTGGGCTTAATATGTGGCATAATGCATTCATCTGTAGAGGGGGACACACTACTCCAGAAGCAGGCCAGTGTGGCGATTCAGCACCTCCTCAAGGGGCCGGCATCTTGTGCGAAGTAGTGACATCAGGGCAGAACCCTGTCAGAGTCTAAATGTTCAAAGCAAGTGTTGGACCTTGAACAGCTCAGTAAAGACAGGGGATGAGCTGCAGGAACGGCCCCCTTGAAGAAATATGGATGCACCAGGCTGGGGCCATAATCTGATGTTGGGACAACCGCAGGGGACCCCCTCCAGATGCAGCACCCAGGACATTCGGTATCAGCATCCAGCAGGGTCAGGGGTTGCAAACCCATGCGCACCCCCACTTGGATCCTCCCCAGTTCTGCAATGCTCACCAACTGTAGCAGGAGGTCCTCTGAGGCCCAGTTGGCATTACATCCATCTGCAGCATAGGCAGGGTAGCAACTTGGGCAACTCCAATGGCGTAGCACAGATGGCCGCCAGCCAGGTGGCACCACAACCAGTCCACGGCCATAAGCGTTAGATATCTCACACAAGGATCTGACCAGCAGGAGTGCTGCATCAGCGAAGACAGTCTCATTATTCACATAAGCTCCTCGCAGCAGCTGGCAAGGTGAATAGGAGTTTTTTTCTATACCCAGGTACGTCTCGTACATAATTATCTGTGTGTTTTGTTTCTAAAATTGTACATCTCATTTCAATTGCTAATCCCATTGCATACCCTTTACCAGGTTCTCTTGTCAATCCTATTTCCTACTCTTACCTAATTTTGTAACTATTGACTTCTGGTGTTTTTAAGTCTTCCTACAAATCTGTGTATGATCAATTATCTTCCTAAAATTACTTTGCTGAAAAAAGCCAACGGACGCCACCTTGTTCTTATCCAATTACTGTCCCATTTTATGGTTTTTCCTGCACACCACTTGCTCTGTGCTTTTGAAATCACTTGTATTTAATATATCTTAAGAGGGAGTTAGTTATGAGTTCCTGATGCTGTAGTACATTCACTTTTTTTAAGTTTAGCGATTTTATTGAAGATGAAGAGCAGTAAGGATTACAAAGATATAAGGAAAATATACCTTATTAACAATCTATATCTTTAGAGGGATCAATTGAACCAGAACGTTTTAACAACATTAGAATATTAGATTTAGGTATAGTAATAAAACGTAAGAAACATGAAAAAAGCTAAACTTTACAATTTATAAAACATATTTCTTGTTTTTTACAAAATGAAATGGAAGAAAACAAAGAAAAACAAATAAAGAAGAAGGGAAGAAAAAGCAAGAACAAAAGAAAAAGGAGAAAGATAATGAGTTATTAGGGTAATGAAGAGCGTGATGATAGGAAGGAAGTAAAGGGGGCCAGAGTAGATCAGATTTGATTTTCTGAGATAAAGAAGAAGAGGAAACAGAAGAGATTCTATGTCATCACAAATAAGGTTCCACCTAGTCATAATAGATAAAGTAGAATTATCTTTCCACCATGATACAATAATTTTAAAAGCAAGAGCAATAAGTAAATTAAATAAGGCAGGTTTTGGAGAAGAGTTAACAAAGCCAGCAGATAAGGTACCAAGAAAAACATTCTGAAGAGAAAATTGAATAGTACATGAGAAAATCAATAAACGTTTTGCCCAGATGGTTTTCTAAAATAGATTAACTTTAGAACAATAAAAGGAAAGGTGACTCAAAGTACCATCAGATTAAGACATGACCAACAGGAGGGGAAATCAGATGAGTCAATGTCATTGAAAAAAGAAGGGGTAACTACAGCTCTACTGTAGATAGAAAATAAAGATTAAGTTATATTGCCAGCCTCAGAGGTTTTAAATAATTTACCCCATAATAAGTCCCATTGTTAGATAGACAAAGATTGAGATAAATCACTTTCCCATAATAGTTCAGTTGGTGACTTATTTCTTATAGTAAGGGGGGAAGATGAAGACTTATAAATAAAGGAGGCTTTAGGTTTGTAGTCAGTACAAAGGTCATACAGAGGTGTCAGATGAATAAATGGTGCAACATCAAGTGTAAAGTTGTTTTTTAATGAATAGTTCCAGAGTATAGGAATTAATTGATTGTATTGTTGAAGATAGGAATCAGATAAGCCATACCTCTCCTGTATTTGTTGGAAGGATAACATTGAATTATGCAATATCTAGTGCTGGACAAAAAAATACAATTTTCCTTCCAATGTTTGAAGTAGAATGATTTGTGGTGAAGTTTAATGAATTTGTTGTACCAAATAGAGGATGCAAGAAAGGATTGATGAGAATCAGATCCTTGGTTAAAAAGGTTGTGTAGTAAATAGTGAGAATATTTGAGAATAGTGTTTTTTGATATGACGGTACAATTAGACACAGAAACAACATTTCTAAAAGAAAATATATTTAACAAAAAACATTCAAAAACTACCCATTTAGGTATAAGAGCATCATATTAATCTCTAGAAATAGCAAAACATTGATGACTTAAAAAGGCAGTGTGATACAATTTGAAATCAGGAAATCTTACACCCTCCTTCAGTTTTCGGTCTAATTAGCTTCCATATGGCAATACGAGCACGTCTGTTATTCCAAAGGAACTTAATACATATGGAGTTAATTTGGGAAAAATTTTTAGGAATTTTAAAGGGTAACATAGAAAGTAAAAAAAAGACATGAGGGACAATCATCATCTTGAAAGTATCTAATCTACCCCACCAAGATACAAAAAAAAAGTGGAAACCAGGAAGAAAATAACTTTTGGATTTGGGATTTGGGATTTTAGGACACTGAAATGATAAACAAGTGTATCAGGAATATTGGACAAGAACCAGACTCCTAAATATTTAATATTTTGAGGACACCATATAACATTTGTCTTGTGAAACATGTAATGGTTACAAGAGGCATTTAATGGTAGGATTTAAATTTTAGAAATGTTTTATTCATAACCAGAAACTTTGGAGAAATAAGTTATCTCTTGCAAAAATGGGTCAATGGACAGAGAGGGATTGGGCATATAAATTAAAACATCATCTGCATAAGAAGATAGTGTTACTTCTTGAGAATTGACCTTAAATTCAGTTATACCAGTGTTGCATTTAATGCGTTCCAGAAAAGGTTCTAGACATAGGAGAAAGAGTAATGGAGATAAAGGGCAACCTTGTCTAGTACTGCTATGAAGTTAACAAAAAATGGGGAAAAATGTACATTAACAAATACACAGGCACGTGGGTCAGTATTTAGCAATTTGATCAGAAAAATAAAGTTATGGCCAAACCCAAACCAGTAAAGGGTAGAAAACATAAAATTCCAATTAATAGGATCAAATGCTTTCTCAGCATCCAGTGACAGAGCTGATAATGGAGAGGGATACTTTTTCCCAAGGGCAAGAATACAAGAAAACATTCTGGAATTGTCAGAAGCAAGTCTGCCATTAATAAAACCCAATTGGTCAGGTTTAATAAGAAAGGGAATAATATCATTCAGACGGGAAGCAAAGATTTTTGCAAAGACCTTACAATCATAGTTAATTAGTGAGATGGGACGGTAATTTTTACATAAGGTAGGGTCATTATCGGGTTTGGGAATAATAATAATAATAAGGGCTTCTAAAAACTATCCACTGGCTTTGGACTTAGACAAAAAATGAGGTGTAAAGCTAATGTAATTTGGGAGCAAAAATGGAGGAAAGAAATAAGAGAAGCTCAATAGTGAAGCCGTCAGGGCCAGGAGCTTTAGCTTTTTTTAAGGATTTGAGGGCCTCGGTAATTTCTAAAAGGTAAATATCTTTTTCTAAGGAAGATAGGGTTTCAGGAAAATAAGGAGGGTTGGGGACTCTTTGAAAAAAACAATACAATATTGTCTTCGGAGGGGTCTGTAGTCTCAGTAAATAATTGTTTGTAATAAGACTGAAATAGGTTGGTAATGTTAGGATCTGAATACAGCATCTCATTATTATGTTCACAACGAATGGGACCAAAAGTTTTCCTTTCTGATTTAATTTTTAAATAATTGGCTAACAATTTACCAGCCGTATTTTGACCGCCATGATACTTAGATTTGATTTTAAGGAGGACATTACAAGCATCAGTCATGACAATTTTGTTCAAAGTACATTTAGCCTTAATCAAATCATGTAAGCATGAATGAGATTTGGTGGTATAGTAAGCGTGTTTGAGATTTTTTATATGTTTGAGAGCAGAGAGATTTTGAGCGATCAATGTTTTTTTCTTTTGGGCCGAAAAAATAATTGTAAAAGCCCTGAAGGAAGCTTTAAAAGCATCCCAGTTGTTGTGAATAGAGGTATCTTTAGACTGATTACATTGAAAAAATTAATTAATAAATGAGGCTGCTTCAGTAATAAAGGTTTGGTCCAATAATAAAGTAGAATTAAAATGTCATCTGCCCTGTTTGGGGGAAATGAAGGACATATCCAAGGACGAAAGGACAGGAGCATGGTCAGAAATAAAAATAGAACCAATCTCAGATGATTAAATTGTCAGGATTCCCCGGCCGGTAGATCACTGACTGCCATGCGAGTCAGTAAGGGGCTCGAAAACTACATTTCCCATGATCCTTAGCGCGGCGCGCTAGAATGACGCTGTGCGACCGGAAAGGATATCATGGCGTTTTCCGAAGGAAGCGCTGCCGATTATTCTGCCTGGCAAGTAGTTTGACTGCTTGTGTTTCCTGTGTTCGAGTTGGCGTTCGTTGCTGGTGGGCTGCGGTAAGCTCACGTTATCGCTACTCAGGATCTGTGTTGTGGATTACTTTGGTGGGGCTTAGGAAGCGCCCACAACGAGAACGGATCACCGGTGTTCTCAGCACCTGTGTTGTGGATTACTGTGGAGGGGCTTAGGAAGCGCCCATATCAAGAGGGGAGAACGCTGTTACAGGTTTTCCAAAGAACAAGTGGGGCGCTTGTGGTTGAGTGCATTCCTGGGGAGCATGGTGTGCGTTTAACTGCTCCATAACTAACTACGGGGAGCGTGAATCTCCCGTCCCTGCAGGACACCTATGCTTAGGTGCCGCATGTTTATTCTATGAGCGTTACCTTCCTGTTGGCGCTTGCAGAGAAGAATCTGTAGAGACGCTGTGTTTTGCTTTGCGCTGGGCATATTTTGTGTTGCTTATTTTGTACCAGGAACTTACTTGGTAAACAAACTATCTAGGGTATGTATGAATCATACTGGGGTTGACTCTTTAGCTTCCTGCACTGACCCTTGAACCTTCTGATCACACATATCCTCGGAGGGGGAATCCTTACGATTATAGTAGGACGATACCGGAAAGGAGTGATATTTACGTATTTTGTGTCCTGGGCATTCTGGTTATCTTCATCCCCATTCTGGGTAGGTTTACCTACATCTTCTCTGTTCATCTGATTAAGATTACCGAAAGGGAGTAAACAGTGGGTTACTTATGCTTTCTTTTGTTGTGTCTTATAGTAGGAAAACCAGGGGATTTAGAAGAAGCCCTGTATATCACCCCTTCGTTTCTGCACACCTGTAGGGTATTGCAGGTGAGGTAAAGCGTAGTGCATTGTTTAGTTAAGTTACCAGCTGAGGGTTACCATTCCACTCATCCCATGCTTTCTATATCTACAGGTTTCCGGTTCCAGTTGCCCAGCTGTTCCCCTCCGGACCTACCTTTTCCCCCGCTTGATCTCCTTAATAGTCTGTGACCTTGACAGCCAGACTTGGGATGATCTAGAGGTGGGCCCCTTTTATAGCATCGATCCAATCCTGAGGAGCAACCACGAAAGACCTGACATAAATAGAGGGAAGTAGGGATTTGAAAACTAAAATATAATCAAAACGAGACAAAGTATGATGCGCATTTGAAAAAAATGTGAATTCAGATAAATCAGGATTACAAGTATTCCACACATCAGAGAATGGATGAGAGGAAATGGCAGCCTGAAAAGCTTTATGGGTATTATCAGGTTTCAATTTGCAAGTAGATTTTCTATCAGAAAAAGAATCTAACAAGTCATTAAAGTCACCAGTGACAATTATAATAGGGTTGGAAATTGAAGAAAGTATCACTTTAACACTGTGTCAAACTTCTGGGTCAGCCTTAACTGGTCCATAAATGTTTTTAAAAGTTACTTGTTTTTGGAATATAATAGCATCAACCAAGACCCATTGTCTATTCGTATCACAATCTGTAGATAAAATCTGAGTATTCAGAGATTTATGGAACAAAATAGTAACATCACCTTCACGATTAGCAGGAAAAGAGATCACATCTTAATTAACCCATTGACATTTGAGTTTGGGAGATTCAATGTCATTACAATGTGTTTCCTGTAAAAAAAAAGCTACATGGGAATAAAGTTTAGATAAATGGGAAAGTACCTTTTGATGCTTTACGGGGTGACCGAGACCACGAACATTCCACGAAACAACATTAAACATGTTGCTGGTTGAGGAAAGGAATATGGAGATAGGTAACATGGGCTGCAGAAACATTAAAGGAGACAAAAAGACACAATTTAACAACCACTACAACATAATATAAGGAAAGAACAATAAATTGACTAGAAAAACAATTTAGGAACACACTCATGTGAGAACAAGAAAAAAGGTAAAGTAAAGAAAAAGAAAGTCCAATACAAGATAGAAAAAGAAAGAGGGGAAGAGGAGGGAAAAGGAAGGAGAAAAAAAGTAGACAGATCAAGGAAAAAAATCCAGATCTCAAGTGAGACAAGTTACAGGTATGAGAGGAGCTTATTAACACCGAAAACAAAGTTGGCAACAAGAATTAATTAACAATAAGGACCCTCTTGAAGAAGGGAGATATATCGAATAATAGAAGATAAAGGATGAATGACGAGTACTAAGCAATAAGAATAATTAGATAACAATAAAAAAAAGAAAGACAAAAAGTAAAGGAACCTTAGAATAGAAAAGAAAAATTAATAAAAGGACAAAAATAGATATATATTATTTGAGAAACATCCACCAACCAACTGAAAATTAATGTAATCGTTAGTCTCAATATTACGAGAAGAAATGCTACTTAGAAAGAGTTTCAGTTTAGAAGTGTCGTCGAAAAAATTTGAGTTTCCTTCATGTGTAATCTTGTAGAGACAAAGATGCCATATTGAATGTTCAAATGTCTCATCTGAGCTAAGTATTCCGTGCCACGGGCATTCGTTGCATTCAAGACATTCTGTGAAATAAAAAGATTGTGACCAGACCAAATAAGACGATGTTTAATTTGAACAGCCTTCAGGTCAAGCATAAGATCATTAAATTCCAGAAAGAGCATTATAATGCCAATAGGTTTATTTGAGTTAGGATGAAGACGACCCAACCTGTGTGCACATTGTATGTTGAGAGGCAGTGAAGATTGAAGATCCAAGAGATCCGGCAGAAACTTCTTCAGGAAGGATAACATATCAGAACCTTCAATATTCTCTGGAAGACCATAAAGATGAAGATTATTCTTTCGGTTTTGATTTTCAAGGACTTCGGTGTGGAGTTTGAGTTTATGAATCTCTTGCTCTAACATAGGTATTTTTGTAGAAATATATTGAAGATCTCACACACAATGTTCAAGTGCCGACACCTTCCTCTCCATGACAATCCAGCGATCTTCTATTTGTTGTAGCTTCTCATTGGTAGCGTACATAAAAGGTTGAAGACCACGTACCTCATCCAAAATAGAGTCTAGAACAGGATTCTGGGAAGATAAAATGGGAGAAGGCGGGTAATTTTTTATTCTTTTTGGTTTCTTACCTGAAGACATTCTTATAGAAGATGCGTGTGAGCCACTGGCCATCGTGTTATGATGAGAAGAACAACGAGCAGGCAATAGAGAAGGACGAATCTGGCTCATACAACAAAGAAGAAATAGTCAAGTACAATGACCATCCAAAAGTATGTAGTCTTGAGAGCCTTGAAGTAGTCAGAGAGGCAGAGGCGATATACGTTGGTCTGTGGAGCATATACAGAATGTCATTTAATGGCAACCCAAATGCAGAGAAAGACTGTCACTATATAGAACACACAGTTGCCTGCAAGAATGGAGACCAATTCACCAACAGGTCTTGAATAGGAGCATTTCACATTTAATGCATAGCAATGAAGTAAAAGTCAGTCAAATCTAAGAAGTGCAACAGGAACAATAAATTAAGCAGTATTTTGGTAGGCATTCCGCATCCTAAAATGGTTGAAGGTGATGACAGGATAGGGGGAAGTCACCACCACAGTTTCCAGGAACAAAAATGTGCCAAAACAGTAGAAAAACCTTCAGGAAACTCATGGCCACAGCCTAGAAAGGCTAGAGAAGCACCAAACTATGCAAATGTAACATAAAAGTACACAGCAGTTGAAAATACTCAATGCGACTCAAAATGGCGCCGCTCGCGTTCCACTGACGAAAAGTCATCGCTGCGGCTCCTATGGCCGTAATTGCACCTATGACGTGCTGAAGCGGCATGCAAACTCACTGCCGCTTTCAAAGGCGGAGAGCGGCAACCAGAGATATCAAAGGCTGCACAGGGGAGGCACACCCTAACAAAAAGCTCTGGGTCCACCCGGAGCTCACGGCAGGTAAGTCATGTTGCTTCGGCGCCCAAGCCACACCCTTTTATTCACTTTTGTGTGGAACATTTTTTTGTTTACTTTCTCTGGCTGATGCACTGAAACCGTGTCCCACATTTTGTTTACTTTCCCTGGCCGCATGCATTTAAACCGTGCTTTTGAAGATGTATCTGGCTCGGCGACATTATTATTATTTCATCGTACATTTTGATTACTTTCTCTGGTTTCATGCATTTTCTCATGGCACCCAGCACGGCTTTCACTTTCTACTTTGCACCGTAAACATCACATATGTTGCTTTAGACCACTTGCCACATTATAACCACAAATCATGGTCTAGACCTCAAGGGTTTGTTAAACTATGTGATAAGATCTCTTCTCATTGAAAACGCTTGAACCTTCTAACGCTGTGCCTTTAATCTTTGTTTACAACTTTATTGATGAGCTAATAGGTGCTTGATAACTGAATATATCCGTAATGTACCTCCCCATGTGCAAGCGCCTGCACATTGAGAGGCGAGAGAAATGTGGCACACCAGTGCTTACTCTTGCACAGCTGCAGTTTCCCTTAGGCACACAGGGAACGTAGATGTCAGGCTTCCTTAGGTCAGTTCTTGCAAGAGGTGGTACCAGTACGAGAAGCACCTCGCTGCCTGGGATCACAGACTCCTTTGCAAGCAGAGCCCTGGCTCTTGTGTATGAATTCTTTTTAGATAGTGCGGGTGAGGGCACTGTGAATGGTGATGTGATGCCCATTATATTACTACCACTGGGGGATCTGTGACTTCCAATGAACAGCAGCCCTGGGAGCCTCTGTATACCTTATTGATAGCAATGGCAGCTAAGTCAGGGGGAATCCCATCACCAGGGACCCATACTAAAATACTGCTGCTTTTTGGTGTGTCCCACGCAAGGGAGGGGCAGACCCTGCTCCTTGCGTGGCGTTGCTTAGGAACGGGAGGACCCAGTATCCTCCTCAAAGAGGGCTTTGGTAAAGTCAAGACGCCTTTTCCTTCACACAATATGGCTGGCAGCAGGACAGGGCAGCACCTGGCACAGTGCATGCAGTCTGACTGCCTCTGTGCGAGCTGGGAGGATAATGGAAAGGGAAGACCACTCAGTCCCCACGAACGTATGGATGGGTGCTCCGATCCCCCCAGGAAACCGTTGTGGGCGGGGGGCCACAACGGATGGTCGAGCAAAGACAACGGACACAGCGGCTGAACCCGGTAAGAGACCATTGCCATTGGTGGGGGAGAGTTCAGTGCCTTCAAGGCGGGAAAGTTTGTCTCAGCACATTCCGGCGGCCACAAAGGAAATGATATTGGGGGACAAATACATCAATATGTTTTCACTGTTGACTGACCATCATGAGGTAGAATATGCGAAGACCCAGAAAGATTTGTGGCACCCCAGCGTATGGCGGGCCAAGATGGCGGAATTTAGGGTCGATGAGACCATGGTGAACTGGGTCAAGGCCTTTTCTATTTTTACGGCAGTAATGGGGGAGCGTAAACCTGAAGTGTTGCCCGACTTATCATGTTACCAGAACAAGATCATGAATTTCTATGCAATGTACGGGGGAAATGAATGGAAGGGTTATGACGTTAACTTTAGAAAAGCAAAAGAGTTTAACGAGGCTTTAACATGGGATTGTCTGGACACGGTGTCATGGCATAATCAGCTATTGCCGGTACCGGCAGGTGCGTCGGTGCCAAGCACGAGCGGGTCTGAGACATTCCAGCAGAGACCGGCACAAAACTTTCGGACGAGCGCCGGGGGGGAGTCACATCCCAAGTCCGGCGGGAATGGAGTCAAGCGTGGGGTTTGTTGGGGTTTCAACAAGGGAACCTGTAACAGGCCTCAAGGAACATGTAGGTCCCGGCATGCTTGTTCGGGCTGTGGAAATTCCTCACACTCAGAACTTAGCTGTAGATCCAAGTCCAATGGTGTGGGAGGAAAGGGGGGATCCAAGCAAGATTGAAGTGGTGCCTTGGAAGCAAACATCTTTGCCCATCGATATCTTGGCTTTGACCCCCTGGCTGAACCGATACCCAGATCATGTATCCGCCGGGATTTTGAGGAATGGCTTTCTGTATGGCTTCAAAATCCTGGCGGGAAATTTTCGGGGGAGCCCCTTCTGTAAGAACCAACTATCTATTCAACATAATCCGGCAGTGGCCGCCAAGAAAATAGCGAAAGAGGTCAGCTTGGGACGGGTAGCGGGGCCGTTTGCCTGCCCGACAGTTGCGGAATTTGTGTGTTCACCTCTAGGAGTGGTTCCGAAGAAGGACCCGGGGGAGTATAGACTCATTCACAATCTGTCGGCCCCGAAGGGGGCCTCAGTGAATGAGGCTATTGACCCTGAGGTATGCTCAGTTCGATACGCATCGTTTGACGATGCCGTCGATCTACTGAATCGCCTGGGCCCCGGTGCACTGTTGGCAAAATCAGACATCGAATCGGCATTCAGGTTGCTCCCGGTACACCCTCGGGACCAGCGCTTGCTGGGATTCACGTTCCAAGAGAAGTATTACATGGATAAATGTATGCCCATGGGTTGTTCGATTTCATGTGCCTATTTTGAAATGTTCAGCTCCTTTTTGGAATGGGCGTTCACCGAGGCCACTGGGCATAGACAGGTGATGCACTATTTAGATGACTTCCTTTTTCTGGGTCCGGCAGACACTATGGAATGTGCACAAACACTGCAGGACTTCTGCACACTCATTCAGGAGTTTGGGGTCCCATTGGCGCCAGGTAAGACGGTGGGGCCATCTACCTCACTGGAGTTTCTGGGAATTGAGCTCAACTCAGTGGAGGGGTGTTTCCGTCTGCCAATTGAGAAGGTGGCCAAGTTCAGGGCTTCCTTAATACAATGTCTCAGTAGGGACAAGGTGACCCTACACCAGTTACAACAGACAGTGGGCCAGCTTAATTTTGACTTAAAGGTGATACCGATGGCTCGCCCCTTCTCACGTTCCATTGCACAAGCTATGGTAGGCCTCAAGGAAGGACACCACCGCACAAAACTGTCGGCAGAGGTTCCCCAGGACATGCGCATTTGGTTGGCATTCCTGGCGGACTTCAACGGTCGAGTGGCGTGGAACAAACCCCCAGCATCGTCTGACGAACTGGGTTTGTGGACCGACTCAGCTGGGAGTGTGGGATTTGGCGCAATCTTTGGTAACCGATGGTCGGCGCAAACATGGCCAGCGGGGTGGCACTCCAGTGGCCTAACAGGTAACATTGGGTTCTTGGAGCTATTTCCCATTTGGGTGGCTCTGTTGGCATGGCCAGAAGACTTTAGGGACTGCTCAGTGGTGTTTTGGTCAGAAAACATGACGGTGGTCGAGTGCATTAATCACCAGGCGGCACGCTGCAAGTGGATCTTGAGACTGTTGAAAGAAATTGTATTGCGATGCATGAGATTGAATGTACAATTCAGGGCAAAACATGTGCCAGGTGTACTGAATAATGCAGCTGATGCACCGAGCGGCTTTCGCATTGGCATTCCATGGGGCCATGCGGGTAAGTGAACTCATAGCAAGAAACAAGAAGGATGTGGAGGGAGGTTTATGCAGGGATCATGTTCAAATACGGGGTGATTCTATGTTGATCTCGATAGCCAGGTCCAAGACAGACCAGGAAGATTTGGGGAGTAGTGTTGTTTTGCAGCGCGCCCGAGGGAGCCCCAGTTGTCCCATAAGGTATTTGGAGGACTACCTGGCACAGAGGTCAGCGACATGAGGGGGGAGCCTGCTTAGAAACAAGGACGGCACCCCGTTGACGAAATTTCAGTTTCGGAGGGTGCTGGCAATAACGTTTGCTGCGGCGGGCTTGAACTCGTGCGATTTTGGGACCCACTCATTCAGAATAGGGGCCGCTACTGAGGCTACGGCTCAGGGTCTTGGTATGGAAGAAGTGAAACAGTTAGGCCGTTGGTCCTTGAACTGTTTCAAGAGGTATGTGCGACTGCACATGTTGTAAAAGACTGATGAAATGCACTCACGCTTGTTGTCTTTTGTTTGGATTACAGTTTCGCAAGCCTGTGACGCGGGGCGGAATTTGGGATCGACTCAACACCAGAGGACCAGTGGTCAAGGATCACTGACTGGAGATCAAGTGGTATGGGTCGTGGGCCACTCATACGTGAGGCGCGCTGGGGACGTATTCATGGCAGGTGACCCGACTCACGCATCTGGGGAATACGGGTTCAGAGTGACCTTTCATGGGAAGAGAGGCCTCTGTTTTGACCAATTTCAAACCTTTGTGGAGGGACTCTTAGGGCGGCAAAGGTCACCGCCATCTGTAATCATAGTGCACCTGGGAGGCAATGACTTGGGAAGACTGGTAAGATGGTGTTAGTTGAACACATATTGTCGGCAGTCAGCTGGTTGGCTAGGAGGCTCCCGGGGTGTACGATTGCCTGGTCCCACATGATCCCCAGGAGAATCTGGTGGGGGGGTATCTCTGTAATGGCGTTGAACCACTCAGTCAAGAGGGTCAACAACAAAATTGAGAAGTGGTTTCGCTCCGCGCATTTGCAAAGCATTCCCCATGGGTGTATTCGGGGCGATCACTGTTACTTGAATGATGGGGTTCACCTGTCCAGGGCTGGAAATGATTTACTCATAGGAGACTTCATAGCATGGCTAGTGGGATTAAGGAGACATGACCTTTAGGAGGTGTGGGGGGGCCGGGTAGTCGGTCAACTATCCGGCCTGTGGCGGTAAGGTCATGATCGGTGAGCAGTGATTTCAAGGTCCCTAGGGGGGGCGCCACCCAGCACGGATGGGAGCGCCCGGGGGGAGGCAGACACTGGCCCCTCCCACGGGGAGGCGGCACCCACTACGGATGGGTCGCCTAGGGGGAGACGGCCATAGGGCCCTCCCAGGGGGAGACGGCTATATGCCCCTCCTAAGAATTTCCCGGGGGCCGGATATCAGCTCCGGCGGAAGAGAGTGTGGGGAAGGGGGGGAGTCCACGCTGTCATTCTTACGGATACCTCGCACGAGAACTGGGACGACCTTTAAGATGGCGTTGAATGAAAGGGGGCCCCCACGACAAGGGAAGTTACAGTTGGCAACGAGGGTAAAGTCATCTGCGCATGCGCCACTCACACCGTGAGGGCGGGAATTTGGTAGTAGGGATCTGACACCGGTTAAGACCTTGCCGTTGGCCCTTAATGATAGGATGTACGATTTTATTTTAGAATGTTATGCATTTTCAGGATGCTAGACTCGGCTAGGAAACCTTTGTATTAGAGATCTGTTAAGGTTAGCCAAAGAACTTGTCTTCATCAAAAATGTAATGGAAGTAAAATTGTATATAATTCATGAAACGCTTTAATTTAAAGTTTTACATTTTGTTTCATATTTTAATAAATACGGCCGGGGGGGGTAACAACCCCCCCTCTTTCCAAAAGTTCAAACTTGTGTCTGTCTCCTCCCATGGGGAATTGGTGTTGGGAGGGGGTGGCGGGCATCCCGGCCCATATGGAAAGGGAAAACCACTCGGTCCCCCCTAACGTATGGATGGGTGCCCCGATCCCCCCTGGAAACTGTTGTGGGCGGGGGGCGTGTTTCGGCTGGTATGCCCAAAGCGGCGTAGCCGGAGCACGCCCTTCCCGCCCAGAAGGGGTGGTCCTAGACACCCGCCCGGAATTCGGCGCACGGATGGGCGTACCTGAGGCGGGCACCCGCCCTCCCGCAGATGGATAAATAGAGCGGGAATCCAACGAAGCTTCCTCTTGTTCCAGTGCTCTGAAGGCTGCACCCCTCGTCGCTCGTGAGCCCTCGAAGGAACAAGCGGCAATTTTGACCCACCCACCAGCCCCCTTTTTGCAATGTTTTTGTTGAATAAAGTAATTGTTGGTGATATTCGAATGTAATTAAAAGATACAATCACTTTTTGCATCATGGATGTATGCCTTTGATTGAATAAATGTTTGTAGGACTTTTTTCCTTAGTAGAAACGTAGAGGAATGTATCAAATAGTAAAAATTGTCTTGTTTTTAGGACTATTTTCCCTTTGTAGTAATGTCTAAGTTGGTGAATTATCAAGCTGTTACAGATTAGGCGTGTTTTTCTTTCCTTAGTAGGTAAAACAACTGTCGTATTTATTTTGGTTGGGCGGTAAGGTCATGATCGGTGAGCAGTGATTTCAAGGTCCCTAGGGGGGCGCCACCCAGTACGGATGGGAGCACCCAGGGGGAGGCGGCCATTGGCCTCTCCCACGGGGAGACAGCACCCACTACGGATGGGTCGCCTAGGGGGAGACGGCCATAGGCCCCTCCCAGGGGGAGACGGCTATATGCCCCTCCTACGAATTTCCCGGGGGCCGGATATCCGCTCCGGCGGAAGAGAGTGTGGGCAAGGGGGGGAGTCCACGCTGTCCTTCTTACGGATACCTCGCACGAGAACTCGGACGACCTTTAAGATGGCGTCGAGTGAAAGGGGGCCCCCACGACAAGGGAAGTTACAGTTGGCAATGAGGGTAAAGTCCTCTGCGCATGCGCCACTCACACCGTGAGGGCGGGAATTTGGTAGTAGGGATCTGACACCGGTTAAGACCTTGCCGTTGGCCCTTAATGCTAGGATGTACAATTTTATTTTAGAATGTTATGCATTTTCAGGATGCTAGACTCGGCTAGGAAACCTTTGTATTAGAGATCTGTTAAGGTTAGCCAAAGAACTTGTCTTCATCAAAAATGTAATGGAAGTAAAATTGTACATAATTCATGAAACGTTTTAATTTTAAGTTTTAAATTTTGTTTCATATTTTAATAAATACGGCCGGGGGGGTAACTCCCCCCCGCCTTCCAAAAGTTCAAACTTGTGTCTGTCTCCTCCCATGGGGAATTGGTGTTGGGAGGGGGTGGCGGGCATCCCGGCCCATACAGTGAGTCAGTGCACATTGGTATAAGAGGATGACTTGCATCAGTGCAAGGGGAATATTACAAGGAGGAGTATTGGAAGACCATTCAAACTAATAGCCTCACTCTCACAAAAAACCTCTCTCAATACCTTTATTTATGTCTCTACTTATGACACCTCTTCACTAGAACTTTCTTATGAACACATGCTTGTTTCAACTGTTCAACCTCTAACTTTTTTCTCTTAGACACTCTATGCCTCGGCACTTCTCACCATCTCTGTCTCCCATAGTCTCTCCCTTTAAATCTTTCTCCCCTTCTCTCACTCCAAAATAACTTGCAGCATTTGATTAACGCAAACTGTTCATGTTCTATCCCCCCCATACACTGTTAAGTGCTGCAACCTTTCAGGATCAGAACACTACTCAAGTCACCCACACCCGACACCAACACACAACCCTCATAAAATGCTCTGCAATAGAACACACTTCCAACCAAGCAGTTGGCAGTGTAGTTTGCTACCCATCCAATAATGTGCTTCAGTGCCTCACCAGGGGTATGAAGTGAAGTGCCATTACAATTGCCCCTCTTCCCATTGCTTTTCTCACTGTCTCACATGTTCACTCTCTGTCTTCACTCCCCTGTATGTTTCTCTCTTTCTTCAATCTTTCTCTCTCTGTTTCTGTCACACTCTCTAATTCTTGCAACGCTTCCGTTCTTTAAAAAAAAAAAAGATAAATCTTTTTATTAAACAGACATCGTTTTAGTCCAATACAGAGGGCCAGACCGCTTATACATTACAGTACATAGGGATGGAAAGATATACATTCTTAACATAAGAGAGGAACTTTACGGAGAAGTAGGGTCATCTTGTTCGATACTTTGAGGTGGTGTACAGATCTCTCATCTATTGATATTCCACCGGCTCCAAATACGGGATCACTTCTTAGGGCATCACAGAGTGTTTAAATCCGTGGGCTCCCAAATGTTTAGGAGGCATCGTATCGCCGGACGGAGGAAGACACGCAACACCTTGTTGATCGTGTCGTGTATCTGGACCCAGTAAGCGCTAATAGGTGTGCATTCCCAAATAGTGTCCATTAACATTCCGGTAAGGCCACAGCACCTTCTGCATTCTCCACTGTCGGACCACCCCATGCACATCAACTGGGCCTTTTTAGGCAAATCCTGTGAAGGATCTTAAGCTGCACCAGTCGCAGGCATGCTGGGATAGCCATGACTCTGGGGGAAAACACAGCTACTTGCCAATCCTCATCATCTAGCTCCACCCCATCTTGTACCACTTATCCGGCAGTACCAGGAAGGGGTCCGGCATGTGGTTAATTAACTTCTTGTACATTAAAGAGATAGTTTTGTCGGGAAGGTGGCCATCTAAAATTCTATCCTCCACGGCACAAGCCTCCGGAGTCTCGGTCCCTTTAGGGAATGAAGACTGGAGTGAGTGTAGGACCTGTATCAAAAATGTTCTGTGCCTGCCAGCTCATATTCACTCTGAAGCATACTAAAGAGCTTGATCCCTCCTCTTCCCCAAATATCCTTAATATGCGAAATCCCAATAAGGCCCCATCTATCGAACCCTTTCGTTTTCCATAAATCACCCAGTTTCTCTGAGTCCCAAAGAGGGGTGGCCAATGTTAATTTGTGTCTCCATTCAAAAGAATTAGTAGCATCATGCCAAATTTTAACGAAGTGTTTTGTGGGGCCTGTTAACATGAATCGGTTAGGTCTGGAATACAATGCTCTACTGTAATTGCCGCCCGGAAAGAGCCACCTATCCATGGCCTATCCGGGATCATCAGCCGACCATATGTGCCAGATGGGATGCCCAATAGTATTTCTTGATATCTGTGAGGCTGATGCCTCCGTCATACCAGCTCAGCGTTAATTTACCCAATGAGATTCGATGTTTACCGTCCCATAACATGTTTTAGGGTTTAGGGTAGTTGATGGGGAGTGTAGTGGAGGGGACTGTTTTAGGCTTTAGAGCTTAGGGTTAAGGGTTGTATATGGTTGTGTTTTAGGCTTTAGGGTTAGGGCTTAGGGTTAAGAGTCGTATATGGTAATGTTTTAGACTTTAGGGTTTATGGCTTTGGGTTAAGGGTCATATATGGTAGTGTTTTAGGCTTTAGGGTTAGATCTTAGGTTTAAGAGTTGTATATGGTACTGTTTTAGGCTTTAGGGTTAGGGCTTAGGGTTAGGAGTAGTGTATGGTACTGTTTTTGGCTTTACTGTTTGCGCCTTAGGGTTGAGGGTAGAGTCAGGGGGGGGGGGGGGTCGTACTGTTTTTGGTACATTGCTATTTAGGTTGTTATGTTGGAGCATTTTATAGACTTTACTGTTTTGTGTCAGGGCGTCGTAGGGTGGTTTGGGAGACCTTTTGGGAGAATTTTGCGGTGTAATAGAATGCGCGGTATTTGTGTGCCTTGTGAAGGTCTTTTGCATGCATGTGGAGGCGGAGTGCGATTTATTGGTTTGCGTGGTAAATGCATGCGAAGTAACGATGCATGCGATGAAAAAAATGCAATGTAATGGTATGCGATGTTTTTGTATGCGTTGCATCGTCATACATCCGCAGAGCCAAGTATCAGGAATATTAATTAGTGCAGCACTTGTTTCTCTCAATTGATTCACCACATGTGCTATCATCGAAGGCACAGAACGCATGAGGATTTGGCAGGTAGTTCACACAGGGTCACAGCATCGAATCTGAGGTGTTGAGCAAATGCTGCTGGTTAAGATGCAGGTTTCACCAACTATGTAAACACACCCAGTACAACAGCCACACAATTTCATTACAGCTGAGGTAAATTAATTGCAGGGTTGTTTTTTGAGGCTAACAGGAATCTGTTAGGCAGCTCTGATCCCTGCCTTGTAGACATATCTGTCTGGTGTTTGCACCCGCACAATGCTTTTATAATGCACCTCTGGTGTGATGCAACAGTGGTGCCTAGTAGAACACCTCAAGTCTGGTACACCCTGGACCACCTTATGTCTGCCTGTGGTCTACATTCAATTCAATTCAAGAATCTTTTATTCGATTAACGTATTGATAATCATAAAAAGTACATCATATAAGGTAATACATTTGCATAAAAACACATTATTATGTTACAGGATAAAAATATAAAAGATTATACTGTAATTCGTAGTACAAAAATTGATTGATTCAGAAGATCACAAACTCAATCAAACGATGTCTCCATGGCATTACGGATAGTTAAGCATGATTTTAGAAAGAGCACTACGTTCTTTGCCACATATTGTGAGTCTAGGTGCTGAAGAGCTAAGAATGCCGGACGACAGGTTCTCAGCCCCATTTGGCGCAACAGTGGAATGATCCAACGCTTACGTGATTCAATGTAATAACGACAAAACAGAACAATGTGCATAGTCGTTTGGGGAGAGACATGATCACACGGACATTTGACTAGGTCTTGTGACCAGTTTGACTTAGTCGAAAATGTGACAAGGCGGAAAAACAAATTGAAACGGAACCTTGTTAATAGGTATTTTTCATAGTTCGATAAATAAAAAGTGAGATAGGGCTGGATACCTGGAGAAACTTGGACCAACAGAACTTGCACATTAGATTGTTTAAATACTTCACCAGAAAGGCGCAGTTCTCTTAGGTGGGTGAGACATTGATTTTTTAGTGCATTTCTGCTTATATCTACTATTGAAGGAGGATCCCTGAAGTAGTGTGTAAGGTTCAGGTCTTTCAAAAAGTTAAAAACATACGTCAACCAAGGAATTTTCTTCCAGGACACCATCTTTAAACAATCTGAGATCAGGGCACGTGTTAGATGGCATTGGGGTTTGCTCCAAATACAGTGCCACAAGAGGATTGGTTGACATTTGATGTTATATCTGAGGTAGTCGATACCAAGCTCTATGCGGCAGCCGTATATCGGAGCACTCTTTGTATTTTTTGCAGATCTTCAGTGTCTACATGGCCCCAAACACCTGCGCCATATGTTGCGATGCTTTGACATTTAGCTTTATAAATTTTGAGCAACTCGGATGGAGCAGGTTTGCCCAATTTTCTGGAGAAGGAGACAAGTGCGGAGGTCGCTCTCTGATAGAGCAGTTTCCTGCTTGCCATTGCCCTTTTCCAGGTTAATTGGTCGTTGATTAAAATACCTAAATAGGGATATTCCCTAGTTCGTTCCAATTTGGTTTGTTCAATGTATAGATGTTTGGGATTTTTAACCTTCGGTCCTGTGTACATGACAAAGGTCTTGCCTTTATTTACTTTTAGACCCAAAGAGAGCATATAGTTACAATATTTATCCAGTTGTTTTTGCAGCTGTACTAGGGTTCGGGCAAATATAACGGAGTCATCAGCATAAAGTAATGCTGGGATAGGGCGTTGGTTGATGGTAGGTAGGTCCTGGCTCCCTTCTAGAATGGCTATTTCCAGCCCGTTGGTGTATAAATTAAACAGAAAGGGAGCCAGGACACAGCCCTGTCTGACTCCTCGTGTTATGGAGAATGAGGATGTTAATTCTCCACCCACCCCGTATCTTACACAAGCTGATGCATCAGAATAAAGTTCTCGCAGAAACTTGATAAGTGGGGGATCAACGCCCAGTTCCTCCAGAATAGACCACAACCTGGCGTGTATTACGCAATCAAACGCCGCACTAAGGTCGACGTAGACCATATACAGATTGCCCCGTTTTACTCCTACATACTTGCCTATTAAAAGGGTTAGATTTAAGGCCTGTTCAACGGTACCAAGTCCCTCCTGGAAACCATACTGGAGGTCAGTAATGATGTTCTTCTCGGTCGCCCAATCCTGGAGTCGTTCCAGGGTTAGGCGTCCTGCGACCTTCCCCATTGAATCCAGGAGGGAGATGGGCCTATAACAGGCCGGGTTGTTTCTGTCGCCCTTTTTATAGATTGGAAGGAGTATGGAGGAGGACCAAGAGTCCAAGAGACCTATTTTTGATACTGCTACCATCACCTGGGTGACGATAGGGGACCATAGGTCAATATTGGAGACAAAAATATCAAGGGGGACTCCGTCTGGGCCGGGGGCCTTTCCGGTTTTAGAGGAGGTTAATGCGTGAATGATCTCACTGAGAGTAAAGTGGAGATCTATTGGAAATACCTCAGTTCTGGGGGAATCTACTACCGATTCAACCTGTGTGACGAAGGCCGAGGGGGGTCACTAAAGATCTTGGAAAAGTGAATCACCCACTCGTCTGCAGTCACAGCCACATCCAGATGCTGATACGAGTTCGCTTCAGCCAGGAAGGGAGATTTAACTATCTTCCAGAACTGGGAGCAGTCCTTGCTGCGGCTGCTCGCGTGTAATTGGGCCCATAAATTTTTCTTATGGTCTCGTTTACAATTGATTTGGGCCTGTTTATATTCGGATCTAAGTTTAGCTACTTCAATTTTATCTCTAACTGGATTATGTAAAGCCTTCTTTAATGCAGTTAATGCTTTGCGACAAGCCGAATTAAACCATCTTGGGGCTGTCTGGTTTTCTGATTTGTGGTGGCGAAGTAATACAGCCTGAATGACTTTTAGGATCTCCCTGAAGCTAGATATAATTTGCTTGGGGGAGGAGTCATCCGCCAAACAGGTATTTATCCATGGGAGTGCCTTGGATATAACCTTTTTAGTGATTGTTGTAGGATCAATCTTTGACCATTTCACGGTAAAACCGTTAGTTCTGTCCATGGTCAGAGATTTTTGAGTCAATAGGCTCTTCCTAATAGGGTGGAAATCGCTTGAAGTTAGCTTAAGAGTAATGCTTTTAGGAAAATGATCACCTGCAACTTCTGAACCAGTGGTAAACTGAATAAGTTTACCCTTTAAAAAATAGGAGCATAAGATAAAATCTATGGTGGTTGAACAGCCCCTACCGTGAAAAGTGGGACTGAAATCTACAGGGGGATCAGCAAGTTCGTTTTCCTAACGTCAATTCTAGCGAGGTAAGACTGTCGTTGAGAAAGTCACCTAGATGGGAATGGGTGAAGTGTGTCAATGGGCAGTCTTGAAATCATCAAAGGGGAATGGATCACTTGTCCTGCTCAACCATTGGGTATACAGGAAATGGGGATGTCCCAGATGAAAAAAGGCCCTCATGCACGTGATGTGTATGGTGGTATCTGAAGCGGTATATGTTGGTTCTCCGCTTTTCGATCACGTCAGTGCATAATCATTGGGTCTGATTTCGATTTATGCAGCCTCCACCAGGAGGTATTTACCCATGGTTGACACAGTAGTGAGCCAGTGATAAAAAAGTTATGTTAAAAAGGCACATCAACCTAAGTTCTGCTGCTTTATTTTTACTTGGTTGTAGGTCTAGTAAACTCTATAGGAGTGCATCACCTTGGACTGAGTTACGAGTACTGGATGCACTCAGAGTGATAAAAAACTTGAAGGGGGGAGAGATTGTGAGGGTATCTAAAAAAAGGTCGACATGTTTCTGCCTTGGTCTGCCTTGGTATAGGCCTTACGGGCATTCATCAGGACCAGTGGTTGGGAAACGTGAGGTATAACAAAAAATAAGTGCTCAAACGTGAATGAAAAAGGTATTAACCTGTTTCTTCGAACTGGAGGTCTTATGGAAACAAGTTTCCGGATCAGTAAGGGCAGAGCAGCGCACTAACGAAGCAAGCTGAGGACCGGGTGCAAAAGCCCCTTCCAAGAGCTCTACGATCCGACAGGAGCGTGTTAATTAAATGCGCGAGGTACCATAAGACCTCCAGTTCGAAGAAACAGGTTAATACCTTTTTCATTCACGTTTGAGCACTTATTTTTTGTTAAACCTCACGTTTCCCAACCACTGGTCCTGATGAATGCCCGTAAGTCCTATACCAATGCAGACCAAGGCAGAAACATGTCGACCTTTTTTTAGATACCCTCACAATCTCTCCCCCCTTCAAGTTTTTTATCACTCTGAGTGCATCCAGTACTCGTAACTCAGTCCAAGGTGATGCACTTCTATAGAGTTTACTAGACCTACAACCAAGTAAAAATAAAGCAGCAGAACTTAGGTTGATGTGTCTTTTTAACATAACTTTTTTATCACTGGCTCACTACTGTGTCAACCATGGGTAAATACCTCCTGGTGGAGGCTGCATAAATCGAAATCAGACCCAATGATTATGCACTGACGTGATCGAAAAGCGGAGAACCAACATATACCGCTTCAGATACCACCATACCCATCACGTGCATGAGGGCCTTTTTTCATCTGGGACATCCCCATTTCCTGTATACCCAATGGTTGAGCAGGACAAGTGATCCATTCCCCTTTGATGATTTCATGCTATTTTGGAAAGTGAATGGATCAAGAATCCACCTCCCCCACCCTTGATTAGAATATAATGGGCAGTCTTGTTCATCTAGAAGGCCGCACGTACCTTTTTTAAAACTAGCACACAATGATACATTGAAATCCCCTCCCCAAATTACATTACAGGCAGATGGTAAGAGTTTAAGACATTGTTCATTTATAAGATGGGAAATTTCAGAAACAGTTTTTGAACAGTCCTCTGGGGATAAATTGTTATAAAAATTAATAAAACAATATGACGTACCATCAATAAAAATAATCAATAAGACCTGATAGTAGGGGGTACTGTGTAAGGTGGAAATATTCCTTACTACCAGGTTATTAGAAATATAAACTACTAGGCCTCCCATTGGTCTACCATGGGTGGTGGCACTCGCTGGGGAGTGGAAGGTTTTATAGCCTTGTAGATGTAATGGGTCAACTGCCCAGGTCTCCTGCAAGCAAATTATGTGGTAGGTAGATACAAATTCTAGTCAGGATTGAAGTGAGAGCTTTGATCGGAGACCTGCTACATTCCAGAATAATATAGATACTAACAAGGTTGACGAAGTTGTAGTATCTTGTGCTATAGTTACTGGGTGTAGCAAGGTTTGGAGAGAGAGGGATTTATTGTCATCTTTACCAGGGTTTTCTGCACATGATGGTAGCACAAGACTGGGGGTTGGGGTCAGGGGTAGTGGAGGTGTAGGTATATTGAGTGGTGGTGAATCTGGAGAGGGGGGGGTTCAGGTTGTCGTGAATGTTTGTGGATGGTGGTCAATCCACCATCTCCAAACACTCAAATCTATTGTACGTAGGGACACCCCTCCAGTCAAAAGGTAGTGGGGCCTTTCTGCCTCCATGTCACGACCATCTGTCCAATCTGGTCTTCTATTCCAGTTGCCCACCTGGGTCCAGTTCCACTCGGGACCTAGGGCATAGCGGTTAGCTGGGGGGTAGAAGAAGGAAAGTCTCTTTGTGCCTATTCCTTCTGAGGATAGATGAGGGATCCAGGAAGAGATGTGTTCCACCGTTTGGGGGTCTTCAAAATTAATTATTACACAATCTCCGGGAATTGTTTTTAACTCTTTTCCTACCCAAGGGACCCTACGAACTGAAGTGACTCTATTGTTGGTATAAGGAGGAAGGGGCCTATTGGTTGATAACCAATGTAACACTTTGTTTTTTAAGGACCATACTGGTTCCTCGGAGTTTGGATTCAGCTCAGGAACCCCGGTCATGATGACAACAAATGGAGTTGCTTCTGGGGGAAGATGAACTGAGCGAGCTTTATTGCGTGTAGGCAGCATTTTTTATGGCTGGTGTTTTTGTTGGGTTCATTGTAGGAGGTAAAGTGCAAGTAGGAACTGGTGCCTGGGAAGGGGCTGGTAGTGAAGGTGTGGCAGGGACCGTTTTAGCAGCATTTGGTGGTAGCGTTTGCTGCACAATTGAGGGTAAGGGTTTTTGATGGACTACCGCTGTAGTAGTCACAGTTTTGGGTACTTGAGGTGCTTGAGTGGTAGTAGGTGCCCCTTTTTTAGTGGATTTTGAATTAAGTGTTTGCACCACAGGGGCGGTAGGGATTGAGGTCTTTTTGGTCTTTAGATCAGAAGATAGTGAGGCTAAAGTTTTTCTATTTTGGCAAGAGTTAGCTCAATGGGTTTTATATATAATTTAATTAGTGCCTCTAGTGAAACCAGTAAGTGAGTGTCCTGTGTGCAAGGGTCCTGCCCATTTCCCACTTTCCCACTTTGCCACTGAGATTGGGGTTGGGAATATCAGATGAAAGGTTGATGATATCTGGCGTTGTAAAGCTATTCTGAGGCTGTTGCTGGGGTAGTGGTAAATGGCTTGTACCTTGCTTAGGGAGAGGGGATTGAACGATATGTTGAATCGGGGATCCTTGTTGTAACTGTGGGTTAGTTTTCTGGGGTGTATTCTTTTTCCCTTTTCTCCCCTTTCTTTTTTTCGGTATAGCTCCCTCCCTCTGGGCTCTAGTATTTGGAGAGTGTAAATCCTCGTCTGTTGGGTTTGTGAAGAGAGTCGGGGTTCTCTCGATTGATAGGGGTGATTGGAGTTGAGGAGAGTGTGACAATTGTGTGGCTGAAAGATCGATTGATACTGATAAGTCCACGGTGCCCGGAACCGTGAGTGGCTCTAACAGTGCACAATTGTCTGAGTTAAGCAGTGGGGTCTTAGCTGCAGCCAATAGCCCCAGCGAGGAGCGCTTGGCTATGGCTAAGTCCTGCGAGACCCTCCTTTCTAACAAAAGGACGCCTTGATTTATGGCGTCATTAGCCCTTGCGATGAATTGGTCGATTGGACCTATTGTCTGAGCAGCATGAGATGGCTTGCTGCTTCTGGTGGTTCTTGGTGACATGCTTTCAGTTAGAATTAGCAAGAGTAAGTAAGCTAATATAGAACCCTAACACACAGCAGGGCAGAGGTAGGTAGATTACCGTATGGTGGGACAGATGAGTGAAACTGTCAATAAGGTGGCCCAGTCCAGTCCTGCCCGGTCTTGAACGGGCTGAAATGGGCCCGCCCTTGGCCCGGGCTTCGCCCGGCGTCCCGCGAGGCGGGGGTGACTGTGATTTAAAGCGCTACCTGGCGCGCGATTGACTCGGATTGCGCCGCTGAGGATGCTGGTCACTGTAGTTTTTCAGCCCCACACCACGCTCCGCTCTGCGGCCAGACCCCGAGCTGGAACAGGGGTCAGACGGCGGGAGGCGGGTGGGCAAAGAAACGAGCACAAGCAGAATTAATTGCCTTCCAAATCGGCAGTGGGTCCCGAAAAGTAGCAGTTCGCTCTGTGGAAGATTCCCCCCCTCGACCGGGGTGACTGTGATTTAAAGCGCCACCTGGCGCGCGATTGACGCGGATTGCGCCACTGAGGATGCTGGTCACTGTAGTTTTTCAGCCCCACACCACGCTCCGCTCTGCGGCCAGACCCCGAGCTGGAACAGGGGTCAGACTGCGGGAGGCGGGTGGGCAAAGACACGAGCACAAGCAGAATTAATTGCCTTCCTAATCGGCAGTGGGTCCCGAAAAGTAGCAGTTCTCTCTGTGGAAGGTTCCCCCCCTCGACCCGGGTGACTGTGATTTAAAGCGCCACCTGGCGCGCAATTGACGCGGATTGCGCCGCTGAGGATGCTGGTCACTGTAGTTTTTCAGCCCCACACCACGCTCCGCTCTGCGGCCAGACCCCGAGCTGGAACAGGGGTCAGACGGCGGGAGGCGGGTGGGCAAAGACACGAGCACAAGCAGAATTAATTGCCTTCCAAATCGGCAGTGGGTCCCGAAAAGTAGCATTTCGCTCTGTGGAAGATTTCTACATAAAAAGCCACACGTGTGACTCGGTGTGTGCTAGAGCAACTGACATCTTTCCTTGTTGGACAATAGAACAGTTCTTTCTGTCAGTGATACACTATGTAACATCTATAAGTGGTGAACACTAGAACAGCTCTAAAATCAGAAGTGGTACATGCTAGAACAGCCTAAACCTGCCTCTAGAATGTCCCACTTCTGGTAATGTGCACACTAGCACACCTCACATTTTACATAGCGCACACATCTGCCACTGGTACAAACCGGAACATCTCACACATGAACGTGGTGCATGGTAAATCAGCTCTTAATTTCTTAGGGTACACAATGCTAGAGCCCACCTTTACCTTTGGTGCATGTGGAAACGGCTAGACTCCATTTGTGGTTGCATCGGACGTGAGGCAAGGCTGGTCATGTTAACACTAAAACACCTGATATCTACTCATGGTGTAGGCTGGGCAACACCTCTGCACACTAAAATACATCACAGCTATTCATGGTGCATAAAAGAAAACTTTACATCTACCATTGATAAACACCACAACATCTCAAGTCAACACTTTAAATAAGTTTCAGTAACTTATATTGCACAACTACTCACTAAGTTACAATTTACAACAAATAAACTGCTTATTAATAATCACATAGGCAAAACCTAATTCATTTACCAATGCTTGTTATTTTTCCTCATTTATATAAAATGAAAAACTAAGCAGGTACATGAAAGTCTAATAAACAGAAGTGTGTCCCACATACCTGGCTCTGCAATGGATGTTGCTGTGATGCGACAAGGCATCGAGCATCAGATAAGCACTGATAACCAGGACACCACACAGCAGGTTACAGCACAGTGATCACAAACAGGGCAGACGAACACAAGGAACAAACAAGAGATACCAGGCAATTCTATACGGGCAAAGAGGAACTGAAAATGCAGAACAAGTGCAGCTGCGAGATGTTGCCAGGCCTGGGCTGAGTCTGTAAAGCTGCGCAATACACTCCGCCTTCATTGCCCTGGACTCCACCCTCAATCTACGAAGTCTCAGACAGGCACTGGTTAGCAGTCTAGCTGTTCCTCTCACCAATGCCCTATCTTCTATAGTTGCTAATCTCAGCTATCTCTATAATGAGTGATTCAGCAATTACTTTTAGGGCCTTTGCCACCGTGCATAATCTTGCACATAAGTTTTAGTGATCTCACTTGAGTTTCTTATTGGCTTAGGTATTTTACTTTGATTTGATTTATGATTGCGTAAAGCATATGATTGCCACAAGGTGCCCTGTCACAAAAAATACATAATTTCCAACTTAAAGGTACTAAAGAAAAACAAATGAATTATTTTCAGAAAAGCTAAGAAATCCAATGTTTCCTAAACCTGAGAAGAGTGTTTTTATAACAGAGATAGATTGGGAGCTTCTTCCAGGTTTTGACCATCAGATAAGCAAAAGAACTAGTGTTTAATGTGAGCCGGTGGAGCACCGGCACTTAATCATCAGCACCAGTGCTTTTCATGAGCACCAGTTAAGGACATATTTGTTTTTGGTAGGCGCAGGGAGATTAAATGATTTGCCAAGAATCACAGATTTTTGAGCTGACGCCAAGACACCAACCTGGTTCTCCAGCTCTGAAGTCAGCAGCTCAGGTCATTATGCTACATCCTCTCCTCACTTTCATGGTTGTAGCTGGTTCTGTTTTAGGCCGCGCTAGCAGCTGAAATGGACTGGTGCAAGCTGTCTCCTGACAAGAGCCCAGGCACTTATTTGTTCAACAAATTAACCACTGATAGGAAGGCTCCTTTTAAAAAAAAAATGTTTTATTGAAGTCCAAGAAATAGAAGACAATACCTTAAATCCATTACAGCCAATACATCGAACCAAACAGAATACCTTTAGGCAAACATAAAATTTCCACAATCTCCTAAATAATATTCAAAGCAATATGAAGTCAAGGACAAATGCACAAAAACCCAAGGGAGAAGTTTTTTAACCACATAGATAAATAAAGTGAAATAATCCCCTCTCTCAATCTCAGTCAAAGTAAGTAGCCCATATTTTCCCGAATTTTCTAAGACCCCCCCACACGTAATGCATAGGTATGTTCACTTTTTCTAACTGCTTTCATTTTATAAGTCCATTCCAGGACAGAGAGGATCACAGCGGTGCACCACCTTTGCAGTATAAGTGATCTGGCTACTGCCATTGCAATACATAGAAATTTGACCATGTAATGAGAAAGACAAAGATCAGGATCATAGCCAATTATGATTAACAAATCACTGACTGCTAATTAAGTGCAGCATTCGAATTCCAAATAACAAATGATATCCTTCCAAAACTTCTGGATCATAGGGCATTGTCACATTATATGTGACCAATTGGCTGAAGGAAAGCTGACACAACGAAAACAGTGTGGTAAGTGATTGGCATACATTTTTGAAAAAGATACAGGGGTTCCATAAAGTTGCCATTTGCAAAACAAAAGTATCCTAGGCCAGTTCGCGCCTCTAAGGGACTTATTAAGATTCTTGATAAATGACCACAGATTTGCTGAAATTTCGAGGTCTTCACAATCCTTCCATTTTTTATAGCCTTCTGACCAAGATCTGCGGCCCTGACTGAGGCCAAGCGCTTTTTCCATGCCCCTGGTGTCCTCACAGATGGATCTTCTAAAAGTTCTTTAGTTAGCTAATAGTGTTTGCTAATTTGAAAGTAGAATTAAAATGTCATCTGCCCTGTTTGGGGGAAATGAAGGACATATCCAAGGAAGAAAGGACAGAAGCATGGTCAGAAATAAAAATCGAACCAATCTCAGATGATTGAATAGAGGGAAGTAGGGATTTGAAAACCAAAATATAATCAAAACGAGACAAAGTTTGATGCGCATTTGAAAAAAATGTGAATTCAGATAAATCAGGATTACAAGTATTCCACACATCAGAGAATGGATGAGAGGAAATGGCAGCCTGAAAAGCTTTATGGGTATTATCAGGTTTCAATCTGCAAGTAGATTTTCTATCAGAAAAAGAATCTAACAAGTCATTAAAGTCACCAGCAACAATTATATTAGGGTTGGAAATTGAAGAAAGTATCACTTTAATACGGTGTCAAACTTCTGGGTCAGCCTTAACTGGTCCATAAATATTTTTAAAAGTTACTTGTTTTTGGAATATAATAGCATCAACCAAGACCCATCGTCTATTCGTATCACATTCAGTAGATAAAATCTGAGTATTCAGAGATTTATGGAACAAAATAGTAACATCACCTTCACGATTAGCAGGCAGAGAGAAAACAACTTAATTAACCCATTGACATTTGAGTTTGGGAGATTCAATGTCATTACAATGCGTTTCCTGTAAAAAAAAAGCTACATGGGAATAAAGTTTAGATAAATGGGAAAGTACCTTTTGACGCTTTACAGGGTGACCGACACCACGAATATTCCACGAAACAACATTAAACATGTTGCGGGTTGAGGAAGGGAATATGGAGATACGTAAAATGGGCTGCAGAAACATTAAAGGAGACAAAAAGACACAATTTAACAACCACTACAACATAATATAAGGAAAGAACAATAAGTTGACTAGAAAAACAATTTAGGAACACATTCATGTGAGAACAAGAAAAAAGTTAAAGTAAAGAAAAAGAAAGTCCAATACAAGATAGAAAAAGAAAGAGGGGAAGAGGAGGGAAAAGGAAGGAGAGAAAAAGTAGACAGATCAAGGAAAAAAATCCAGATCTCAAGTGAGACAAGTTACAGGTATGAGAGGAGCATATTAACACCGAGAAAAAAGTTGGCGACAAGAACTAATTAACAATAAGGACCCTCTTGAAGAAGGGAGATATATCGAATAATAGAAGATAAAGGATGAATGACGAGTACTAAGGAATAAGAATAATTAGATAACAATATACAAAAGAAAAACAAAAAGTAAAGGAACCTTAGAACAGAAAAGAAAAATTAATAAAAGGACAAAAATAGATATATATTATTTGAGAAACATCCACCACCCAACTGAAAATTAATGTAATTGTTAGTCTCTATATTACGAGAAGAAATGCTACTTAGAAAGAGTTTCAGTTTAGCTGTGTCGTCGAAAAAATGTGAGTTTTCTTCATGTGTAATCTTGTAGAGACAAAGATGAAGAATGCCATATTGAATGTTCAAATGTCTCATCTGAGCTAAGTATTCTGTGCCACGGGCATTCGTTGCATTAAAGACATTCTGTGAAATAAAAAGATTGTGACCAGACCAAATAAGACAACGTTTAATTTGAACAGCCTTCAGGACAAACATAAGATCATTAAATTCCAGAAAGAGCATTATAATGCCACCAGGTTTATTTGAGTTAGGATGAAGACGACCCAACCGGTGTGCACATTGTATGTTGAGAGACAGTGAAGATTGAAGATCCAAGAGATCCGGCAGAAACTTCTTCAGGAAGGATAACATATCAGAACCTTCAATATTCTCTGGAAAACCATAAAGATGAAGATTATTCTTTCGGTTTCGATTTTCAAGGACTTCGGTGTGGAGTTTGAGTTTATGAATCTCTTGCTCTAACATATGTATTTTTGTAGAAATATCTTGAAGATCTACCACACAATGTTTAAGTTCCGACTTCTTCCCCTCCAGAACAATCCAGCGATATTCTATTTGTTGTAGCTTCTCATTGGTAGACGACATAAAAGGTTGAAGACCACGTACCTCATCCAAAATAGAGTCTAGAGCAGGATTCTGGGAAGATAAAATGGGAGAAGGCTGGTAATTTTTCACTCTTTTTGGTTTCTTACCTGAAGACATTGGTATAGAAGATGCTTGTGAGCCACTGGCCATCGTGTTATGATAAGAAGAACAACGAGCAGGCAATAGAGAAGGACGAATCTGGCCCATACAACAAAGAAGAAATAGTCAAGTACAATGACCATCCAAAAGTATGTAGTCTTGAGAGCCTTGAAGTAGTCAGAGAGGCAGAGGCGATATACGTTGGTCCGTGGAGCATATACAGAATGTCATTTAATGGCAACCCAAATGCAGAGAAAGACTGTCACTATATAGAACACAAAGTTGCCTGCAAGAATGGAGACCAATTTACCAACAGGTCTTGAATAGGAGCATTTCACATTTAATGCTTAGCAATGAAGTAAAAGTCAGTCAAATCTAAGAAGTGCAACAGGAAGAATAAATGAAGCAGTATTTTGGTAGGCATTCCACATCCTAAAATGGTTGAAGGTGACGACAGGATAGAGGGAAGTCACCACCACAGCTTCCAGGAACAAAAATGTGCCAAAACAGTAGAAAAACCTTCAGGAAACTCATGGCCACAGCCTAGAAAGGCTAGAGAAGCACCAAACTATGCAAATGTAACATAAAAGTAAGCAGCAGATGAAAATACTCAATGCGACTCAAAATGGCGTCCGCTCGCTTTCCACTGACGAAAAGTCATCGCTGCGGCTCCTATGGCCGTAATTGCACCTGTGACGTGCTGAAGCGGCATGCAAACTCACTGCCGCTTTCAAAGGCCGAGAGCGGCAACCGGAGATATCAAAGGCTGCACAGGGGAGGCACACCCTTCTATTTGTTGTAGCTTCTCATTGGTAGCGGACATAAAAGGTTGAAGACCACGTACCTCATCCAAAATAGAGTCTAGAACAGGATTCTGGGAAGCTAAAATGGGAGCAGGCGGGTAATTTTTCACTGTTTTTGGTTTCTTACCTGAAAACATTGGTATAGAAGATGCGTGTCAGCCACTGGCCATCGTGTTATGATGAGAAGAACAACGAGCAGGCAATAGAGAAGCACAAATCTGGCCCATACAACAAAGAAGAAATAGTCAAGTACAATGATCATCCAAAAGTATGTAGTCTTGAGAGCCTTGAAGTAGTCAGAGAGGCAGAGGCGATATATGTTGGTCTGTGGAGCATATACAGAATGTCATTTAGTGGCAACCCAAATGCCGAGAAAGACTGTCACTATATAGAACACACAGTTGCATGCAAGAATGGAGACCAATTCACCAACAGGTCTTGAATAGGAGCATTTCACATTTATTGCATAGCAATGAAGTAAGTCAGTCAAATCTAAGAAGTGCAACAGGAAGAATACATGAAGCAGTATTTTGGTAGGCATTCCACATCCTAAAATGGTTGAAGGTGACGACAGGATAGAGGGAAGTCACCACCACAGCTTCCAGGAACAAAAATGTGCCAAAACAGTAGAAAACCTTCAGGAAACTCATGGCCACAGCCTAGAAAGGCTAGAGAAGCACCAAACTATGCAAATGTAACATAAAAGTACACAGCAGACGAAAATACTCAATGCGACTCAAAATGGCGTCCGCTCACGTTCCACTGATGAAAAGTCATCGCTGCGGCTCCTATGGCCGTAATTGCACCTGTGACGTGTTGAAGCGGCATGCAAACTCACTGCCGCTTACAAAGGGGAAGAGCAGCAACCGGAGATATCAAAGGCCGCACAGGTGAGGCACACCCTAACAAAAAGCTCTGCGTCCACCCGGAGCTCACGGCAGGTAAGTCATGTTGCTTCCGCGCCCAAGCCACACCCTTTTATTCACTTTTGTGTGGAACATTTTTTTGTTTACTTTCTCTGGCTGCATGCATTGAAACCGTGTCCCACATTTTGTTTACTTTCCCATTTAAACCGTGCTTTTGAAGATGTATCTGCCTCGGCTACATTATTATTGTTTCATCCTACATTTTGATTACTTTCTCTGGTTTCATGCATTTTCTCATGGCACCCAGCACGGCTTTCACTTTCTACTTTGCACCGTAAACATCACACATGTTACTTTAGACCACTTGCCAAATTATAACCATAAATCATGGTCTAGATCTCAAGGGTTTGGTAAACTATGCGATAAGATCTCTTCTCATGGAAAACGCTTTCACCTTCTAACGCTGTTCCTTTAATCTTTGTTTACAACTTTATGGATGAGCTAATAGGTGCTTGATAACTGAATATATCCGTAATGTACCTCCCCAAGTGCCAAGCGCCTGCACATTGAGATGCATAGAAATGTGGCACACCAGTGCTTACTATTGCACAGCTGTAGTTTCCCTTAGGCACACAGGGAACGTAGATGTCAGGCTTCCTTAGGTCACTTCTTGCAAGAGGTGGTACCAGTACGAGAAGCACCTCGCTGCCTGGGATCACAGACTCCTTTGCAAGCAGAGCCCTGGCTCCTGTGTATGAATTCTTGTTAGATAGTGCGGGTGAGGGCACTCTGAATGGTGATGTGATGCTCATTATATCACTACCACTGGGGGATCTGTGACTTCCAATGAACAGCAGCCCTGGGAGCCTCTGTATACCTTATTGATAGCAATGGCAGCTGAGTCAGGGGGAAATCCCATCACAATGGGCCCATACTAAAATGCTGCTGCTTTTTGGTGTGTCGCACGCAAGGGAGGGGCAGACCCTGCTCCTTGGGAGGCGTTGCTTAGGAACGGGAGGACCCAGTATCCTCCTCAAAGAGGGATTTGGTAAAGTCAAGTCGCCTTTCCCTCCACACAATATGGCTGGCAGCAGGACAGGGCAGCACCGGACACACTGCATGCAGTCTGACTGCCTCTGTGCGAGCTGGGAGGATAACAGTGAGTCAGTGAACACTGGTATAAGAGGATGGGTAGCATCAGTGCAAGGGGAATATTACAAGGAGGAGTATTGGAAGACCATTCAAACTAATAGCCTCACTCTCACGAAAACCCTCTCTCAATACCTTTATTTATGTCTCTACTTATGACACCTCCTCACTAGAACTTTCTTATGAACGCATGCTTGTTTCATCTGTTCAACCTCTAACTTTTCTCTCTTAGACACTCTATGCCTCGGCATTTCTCACCCTCTCTGTCTCTCATAGTCTCTCCCTTTAGTTCTTTCTCCCCCGTCTCTCACTCCAAAATAACTTGCAGCATTTGATTAACGTAAACTGTTAATGTTCTATCCCCCCCATGCACTGTTAAGTGCTGCAACCTTTCAGGATCAGAACACTACTCAAGTCACCCACACCCGACAGCAACACACAACCCTCATAAAATGCAATAGAACACACTTCCAACCAAGCAGTTGGCAGTGTAGTTTGCTACCCATCCAATAATGTGCTTCAGTGCCTCACCAGGGGTATGAAGTGAAGTGCCATTACAATTGCCCCTCTTCCCATTGCTTTTCTCACTGTCTCACACGTTCACTCTCTGTCTTCACTTCCCTGTATGTTTATCTCTTTCTTCAATCTCTCTCTCTGTTTCTGTCACTCTCTCTAATTCTTGCACCGCTTTCGTTCTTTAAAAATTTTTTTTTTTATAAATCTTTTTATTAAACAGACATCATTTTAGTGCAATACAGAGGGCCAGACCGCTTATACATTACAGTACATAGGGATGGAAAGATATACATTCTTAACATAAGAGAGGAACATTACGGGGAAGTAGGGTCATCTTGTTCGATACTTTGAGGTGGTGTACAGATCTGTCCTCTATAGATATTCCACAGGCTACAAATACGGGACCACTTGTTAGGGCATCCTCTTGCCAGATATACAGTCTTTTCTCTAAACATGCACCAGTCAAGGTTTCTTTCCCAGGCTTCTAGTGTGGGTGAGTGTGTTGCTCCCCATAGTTGGGCAATATTTATTTTTGCTAACATGAACCCTAGGGTGGCCCATTGTGTCTGATGAGTGTTTAAATCCGTGGGCTCCCAGATGTTTAGGAGGCATCGTATTGCCTCCAGACGGAGGAAGACACGCAACACCTTGTTGATCGTGTTGTGTATCTGGACCCAGTAAGCGCTAATAGGTGTGCATTCCCAAATAGTGTGCATGAACATTCCGGTAAGGCCACAGCACCTTCTGCATTCTCCAGTGTCGGACCACCCCATGCACATCAACTGGGCCTTTTTAGGTAAATCCTGTGAAGGATCTTAAGCTGCACCAGTCGCAGGCATGCTGGGATAGCCACGACTCTGGGGGAAAACACAGCTACTTGCCAATCCTCATCATCTAGCTCCACCCCATCTTGTACCACTTATCCAGCAGTACCAGGAGGGGGTCCGGCATGTGGTTAATTAACTTCTTGTACATTAAAGAGATAGTTTTGTCAGGAAGGTGGCCATCTAAAATTCTATCCTCCACGGCAGAAGCCTCCGGAGTGTCGGTCCCTTTAGGGAATGAAGACTGGAGTGAGTGTAGGACCTGTATGTATCGAAAATGTTCTGTGCCTGCCAGCTCATATTCACTCTGAAGCGTACTGAAGGGCTTGATCCCTCCTCTTCCCCAAATATCCTTAATATGCGAAATCCCAATAAGGCCCCATCTATCGAACCCTTTCGTTTTCCATAAATCACCCAGTTTCTGTGAGTCCCAAAGAGGGGAGGCCAATGTTAATTTGTGTCTCCATCCAAGAGAATTAGTAGCATCATGCCAAATTTGAACTGAGTGTTTTGTGGGGCCTGTTAACATGAATCGGTTAGGTCTGGAATACAATGCTCTACTGTAATTGCCGCCCGGAAAGAGCCACCTGTCCATGGCGTATCCGGGATCATCAGCCGACCATATGTGCCATGGTTGACGGCTGCCAGATGGGATGCCCAATAGTATTTCTTGATATCTGTGAGGCTGATGCCTCCGTCATACCAGTTCAGCGTTAATTTACCCAATGAGATTCGATGTTTACCGTCCCATAACAAGTCCCTTTGCAGGCCTTCAATCTCACTGCTTCCGTTCTTTGTCACGCAGACCCATCCCATATGACCTCCTCTTAGGCGTGGGCGGAAAATCCGTTCCGCTCGCGGATTTTGCGGATTTTCGGGAAATCCGCAATCCGCGAGATTTGCGAATTTCCCGCAAAATCCGCAAATCCGCGAGCAGCGGATTTTGCTCGCACTGCTCGCACTGTTCGCGTGAGTTCGCGCCCCGCGAATAAGTGCAAAATTGCAGAAATACGATCTTGGCAAAACTGAAAGTAACTACTTACCAGGTTCAAAAGTTCAGGCACATCATTAGTAGCCATTTCCTGTAGTGCTTCCTGAGGGGCCCCTCCAGAGTTCAGTTGCCAGTTGAAACTATTATGTGACCCTGCTCTGAACCTCAGAATAGTTACACATATGCCACAAAGGTCCTGAATTACAGCTAAGGGAGACAAGCAGGAGCCAGGCTGGAAGTTAAAATCCATTAATCAGCCCCTAATTCATTATTGTCAGTTGGGGCAGGGCAGGTGTTGTAACTAATTTTGCAACAATGAAAGCACTTAGCAAGTGCAAAAGATCACTAATCAGGGCGCACTAAGGAAGCAGGTGCCAGCTAAAAAAATATTCTGTGACACATTAATCAGCCCCAAATTAATTCAGGTCACTTGAGGCAAGGAAGGTGTGCTTTGCTTTGCCGAAAATAATGTACACTGGACAACCAGAGGGTGTAGTGATGAAACAGAGGGTGGCATGGGTGGGCCAGAGGGTGGCATGAGTAGTCAGAGAGTGGCAGTGGTGACAGAGAGTGGCAGTGATGAAGAAGAGTGTCCCAAACAGGCTGGACACGTAGAAACAACAAGTTCGCAAAACTTGCGACCCGACAGGTAAGTTCGCAAATTGCGAAATTGTAAAAACCCTCGCGAACTGGCAGAAACACGGGCGAACACAAAAAAAAAAAAAATCCGCAAATTCGCGGGAATTCGCGGATTTTGCGGATTGCGAATCCGCAAATCCGCAAAATTCGCGGATTGCCAATCCGCAAAATCCGCTCATGCTTACCTCCTCTCCAGTCTCACTTTTTTTTCTCTTTTGCTGTCTCTTAGTCATTAATGAGGTCTGGGAGAGCTCCCTTTTCTGCCTTCAAGAGACCCCCCCCTTCTGTCGCTATAAAATCACGAATCACGTGATATCGCAGAATTGGTTGTGAAAGGCGAGCAGAGCCAGCGAATGACTATTGCAACGCATGCGTTACATCGCATGCGTTTACGTTGCGTGCGGTCACAACGCACCTGACGTTACGACGCCTGCGTTCACTACGCACGCCATTATTCGCAGGCGCCATTACATCGTGGGCGCTTTTGCAACGCGGGTGCCGGGACACGGACAGCGGGAAGACAACGCTGGAACCACGACGAGAGACAGGTAAGGACGACACTGTATTCGGAGTGTTTTAGGGTTTAGGGTAGTTGATGGGGAGTGTAGTGGAGGGGACTGTTTTAGGCTTTAGGGCTTAGGGTTAAGGGTTGTACATGGTTGTGTTTTAGGCTATAGGGTTAGGGCTTAGGGTGAAGAGTCGTATATGGTAGTGTTTTAGACTTTAGGGTTTAGGGCTTAGGGTTAAGACTGAGTCATATATGGTAGTGTTTTAGGCTTTAGGGTTAGGGCTTAGGGTTAAGAGACAGATATGGTAGTGTTTTAGGCTTTAGGGTTAGAGCTTAGGGTTAAGAGTTGTATATGGTACTGTTTTAGGCTTTAAGGTTAGGGCTTATGGTTAGGAGTAGTGTATGGTACTGTTTTTGGCTTTACTGTTTATGTCTTAGGGTTGAGGGTAGAGCCACGGGGGGTCGTACTGTGTTTGGTACATTGCTATTTAGGTTGTTATGTTGGAGCATTTTATAGACTTCACTGTTTTGTGTCAGGGCGTCGTAGTGTGGTTTGGGAGACCTTTTGGGTGAATTTTGCGGTGTAATAGAATGCGTGGTATTTGTGTGCCTTGTGGAGGTCTTTTGCATGCATGTGGAGGCGGAGTGCGATTTATTGGTTTGCGTGGTAAATGCATGCGAAGTGACGATGCATGCGATGTAAAAAATGCAATGTAATGGTATGCAATGTTTTTGTATGCGTTGCATCGTCATACATCCGCAGAGCCAAGTATCAGGAATATTAATTAGTGCAGCAATTGTTTCTCTCAATTGATTCACCACAGGTGCTATCTTTGAAGGCACAGCACGTATGAGGATTTGGCAGGTAGTGCACACAGGGTCACAGCATCGCCTCTGAGGTGTTGAGCAGATGCTGCTGGTTAAGATGCAGGTTTCACCAACCATGTAAACACACCCAGTACAACAGCCACACAATTTCATTACAGCTGAGGTAAATTAATTGCAGGGTTGTTTTTTTAGGCTAACAGGAATCTGTTAGGTAGCTCTCATCCCTGCCTTGTAGACATATCTGTCTGGTGTTTGCAAGCCGCACAATGCTTTTATAATGCACCTCTTGTGTAATGCAACAGTGGTGCCTACTAGAACACCTCAAGTCTGGTACACCCTGGACCACCTAATGTCTGCCTGTTGTCTACATAAAAAGCCACACGTGTGACTCGGTGTGCGCTAGAGCAACTGACATCTTTCCTTGTTGGACAATAGAACAGTTCATGTCTGTCAGTGATACACTATGTAACATCTATAAGTGGTGAACACTAGAACAGCTCTAAAATCAGAAGTGGTACATGCTAGAACAGCCTAAACCTGCCTTTAACACAAACTAGAATGTCCCACTTCTGGTAATGTGCACACTAGTACACCTCACATTTTACATAGCGCAACTGAAATAGCTCACATCTGCCACTGGTACAAACCGGAACATCTCACACATGAACGTGGTGCATGGTAAATCAGCTCTTAATTTCTCAGTGTACACACTGCTAGAACCCACCTCTATCTTTGGTGCTTGTAGAAACGGCTAGACTCCATTTGTGGTTGCATCGGGCGTGAGGCAAGGCTGGTCATGTTAACACTAAAAGACCTGATATCTACTCCTGGTGTCGGCTGAGCAACACCTCTGCACACTAAAATACATCACAGCTATTCATGGTGCATAAAAGAAAACTTTACATCTACCATTGATAAACACCACAACATCTCAAGTCAACACTTTAACTAAGTTTCAGTAACTTATATTGCACAACTACTCACTAAGTTACAACTTACAACAAATAAACTGCGTATTAATTATCACGTAGGCAAAACCTAATTCATTTACCAATGCTTGTTATTTTTTCTCATTTATATAAAATGAAAACCTAAGCAGGTACATGAAAGTCTAATAAACAGAAGTGTGTCCCACATACCTGGCTCTGCAATGGATGTTGCTGTGATGCGACAAGGCATCGAGCATCAGATAAGCACTGATAACCAGGACACCACACAGCAGGTTACAGCACAGTGATCACAAACAGGGCAGACGAACACAAGGAACAAACAAGAGATACCAGGCAATTCTATACGGGCAAAGAGGAACTGAAAATGCAGAACAAGTGCAGCTGCGAGATGTTGCCAGGCCTGGGCTGAGTCTGTAAAGCTGCGCAATACACTCCGCCTTCATTGCCCTGGACTCCACCCTCAATCTACGAAGTCTCAGACAGGCACTGGTTAGCAGTCTAGCTGTTCCTCTCACCAATGCCCTATCTTCTATAGTTGCTAATCTCAGCTATCTCTATAATGAGTGATTCAGCAATTACTTGTAGGGCCTTTGCCACCGTGCATAATCTTGCACATAAGTTTTAGTGATCTCACTTGAGTTTCTTATTGGCTTAGGTATTTTACTTTGATTTGATTTATGATTGCGTAAAGCATGTGATTGCCATAAGGTGCCCTGTCACAAAAAATACATCATTTGCTACTTAAAGCTACTAAAGAAAAACAAATTAATTATTTTCAGAAAAGCTAAGAAATCCACTGTTTCCTAAACCTGAGAAGAGTGTTTTTATAACAGAGAAAGATTGGGAGCTTCTTCCAGGTTTTGACCATCAGATAAGCAAAAGAACCAGTGTTTAATATGAGCCGGTGGAGCACCGGCACTTAATCATCAGCACCAGTGCTTTTCATGAGCACCAGTTAAGGACATATTTGTTTTTGGTAGGCGCAGGGAGATTAAATGATTTGCCAAGAATCACAGATTTTTGAGCTGACGCCAAGACACCAACCTGGTTCTCCAGCTCTGAAGTCAGCAGCTCAGGTCATTATGCTACATCCTCTCCTCACTTTCATGGTTGTAGCTGGTTCTGTTTTAGACCGCGCTAGCAGCTGAAATGGACTGGTGCAAGCTGTCTCCTGACAAGAGCCCAGGCACTTATTTGTTCAACAAATTACCACTGAAAAGAAGGCTCCTTTTTTAAAAAAAAATGTTTTATTGAAGTACAAGAAATAGAAGACAATACCTTAAATCCATCACAGCCAATACATCGAACCAAACAGAATACCTTTAGGCAAACATAAAATTTTCACAATCTCCTAAATAATATTCAAAGCGATATGAAGTCAAGGACAAATGCACAAAAACCCAAGGGAGAAGTTTTTCAACCACATAGATAATTAAAGTGAAATAATCCCCCCTCTCAATCTCAGTCAAAGTAAGTAGCCCATATTTTCCCGAATTTTCTAAGACCCCCCCACACGTAATGCATAGGTATGTTCACTTTTTCTAACTGCTTTCATTTTATAAGTCCATTCCAGGACAGAGAGGATCACAGCGGTGCACCACCTTTGCAGTATAAGTGATCTGGCTACTGCCATTGCAATATATAGAAATTCGACCATGAAATGAGAAAGACAAAGATCAGGATCATAGCCAATTATGATTAACAAATCACTGACTGCTAATTAAGTGCAACATTCGAATTCCAAATAACAAAAGATATCCTTCCAAAACTTCTGGATCATAGGGCATGTGACCAATTGGCTGAAGGAAAGCTGACACAACGAAAACAGTGTGGTAAGTGATTGGCATACATTTTTGAAAAAGATACAGGGGTTCCATAAAGTTGCCATTTGCAAAAAACAAGTATCCTAGGCCAGTTCGCGCCTCTAAGGGTGTTAAAATTAAGATTATTGATAAATGACCACAGATTAGCTGAAATTTCGAGGTCTTCGCAATCCTTCCATTTTTTATAGCCTTCTGACCAAGATCTGCGGCCCTGACTGAGGCCAAACGCTTTTTCCATGCCCCTGGTTTCCTCACAGATGGATCTTCTAAAAGTTCTTTAGTTAGCTGATAGTGTTCGCTAATTTGAGAAACATCTAGCTCAGTGAGGAATTTAAGAAAGATATTACATGACCCCAAAAGAATAAAGTCATTGATTAATAGCTGTGCCATTTCAAGCATGGTCAACCATTTTCCATTCCTCAGAAAATCTAAAACCTTACAAAATCCTACCGATGCCCATTTTAAAGTAAATTCTGAGGATTGTGTGATCCCTGCTAGTGGTAAAATATCAGCTAGTAAAGTGGTTGAATTGATTACCGGGATAGTATATCTTTTATAAAGTGCCTGTCGTTGTTTGAAAAGCCAATGAAGGCACTTATAGCAAACCCGCTTAGGGGATCGAAAAATTAACAATGGGGAATGGATTTGGCTTTCCTTACACATTAAATCCATAAAGCAATTAATAAACAAATGAGACTGAGGTTGAGATTTAAATCTAGACAGATACTGAGCGAAATAAGCATAATAATAATCCCTGAGGTTCGGGAGGGCTAAGCCTCCTTGGTCCTGTTCTTCATACAAAGTGCTGAGTGCGATACGTGATGATTTTTTTGCCCGAAGAAAAGATGTAAACATAGACTCTACTTGGGTGAAAAATGCGCCTGACAGACAACAAGGAATGGTTGAAAACAAAAACTTAAACAGAGGGAGGACAGACATTTTAATCAAGGCGACCAGGCCCAAAATAGATAACGGCAAAGAGTTCCAGCGTGAAAATAAAGCCTGGATTTTCCACAAAAGTGGCAGAAAATTTTGATGATATAAATCGGAAACCCTTTCAGAAAAAAATACTCCAAGATATCTTTTAGGATGGGTGTTGGCGCAAGCAAGGATATCGGGGTGCAGATCCAAACCTGCACCGACGCATTGTAACATTTTGGTCTTCCTTTTAATAATTCGATATCCCCCAATCGCTTCAAAGTCTTCAAAAACCTTAAAAACTTTGGCCTGAACCACTATTTCTGGCTTGATAATAAGCATGATGTCGTCGGCGTATAATTTTATAATGTTGCCATAGATGGAATAGGGGGAAGGATATCAGAGCAGTTTCTTATGGCAATCGCCAATGGTTCGATGAAGAAGGCGAACAAAACCGGTGACAGAGGGCACCCTTGCCTTGTGCCCCGTTTTACTTTGACTCGTCCAACCACTGAGTTGTTAATAATTACATTAGCTTCCGCATTTTTGTACAAATTATAAATCAGGGTGTAATCTTTGAGGAAATACCAAAGTGATCTAAAATCTTAAACAAGGTTTCCCAAACAGCAAGGTCAAAAGCCTTCTCGGCGTCTAGCAGAAGAACTAATGCAGGTTTCCTTTGAATCTCGAAATTGTCCAACGCCTCCAATAGATAATGTGTATTAGATGCTAGTTGCCTCTCGGCGATAAAACCGTTATGGTCCAGATGTATCAGTTGTGCTGCATAGTGAGTGAACCGAAGTGACAACTATTTAGTAACAATTTTATAGTCAGAGTTTAACAACGTTATCAGCCGGTAGGAGTTTGGATTCTCGCTGTTCTTGCCCTTTTTTGGAAAGCTGACCATGTTACCTTGTCTAAAAGACTCTGGTATTTCCCTCCTTCGAGCATAGAATTCGCCAAACAAAGAAAAATGTCAGCCACTGAGCTAAAGAAGACTTTAAAGAATTCGGGCAGAAACCCATCCGGGCCACAGGCCTTCCCATTTGGTAGATTTTTAATAACGCCTTCCAGCTCTTCCATAGTGAAGGGACTTGCCATTGAGAGTTTCTCAACATCTGAAAGTGTTGGGGGGCTGTTGTTCTGAAGAAATTCTTTTAACAAGGTCATATCCACGGTCTGGTGTTGACCATAGATGGACTCATAATGCTGTAGCATTATTTCACCAATTCTGACTGGGTCGTTTATACTTAAGGCAGTTGAGGGGCATTTCAGTGTCTTAATCTGATTTGAGGCGGCTTGTTCCCTGGCCTGCCAAGCTAAAAACCTGCCCATAAAATTACTTTCCTCGTAAGATTTTTGACGATGTTGTTGAAATGAGGCATCGCTCGGAGTATAATAATTGACACTGAGAGCCCGCTTAGCCTGATCCAATTGCCGCTGATTAGAGATGGAGGGGTTACTAAAAAAAGCAGTGTAAGACATTTGGATCTTCTGCTCCAAGATTCTCTTATCGTCCTTAACTTTTTTAACCATATCTGCATCTTTGCCAATAATTAATCCCCGAACGAAAGCCTTAAGTGTGTCCCATACCACACTCAGAGGTGCAGACTCAATATTTCGTGATACAAACTCTTTTATCTCAATCCCCATAAAGTTCACCCAGTACTCTTCATTTAAATATTGTCTATTCAACAACCACTGTTTAGGAGACCTAGAGCAGTTACCTTAAAGTAACTCAAGAACCAGCAGGGCGTGATCAGAGAATCCTTTATATAAAAATCTTTGCTGACTAAAACTCAAGATACGTGAAGCCAAGAAAAAATCAATACGCGATGAAGAACGAAATTTGCCTGACCAACAAGTATACGCAATTTTAGTAGGAAAAACCATATGCCAAGAATCGTGGAGATCCAAGGTTGCTCCGTAATGTTGCAGGGTTCTCAAGGATTTAGGTTTCAACGGCTTTTTACTCTTCACTGACGAATCTATTTTGGGGTTCATTAAGATATTAAAATCGCCCCCCACAACCAACTCCCCAGAAACCTGAATTAGGGACTGAAAAAGATCCTCGTAGGGCTTATGATTATCTTCAACTGGGGCATAAATACTGACAAACGTTAACAGTCTCTTACTTTGTCTAAGAGAACAAGTGACCCAGCACCAGCGCCCATGCAGGTCTTTATCAAAATTAACAACCTCTGCTTGAAGTTTTTTGCTTAGAAATATTGCTGTCCCTCTATGGGAGGACGAAGAAAATCCCATATAGGCAGCCCAGGATCTGAACATTGAAAAATCGGGCAATTTTACAGCTGGAATATGGGTCTCTTGCAACAAAACCGCTACCGGATTTTCTGTTTTAATCCATGATTCGATTGCACGCATTTTCTTTTTGTTGTTAAGACCATTAGCATTAAAAGATACCACTTTCAGGAGTTCTTTACTAGCCATGGTTGAAATCTAAGCCAGTCTTAAGCCCCTTAAACATCCTAGCAGGAGTCAAGCTTACACAGCTGGAGTATAGGACCTGAATGGAATCAAAAAACAAAAAAAGGACTTCATTTTTTTGCTCCATATGCATTCCGCCTACCCCTTGTAACCCACCCCCCTGAAATGTGGAACCCCCCCAACCACACCTCCCCCTTCTAACCTGGGTGACATGTAATTACACCCGATGATCTTACCCCTACCCCCCCCCCCCCAGCAAAAGTGTAAAAAAAAATGTTTTTAAAGGGAAAAAGCAAGCAATTGAATATGCAGAAACGCAGACAAGCAAAGTAAGAAATACAGCGTCTATTATAATCAAATTGTAGCTAAACAGGCCAAATAGCCTAAGCTAAACCGGGCAATGATAGAAGCAATGGGAAGCAATGAGAGAAGCAACGGGTAAACAATGCTCCTCTCCCGAGGCCCCCCCACTGAACTGCCAAAGATAAATACAAAAGGCAAGCGAGCATATGCAATAATGACACATCCCCCATTATAATCGGTTCACAGCGAAACAACTAAACACACAATCTGAGTTTAACTATGACTTCAGATGAAAGAAGCAGCTGGTAAACATTGCATAATCCACCTAACCCCCCAATTTCCCTCTCAGTGGGGTTATAACAGTAAGCAGCATCTCCCTCTAAGCCCCGACCACTGTGAGATCTCTTTTAATAATTCCTGGGCTTCCTTGAGATCAGAAAACATAAAAAATGTGCCTTTAACCAAGACCCTCAGTTTAGACTGCTGGGCAGTCGATGCTTGTGCCCCATTCGCTTTAAATAAATGGAGCATCTTCACAAATTCTTTCCTCTTGCGCGCCACCACGGCTGTCATGTCGGAAAAAATGCGACATTTAACAGTCTCATTCACTGCAAATTGTCTCTGCTGTAAGGCCTTAGACAATACCATCTCTTTTATGCAAAAGTCGTCAAAACTTAGCAGTATTGTACTTGGCATGGTGGAATTTAGAAACGGGCGGGCAGGAACCCAATGAGCCCTGGTAATGGTGAGATCACCTTCAAAGTCTGGAATGACCTTTTGTTTAATAAATGACTTGACCCACTGCAGGGTTTGGGATCCCTCGATACTTTCCCGAACTCCCACTATCCGGAGGTTGGCCCTCCGGGAATGATTTTCCAACTCCTCCAGTTAGTTCTCCAAGGCATACTTTCTTTTGACTGCTGCTTTAGCCTCACCCCTTACTATAGTCATCTGATCCTTAAAGGCTGAGATCCTGGATTCAGGCTCCTGCAGTTCACCCGGGAGTGTTGACATTGCAGCTCCAATTTTCACTGAATGTTGATGAAGCGAAGCAAGTTCAGCTTTCTGCGTTCTTTTCAGCTCCTGGACTTCGTCCAAAATTAAAGGTAAAATATCTTTAATGCTCATTTGAAATTTGCCCGCTGATTCCATATTGGGGCTAGCGATAACATGGGGAGGATCCACCGTAGAAGTAGGGCTCATTTCCAGAACCCCCGCAGGAAACATCAAGCCAGTTAGAGGAGCAGAGTTATAAACAGAAGCCTGCACCTGAAACTGAGCCCGAGGCTGAGGCTGAATTGATAGCTTGTCTTGAGAAACTGTAGTTGCAGTGGGAGCACCGGGGGTGATGATGACCTGCCCCGAAACCTCAGGAATTTCCAGGGATTCCGAGGTTCCTGAAAGTCCCCCTTGTCTTGATTTCTGAATGGTTAGCAATGTTAAAGATTTTGTCACGTCCTGATTGGATGCTTGGCCCAGGCCCAGGTATGTCTACACAGTCGCAGAAGGACCAGACTTCAGATTTGCTTGCAGAGTTACCAGACTTGAGGGGGCCGGTATTAAACCCAATGGATTTAAAGCTGATGGAGATATAACCTCAGAGGATTCATTAGACAGCTTTAGCGCAGAATTAAGGCCGGGAGAGGGGGATTGCAATGTTGCTTTTTTCAGAAATAGTGCAAATTGTTTTGCCTCTTTTGACGCTTTTGCCTTTTAAGACCTTCGGACCCTAAGGCCTCTTGTGAAGTTGTTCCAGGTGATTCAGGGATGACTGTAAGTATGTTCCTATCAGCCACATTTACAGTTGCTGCAGGCATAGTTACGGCTGCGTTCTCATCTGCCATGCAGACCGTGCCCACCTGATCCGAAGATGCAACAAAGGATAAATCCTCTTCATCCGAGCTCTCAAGCGTAGAATAAAGGCCAAGAAAAGTTGAGGCATTCTCCTTGCAGGCCAATCGGGCTGCCTCTTTTGCTTCCTTAGCCTGAGCTCGACGAGTTTTCACCTTGAGTCGGGCGTTAAGCAGTTTCCCCATTGTAGCCACTGGTCCCCCACAGCTCTTCCTTACAACTTGTTATAGCCCCTTTCAGCACCCCTGGAGGATTTTGAGAGAGCTTATAAGTGTATACCTCTTTAATAGTGCAGTCTCTCCAGTCTCTCCCAATCTCTCCCAGCCTCTTCCCCAAAAAATTTGAAGCCTGAACTTCAACCACAGTTCTCCCAGTATGTAGCGTAGAATTGAAAACAGCCCAAAAAAACCAAGGGAGACCCCTTATGGGAGCTGGGAAGAGAAGCAGAAGTCTTTCTGGCCACTGTAGGGTATGTAAGATGCAGAGGTCGTTTTCCTCTCCCTTCAAATTTCAGCCAAGGAATTCAAACAAATATTAACTGTAAATGTGAGTGAGGGCTGTGAAGGATGAAGAAATCACTTTTCTTTCTACTTGTTTATTTACATTTTCACCGTGGCTCACAGCTGTATGCTGAACAAAAACTGCCACCGCTTCCAACAAGAATATTTGAGCGTCCAAATCGCTCCCGAGTTTACAAATAATCAGCATGGCTCAGCAAGATGAAAAGCGGAGGCTCCCGGCATAGTGCACTTGGCATTGTGAGGCTTCCATGCGCTCACATCAAAGCTGCCGCTGGCCCTGCCTCTTTCCTTGCTCCTCACCTGCCGTGGGCTCCGACCGAATCCGCCAGGGGAGCACCAACACACCACCAACAACTCCAGCGGGAGAGCTCAGGTGTCCACAGAAGGGGAAAGAGCCCCGTAGAGGCCGGAGAATGCTTCTCACCGCTTCCCGGAGCCTGGTGCCTGGGGCCTGGTGAAAGGCACAATTACGGAGCCTGCCATCACTCCGCCGGAAAAACACCAGCCTGCCGAACGCCATCGCCATTGCTGAGTGTAGTAATCAGGACAACACAGGTATGATGAAGGCAACGTAGCTTTATTGAAGAGTAGGTAAAGCAGGTAAGAAGGTCTCTGTAAGCTCCATCAATAGTCCTTCAAGCAGTCCAACCGGGAGCAGCTTGCTAGCTGCTCAGCCCCATTCATCCAACTGTTATTCTGCTCCAGTAACCCAAACATTCCACACACAGCTCACACACCACACATTCCACTCAGAACACTCACACAGGCTGAGCAGCTAGGAGCAAGTTAACATAAGAGATAAATAGACATAGGAGAATACTACGTATCTCTTTCCTTATAAATGAAAGACGAAACTAAACATCTTGAAACAATAGACCTAAAAACACAAAATAAGATAAATAATGAAAACGTCTTAAAACTACAAGCATAAATGTATAAGACAAATAGAATAGCGAACATCTTAAGACTGTAATAAAAACAGCAACAGATTAGTTAAGCAAGAGAAAAAGAGAAGAGAAAAAGGTAAACATATGAAATACGAAATACCCATCTCCCCCTCTTAATAAAGGTAATAAATTGATGACGAATAATGTATATAATCCCATGTAGGGAAAACTCCAAGTGAAAGTGTGGAAACAGGCACTGGGACCCAAATTCCTGCCCCCACCCTAAACAGGGGACATCATGTATGTAAATGTAGACAAGAGGGACTAATACCCAATGTCTTGCCCCGTCAACCAAGAGGCACAACCTGTGAAATAAAACGTCATGAGAACATAGGGACTAGCACCCAATGTCCTGCCTCACTAGAAACTAAGAGACAACCTGTGAAATAAAACGTCATGAGGACATAGGGACTTACACCCAATGTCCTGCCTCACTAGAAACTAAGAGACAACCTGTGAAATAAAACGTCATGAGGACATAGGGACTTGCACCCAATGTCCTGCCTCACTAGAAACTAAGGGACAACCTGTGAAAACTCTCCAATGAAAGGAGGCCAGCAATGTGTAGACTCAACAAGAAAAATTGAGTGGTGCAAGGCGTCTTAAGCACGCAGGGCTTAACCCCTGCAACAAGTCATAAAAAACACCCTTGCGTAAGAGTACTAATGTAATATAGAATAAAGTTGGACATAAAAATTCCTAAAACCTACACCACTGTAGGGCCAACCTCATGTAAGGGTACACTCACCCCGTGTAAGGGTTCACCCCTGTGTAGGGGCATGTGTAAGAACATGTAACAAACCCAATGGACATCCCTCGTATAAGGGATTATGTAAAACGGCTAAGGATTGTAAAAGAAACATCCCCAATGTAAGAGAAACTCAATGTGCAAAACATGGAAGTAACACTGTACTTGAAATAAGACATTAAAGATTGCTATATACATATAGCATAATTGACATTTTGACTTAAACAGCAAACAGATATGGAAATAAGACATCCAAAAGCAAATGTGAAAAATAACCACTAGATGGCAACATTGCACAGCACAGTGAAAATAATTTTTCTCAACTTAAAATAAGCCTGCACTGCACTGGTGATAAAAACGGAGTCAGCGGAAAAAGGAAAATTAATGTACTTTCACAGCAATTTTAAAATACTCCAGCAAAAGCGCAACATGGAACTACAAGTCCCAGCCAAACCCTCGTTAAGAAAATGATTGCCATCAACGTCACAGGACCCACAAGACACTCCGTCTTTAAAAGGAAATGATTCCACACCACACCATCAGAGGAAATGGATTCAAATAATGCCGGTCCTGCGAGCCGAGATGACAGAGGCAGCCCGTGAACAACAAGGGCGGAACTTTTAAGAAATGGGAAGACTTGTGGAACTCTGCTGCAATGAACTAACAGGCGCAATCCTTTGAAAAAAGTCCATGGGGACTGAAACGCGTCAGGAATGCCTTAACCAAATCACTCAATAAACCAAATCCTTACTGCTGAGGTAGCGGCTCGTTTCCTTTCTTCGAGGAGGAAGGTTTGTCTTTTATATATATATATATATATATATATATATATATATATATATATATATATATATATTATCCAGTCTGGCTCCAAGTTTCGCAAGACCCCTGGCGCTTCTTACTCCGGTGCGATATTCCTCGGCCGAGCTCAGCCTTAATTTATTGCACACATCTCTTCCAGCTAGAAGAATTAAATACGCACTCACAAAGTCACGGTCAGCAAGCTGTGTGTGCACAGCGAAACGCGTCGGCTTTATGTGCTGAAATACTGGATGCTGAGATAAAATAAACCGAGGGAATACGCAAGGACTTTGTGAGTGTGTATTTAATTCTTCTAGCTGGAAGAGATGTGTGCAATATATATATATATATGTATATATGTATATATATATATATATATATATATATATATATATATATATATATATATATATATGTAAAACATCAATAGTACGTGGAACAATAAACCTTGAGGAACGTGAAGATATGTGCCACCCCCGAAAAAAAAAAAATAGTCAATGTTTATGTTGACACGAAAGGACAAAAAGTACCTTGAGAGGCCAAAATATGTTGCAGGCAAAGAATCTTCTCCTCACGACGTTTGCGTTGAACAATGCAAGTATCCTCCTTGAAGCCCAACTTCAAAATGGCGGCAAGTTATCAGCGTAATACCGGGTGACTTACTGCACGCAGCTGCTTCCAAACATTATGTAGCAGCCATATATACTGCATAGCATAGAATAATGGCAGAGTAACCATGGCAGCATTCTAGGACAACAGGACGCAGGTAGGTGAGCACATGTGAAATGTGACACTAGCCTCCGTTTTTTTTTTAAACAAGAAAAACGGTTGAACTGGCGCAGGCTGCACGATGGCAAATACATCAATAAAAACTGAAAAGCAAAAATTGCCTCACCTCCCACATACTCCATGGTCCAATGCCAGTACAAAAAAAACGTGGTATAAATGCTATTTGCTACTGATTGGATTCACCATAGCTACCAACTATTCCAGTGCAATTTCGATCCAGTAAAGGATCTCCATAGGCATCTCCTTTAGATTGTCCGCAGTGAAGACATAAACAATTTAAAATTCCCGCTTTCATCCAGTGCAGGCAAAGTTCAAAACACAGTTCATGTTACAGAGGATCCAAAAAGTGGACATGAAGTAACGCACTCTGCGGGAAATAAGGGTCTCCACACATAGCAAACTTCTTTTTTTTTTTAAGTAAAAACGTTCAGGCTGGCCACATCTGACAAACCGGTCTAGTGGACAACTAAGAATAAAAAAGCACTGCGCATTTGTAACTTTCAATGTGCACAATCTCTTTTGTTCCAAGGCTGTAGTAGTCAGAGACGCCCTCTGGAGAGCAACATCATAGTGATGGACAGTTCCAATGTAGGCAGTACATTGGCACACACTCTGTGCAGCGTTAATTAAGTACAAGAAAAGGCTTACTGTACTGGAAGGTTGATTGTGCGCAGAATCCTTGAAGTAGGTTGTAGAAATAACCTCTTGAGATGATGTACAGCACACTTGTTTGGGGGCTGTCCGGTGTGATGGACACCGGTGGGACTGCACAGGGAGCTGTCTTTGTGGTTGTTTTCTTTGTTTCTTTTGAAGCTTAATGTCTTTAGAGTAAGGTACTTGTGAGGCTTCTTGAACGTCATTTCTGTAACACATTGTTCCTTCTGCTTTGACCAGTCGTTCGTTACTAGTGGTTTCTAGTCTCCAGCATATTGTAGAAGGCATGATGGGGTTTCTCAGGCCACTTGTACTCACAGTTGAGTGTAGGAACGTCTTTACCTCGTCGCCAAAAATAAGTGAAGTAATCAGGACAACACTGGTATGATGAAGTCAGCGTAGCTTTATTGAAGAGTAGATAACGCAGGTAAGAAGGTCTCTGTAAGCTCCATCAATAGTCCCCCAAGAAGTCCCACCGAGAGCAGCCTGCTAGCTGCTCAGCCCCATCCATCCAACTGTCATTCTGCTCCAGTAACCCAAACATTCCAATCACAGCCCACATATCAAACATTCCACTCAGAACACTCACACAGGCTGAACAGCTAGTAGCAAGTTAACATAAGAGATAAATAGACATAGGAGAATACTACACTGAGGGCGGGGCGGAGATCACCTGAGGCTACGCGTTGTACTCCGTAGCCATCCCCAGTTTCCAAAACTGGAGCAGGTCATCGCGAGACCACTGAAAGGAAGCCTCTTTGCCACATTATGCGTATTCTGGAGACTTCAAGAAGATTTGCTGAAGAGGAGCATTACTTCCTGTGTGGGCTGTAAGGATGAAAAGGCTGGCGTATGAATAGGGGACCTAAATGATTAAGAGCCTGAAAGCAAATGATCAAGCGCTTAAATTGAATTATTTTCTCCACTGTGAGCCAATCTCACCTTTGCAGATGGTGAGCAATGGATGCACGCTTAGGCATATTCAATATGAGTTGAGCTGCACAGCTCTGAATGATTTGAAAATGCTGAAGAGCATAGGGTGGAAGGCCCAACTATAGAATGTTACAATGATCTAGAGAGCCTATAATAGCTTGGGAATATAGAGAAGAATTTTTCTTAAAAGTTTCAAATGCAAAAACAGGAAGAAGCCAACTTTTTGATCTGTGTTTGAAAATATAAATTAGAAACAAATATAACCCCAAGATTCTTAACTATCTTAACCAATACTGGAATTGTACCCTGAGTCTGGATACCAGAGGAAAGAAGTGTCACAAATTCAGCACTTCTGTTTTATGTGAACACAATCATATATTTACTGGACATTCTTTCAGCCAAAGCCTTTAAACTATTACAATCTGATGCCTTTAGAGATCCAGGCCCTTGAATCGTAAGATGACTTATGTATCATCTGCTAAACATATATGTAAGAGCTAATAGCTCCTAAGAGTGGCACCATACAGAGATTAAACAATGTACAAGTTAAGGAAGATCCAGGTGGAACTCCAAACTGTAAGTGTTTTGCAGGTGATCTAACAGAAGATACGACTACTGACTGACTGTGCCCAGTAAGAAAGGAATGAAGTTGAGTCTGGGTCATCTCTTAGAGTTCTACTTCTTTCAGACTAGCTAACAGTATGGTAAAAAATACAGGGACAGATTTGCTAAGGACTTGCCTTGTCCTTGCGTGGCTCAAAGGCGTCACAAAGCAAAGCAAGTCCTTAACTGTGACTTACTAAGCCAGGCAAAGCTACTTTGTGTGGTATTGTGTGGTTTAGTCAATATAAAGTAATGCGGCGCTGCCTTGCATTCCCTTGCGTTGAGAAGTGTGTTACATGGGTGACGCATTGGTGTTTACCTGCATCCACCCATGTATTTTGGCACAGACCCAGATTAACAAAGACCTGTAAACCTGGGTTTTGCATCAAAATTACCGTACCCAGGCATTACCATCGAGAAAAGTGTGAGGCACTGCGGGATGGAGGCTGCAGAGTTCCACGCCTCTGCGAAGTCTCCCGTGACTCGTGACCTATGGCCCCGCCTCTGTGATGTGATGGTGAAACGCTAGCAGGTTGCTGCCTGTGTACTCCGTGAGGCTCCGTGAAGCCCCGTGTGCTCCGTGAGAAAGAAAAACATGATGGGGAAAACGCTAACAGGCAGCTGCCCGTGTACTCCGTGAGGCCCCGTGAAGCTCCGTGTGCTCCGTGAGGAAAAAGAGCACGATGGTGAAACGCTAACAGGTTGCTGAAGATAACTTCAGGCTTTGCAAACCGCATATGGGGCAGAAAGCGGTCTTACGGAATAACGCTCCGAGCCCTGCCTCCGAGCCTTGCCTTCGTTTGAGTGCCCGTGAATGTCTGTGAAACGCTAACGGGTTGCTGCATGATAACTTCAGCCGCATTAGGAGCAGAAAGCGGTCTTACGGAATAGCCCTGCCTTCGAGTCCTGCCTTCGTTTGAGTGCCCGAGAAAAGAACTGCTGACTCGGATGGTCTCTGTGAGGTAGGCTCGTTATGGTAGAGGCTTCTCTTTTCTGGTGTGTTGCTGACAAGAGGATCTGCAGAGTCTTCCTGGAGCTGGCGGCGGCAGGCTGGTCGAAAGGGGGAAAGACGCTAGTGCTGTTGTGAAAGCTTGTAGTAAAAGCCGGGAGGCTCTGAAAAGAAGGTAGCGGGGGAACTCAGCCTACGGCTGCCTATTCAAGTTGTTCTTACCGCCAGTAACCTTTTACAGATAATAAGACGCAGCGGGACTGTTTTTTTTTTCTTTTCTTCGAACAGAGACTCACAAATTTGGCCTGAAAATAAATAAATAAATAAATAAATAAAGGGGAAAAAAAATGACCGTACCCAGGCATTACCATCGAGAAAAGTGTGAGGCACTGCGGGATGGAGGCTGCAGAGTTCCACGCCTCTGCGTAGTCTCCCGTGACTCGTGACCTATGGCCCCGCCTCCGTGATGTGATGGTGAAACGCTAGCAGGTTGCTGCCCGTGTACTCCGTGAGGCTCCGTGAAGCCCCGTGTGCTCCGTGAGAAAGAAAAACATGATGGGGAAAACGCTAACAGGCAGCTGCCCGTGTACTCCGTGAGGCTCCGTGAAGCTCTATGTGCTCCGTGAGGAAAAAGAGCATGATGGTGAAACGCTAACAGGTTGCTGCACGATCACTTCAGGCTTTGCAAACCGCAACCGCATTAGGGGCAGAAAGCGGTCTTACGGAATAACGCTCCGAGCCCTGCCTCCGAGCCTTGCCTTCGTTTGAGTGCCTGTGAATGTCCATGAAATGCTAACGGGTTGCTGCATGATAACTTCAGCCGCATTAGGAGCAGAAAGCGGTCTTACGGAATAGCCCTGCCTTCGAGTCCTGCCTTCGTTTGAGTGCCCGAGAAAAGAACTGCTGACTCGGATAGTCTCTGTGAGGTAGGCTCGTTATGGTAGCAGCTTCTCTTTTCTGGTGTGTTGCTGACAAGAGGATCTGCAAAGTCTTTCTGGAGCTGGCGGCGGCAGGCTGGTCGAAAGGAGGAAAGACGCTAGTGCTGTTGTGAAAGCTTGTAGTAAAAGCCGGGAGGCTCTGAAAAGAAGGTAGCGGGGGAACTCAGCCTACGGCTGCCTATTCAAGTTGTTCTTACCGCCAGTAACCTTTTACAGATAATAAGACGCAGCGGGACTGTTTTTTTTCCTTTTCTTCGAACAGAGACTCACAAATTTGGCCTGAAAAATAAATAAATAAATAAATAAAGGGAAAAAAAATATATAACTCTTCTGAAAAAAAAATGGGTAAACCACAGAAGGAGGGTGATGATACAGTAAAGCTCAGTAGAGTGGAAGCAGCTGCAAGACAGAAAGCCAAAACTCGCCTTGCCCTAGCTAGGAAGGCTGAGCGCAAGGCTGCCAAAGACAGAAATAGAGATGAAAATAGGGTTGAGAACTCTGCTTTGGAAGATTCCACACCTGAGTCATCAGAGGATGAATCACTCCCCCCCTCTGTTCCTCTGCAAGATGATCAGCGAAAGACAGAAGTAGAGGGGGGTAATTTAGATGATAGTCAAGTCAAGTCAAGTCAGAGAATTTATATAGCGCGCTACATACCCAGAGGGTCTCAAGGCGCTTAAGGAGGGGTGGGGAATTACTTGTCAAAAATCCACGTTTTAAGTTGCTTTCTGAATGCTAGGTGGTTCTGGGTAAGGCGGAGGTGAGTGGGAAGTGGGTTCCAGGTTTTAGCTGCCAGGTAGGAGAAGGATCTACCTCCCATGGTGGTTTTGTTGATGCGAGGTACAGTGGCAAGGGCTTGGTTGGATGATCGTAGCTGGCGGGGGGTGTAGAAGGACAGTCGTGTGTTGAGGCATTCTGGTCCGATTTCGTAGAGTGCTTTGTGTGCGTGGGTTAGGAGCCGGAAAGTGATCCTCTTATTGACGGGAAGCCAGTGGAGGTTTTTCAGGTGACCAGAGATATGTTCTTTACGCGGGATGTCTAATATGAGCCTGGCTGAGGCGTTTTGGATTCGTTGGAGTTTTTTCTGGAGTTTAGCGGTAGTACCGGCGTAGAGGGTGTTTCCATAGTCCAGTCGGCTCGTGACCAGAGCGTGGGTGACCGTTTTCCTAGTTTCGGTGGGGATCCAGCGAAATGTTTTTTTGAGCATGCGAAGAATGTTGAAGCAGGATGAAGAGACGGCGTTGACTTGTCTGTTCATCGAAAGTGAGGAATCCAGGATGACACCCAGGTTCCGTGCGTGGTCTGTCGGGATGGGTGCTTTGCCGAGGGCTTCTGGCCACCAAGAGTCGTCCCATGCAGAGGGGGAGGTACCTAAGATGAGGACTTCTGTTTTGTCTGAGTTCAGTTTCAGACGGCTGTTTTTCATCCATTCGGCTACTTCTTTCATTCCTTCGTGTAGGTTAGTTTTGGCGGTGCTGGGGTCATTGGTGAGTGATAGGATCAGTTGAGTGTCATCCGCGTAGGAGATGATGTTGAGGTTGTGTTGGCGGGCGATGGTCGCGAGGGGGCTCATGTATACGTTGAAAAGGGTGGGGCTGAGTGAAGATCCTTGTGGTACGCCGCAGATGACTTCAGTGGCCTCTGACTTGAATGGTGGAAGGCGGACTCTCTGGGTTCTTCCGGTGAGGAACGAGGTGATCCATTCTAGTGCTTTTCCTTGGATTCCGATGTTTCTGAGGCGCTGTAGAAGGGTGCTATGGCAGACTGTGTCGAAGGCTGCGGAGAGGTCGAGGAGGATGAGGGCGACTGTGTCTCCGTTGTCCAGTAGAGTTCGAATGTCGTCTGTTGCTGCGATGAGGGCGGTCTCAGTGCTGTGTTTTGCTCGGAAGCCGTACTGTGAGGAGTCGAGGGATTTGTTGGCTTCGAGGAAGGCGGCGAGCTGGTTGTTGACAGCTTTCTCGATGACTTTGGCCGGGAATGGAAGGAGCGAGATGGGGCGGTAGTTTTTGAGTTCGGTGGAGTCCGCTGTGGGTTTTTTCAGAAGGGCGCTGAGTTCAGCGTGTTTCCAGCTTTCCGGGAAGGTGGCGGAGTTGAAGGAGCAGTTGATGACGTCTCGGAGGTGTGGTGCTATGATGGAGTCTGCTTTGTTGAAGATGTGGTGAGGGCATGGGTCTGTGGGGGATCCTGAGTGGATGGAGTTCATCAGGCGGATATCAATATCGCAGATGCTCTACCTAATTCTGAGGCGGATCTTCAACTTCAAGCCCCTAAAACCCCTAAAACTTCATTGGTTCCTGTCCTGGCAGTGCCCCAGGCAGATGAGGAGAAGAGAAAGAGCGGTGTTGGGGGGGGGGGTGCTGGGGGGAAGGAAGTGAAAGATTTTCCACTTTTTGCAAAAAAAACAACTCCAAAAACACTCCCCCCCCTTCGGAGCAACCACCTCAAATCTCCACTACCTCTATGGCATCGTCACTGACTATATCTGTCACAGATCCCGCCATGATTGAAACCTTACCTCAAACTACGCTTCCCACAGTAGATGGGACAGTAAATGAGGGAGAATTCTCGCAAGATATAACTCCCGGAACTGAAGGAACGGCAGGATTCACGGCAGGATTCAACGCTAGCCTATCCGGTTCTGAAAAGAGATCTGAAGAGAGATATCAGCTAGATATTCGCGAAATGCTTAATTTAATTCTCGATGAGATCCGCGAAATTAAAAACAATCAGCAAGTGGAGCTAGCTGCCCTTCATGCTAGAATGGACAAGCTCGAGGAGTTAACTGTATCACTCCCTAATAGAGTAGTGGAGGCGGAGTCCAGGATCTCGGCTCTGGAAGATCAAATGGGACTGGTATCAGGAGCAACTAGAGAGGCCACTAAAAAGCGGATCTCCATGGAAAACAAACTCGAAGAGTTGGAAAACCACTCTCGCAGGTCGAATCTGAGAATTGTGGGGGTCCCGGAAGGGACAGAAGGCTCTGACACAGTACAATGGGCTAACTCCTTTATCCAAAAGGTAGTTCTTCCAGATTTCGAAGGAGACTTGACGATCACAAGGGCCCATAGAGTACCAGCACAGCGTTTTGCGAACTCTCTATTTCCAAGAACTATCTTACTGAACTTTGCTGACTTCAGGATAAAAGAACGAATTCTCTCTAGGGCATATCAACAGCGCCAGTTCAATGTTTCTGAGACAGCAAAATGTAGAATATTTATGGACATGACAGCGGCAGCGGCCAGAAGAAGAAAAGAATGTGTACAACTCTTGCAGCTATTGAAAGCTAACGGCGCCCAGGCTTCGATTGCGCAACAATCAAAGTTGAAGGTTCTTGTTAAAGGAATTTTTTTTCTGTTTACCGATTTAGATGAGGCTCAAACTCTTCTCAATGAGATATCTGCAAGGGCTTAGCTCGGAAGGCAGGGGAGATAAAATGGAAAGAATCTGGATTTAGAACTTGAAGTTGATATAATAGGTATGTTTTATTTATCTTATTCTTTCTCCTCATTAGTTAAAAAAAGAATATCAGAGGTGGGTGCTGTGGGTTACTGAGTCACATCAGGGTATAAGAAGAGGACACCCGAAGAAGAAGTGGAGGGAGGGATGGGGGCTGCGTGGACAGGAAGGGGGCTCCCGCATCCCTGGGGGTGGTTAGGGTGGGGGGGTGGAAAGCAGTAAAAAAAGACATGTACAGTAGGGTTGCTATTTTGACTTTCAAATCTGGTTGGTGCTGATTAGATATAAATTTATACAAAAGAAGAGATGAGATTTGATTCATGTAAAATCCTGTCCATTAATGCAAATGATTCAGAAAAGGTAGGTGGTGATGAACAGAGTGTCTGAATTAAGCAGACCACTCTTACCAAGTCCAAAGATCAGGGCTTGATCCATCACCGTTTTTTAGCTCACTGCACCATCCCAGCTCAGAACCTGGCTACATGCAAATTAGTCTGTTCCTGTCTTAGTGCATGATGCGAACAGGGCAAACCAAACTACCAAGCCAATTCCTATACTGGGAAGGAAACAAGCTTCCGGGGACCGGTTTCTGGCATTTAAGCCGTCGTCGGCCCGGCTTGCTTGAATCCTGATGGTGCAATGAGCAAGGGACTCACATCTGAGTATACCCTTCCACGCTGATGGTGGACAAAATGATTCAGAAAAGGGGGGTGGTGATGAACAGAGTGTCTGAATTAAGCAGACCACTCTTACCCAGTCCAAAGATCAGGGCTTGATCCATCACCGTTTTTTAGCACACTGCACCATCCCAGCTCAGAACCTGGCTACATGCAAATTAGTCTGTTCCTGTCCCAGTGCATGATGGGAACAGGGCAAACCAAACTACCAAGCCAATTCTTATACTGGGAAGGAAACAAGCTTCCGGGGACCGGTTTCTGGCATTTCAGCCGACGTCGGCCCGGCTTGCTTGAATCCTGATGGTGCAATGAGCAAGGGACTCACATCTGAGTATACCCTTCCACGCTTATGGTGGCAAAATGATTCAGAAAAGGGGGGTGGTGATGAACAGAGTGTCTGAATTAAGCAGACCACTCTTACCCAGTCCAAAGATCAGGGCTTGATCCATCACCGTTTTTTAGCTCACTGCACCATCCCAGCTCAGAACCTGGCTACATGCAAATTAGTCTGTTCCTGTCTCAGTGCATGATGGGAACAGGGCAAACCAAACTACCAAGCCAATTCTTATACTGGGAAGGAAACAATCTTCTGGGGACCGGTTTCTGGCAGTTCAGCCGTCGTCGGCCCGGCTTGCTTGAATCCTGATGGTGCAATGAGCAAGGGACTCACATCTGAGCATACCCTTCCACGCTTATGGTGGACAAAATGATTCAGAAAAGGGGGGTGGTGATGAACAGAGTGTCTGAATTAAGCAGACCACTCTTACCCAGTCCAAAGATCAGGGCTTGATCCATCACCGTTTTTTAGCTCACTGCACCATCCCAGCTCAGAACCTGGCTACATGCAAATTAGTCTGTTCCTGTCCCAGTGCATGATGGGAACAGGGCAAACCAAACTACCAAGCCAATTCTTATACTGGGAAGGAAACAAGCTTCCGGGGACCGGTTTCTGGCATTTCAGCCATCGTCGGCCCGGCTTGCTTGAATCCTGATGGTGCAGTGAGCAAGGGACTCACATCTGAGTATACCCTTCCACGCTTATGGTGGACAAAATGATTCAGAAAAGGGGGGTGGTGATGAACAGAGTGTCTGAATTAAGCAGACCACTCTTACCCAGTCCAAAGATCAGGACTTGATCCATCACCGTTTTTTAGCTCACTGCACCATCCCAGCTCAGAACCTGGCTACATGCAAATTAGTCTGTTCCTGTCCCAGTGCATGATGGGAACAGGGCAAACCAAACTACCAAGCCAATTCTTATACTGGGAAGGAAACAAGCTTCCGGGGACCGGTTTCTGGCATTTCAGCCGTCGTCGGCCCGGCTTGCTTGAATCCTGATGGTGCAATGAGCAAGGGACTCACATCTGAGTATACACTTCCACACTTATGGTGGACAAAATGATTCAGAAAAGGGGGGGTGGTGATGAACATAGTGTCTGAATTAAGCAGACCACTCTTACCCAGTCCAAAGATCAGGGCTTGATCCATCACCGTTTTTTAGCTCACTGCACCATCCCAGCTCAGAACATGGCTACATGCAAATTAGTCTGTTCCTGTCCCAGTGCATGATGGGAACAGGGCAAACCAAACTACCAAGCCAATTCTTATACTGGAAAGGAAACAAGCTTCCGGGGACTGGTTTCTGGCATTTCAGCCGTCGTCATCCCGGCTTGCTTGAATCCTGATGGTGCAATGAGCAAGGGACTCACATCTGAGTATACCCTTCCACGCTTATGGTGGACAAAATGATTCAGAAAAGGGGGGTGCTGATGAACAGAGTGTCTGAATTAAGCAGACCACTCTTATCCAGTCCAAAGATCAGGGCTTGATTGATCACCGTTTTTTAGCTCACTGCACCATCCCAGCTCAGAACCTGGCTACATGCAAATTAGTCTGTTCCTGTCCCAGTGCATGATGGGAACAGGGCAAACCAAACTACCAAGCCAATTCTTATACTGGGAAGGAAACAAGCTTCCGGGGAGGAATTCTTATACTGGGAAGGAAACAGTGATGGATCAAGCCCTGATCTTTGGACTGGGTAAGAGTGGTCTGCTTAATTCAGACACTCTGTTCATCACCACGCCCTTTTCTGAATCGTTTTTGGCCACTATAGGTGTGGCAGGGTATACTCAGACATGAGTCCCTTTCTCACTGCACCATCAGGATTCAAGCAAGCCTGGCCGACGACTGCTGAAATGCCAGAAACCGGTCCCCGGTAGCTTGTCTCCTTTCTGGTGAAGAATTGGCTTTGTAGTTTAGTCTGCCCTGTTCCCATGATGCACTGGGCCAGGGACAGACTGATTTACATATAGCCAGGTACTGAGCTGGGATGGTGCAGTGAGATAAATAACGGTGATGGATCAAGCCCTGATCTTTGGACTGGGTAAGAGTGGTCTCCTTAATTCAGACACTCTGTTCATCACCACCCCCTTTTCTGAATCGTGTTTGGCCGCTATAGGTGTGGCAGGGTATACTCAGACATGAGTCCCTTTCTCGCTGCACCATCAGGATTCAAGCAAGCCGGGCCGACAACGGCTGAAATGCCAGAAACCGGTCCCCGGTAGCTTGTCTCCTTTCTGGTGAAGAATTGGCTTGGTAGTTTAGTCTGCCCTGTTCCCATGATGCACTGGGCCAGGGACAGACTGATTTGCATATAGCCGGGTTCTGAGCTGGGAGGGTGCAGTGAGATAAATAACGGTGATGGATCAAGCCATGATCTTTGGACTGGGTAAGAGTGGTCTGCTTAATTCAGACACTCTGTTCATCACCACCCCCTTTCCTGAATCGTTTTTGGCCACTATCGGTGTGGTAGGGTATACTCAGACATGAGTCCCTTTCTCACTGTACCATCAGGATTCAAGCAAGCCGGGCCGACGACGGCTGAAATGCCAGAAACCGGTCCCCGGTAGCTTGTCTTCTTTCTGGTAAAGAATTGGCTTGGTAGTTTAGTCTGCCCTGTTCCCATGATGCACTGGGCCAGGGACAGACTGATTTGCATATAGCCAGGTTCTGAGCTGGGATGGTGCAGTGAGATAAATAACGGTGATGGATCAAGCCCTGATCTTTGGACTGGGTAAGAGTGGTTTGCTTAATTCAGACACTCTGTTCATCACCACCCCCTTTTCTGAATCATTAATGCAAATGGGCTACTGAATAAACAGAAGTACGGCTCGCTTTTGAAATGGGCAATGGCACTGAATCCCCAGGTGGTCTTCTTACAGGAAACAAACCTGAAGACCAATTCTCCAAAGTTGTTTTTGCCAAGATACTTCTCGTATGGGTTTTTCTCCTCAGCTGGGGTTGCCCAGAGGGGAGTTGCTATTTATTTCACAAGGAATCTTCCTTGGGAAGTCATGCAGGTGCAAAGAGACTCTAAAGGCAGATGGCTCTGGGTAGCAGTAAAACTGCTGGGGAAAGTATTAAACTTTGTAAATTACTATGGCCCAATATTCGATGACATTTCAGCCCTGACGGAAATTAGTGAAATCTTGAAGGGCACTCCAGGACAAATTGTGATAGGAGGCGATTTTAATTATTTCCAAGATTTAAAAAGGGATACTTCTAACAAGAACAAGAAGCAACTAAAACCAAAAACAAAAGGGGTGTTGGAAGCTTTTACAACAGAATACCAACTGCGGGACTCATGGCGCTCCCTAAATCCCAATACGGAGTCCTACACTTGCTATTCTAATAGATTTCACACTGCCTCTAGAATAGATTTTTTTTTAACTTCCAGGTCTCTTCAAATTGGTAATGCATGGATTGGTTGCAACCCCTTTTCAGACCATGGGAGGATTGAAGTGGAACTGATGTTAGAAGATACAAAAAGGGAACGCCCCAGGTGGCAGATGGATCGTACCCTTTTACAGAACACGGAGTGGGTAGAGGGCTTCAAAGAATGGATGAAAGAATTTTTTTTAGTTATTAAAGATTCAGCAGAGCCTTTCTCTATATGGGGAGCATATAAAGCAGCAGCCCGGGGGCAAATGATAGCATTTTCCTGCAACAAGGCAAATGTTCGTAAGGAACAAATTGCCGTCCTTCAAAGTGCCGCTGAGAAGGAATATGCGTTAAAACTTAATCGAATGCCCAATAAATGGGAAGAAGCGAAATCTTTGCTTAGGGATTTCTTCACCCTGGAAGAGATAAATAGCTCGAAGGCCTTTCAGCAAAGGCTCTGTGAGGATAGTCAATTGATGGGAAAGCTTTTGGCTAATTCAATTAGAAAAAAAAATAATCTTCCATCATTCTAAAAATTCAAGATCCTCTGGGTGGAATAGAGACCCGGAGCGAGGGAATTGCGAAAGTATTCCTTGATCATTACGAGAGAATATACTCCACAGATATTCAGGTGGAGGGAAAATTGATCAAGGAATATTTCGAAAGTTTAGATATTCCCAAAATCTCCGATTTTAGGAGGAATCAATTAAGCAGTGAAATAAGCATACTGGAAATTCAAAATAGTATAAAAACAACAGCAGGAGCAAAAGTATCAGGCGTGGACGGGTTCCCGATTGAATTTTATAAGGTATTTTTAAAGGAACTGGAGGGTCTCTTGAAAAATGTATTTAACTATATCAGAAGAGGTGGCAAGGTTCCCTCTGAGTTTAAAGAATCTACAATAATCAGCTTTGTTAAAAAAGATAAGAATCCAGAGGAGGCAAATTCTTATAGACCAATCAGTCTACTGAATTCGGACTATAAGGTTTTTATGAAAATCTGGGCCCAAAGATTTGTGTCTGCAGCACAGGAAGTAATCCATCAAGATCAGACAGGGTTTATAGCCGGTAGATCAATGGCAGCGAACACAGAATATTTGATACAGGCCTTAGATTTTTTTTAATATTAATTCAACTTCTGCATGTATCTTAATGATCGATGCAGAAAAAGCATTTGATTTAGTTAACTGGTCAGCGTTATTTTTTTCCTTGGGTTGTTTTGGATTTCCGGCCCCGATTATTAGTATGTTACAGAACATTTATGAAGGGGCATCAGCTCAGGTTATAGTTAACACAGGCTAGCAGGGAAGATTAAAATAAATCGCGGGACTAGGCATGGTTGCCCTCTATCTCCCCTGCTTTTTACCTTTTTCATTGAACCGCTGGTGATAAAAATAAGGAACAATGAAGCAAAAATACCCCCTATTGGCGGAATGTCAAAGTTAAAATTATTTGCCGATGATATTGTTCTGTATTTAGCTTCAGAAAAAGAAAATATTCTACATCTCATGAAAGATCTTAAGGATTACGAAAAGATTGGGGGATATAAGATCCATGAGAAGAAAACGGAAGTCCTTATTTTAAATTCCAATTTAGATTTTCTTCCACCACATCTTCAGTCTCAAGTAAAAAAAAACGGAATCCAATAAGATATCTAGGAATTTATGTGACTAGAGACTATCAAGATCTTTTTGGGTTGAACTATATTAAGATGAAGAACAAAATTAAGAACATGCTGGAATAATGGGATTCCTTGCCCCTGACTCTGATTGGTAGAGTTGCATTGATAAAGATGAACATACTCCCTCTGGTTTTATTTCTTTTTAGTAATATTCCAATAAAAGTCAACATGGCCTTTTTCAAGGAACTTGATTCTATGATGAGTAGATTTATCTGGAATAAAAAAGCCTCAAGAGTTAAGCTCTCGGCGGTACAACTTTCTGTAAATCAAGGTGGGCTGGCTCTCCCCCATTTAAAAACATACTATGAAGCAGCCCTTTTCGATATAGTGGCAGGACTATTAAGGACCAGACAGTCAAGAAACAATTTCTTTCTAGATAAAATGCTAGAGGAAGCAGGCTCTCAAATTTTTTTCTTTTTAAAAACTGCAAAGCTGCCCAAGAAAACAAGATATAAGACACTACTAGTGTACTCCTCAAGATTACGACTTTTATATAAAAAATGTGGCTCAGATGGTTCTAGTTATTTGAAATTACTAGAATGTGGTAAAATGGAACTCAAGATATCTCAGAATCATCTGCTACAATGGGAATTAGCTGGTTTTCGTGAAATAAGACACTTATTTTCCCAACATAAGGTAATTAGCTGGCAAACAGTTGTAGATAGAGCATATCCTAGGCGGCTTATGTTTTTTGATTATTTACAACTGGTTTATCTGATAAGAAAAGAGATAGGGGGTTCTGACACTTTACCCAATGCCTTGTTAACAGCCTTATACGGGGAAAAACATAAGGGTTTAGGATACTGGTATAAAAGGCTACTCCCTCCAGGACCTTCTCAGGTAATTCTTAAACATCTAGACAAAATAAGCCTCACGACACAGTGCGTTTTGTCAGAAAAAGACTGGGAAGTAATATGTCAGCTAGGATATAAAACACTCCGGGCAGCTAATTATAAACGAATGTCATTTCTCTCCCGCTGGATGGCGTATTACACCCCGGAGGCCTTGCAGAGAATATTCCCTGATTATGAGAATAAATGCTTTAGATGCAAAACCAATGGTCAGGGCGGCTGGCACCATGTTTTTTTCTCTTGTCCAAAGCTAGAATCTTTTTTGAAGGGGATTTTTACTGACATGGAACTGGCAACTGGGAAAACACTGCTATCTGAAGCAGAAGTGGCCCTTTTTGGCATTTGTAAAGATAGGAATAGGTTTAATAACTCAGAAGAAGGATTTATTTTTATTTCTACTATTGTAGCACGGTCCATTATTTTACAAAATTGGAAATCTGAGGTAATCCCATGTCAATTCAAATGGGTCAATAAAATGAAAAGAACATGTTCATTTGAGAGAGCTTATGCAGGCAGGGTGGGTGCGATCAAAAGATTTGAAAGGAATTGGAAATATTTTGAGAGGTTGGAATCTATAAAAGGAAATTGACATTTTACCATTGTTTTTCACTAGCTGCTATTGCACTTTTTGCACTTTATTCAGATATTTTGCACTTTACTGCAGCAGCACTTTAATAATTGCAATAATAACTTTGTTGCTTTATTTGATGGGTTTTGTTATACCAGTATTTGATGAACCATTCAGTAGTACCGGTGTATATTTTTGCATTGTCAATTTAGAATTATATCTTTATTATATAGGATGTTTCTGTACTTTAAATTAGTAGGGTTATAGGAACTAGAGTAGAAATTCGAATGCCTTTTTCTTAGCCCTCCTTGTAAATTGTTAATTTGTATGTTCTTGCACTAGCACTTTAATATTGCTATAGCATTTTTGCAGTTACAAATTAGCAGCTCATTGCACTTTTTTCCTGCTCTTGTATTTGATAAATTATAAAATAATTTTGTTAACTTTTATTAATATTTCATTAGTGGTACTTTATCGGTTAACTTTTTATGATTCTGCTCTAGTACTTTAAAGAAGGGTAAAGATACCCTCGGTGTGTTAAATTGCTTTGTCTGTGTACAATGTAACAGGAAATTTGACGTATTGGATTAACTGCTTTCCTTGTACCATTTTGCACTAGCACTTTAAGATTGACTTAATTTATTCGTTATTAGTAATGTATAGGTTTGGTTTGTCTCTTGTATACTGTATGAAAATGTTATCTAGAGTCGAAAAATCAAATGTACCAATATCTCCCTACTGTCTTGTTCAATAAAAAAAAATAAAAAAATGACCGTACCCAACAGCATTAATTCCCCTTTCCGTCCATACTGTGTTATGAGCAGGAAGGTATCCCTGGTTTGTTAATGTGCAAGAAGCTATTCCTTCCTGCACAAAAGCAATCCTGCTCAAAAGACACAAACAGCCTTGCACTATGGAGCAAGGATGCTTGTGCTGGCGTTACGCAACACAGTGCGCTAGAGAAAGGAGCGCAAAAATGCTTCATGTCTTTGTAAATATGGTGAGGTTCCGTGATGATTGTAAGTGGTGTTTTCGACTCGTACGAATATGGTCGAGTCTGGTATCTATGAACCGCAAATGACGAGTTTAGTGGGTGTACGCAGTTTCGCTGTGCTAACCTAAACCGTTCGTCTTTTTCGTGGGTTTTTCTATCTGTACCCACGGGTTCCATCTTAGATACGGCATCCATTTTGTCTCTTGCCCTCAAGTAGCCAGCGAACGGACGTTGTCCGCTTCGCGACCCTGGGATTCCCAAGACATTTGCGGAAGACACATGTCCTTTGAAAGTGTCTTTATGATGAGGGGGATGATACTGTAAGGCAGATGGCCCCGCTCGAGGCTCATCTTGCCGTGCCGGTCTATTGTCTCAGCCGTGCATCTCATTAGGCACGTCCCTTTGATGCCTGTAGCTCGTGTTTCCCGATACCTCCCCTTTTACACCTTTTCCGATCTCCCCACTGTTTCCATCTTCCTCTGCACCTGTCCTAGTTCCTTCTTCGATCTGTTTTACTGCCGATTGGAATGTACTAATGGTGGGAAGATGGGTTTTTACAGTTGGGAACCGCCAAATGTTTCCGCACTTATGTTCCGGACCTTGAATGTACCAAAGCGACCCCTCTCGGGGATAATTATGGGAACCAAGTTGTAAACCTTTGTGTACCATGTAAACCTATGGGAGAAATGTGTATAAAAGGAGCGACCCACAGTAGCAAATTGAAGCAGTCTCCTCGAACCTACACTCGTTGTACTTCCTGTGACTTCTGTGTTCCCTGCAGTAAATAAACCTCGAATCTTTGACGCCGAAGGAAGTGTCCCGTGTCTCTGTCATTTGTACGCCGGAGCAGGTTACCCACGAAGGTTTCAGGTGTTGTCCCCTGGCACCGCTGGGTCTTAAATAACCCAGTCCTTCAGTTGGCGCCCAACGTGGGGCTGCATCAGTGGTACCGGTCCAAGCCCGACGATCGTGAGGAACTTCGTGTGAAATCTCCGAGGGAAGGTGCACCCCGCTTCATCGATCCTGTTGTCGAAATAAGTGGCCCGACGACTTTTCCCGCGAAGATTCCCGCCTCCTGACGGCTGCGACGGACTGCTGCCCTGACTGTAGACCTGTTTTGGCACCTGGCGTAGACCTTGGTATAGCGAGACGATTGACGGGCCTTCCTGGTGACGCCATCGATCTTTGAGTTAAGTATTTGTGGGTCGCTCCCAGAGTTCTCGGTTGTGGTTGCTTAGTTGTTGCATGGTTCCGTTGCATCTGTGGTTCTTGGTACTTTGTTGTGATATTTGACGACTGCAGCCGCCAAAGACCGAGGGTTTTTGCTCTTTGCAGGGACTTGGTAAATCCCGTAACCCTTGACGTTTGTGGAACACGGCTAGTGTGCAAGATGCCTGGTCGCAGTACTTTGTTTAGTTGTTTCAGACGTTGTGGTACGAATTCCCGACTGGAGGACTCTTGTCCGATACCTCCGGTTGGAACTCCCACTTATGAGCTCTACAGTAAGCATGGGCTAGGCCCGATTACTTTCAATGAATATTGGATTCGTTACACCAAAAAAGATGGTGTCCTTAGTTGGCCACCTCATGGTAGTTTTGAGACCCCGATTTTAGATAATCTTGAGGCTAAATTGTTTGAGAAAAAGTCAAGGCCGGCCATGTTTGATGCCTTTCGGTTGTGGCGTAAAGAAGCCCGACAGAAAGAGATCAGACAGACTAAACGTAACCAGAGAGATGGTGTTGCTGCCATAGTAAAGAAAGCAGAGCAGTTTCAGCGTGATAAGGAGGATAAGGCAAAGGAAGTATTTGATAGGTTACAGCGTATGTCTATAGATAAATGCTATCCCGCTTTGCCTACGGAGTCGGATAACAAGGAAGAATTAGTTGAGGATCCTTTAATGTCCTATCTAATGAAGTCGCCACCTCCGTATGCACAGGGTACCGCGGCTCCTGTGGTTCCCCCTGTACCTGCTCCTGTGCCTGTTCCTCAACATGTTCCTCAACCCGTACCCGTTCTTCCGACTGTTCCTGCTCCTTTGCCTACTGCTGTTCCTACTGCTCCTCCGTTTATACTTCCACATACTCCCGCTCCCGCTACTGCTCCTGCTCTACTTACTCCTGTTGCTTCTTCTGTTTCTACTCCTTCTCTTGTTAATCCCTTATGTTATACTTCTCCATCTACTCGATGTTGTACCTCTCCTGTTGCGGCTAGTTTCTTTAATTCTCTTGGACCTGTTCTTGAGTCCGCTGGTTCAGACGGTCCTCAAAGACGTAGTCAGCTTCCCGGTAACAGGGAACGTGCCGCGCTGTATAACATGGCGATGGGTTGGATGACACACCCTCTTAGAAATCCTCCACGTGCTGTACTTGATACGTTCTGTCAATTCAATGTACCGACACAGAGATACGTGTTCGAAGAAATGTGCAAGGTTCTGCGCGATCGGGCTGCCATTATAGCGGCGGATGGGTTGCAAACTGGTGGTGCTAAACCCGAACAGTTGATTGCTGCTCTCCCGCAGAGAATAATTACACTAATGAAAACTCTTATGCCAGCTATGAGGGTGAACTGGGACAAATTGTCAGCGTGTAGACAGAAGAAGGACGAGAGTGTCTCTGACTTCTTTACAAGATTTAAGGAGGCATTCATCGACCATAGTGGTCAGGATATGGGCACTGAGGGTGGTCAGCGGTTGTTTGTGGATAAATTTGTCTCTAACTTATTGCCCGACTTGAGCAATAAATTAAAAAATTCTGAGAGTGCATGGGCTGTCTCAACTTCTGCTCAAATATTGGCTACGGCACAGTATTATGAGAACAGAGAAAAAGAGGAGAATGACCGCGCTGATAAAAAGACGAAAGAACTTAAAACCAAAGTGTTGTTGCAGCAGGCTTATCCTCCGCGTTCGAATCAGAATGATTCACAGCAGCGAAATCGATCGCAGCCGCAATCGAATAGGTCGCAATTGCGAAATGACTCCTCTTCCCAAAGATCTTCGTTAGGGTACAATGAATGTGCCTATTGTAGACAGGAGGGTCATTTAAAATTCAACTGTCCTGTTCTAAATGACCGTAATAGTGGTAACACATCTAGAGGAGGTCGTGGTGGTTCTCAGCAGACTCCACGTGGTAGGGGTCGTGGTGCTCAAAATGATCGTTCAGATAACTCATCAAATTCCAATAACTGTTTTGATCAACGTGGATCGTCGCAAGGACGATCCGCGCAGTACAATGTGGACGATTATTACGTCGATCAGGGAACTGACGACAGTAATTACTAGGACAGCCATAGACAAGGAGAGGGAGTGGTATCAGTTCCGGTTGATCAGAGAGGGCATTACGTCGCAGTTGCTACATCGGGCGTCGTTGAGCCTTTTCTGTTGGACACTGGTGCAGCGAAAAGTTCCATAATGCGTTCGAAACTCCCTGGCGCACCTTTGTCTGGCTTAACAAATGTTTCCGTTGGATTCTCTGACGCCCCGTTAGCAATCCAGTTTCGCGCCCTTTGTCCCTTACAATTGGGCCTCGTGAGCTTCAAGCTCCGTTGATTTTGACTACTGGTTGTGGTGAAAATCTTTTGGGCCTGGATTTGCTAAAACGGTTGTATGCAACTTTGTATTGTTCTCCTGCGGGAGTAAAGCTTACGTTAGGTGAGAGGGTTGTCTCTCCTATGTACTTGTCTCTCGATAAGCTTCCACCGGAATTGAGTTCTCTTCCTGCATCTTTGTGGGCAACAGGTCCCAATGATGTGGGCCTGCTTGACATCTCCCCTTATGTTGTTCAGCTGAAATCTAATGTACGATTGCCACGTATTCCCCAGTATCAAATCTCTCTTGATGGTGAACGAGCACTGTTAGCGATCATCTATGATCTGATCGAGAAAGATGTTATTGAAGAAACTCGGGGAAACGTGTGCAACAGCCCTGCACTGCCCATTCTGAAACGTGCTGATCCCTCGAAACCGCCTGTTTATCGTTTTGTTATCGATTTACGGGAGGTAAATAAGATTGTGATTCCTCAGTTCCCTGTTGTGCCTGACATCACGGCGCTACTGACTCTGATTCCAGCTTCTGCATCTTGGTTTTAGGTGATCGATTTGAAGAATGCTTTCTTTAGCATTCCGATTGCCGAGGAAAGCAGAGACCTTTTCGGTTTCTCTCTTGGTGGTCATAGCTTCCGGTTTAAACGTGCTCCTCAGGGCTACTGTGAAAGTCCATCGATTTACAGCCAAGCCTTGAAGGGTCAACTGGATGCGTTTATGTTGCCGGCTGGTGCGGCCTTAATCCAATATGTCGATGACTTATTGGTGGCTGCAGATACTTAGGACATTTGCAAAATTGCTACGGTGTCGTTGCTGCAACATCTCTGTGACTTACATCACAAGGTGTCCCCTTCTAAACTCCAATATTGTTGTCAAGAAGTAACCTATCTAGGTCACTTATTGTCAAAGGAGGGAAGGCGGTTGACCCCAGAGAGAATTGCAGCAATTGCGCGAATGACTGTGCCAACAACCCAAAGAGATGTGCGTGCTTTTCTAGGTATCACGTCATATTGCAGGCAATGGATTCCAAATTTTTCATTACTAGCGAAACCATTGGTGGCTCTTACGTGCAAGGATGTTTCAACTCCTTTACCATGGACGGAAGAATGTCAGAAGAGTTTTTCTGAACAGCGTGATTCATTGTGTTCGGCTCCTGTGTTAGGTACTCCTGACTACAGCAAGCCGTTTACATTAAATGTTCACGAGAGGGAAGGTTGTGCCTTGAGTGTCTAAACACAACCTTTTGGTGGTAAGCAACGTCCATGTGCATATTTTTCCTCGACCTTGGACCCGGTAGCTAGAGCATTGCCGAGTTGCTTGAGAGCAACAGCGGCAGCTGCGGTGTCCATCCGACAATCAGCAGGATTGGTCATGGATAATATGCTTACGGTGATGGTTCCGCATGCAGTTAACACTCTTTTGAATCGTACGAAAACCCAGCACTTGACGAGTGCGAGGTTGTCTGGGTACGAGTTGACGCTGTTGGCAAGTCATATCCAGATAAAACGTTGCAATGTTCTGAACCCGGCGACTTTGTTACCAATCAGCACGGAGTCAGATGAAATAGCGGAACATGACTGTTATTTGAGGACTGAGGAGGAAACAAAAGGTCGAGTGGACCTTAAAAACACTCCTTTGGAAGATCCAGATGGAACTTTGTATGTGGATGGTTCATGTTTCAAATTGCCAAATGGTGATGTGACTCCTGCATATGCTGTTGTAACTTTGAATACTGTTGTGGAAGCTGCGAGATTGAATCAGAACTCTGCCCAGGCTGCAGAACTGATTGCTCTCACTAGAGCGTGTGTGTTAGCAAAAGGGAAACGTGTGAATGTGTTTACCGACAGCCAATATGCATTTGGCGTCGCCCATAGCTTTGGACGGTTGTGGAGAGAGAGAGGTTTTATGACATCGCATGGCACGAAGATTCAGCATGGACAGCTTGTGAATGATCTTTTGGATGCACTTACGTTGCCTAAGCAGGTAGCGATTGTTAAATGTAGTGCACATCGTAAGGTGACGGATGATGTTGGTCGTGGTAATGCATTTGCGGATGAGACTGCTAAGGAGACTGCCCGGAACCTTAGCACTCGAATGTATGTGACGAGTTCGGTTAGGTGGCCTACAGAGACTGGTATGTGTGAAGACACTATCGAGAGTGTGAAAGTGATTCAAAATGAGGCCACCGAGGCTGAAAAGACGAAGTGGAAAGAAAGTACGGGAAAGTTGGATGCGAATGGTTGTTGGGTTGATTTGTCGGAACATAAGAGATGGATGTTGCCGGATGCGTATGTGCTGGCTGTTGTGACAATGGCACATGGGTTAGCACATATTTGTGTGAAAGGTATTTGTAAGTTGCTGTCCCCTGTGTGGAAGAATGATGGTATCACGAAATGTGCTGAACGGTTGGTTAAGAATTGTATGGTATGTATGTTGTACAATCCTGGTAAGGGAACTCCAACACCTCCTGGCCATTTTGCTCCCCCTTCATGTCCTTTTGAGGTGATTCAATTAGACTTCATCCATATGGAGCGATGCAATAACCTGAAATATGTTTTAGTTGTGGTTTGCGCGTTCTCCCGATGGATTGAAGCCTACCCTCTCAAAGACAACACTGCCCTGTCGACTGCGAAAATCCTACTGAAGGAATATTTTCCTCGGTATGGAATGCCTCGGATTGTATGGTCTGATAATGGAAGTGAGTTTGTGGGGAGTGTGATGAAGAGTGTGTGTAAGGGCCTTGGAATTAATCAAAAATTCCATAGCACCAATCATCCCCAGTCAGCTGGTTTGGTTGAAGGGTATAATGGCACCCTTAAGCTAAAGCTAGCGAAGATTCAGGCTACGACTGGTCTTTCGTGGCCTGACGCTTTACCCTTAGCTTTATTATCAACAAGGGCAACCGTACACTCCCGAGTAGGGCTTAGTCCCTATGAAATAGTGTTCGGTCGTCCTGCGAATGTTTGGGGGGTCCCTAGACCGGGTGTATTCTCTAGTCTTGAGTATCCAATGTTGATTGACTATCTTCATGATCTGACTGCTAAACTGAGGTTAATTCACCAACAGGTTTACGAAGCATTGCCGACGCAGACGGAGGGTCCAGGCCACCAGCTCCAGCCCGGGGACTGGGTGGTTACCCGCAACTTTGCCCGTAAGAAGAATTTGGAACCCCGCTTCACTGGACCCTTCCAGGTCCTCCTTGCCACGAGAACTGCCGTCCGTTTGGAGGGTCGAAAAAATTGGGTGCATGCCACCCATACAAAGAAGGTTCCAATACCTTTACCGGCAGACTCGTGGGTGAGGAAGGGCATTGCTTCAGCTGAATCCGAAGGATTGCCGGCTTTTGTACCTTTTAGCGATGCACAACCTGTCGGAGAATCCTCAGTACAGCAGAAGGACATTGTTGAACATTTGTCACCAATAGACTCAAGACCAGAACATTTGACTGATCAGCAGAACTCTGTTCCCTCAACGGACCCTTTGTTTGATGAACAGACACGTCCTGGGAAAATTCGATACTTTTTGCGATCCAGCACTAAGGACAAATAAAAAGGTTTCGTTTTGTCCCTTGACAATTGCATCTTCCCGTTTTCCACGATCAGTCTGAACACCCGTATCATTGTGATTATTTTTGTATATATTGAGTTTCGTTCCATATGTATTTTTGCTTCCACAGCTAAAGAGACTTTTTGTACATACATTGTGAATAGAGGCCGTAGGGCCGCGCGTGTACTTCCTTCTGGTTAGTAGGTCTTGACGCTAGGTTAAAGACCGTCGGTTCCTGGGAACTCCTAGGGATTGACTACTGCTACACAGAACGAAGTGCATCAAGAAACGTTGCGGACGGTCATAGGGGATGGCGTTTTCAAAGCTGATGGACTTGGAAGAAGCTCAGGCGCAAAGATTCAAACTGCAACAACTTATTCGTACCAAATGTTTTATGTTTCAAGTATTCGTATTGCTTTTGACTGTTTCTGCACTATTGGCGGGTGGGGTGTATTACATGATGTCGTACTTCTTACCTTCTGCCATACCTACTCCTACTTCTGACCCTAAACTTACCTCCACTGCATCCCCTCATTCTTTCCACATCTTACCCGAACACGAACAGGCTAGACGTGCAGAATTCCGAAATAATTCCTTTATTCAGCTCCTTCATCAGCACCAGTTAGTGGTTAACACTACTAATTGTTGGGTGTGTGGGCTGATGCCACATACCACGGATAAGGGAATTCCATATCTGGTCTTACCGTATAGTTCCCAGGGTTCAGCTCGAGCATTCCAAACGATGTTTCGAAGCGCACTAGATTCTTACCCCAGTCGAGCGCCACGTTCTCCCTACTTTGGCCCTGGCTCGTATCATAAGCCTTTGTCTATAGCGATAGAAGATTTAGATAGAGATATCTATGAGCCGTCGCTCATCCCAGAGGAAGAGGTACAAGCCTATAGGGTCCTAAGTAAGGTCGAGTATAGTGCGCTCACGAGTGAAAAACAGCTTAGAAGCTCACCTCCGATATGGGTCGTACCCCACATTGGTAATTTTTGTCTAATGGGTCGAGGCCGAAGATCGAAAGCTCGTCTTGGTGAGAGTGCTTGCACCGAGAATTACATTCTGCCGATGGTCTCGTCCCCTGTGTTTCTGGCTGCCAAGGGTACATACTTTGTCTGCCATGATCGTGCGTATGCATGGTTGCCTTCCGACTTTGTGGGCTCATGTTTTATCGCAAATCTGTTGCCTCCGACGTTCACTGTAGACGCAGACTATCACAAGACTAGAGTTGTGAGAGGCGTAATTAGCGAAGAGGACACTGCCGGTCAAGAGGCAGGAGACTTTTTCAAGGGTTTCCTCCCGTTTTGGGGACCTATGGTTAATAGTAGGAACCTGAGACAGTTGACTCGAGTGGTGGAATAGACAGCTAATATTACTGCCAGTGCCCTTGGTAATATCACCACAGAACTTCCGGCGGATAGGCTTATGACGTTACAAAACCGTATGGTTTTAGACGTGATCTTAGCAGATCGAGGTGGAGTATGTAAGGTGATCCATTCGAGCTGCTGTATTTTCATTCCAGATAACGCTCCGACTGTCTATCAAGCCATCTCAAAGTTGCATAAGATCTCTGAATCCATACACGTGGATGTAGGAGATTGGACGCTACTTGGGTGGTTTTGGGGCCTGATGTCGACTTGGGGTTGGAAGATTCTGATGATTATCGGAGTTGTTGTGGCGTTCCTGTTCACGTGTTGCCTTTGTGTGCAGTGTGGTCCTGCCTTATGTGGCCTCTGTGCTACGACGTGTATAAGACAGCCGCCTGTTGCCAAAGGAGCTCTAGATGGTCTGATGAATATCGAGTATGATTCCGACTAGTGCTTGCCTACATGAGGGCAAAAGGAGCGTCAGAGGTTCCGTGATGATTGTAAGTGGTGTTTTCGACTCGTACGAATATGGTCGAGTCTGGTATCTATGAACCGCAAATGACGAGTTTAGTGAGTGTACGCAGTTTCGCTGTGCTAACCTAAACCGTTCGTCTTTTTCGTGGGTTTTTCTATCTGTACCCACGGGTTCCATCTTAGATACGGCATCCATTTTGTCTCTTGCCCTCAAGTAGCCAGCGAACGGACGTTGTCCGCTTCGCGACCCTGGGATTCCCAAGACATTTGCGGAAGACACATGTCCTTTGAAAGTGTCTTTATGATGAGGGGGATGATACTGTAAGGCAGATGGCCCCGCTCGAGGCTCATCTTGCCGTGCCGGTCTATTGTCTCAGCCGTGCATCTCATTAGGCACGTCCCTTTGATGCCTGTAGCTCGTGTTTCCCGATACCTCCCCTTTTACACCTTTTCCGATCTCCCCACTGTTTCCATCTTCCTCTGCACCTGTCCTAGTTCCTTCTTCGATCTGTTTTACTGCCGATTGGAATGTACTAATGGTGGGAAGATGGGTTTTTACAGTTGGGAACCGCCAAATGTTTCCGCACTTATGTTCCGGACCTTGAATGTACCAAAGCGACCCCTCTCGGGGATAATTATGGGAACCAAGTTGTAAACCTTTGTGTACCATGTAAACCTATGGGAGAAATGTGTATAAAAGGAGCGACCCACAGTAGCAAATTGAAGCAATCTCCTCGAACCTACACTCGTTGTACTTCCTGTGACTTCTGTGTTCCCTGCAGTAAATAAACCTCGAATCTTTGACGCCGAAGGAAGTGTCCCGTGTCTCTGTCATTTGTACGCCGGAGCAGGTTGCCCACAAAGGTTTCAGGTGTTGTCCCCTGGCACCGCTGGGTCTTAAATAACCCAGTCCTTCAATGGTGCATTTCTGCTCTTTCCTTTTCACGCAACTTAGTGCAGCAATTTGTCATGCTCCACTGAGTTCCGTGAAAGAATGGTAAATCTGTCCCAGTGTCAAAAGCTGCAGAAAGATCTAGAAGGATCAAGGCATCAGTGCCACGGTGATCAACAATCACAAGGACATCATTGTGTACTGCAACTAGTGCCACTTCTGTAAGATAGGAAAGAAAACTTGCCTGGTCAGAATCAAATAAGGAATAAGAAGTCATATAGTCAGTTAATTTGGCATTAACCAAAGTCTCTGCAATTTCTCACAAAACAGTAAGGGCGAGATCCGGCAATAGCCACCTGTTGTTTTGTGGGACAAGATATGGTGTAAACCCTACGCAGTGATGTTCAAATGGCGCCATTGGCACTGATTTGGGCAGAGAAAGTGGGTCACCTAACCCCTGTTTTTGTAGTTAAAAAAACAATTGGGGTTGATGTGACTCTCATGGACGTCATTTGGAGGTAGTCAGGGGTCACAGCTGAGACCTCTAGCTTGCTCCCTGCTACTCCGGGCACTTCCTTTTGACCCCTGGCATCAGAGGGTGCACAATTCTGCCTTCTCTGAGGAAAGGGGTCACAAAGGAAGTGCAAGGAGTAGCTGGGAGCAAGCTAGAGGTCACAGCTGTGACCCCTGACTACCTCCAAATGTCGTCCGTTTCAGACGCCCTGGTAACCGGTGGTACTACACCTGCTCCACCATTGATAGCAGTCCCCTGCTCCCTGGACCTCCTTCTCGTGGCGTGAGTCGTCCTCACTCTGTGCTGCTCAACTTTAAATAACATTATTAGAACAGAGGCACCCAGTAATCCACCCGGGACTGGGTTATATTATCAGTATAAGCTAGATGTCCAGGAAGGAATCATTCAACAATCAATTTTTTAAGCTTCTTTGTGTCACATCCGTGAACACTTAATTAACTATGGCGACCGAAGGGTTTCACAAGCAACACTAGAAAATGTGTCAAAAAATTAAATCTTTTTAATATTTTCTGTATTTTAGTGTATGAATAACTTGTTTTTCGGACAATCAAAGTCTGGCAACATAAGTACTACCACAATCAGTGTTACAAAGTAATCTTGTAGTACATGGACACCTTCAGCAAAATAATGTGGGTACCTACAAAAGACCACATATAAATAAATTATACAGAGTAAAATTCACACATTGAATTTTAAGTCAATTAAACGCTATGTTGCATGACAGGTGTTAGGCGTCGACGTTTCGGTCCTCGTTGGTCACAACGATCCATAGGACCATCTTCAGGACAGAGAAGTTGCACAGAAGAATCTAACATAAAAACATACATGTACATGAAACCCTAAGGGTAAATAACAGCATCCTATCTAAGCTGGGAATGGAAAAGTTGAAAAGTTTGAACGACCACAGAAATAATTCGCTAACACCGAGGGGGCTAGCGCTATATTTAGACACACACCTAATGCAATGCACCCCTTGGGTCTGTGGCATCCCCTCCTCCTTTTTTAGGTCTCGCCTACGCAGCCCACATGCGCTGATAGGCAAAAAGACCTTTTGCTATCGCCATGGCTTTTCAGCCACAAACGTGCACACGTTCCATTACCTTCAATGGCAACGCATGCACGTGTGGCGATTCACTTGCGGAAGCGCGCAGGGTCATATGGTATCAATTATCGTGGCGTCAGCCGCTCGCTCCCGCAAGTGAATCGTGCAGGCCCCCTTCTCCCCCCCCATATGCTTGTAAGCGATCATAAGTTGATGCCATCTAGTGTGCAAGACATCTCAGAACATTAATGTACCTGCCTCTTTCTGGCCTATGGAAACGCCACATGACAGTCACAAAATGTTACACGGACAGCGTAATAACATGATTACTACTGGTTGCGCCATCGCACGGTATTAAAAAAGGCCCAATGTCTATTAAGTAACTGACCAAGTTAAAAGGGGGACAAGAAATCCCTACTCAGTCCCCTGCCGAAAACTCACCAAAGTTAACGATGACTTCTTGCAAAGTGCTCCGCGTCCCTCGATAAGTGTGGCCTTAATCGAGTATGGAGTCGGACTTTAAATAATAGCCTGCGCATGCGCAGAACGTCTCGAAAGCCATTATGAATGCCCGCTTGTGCTTGTCTGCTTTTGGAGCAGCAGTGTCATGGTAGGGTTCAGGAGACAGCCGTGTGTTTCCCTTTTCCAAACATGATCACCCTAATCCTCATTCTTCCCGCTAAAACCCAACAGAGGTCCCATTCATGCATCTGAAGAACATGGCTGCGTATAAATGATCGGGTCCGGATCTAACCTTTGCTTCTGCAGATCTCACCCTGTGACTCTTAGCAGAATGGGCAACTCGCATAGAAAAATAATGCTGCTGGACACCAATTGAATGCTGCCTCTGTCTTTCCTTCTATTAGAGGCATCAGAGATTACCATCTACATTCACTTTCACAGCCTCGAAGCGCTCTGGTAGTTTGCATAAGTGCAGGCACCTTCAGCACTTCGCCCTGTGCTGTGGGTCTATTTCCATGTGCTAGAAATTTAGGAATTGGGAGAACTCTTTTCCTTACCTGTAAGTAAATAAGGCCACAGGACCTGACTAACGAAACTTTATTTTTATTTTTTTAAGTATAATGGATGCCGGAGCGAAATGTTATTATCGGCGTAAATGTGCGTTACCAAAGGGATGCGGAAATACCAAATATCACACCGTGTGCGTAATTTAGAGTAATGTGGAGCAAAAATGCGTAGTACAAGAGCACAGGAACAGAAAGCAAGTGGCTGATGCTGTTCATGTTTTGTTGCTTTTAGTGCTACTTTCTTCGTCCACAATGCACCCTTTAATTTTGGATGTGAAGGTGCATTTTGCAGTACAAAAATAGCGCTAAATGCTGAGTTACACCCCTCGCTTAATACGCATAATTCTGCTACAGACAATTAATTATGCAAGTTACACACATTCCATATGCTTTTTCTGACATATAGAGTAAATTTGCACCTTTTTTGTGTTTATTCAGAAGTCTCGAAAAAACTAGGGTACTAAAAGATGCAGAGCGGTAACAGATAATAATTATAATAACCAGTGTTTTATTTGCAGCTTCATACCTCACTTCTGTTATTTCTTTTTCTAAAAAATATATTTTTTGTTTATTTTCAATACATTGCAGAAATAGCAAATAAAGACACCGGACCGCACATTTGGAGTTCAACCCCATTGACCACATGGTAATAACAACCACAAACAATCTTTGGCATAGCCAATAGATCTCGCCTTTGGGACCTTATAGGTGTTTAGCCATGCAACACTTGATGTTCTTGCACCAAGGATATTGTGCTGGATAACTAAACACTTATAAGGTCCCAAAGGCGAGACCTATTGGCTATGCCAATGCTTGTTTATCGTGTAGGGCTTCCGAATTGTTGCAGATCATGAGTCAGGAGCAAATCTTTAGCCCAGGGCAACGTAGGATCAGTCGGCGTGGCCTATGTATAGAAGTGGTCATGCTGACAGCATTTGAGTAATGTCCCCGAAGTGAAAGCTATCCCTGCCTGCTTCTTGATGGCAGTGAATACAAATAATATAATCATTTTGCGCCCTCTACTGGACAAATCACTTAATACTGTGTGCATTATCTTTTTTTACTTCAGATTAAATGGGACAGTCTCTAGAGAGAACCGATTAATGCCGCTGTTGACGAACGGGGTAGAGAATTGTTTTCTAGAATAGTTCAGGTTTAATAGGTGGACAATGTACAAATGTTGTTACAGCACTCAGGCATCTGTAAGACTTGGTTGACCTAATGGAAGTTTCTTAACTTCCTGAATCTCATATGGTTCTATAGCCCGTTATGTTTAAAATGTATAAAGTAAACGAACCCATTATTTAACCGAGAGTGTTATGTATGAGTTTCCTGACAATGGTTCCAATATGAAGTCATGCAACCTGAAACAATGTTATGTAATGCCAAAGGGCTAACTAAGGGAATCATAACTGCAACGTCATTGCCTACACCCCAGTGGTGTGCTTCTATGATTAGAGTATTTGGGGCCATATTATGTGAAGTGTCCCAGGGGAGCAAAGGACATCTCACCCTTGTTTCTGTAGGCCCGTAGCACTTTGGTATTACAGAAGAACTGCATATACTTGCATTGCCTCTTCTAGCATAAAGATAATGTAATGTGATCATAACAGGGCGTTCCTTGATTTTTTTATGGGATCACGGACTCTTGAAAATGAGGGAAACATGTTGTCTCTGTGTCTGTGCTGTAATCTGGATATAAACATTAATAAGAATGGGGTGACCCAAATAGTCAATAGGACCTGGATAGCAATTGGTATAGGAAACAAATGGTCCTAGACAAATATTTACAATCATCAATAAAAGAAGACATTACATACAATCATCATATGCGGTTATGACCTGCAAAAAAAAGGGAAAGAAAAATAGGCCTAATACATTCAAAAGCATTAAGTCGTAGCCGCAAGTGAATTACAAGCCAATATATTATATAGTGGCAGTTTTATTTTAGTTATTCAATTGCATAAAATAATTACAGGCGGAGTATCTTTGGTTACTAGCCAGTGGTGTTTGGAGAGAAGTGCAAAGGGCTTTGCTCGTGCAGGTGACGTAAGAGAAAAAAGGTTAGAAAGAAAATAATTTCAACTTAATTAGCGTGCCAAGGTTAATAATCCTTAGCCATGGAGGGAACCTGTCCCTGAAGTCATTTGGTACATAGTCATTCTTTCATCACAACACAGATATGACATCAACTGTGAGGCATTTTTTTCCAAAAGGCAGGGGACGGGGGGACACAAGAGGGTGCAGATGTCTGGTATTATGTTCCATAGTTCCTATTTACTAGCATTTTAGCGCTATCGAAATTAAGAGATTGGAAAGGTGGTTTTGGTCCAGACAGCTGGAAAAAATGAACCATGGGTATTGATGGCAGCCCAGTTAAAAAACTAAAAGCTAAACTAAAGCCAGAGCAAACATGTGGGCTTGCATGTTTCCATGCATAGCTCAGTTTGCCTTGTGAAAAAAAGTACAAACTGTTTCGGACAGCCTCACAGCTGCGGGAAGAGCCTGCGGTGCTCGGGAAGTATTTTTAAAAGGAGGCTCAATTGTTTACCTACTCAAGGCAGCATGTGAAGTTCTCTCTGACAAAGTCACATGGTGTGAAAACAAGAATTTGCATTGCAATCGGTCTCGCATTTGTGAGAGTTAGAGCTATTGGCGTTGTAAATGAAAATGCCTTTTACCTCTTTGTTTTGGTTTTAAGTGCAATAGCCTTTGGGACACTATAAGTGTTTAGCGATGCAGTACATTATCCTGGGTGCAGTGCCACCAGGTTTTAAGTGCAGTAGCCTTTGGGACCCTATACGTGCTTAGCGATGCAGTACATTTTTCTTGGTGCTGTGCCACCAGGGACTGAATACCTATACAATTATTATAAAGTGGGCAATGCCGTGTGATTCAGGAATACATTCTTTCCCCCTACTACATTGTCGTGTTGCCCCTTTAAGTTATTCTTGGAATTGTTTTGCCTTAATGTTCCTTTATGTCACAGGATTCTCTTCCTGGCTTCTGTGTGTTACAGTTGCTGGGAAGAAGTCCTGTGTAGGTTGTACCCTGCCTTGCTCCTGTGCTTCTCTTCCAATAAACCTGCTTTTCTACCATTAATTGAGTGGACTCTACACTACAATTTTGGCGACGAGGTCCTGGAAGCACTAGGAACCCATGAACCCTGATGATTTTGATTTATACAATCTTTACTATTTTTCATATTTACAAGGAAAAATTTTTATTGATTAATTTGTATTATTACTAAATTTTCATCACCTTGGACTACACTTTGGCATTTTGGAAACTTTCTTCTTCTGGAATCCTGCCTTTACTGCTGTTATGTGACTGATTCTTTGCTGCCTCATCTAACTGCCTCTGCTCCACCCATGCCATGTGAGTAACTTTCTTCGTTGTTTTGACCCCGTTTCCAAGTGCGCTATTATTCCTGAATTCACTCCAACCTTATCTAATTAGCGCAGGGTCGAATTCCTCTCCGAAGAGTTTATGGTTATGGGTGCATTTTTTAAATAAATACCTCATCAAGGCAGTGAGTTTTTCAGCCTCGAGCGTTTCCTATCTCGAGCGCTGGCATTCTCGAGCACCTCCATTCTTCAGTTCTCCAGCTCGCAGCAACCTTCATTCTCGAGCGCCTCCATTCTTCAGTTCTCCTGCTCACAACAATCTTTATTCTGAGGCTCGTCATCTTCCTACGTTTGACGCACGTTACGCGTTGACGAAAGACGCCGGCGGCCATTTTATTTTGGTTTATTTATGTTTCCAGCGTTTCCATAGCAACGTGTCAGCGCTTCATCTGTTCTTCGTTAAAAACTTGTCAGCGCTTCATCTGTTCTTCGTCAAACGTTATTCTACAGCGCTCCTTCATTTTAAAGCAGTTCAAGGCAGTTTCCATCAGCGTTTTCAGCATTATTTACATTACAACGTTATATTTATTAACAAGTAAGACTATTTTCTTTTCATTTTTTTTTCTTTCATATTTGACCTTCTCATGGCTACTCAAAACTTTACAATTCAATCGCCTCAAGCCTTTTGGCCATCCGGATCAGAACCCTGTATGAAGTGGCTTCAATGGAAGGCATATTTCCTAAACTTTATTGATACCATCGATGAAGAAGCAAAGATGAAACCTGAAAGAAAAAAAAAATTGTTTTTACATTCTCTTGGTGCTGGAGGTTTAAAAGTATATGAGGAAATGTCAAAATGTACTGGTGGTGGAGAATCTAATGTTTTTAATGATATTCTAATTGATTTTGATAACCATTTTTCTACAAAGGTATGCATTGGTATTACCAGATATAAATTTTTTCGCAGAAAACAACAACCTGGCGAAACTATAGATGTTTATATTTCTGAATTGAAAAAGATTGCTGATGACTGTAAGTTTGATCACCTTCAAGAACAATTCATAAGGGATCAAGTCGTGATGCATGCATCAGATCCATCAATCCAAGATAGACTTTGGATTAATGGGGATTCTGATCTTAAAGATATTTTAGCTATTGTTAGGAAGGCTGAACTTTCTGGTCGCAGCGCTAAAGCCATTAAAATTAATGAGAAAGTTTCTCCAGATCCTAACGTTGTTTCAGATCATACTGTTTCTAAAGTTCAAGGTAAATCTAATTATAAACAGAAGTTCCAAAATAAACCTAAATCTGGTGAGTTTAAAAAACCTGATAAAAATCCTGATAATCTCAAGTGTTTCAGGTGTGGCAGTAGTTCACATTTGGCTAACTTTAAATTGTGTCCTGCCATTAAGGAAAAATGTTCCAATTGTGGGTTAATTGGTCATTACTCCAGAGCGTGCCACAGATCTAAAAGTAAGAAAGTGAAGGTGATTTATGATTCTTCTGATTCTAGCGATGAAGAAAATTTAATTAGAAGGGTTTTACATTGTTCTGTTGAAGACGAGTGCATTAAAAAGGTTTCACATTGCTCTATGGAAGATGAGTGTATCCAGAAACCACTTGAGAAAGTTTATATTTTCAACATCAATGACTCTCTCAAAGGGAATGTTCTTAAAAAACCTATGTGTAACATGAAGATTGGTGGGGTTCCCATCAACATTTATGCAGATTCTGGTTCCCCATAAACTATTGTTAATGAGAAAGTATGGAATTCTGATTTTGCACAATATTTAGGTAATGACTTTTATGCTTCTGATATTTCTCCTGAAGGATATTTGGGGGAAAAGATTGAGATCATTGGTTTCAAACCTTTAAAATTCAGATTTAAAGATAGACATTCCCTAGGGAAACTCTATGTGTCTAAACGTGGCCCTTCTGTCCTTGGATGGAGAGATCAGTGGAATTTAGACATCATTCTTAATCCCAATAGTCCCGAACCGGTGTTAATAATTGATGACGGTGAAAAATTGGTGATTCCATGTTTAAAAAGTTTCCCAAAGTTTTTAGCGGCAAAATTGGTAATCTACAAGGTTTTTCTCATCGCATTGTTTTGAGAAGTGATGCTAAACCTAAAATTTTTAAAGCTAGGAATATACCTATTTTAGTTCGCAGTGATGTTGAAAAAGAATAGGAGAAGTTGGCTAAAGAGGATATTATTGAAGCTATAGAATCCTCTGAATGGATTTCTCCAGTTGTTATCGCTAGACGTGCAAATGGCAAAATTAGGCTATGTGTTGACCTTCGCCATTTAAATGAGAACATTGTAGTTGACAAATTTCCATTACCCAAGATTTCTGAGATGTTGTCTTCTGTTAAAGGTGCCACCATTTTTTCTACATTGGATCTTTCGGCCGCATACCATCAGATTTCCTTGGATTATGACAGCAGGCACCTCACAGCATTTATCACCCCTATGGGATGTTTTCAATTTAAGAGGATGCCATTTGGCTTAGCCTCCGCTGCTGCCATTTTCCAACGTATTATGCACCAATTATTTGGCAAACATCCTAAAATTAAATTTTTCCAGGATGATATTTTAGTTTATGGAAAAGATGAAACAGAGCACAATTCCATTCTTGAAGAAGTTCTTAATATTCTAGATAGTAAAGGTTTAACCATTGAGTTTTCTAAATGTCATTTTGGAGTTAAATCTGTAACTTACCTAGGTCATGTTCTATGTTCTGATGGGGTCTCAACTAAACCCAAACTCGTTGATGCCATTAAGGAGGCACCTTCTCCAACCAGCAAGGATGATGTCCGATCATTCCTCGGTATGGTAGAATTCTACTCTAAATTTGTTAAAGGGTTTTCTAGTAAAGTTTTTAATATTAGACAACTTTTGAAAAGTAAGGTCAAATTTGAGTGGTCCGCCCTTTGTGAGAATGAATTCAATAGTATTAAATCAGATATCATTAATGCCCCAGTGTTATCTCCTTTTGACTTAGACCTTGAGTCTGTCATTACGGTCGATGCCAGTAACAAGGGTTTGGGCAGCGTTCTTTCACAAATTGACGATTCTGGAAAAGAACACATTGTCGCTTTTGCATCCAGGGCCCTTTCAGTTCCGGAAAGCAAATTTTCTGTCATTGAAAAGGAAACTCTTGCTGTTGTCTGGTCCTTAGAACATTTTCGAAGTTTTGTATGGGGCAAACGTTGTGTAGTCAGAACTGATCATAAACCCCTTACCAAACTCCTCTCTACTGATGGCCTTTACAATGCCACTGCTAGAATTGCTAGGATGACTATGCGCTTACAAGATTTTATAATCAAAATTGTATATTTCCCTGGCAAAAACAATGTTATTGCTGATTTTCTTTCGCGCATGCCCTCAGACTTGCAAGAGTGTACGGTTAGTGAATGGGATTCCTTTCAAGTTGCTCTTATTCATGATGAGAATCCGTTTTGCATTGAGAAGAAAGCTTGGACTGAAGAGTATGTTAAAGACAATGTTCTGACCTCTGTTGTTTCTTTTATTCGCAAGGGGTGGCTGGAGAAAAGTAAGTTACCATCTGACCTTAAACCATTCTGGGAGGTCAGGAATGAACTCACTGTTTTGGATAATACGATTTTTCGTGGTGATAAAGCTGTTCCTCCTGCAACGTTGAGGCACTCCATTTTAGAGTTATGCCACAAGGATCATTGTGGTATTGTTAAGACCAAGCAAAATATCAAGCAATGTTACTGGTGGCCAGGTATTGATGTCATGTCTGAAAGAATGGTACGAGAATGTGTGGTTTGTTCCAACTCTGATAAAGTACTCAATACTTTGAAACCTGACATGTGTGTACCTATAATTCCTGATGGTCCTTGGCATACTGTTGCTATGGATATTATGGGACCTATCGGAGTTTGTCACAAATTCGTGATTTCTATCATTGATATTTTTTCAAGATGGCCCTGCATTACCATTGTGGATAAAGTCGACTCAGCCACAGTTTTAGAGTTTATTGATAGAGTCTTTATGGAGGAAGGTCTTCCTACGCAAATTATTAGTGACAATGGTGTCCAGTTCTTATCTAAACTGGCTAAATCTTATTTTGACAAGACTGGCATAATTCATAAAACCACTTCGTTATATAATCCGAGTGGTAACGGATTATGCGAGAGATTCAATAAAGTTTTGAAAAGTGCCATTCAACTTGCCACAATGAAAGGAGATGATTGGGAAGTTGGTGTTTACAAAGCTGTCTGGTCCTATAGAACCAATATTCATGATGCATTAAAGATGTCACCTTTCGAAATTAAGAGAGGCCGTGTTGCTAGGACCAAGTATAATCCAAATTGGTTGCATAAAAAAGATTGTTTAAATATATGTATGAATGAAATTAAAGACAATATTGTTGGGAAACATCTCCAATACAAGAAGGATTTTGATAATAAATTTGCTTCTGGTTCCACTAGTGTTAAAACTGGAATGATGGTCAAAGTTAAAAAACCATGGAAGGTTCGCAAAGGTGAATCTCAGTTCTCAAAACCTTTAATGATTAAGAAAGTTTTACGCAATGCTGTCCTTTTGAGTGATGGTAAAGTTTGGAATTTAAAGAGAATTGCTATTTACAAAGGAAAAGAAGAATTCTGCTCTGTTAATGCTGCAAGTTTGCCTAACATATCATTTAATCCTCCTGTTGTTCAAAAAGAGGATCATGGTGGTTTTCTCTTTTCTGAAAGTATTTCTGCTCCATCTGAAATCACGTCTGTTCCTGTTGGCACCTCTACTGGTGGCAGTATTATTAGTGAAGTTGTTCCAGATGTTTCTAGTAAGGATGTTTTGGTTTCCACTGGGAATGTTAATGATGCTCACAATGCTATTGATTGTGGTTCTTCCAATTGCAACACCAACCACACCACTGTTATGGATTCCAATTGTATAGAGAATTTTGTTATTGGTAAGAAACCTGTATGTTCCAAACCCATATGGTTACGAGATTTTGTTTGTTGATTTATTTTGGTTTTTTTTGTTTTTTTTCATAAGGAAGAAGATGTGTTGTGTTGCCCCTTTAAGTTATTCTTGGAATTGTTTTGCCTTAATGTTCCTTTATGTCACAGGATTCTCTTCCTGGCTTCTGTGTGTTACAGTTGCTGGGAAGAAGTCCTGTGTAGGTTGTACCCTGCCTTGCTCCTGTGCTTCTCTTCCAATAAACCTGCTTTTCTACCATTAATTGAGTGGACTCTACACTACATACATCTTTAGGTGACTTTGCAATATCAAATAGTGCCCATTGTCATCAGCTATTCAGAAAAGGGGGTGGTGATGGACAGAGTTTCTGAGTTAAGCAGAATACTCCTACCCAGTCAACAGATCAGGGCTTGATCCATCACCGTTTTTTAGCTCACTGCACCATCCCAGCTCAGAACCTGGCTACATGCAAATTAGTCTGTCCCTGGCCCAGTGCATCATGGGAGCAGGGCAGACCAAACTACCAAGCCAATTCTTATACTGGAAAGGAAACAAGCTTCCGGGGACCGGTTTCTGGAATTACAGCCGTCTTCGGCCCGGCTTGCTTGAATCCTGATGGTGCAGTGAGCAAGGGACTCATGTCTGAGTATACCCTTCCACGCTTATGGTGGACAAAACGATTCAGAAAAGGGGGTGGTGATGGACAGAGTTTCTGAGTTAAGCAGAATACTCCTACCCAGTCAACAGATCAGGGCTTGATCCATCATCGTTTTTTAGCTCACTGCACCATCCCAGCTCAGAATCTGGCTACATGCAAACTAGTCTGTCCCTGGCCCAGTGCATCATGGGAACAGGGCAGACCAAACTACCAAGCCAGTTCTTATACTGGAAAGGAAACAAGCTTCCGGGGACCGGTTTCTGGCATTACAGCCGTCTTCGGCCCGGCTTGCTTGAATCCTGATGGTGCAGTGAGCAAGGGACTCATGTCTGAGTATACCCTTCCACGCTTATGGTGGACAAAACGATTCAGAAAAGGGGGTGGTGATGGACAGAGTTTCTGAGTTAAGCAGAATACTCCTACCCAGTCAGCTGGCATTTTTGTTATAAACACAGGATTACCCTTATTGCTTTTCAATGCACATGCATAATTAACCTTATAAACCTAGTTCATTGGATAAGTTCACCATTATAATCACAGCGATCATGGAACGTGGATTTGTTTCAATGTAGGAATTAACAAAAAAAGTGTATATCCAAATTTTAAGAGAAAGACTGATGCTCATTCTACTCACAACTGTTTCAAGAAGCCACCTCAGTCAATAAGGGCAACTGGCTGCTTCAATTCATTAAAAAAAAAAAAAATTATTACATTTTTATCCCCATTTTCTTCCAGGCACATAAGGAAGCGTACAGGGTACAAATTATTCGGCATGATTATGGTACAAGCCAAACAGAATAAAAACAGTAAACAATAGCATAGAACAAATAATTATATCACTAATAAGCCCTCCCTGACTGCCCAAGACTTAACCTCTTAGTTTACGTTATTTTGGTCCCCCCCACTCTGTTCCCTCAACCTTTAAGAAATCCATTCCAAGATGGCAGACCATATTTTAGCCCAGAATCTTCTCTTCCTTCTCCCTTTAGTTTTATAAATTGCTGATTCAAAATTAAACATAGCCAACAGTCTAGCTCTGCAGTTCAAAAAAGTGGGAGGATCGGAACTGATCCATTCATTAGTGATGCACGTACGAAGCACTGCCATCTTAATAAACAAAAGTGCAGTTGAGGCATCATTTCTTACATTAGCCATTGAATCCAAGCCCACCCCGAAGTTCACTAAGTCTCCCGTAATCACTATGGGGGTTCCAAATATAATACTTAAAAACCTCTTCAGTTCTTGAAAGAAACCCCCCAATCTTGGGCAGGTGAAAAACATATGGACTGAATCTACCGCAAACAATCCACAACGGTTACACTTAACCCCTACTGTTCCACCCCTCCGAGAAACCTTCCTAGGGCAGTAATATAAATCGTCAAAGCCATATAATGCTGGCTGTGTAATCTTCCTGTCATCAAAATGCTATTAGCGAGCTCCAACAAGTTACTTATATTAACTTACTCCACACCAAAATTGCGTTCCCATTTCATTTGACGTTCCTCCAAGTCATCTAGTAGGACTTCAACCAACTATTGATAATACTGCCCTATCCATATCTTCATCATCATTTTCTCAATTAGCACGATTTTCCCAAATTGTTTGCCAATATTTGCACCAAATTTCCCCATGAAGCTCCGAATCTGCAAATATTTGAAAAAATCTTGCTTGTCTAACCCAAACTTCTCTCTAAGGTCTGAAAATGCTAACAGATCCCCTTGAACAAACAAATCCTCTAAACAACATATACCTTTTAGGCCCCATTTAAATGCAACATGATCCTGAATGATTATCGGCAGTAACCCAGATGCCCTAAAAGGAGTATAGAAGTTTAATTTTGGAATATGATAAAGCCGTTTGATTTGTAGCCAGACTCTGTAGGCTGCCTTCAAAATCTTAAACCTTGTTTTTTTAAATTAGCTTGGTTCTATGATAATTACTAGGCAGCCACTGGCTACGCTTCCCGGCCCAAATTCATAAATTGATGGTCTAAGGCTTAAAGAGATCGGAGCTTTACTCCCCGCAACCAAAGGCCCCATGATCTGCATCAGGGCAGTCCAGTAATACATTATATAGTGTGAAATGCCCCAGCCTCCCCGATATCTCGGAGAAACCGTTTTCTTATAAGCCCTTCTTGTTCTTCGGTACCCACACAAAAGTCTAGAACACATCCTCTCCAATTTTAAAAACATGAATTTGGGAACTCTAAAGGAATTGTTCTAAATATATATAAGAATCTAGGGAGAACCAGCATTTTTAAAACATTGCATCTACCATGGAGGGATAGATGGAGATGATCCAGATGTTCCAAGGTAATATTTACCTTCTCAATAACTGGAAGAATATTCAGAACAAGGATCTTATCCACAGTACGGGTAATTATGATTCCCTGATATGTTGCCTCAGATGTTACTACCACATCCACCGGGGGATCTTTTCTGGAGTGAAGTATCTGAGTTTTTTCTATATTAAGTTTACACCCCGAAAAATGACCCAACTATGCGGCTAATGATTTTATTACAGGAAGAATTGTTACAATATCACTAGATACTATAATTATATCATCGGCATAGGCAAGTGCTCTATACTCTACATCCCTGAAGCTGATTGATTTGATACCAGTATGACAATTTAACTTATTAAAAAATCAATCAATATATAAAGCAAATAAAAGGGGGGAGCACGGGCACCCCTGCCTTGTGCCCCTACTAATGTTAAATACCTCAGATTCTAGCCCTGATATCCGTATAGTAGCCACCGGACATATGTATAAAGTCTTAACAGATTGTATAAACTCCGCACAAAAGCCCTTCCAACGCATGACCTCCCACATATATTGCCAGGAGACCCTGTCGAACGCCTTTTCGGTGTCCAACAGGGTCACCCCTAGCACCGAGTCGGTTGCCTGAGCCCCATCCAAAAGAGCAATAACCCTTCAAACATGGTCAGCAGTATCTCTCCCTCGGATAAACCCATGCTGAACATCGGAAACAAGAGGAGTGATAACTGCGCCTAAACGTAAAGCAATAATTTTAGAAATGTTTTTCCTGTCCGAATTGATCAGCGAGATCGGCCTGTACGAGGATGGAGAGAGCTCGGGCTTCCCCTTTTTTTAAAAAACAACAGTCATAGATTTTCGCCATGAATCTGGTGCTATATCCAGTTGGGCATCAAGAAATAATATCATGAGCTCTGATTTTAATACCCGACGAAAAGTTCTGTAAAATTCCAAAGGAATATCATCGGGCCGACTGCTTTGCCCATAGCTAATGATAATATTGCTAACTCCACCTCTTCCCAGGTCACATCTGGTGCCAATACCGCATTTTAGTCTTGCCAAACTTTACTGGTTTCGATATTGCCTCTATTAGTTATTACATCCTCTGTATACAGACCAGTATAAAATCCGCTATACACATTCAAAACTTCGGCCTGTGAATCCTGTATCCTATCATAATGGTCCGGTATCCTACATATTCGATTCGAAATTTCCCTTTGCTGCAATCTCTTAGCTAAAATTCTCCCGGAGTCTTCCCCTGCTTCATAAACCTGAGCCCTATATGTGGCCAACTTTGTTGCGGTCTTTGTTGCAAAATGTAGGTGAATTTTCATTTTCAAAATGGCAATGGTCTTTAAGGTTTCGTCCGTATTTTGCTGATGTGTCAGCTCTCCCATAAACTGAATTTCCAAAAGCCTAAGCTGCTTCATCCCCTCCTTAATTTCCATAAGTAGTTTACGTTGTTTGGCTATCGAGTAGCTCAGTGTCGCTCCCCGTACACCAGCCTTAAATGTATCCCATACGATAGGGTCTGAAGCAGTTCCGCGATTAATTCTAAAAAATTCTGAGATCCACTCACACATATACTTACAATATTCGGGATCTAACAAGAGATTACGCTCGAAGGTCCATACCTTTGATTGCGCTCTTGCTCTTATATCGTGTTCCAGTACCAACAGATTATGGTCTGAGATTATCCTTGGTATAATCTCTATCTTTGCATTTGCCAACACATCATCAGAAATAAAGAAATAATCTAGGCGAACATGTTTTTTATGGGGAGCGGAGTAAAAAGTATTACTGGGAGCACTTCTCTTCTGAGCAAACCATACATCGACCAGGCCAAGCTCTTTAACTAAACCTTTGAATGCTTTAAAAACTTCACCTTTTTTCCAATATATGGACTATCACTCGTAATGTCAAAATCCCCCTCCAAATGAAGATTAAAATCCCCACAAAAAATTAAGGCGCTGGCCATGTCGCCAGTTCAATACTTAGATAATGTAGCACCTCTGGCTCATCCAAATTGGATCCATAAATTGAACATACTGTCAATGGAGAACCATTGACAGCCAATTCAGCAATTGCCCAGTGTTGGACCCGGCCCTTTTGGCAAGTTCACCCCGAAACTTTTTTGCGTTTTCCTAGCCTGTTTCTGTGACCTGGTGTTGGTGATTTTAGGCCTCTGTGCACTTTTTCTCTGTGGTACAGTGTAAAGTGCTTGAGCTCTCTGTGTATGTGTGGTGAGTGACCTGCCCTCCCATAGGAATGAATGGGGAATATGTATGCCCATGGTACTTCCTGATGTGTGGGGAGTGCATGGTCGAGTTTGGTATGTGCAAACTTGTGAGATTGAATGCTGCGTAATGATATATGCGGCATGACTGTGTCTAGTGTAGAAGTGCCACTTTTAGAAGTTTGCATATTTGTGTAATTTGTGTCTGGCGTGTGATTGGCTGGTGAGCCTGGTCCAGGAGTGCCTGGGCCTGCTTGTGGATTGACTGTCTGGTTAGAGGGTGACAGGGGCTGGGGAGCCCAGGAGGTTGTCTGAGTCAGCCCGTGGATGAAAGGCTCCATCTGCTGCCAGGGAAGTGGGAGGATATGGCACCTGGGAGTGACTAGGTCTGTGCCTGCCTGACCACAAAGCTGGCTCCACCTCCCACTGGGCGACTGTCACCTCTGTCCCTGACACTGAAGAGAGTTCCCTAAAACCAGTTCTAGCTGGTTCTCACACTGCCTGCACAAAGACTTCAAAGACTTTTCTCTGTATAAGAAGGGGCTGTGTCCCCTTCCAATTTGTTCTTGTTTCTAACTTGAATCCTGCCAGGGGCGTGCTGCAGCCCCTGGATGCCGCCCCAGCATCTGTGAAGCCAGTGAGTGGGGCCCGAAGTGCTGGATTGGGGAGGAGGGCGTCGGGGCACATTGCCGGTGCCCGCCCCTCCCCTCCAGTGTGTAGAGCCGGTTGAGGCTCTTGGGGCATAGGTCTCTGTTCCTGAGTCCCCCGCGAGGGACTCCAACGAGAGGGGCATTTCGTTAGTTAGAGCCTGAGAGGCTCAGGCGGCGTATCGTTGTTTCCGAGCCCAGCGAGGCTCCAAGCCCACAATTGTTTTAGAGTCCAGAGAGGCTCCGTGGCATTTGGTTGAGCCCCGAGGGCTCTGGGGGCCATTATCTCTTGAGTCCCCCAAGTGGGACTCTGACGAGTGGGGCATTTTTGTTGATTGAGAGCCAGAGAGGCTCCCCGCCACAGTTGTGGTTAAGAGCCCAGCGAGGCTCCAACGTTTGGGACATGTGCGATGTCCAGAGCCTGTGTGGCTCCAACGGTCTGCGCAGTGTGATGTAGAGCCTGTGTGGCTCCAGCAGTGGGCGCAGTTTGCGCCTAAGGGTCAGTGAGGACCCTGTCGAAGTTTGGTCTCTCAGCTGCCCAGCAATTAGTGGGAAGCTGCACCGTTTAGGTCTTGGATGTTCTCAGGTGCCCAGCAAGTAGTGGGCACCTGCTACGTTTAGGTTTTGCGCCAGTGGCGCACCCTGACTGGCGCTGCTTGGCAGCGCGCCCTGACATTTGGACACAGGGCGTCTTAGCCCCAACAAGGCCAGTTGGCCTAGGGACTGCCACAGGTGGTGGCTTATGTAAGTTTTGCGCAATGTGGTTACCTGCTTTGTTTAGGATGGTAATTGCCTACTGTGTGTTTTTGCGCTATTGAGTTGTGTTGGGGCACCTCTGAATGTTTTTATGCATCATGTGTCTTTCTTTCCCTGCGCTGCACCTCTAAATGTTTTAGGCGTCATGTGTCTCCTAGCGCTGCACCTCTGAATGTGTTTGTGATGCATCATGTGCCTTGTCCTTAACACCGCTGAATGTGTAGGTTTATGCATCATGTGTTTCTGTTTACTACTCCTCTGAATGTAAATTTATGCATCATGGGTAATGTGTTCTTTCCTAGACCCCTAAACGCTGTGTGATACTTAGGTGGTTGTCCGTACACCTCTGAATGTTTTTGGGCATCATGTGTTTTTCCTTTACTACTCCTCTGAATGTGTTTCATGCATCATGGGTAATGTGTTCTTGTTTATACCCCTAAATGTATTTTATTCTTAGGTGGTTGTTCTTTTAGTACAGGTGGTCCTAGTGAGGTCATGGTTCCTGTTACCAGTGGTTACTGGTTGTGTGCCATAGTTGCTAATTTGTACTACTATGATTTTTATTCTTTATAATTCTTTATTCTAGAAGTGCTATTTCTGTTTCTGACAGTGGCCCACGTGGCCCTGTCTTGTGTACATAATCCCTTGTGAATATTGCCCGTGCCAGTTGGCACCATGTATATTGTGTGATACTACCTGATGTGTTTTTACAATACAAAAGTTATTTTATAATAACCTTGTGTGGAGTTCCTTTTGTGGTGTGCCTAGTACGTTGTTGCTGTTGTGTGCTGGCGCAAATGCTTTACACATTGCCTCCAAGTTTAGCCTTATTGCTCGTGCCAAGCTACCAGGGGGTGAGCAGGGGTTATCTTGGCGTGTGACTCCCTTGCCCTGACTAGAATGGTGGTTTCTGCCTAGCTTTGGCGTCAGCCTTAGCCAACCAGAAATAGCCAGTTCTAACATTGTTGGTCAGCGGTGTGGATTAGGACTTGTGTTTGCGCAGTGCCACAGCGACAGCTGGCTACAATACAAAACTCTGCATTTTTTAGATAGTCACATGTTTGAGATTATTGTTTTTGATTTTTGTTTTTCCTCAAGAGTGTCATTTTCAAATGTGTTCCTGCGCTTTATGTTTAGTGGCGGATGAGAGAAAGTGACAGGGCGGGACGCCAGTAGAGGGGGAGGTTCCCATAGATTAGGAATCCCTTGCTGGGTCCAGTGGCCATCCCTGTTCCTGTCCCTGTGTGGGTAGATGGAAGAGAGGGAGTGTGGAGGAGAAATTACTAGCTCAGGAGGGTGGTTATCACCTGAGTGTAGTGTGTGTGTGTCTGGTTTCTCCAGTATGGTAGGATCCAGTGGTGGCAGCTTAAATGTGTCCAGTGCGTGTGAAGTCCCATTCCCAGTTCTCAGAGTATGGTGCCTGGTGCTCAGCAAGAGGGGTACAGGTTGTGAGTCAGGGGCAGTGAGGAACTGTCTCACCAGTCTGGAGGGGGAGTGTGTGGATGAGTGGTGTCTTGAACTGGAGGAGTTGGTGTGAGCTTTTTTTTTAGGAGCTTGCACGTGAGGTGTACCTCCGGTGATGTGCAGGAGGTCCTGCAGAGGCACTGGACAAGAATGTGGACATCTGGCGCTGTGCTAGATGTCTTGCAGAGGCATTAGGAAGTGATTCTCAAACTCATCATTAGTAACCATTCCCTGTAGTGCTTCCTAAGGGGCCCCTCCAGAGTTCAGTTGCCTACTTGCAACTATTCTATGACGCTGCTCTGACCCTCACAGCAGGCTCATAGAATAGCTACAAGTAGGCCACAAAGGTCCTGGGAAAAAAAATTGCGCTGCAACAGAAAGCAAATTACAGATAAGGAAGCAGGTGCCAGACAGGAAGTTTAAATTCAGTGACACATTAATCAACCCCAAATTAATTCATGTCAGTTGAAGCAGGGCAGGTGTGCTTACTTTTCCCCCCCATAATCTACAGTGATGAATCAGAGGGTGGCAGTGATGTACCAGAGGGTGGCATGGGTGAATCAGAGGGTGGCAGTGGTGAAACAGAGGGTGCTGTGAACCTGTGATGATGAACCAGATGTAGAAACAACAAAGTCACGACCATTGCGAGCCGACAAGTAAGTTCGCAATTGCGATCTGGTACAAAACCCTCGCGAACTGGCAGAAACCCTTGCGAACACAAAAAAAAATCCACAAATTCGCGAGAGTTCGCGGATTTTGCGGATTGCGAGTTCGCAAATAGGCAAATTCGCGAACGCCAGATTCGCAAAATTCGCCCATGCTTAATGCCTGCAGTTCTTCTGTGCTGTCAGGTGCTGGGGAAGGTGGCTGCCCACTCGGTACACCTGTGTCCTGTGATGCACTGGGACCCGGCTCATGACTTTCATCCCTCTCGGGTGCCGTGTCCTCTGCCTCCTGTGACTGCCTTCTTGAAGTGTGACCTGTGGGCATACGAGCACTTATCAGCTAGGTGCAAATGTCTCACTGCCACTGCAATAAAACTTTCGAAATTGCACTTATTACATGCTGCCTGCCCTTGTCTGCAATCATTTGCCTAACTTAGTGGTGACTGTGCTGTATGACATGGTCTTTCATTAACTGACTTCATGTACCATGATGCATTGCTACTGCTTTGCACAAACACACTGGGACTGGGGCAATCAAGGGTTGAGGGATGGATGAGGGTGTTAGGAGGATTGCTGTTCATGCATCTTACCTTTTCTACTTGCAGCTTTCGCCGAGCTGTCCACTTCTCCCAGTCCATGGACGCTTTCTGGCTCCAAGGTTGTGGCCACCATCTCCTCCAGGTCAGTGAGGGGGGGTGCTGTGTTGTTTCCTCCACCTGTTAGCGAGGCCTGTTTGTGGTGGTCAGCTAATTTTTTTGGGTGAGGCTCCTTAGATCATAAAACCTCGTTTTTAATTCTTCTATGACTCTGGGGGTGACTCCCACTGCATTTACTCTTTCAAGGATTTCAAGCCAAATCTTCATCTTAGCAGATTCAGACACAGACAGGCACTGCCTTCCATAAAGTTTGTGGTGCACCTTTACCACCTCCTCCACAAGAACCTGTAGCTCCATGCTACTGAATTTGAGCTTTCTTTTTCTTTCTGTCTGCTCTGTGTCCTTGCTGCTTGCCATGTGTAAGTTTTAAAAGTGCACAAACTCCGTCTGCTGCTGCTCCCACTCTCTCTGCTCCAACTGCCTCTCCAGAACCTTCTAATTAGTTGCAGCTGCCTGTGTAGTCACTTCCTGGTAGGAAGGGGAGGGTGGTTGCACCTGATTGGCTGTTGTCTTAAGTTTCACTTTTGCTTGCTTTCCGATTCGGTATTTACCGAATCGGTATTTACCGATTCGGTATTTACCGAATCGGTATTTACCGATTCTGTATTTACCGAATCGGTATTTCCAATGCATTCCTATGGGCCTTTTGGCCCATAGGAATGAATGAGAGATACCGATTCGGTAAATACCGATTCGGTAAATAACGATTCGGTAATTTCCGAAATTCCGATTCCGAATTTTACCGATTCGGTAAAAAATAACGACTTTTTCCCTACATCTCATTTACCGATTTTTGAATACCGAATCGGTAAAATACGGTATTTAAGAATCGGTAAATGACATTTACCTATCTCTGGCCCTTAGATCCTTAACCAACGGGTTAATAAAGTCGTCTATATAGGTGGATGTGTTCTCTAGTAAACTGTTCTTGGCTGACACAATCGGCCGGCCTGTTGGCCAGATTTTGCTCTTGTGCACTTTAGGTAGATGATAGAACATTGCTAGTTGGGGATGGTCGCATTTAAACTTTTGCCAGTCTCTCTGGTCCATTATTCCCTCATCTCGCCATTTTGTGATCAAGATATTAAACTTGGTAAACAAGGTATTTCTCTCTTTTGATGGGAGCATAGTGATCTTTCTTCCCCAATTGGGAAAGTGCTTCGTCCTCATATTGTAGTCTATTGAGGATAACTACATTCCCATCTTTGTCACTTGGCTTTATTATAATGTTCTCATCTTCTTTGAGACTCTTAATTGTCTCCCATTCCTCCTTATTTAGATTCCTTTTTCCACCATTGAATTTCTTTTTCTGCAGATTTTTTACTTCCTCAATTATTACCTCCTGATAGGGCTGCTGTGATTTTAGATTGTTCACCAAAGGCCCAAGAGCTTTTAGGGGCGCACTCGCAGTTAATTACATGGGGACCTTCGATAAAGAGGCAGACAGCCTTGAAACGCGTCAGGTCAGTGGATTGCGACCGGGAGCAGCAACAAGTGATTTCCCATGTGAGAAAGCCGGATGGTTAATTAACTGACATCCCAAATGACATAACATGTTTGAAACCTATGGTTTTTTCAGTGAATTTTGAAGGTTTTTTAAATGCTAATTCCTAACTATAACGTGGCTAAAACCTATGGGTTTTTTCAGTGAATTTGCAAGGTTTTTAAATACTAATTCCTAACTATAACATGTCTAAAACCTAAGTTTTTTTCAGTGCATATATATATATATTCACTGAAAAAACCATAGGTTTCACACCAGTTATAGTTAGGTGGAAATTTTACTCGCATAAAACTATTGAAATTCCGACGTTATAGTTAGTTGGACTCACTATAACTTGCGCGTGCAATGCACTGCTGATTCACATATTACATCACTCATGACATGGTCAGTGACATCACTCATGACATCACTGATGACATCTCAAATGACATCACTGATGACAACATCCTTGTGACAAAGTGGCAGATCTCCTATCAGCATAAAATAACCTTTGAAACACAATTTCAAAAATAGAAACTAACATTTTCTTAAAAAAGGAGAAACCAATACCAATTACAACAACTTATTAGGTAATTTCAACATCTACATACACATCCACTCATTCACCAACAGTTCTATATAGTCACTCATGCATGTACTTACTCATCATATGTACTCATACACCTATGCATCCTGTTATACACTAATACTCATCCATATAGTTACTCACACACAAATTCACACATGCAAAAAAAACATTTACTTGATTATACTGCTACATACACACCACTACACATACTTCTACAGAAACGGAAACATATTTACTCTCTTAAACAATCAATTATAAAAACACATACTCACTAACCCACCCATACACACAATCATCCACCCATACAGTCTTGCACACATGCTGTCTTCAAAATACATACAAATAGTGAGTCACTCATTCATGCATCTGTGCTCTAAGTAATATCCCCCACCGAACCATACAGACACTGATACTGATATTTAAATATTTAAATGGATCCCTCTTTCAGCACGCATGCCCCTAGTTCAAGGGCTGGTTATAAACAGGATGGACTATGGAAACGCTCTGTTCTCAGCCATCAATCAGTCACTACTAAACCGACTTCAGGTTCTTCAAAACACGGCTGCAAGGCTAGTACTAGACCTTCCTCCGCGAACCCCGTCAGCAGCTTGTCTCAGAACGTTGCACTGGCTCCCCGTTAAAAAACGCATAAAATTCAAACTCTGCTGTCTGGTTCATAAGGCAGTAAATGGACATGGACCAGTTTACCTAGAAAGGAAACTTAAGGCCCATGTCCCACTTAGGACACTGCGCTCCTCTACTAAAGCCTTCTTATCCGTTCCCAGAGTCCGGACGGTTAGGAACGGGGACCGAGCCTTCAGCAAAACCGCTCCAGAAGCATGGAACTCCCTCCCCACACCGTTGAGAGAAGAGCCAGATCACGTCAGATTTCGGAAACTGCTCAAAACCTGCCTCTTTAACCTTTAGTATTCCATCCCTCACACTCCTCTGAATCTGCTGAATCTAAAGGATCTTGTCTGCTCCTAGCGCTCTGAGACCTTTGGGTGAATTACGCGCTTTACAAGTGAAATAAATGTAAATGTAAATGATACACAAAAAACAACTAATAGCCCATATACACACTCATGTAGCTACTCACCAACCCATGCAGGCACTTATACACAAAGTGAGACACAGATACAGATATTTAAATATTTAAACATTACTCGCTAATATATGTATTCACTAAGATACATTTAATAAGTCAGTTAACCAATCAATTTTACACAAAAAAAACATCCATTTCGACATTTATTTACCCATTTATTCTTCCATCAACCTTTAGATATACATATATAAAAAATATTTATTTTTCAGAAAGATACACATTCACTGGATGATGTCATCAGTGATGTCATTTGAGATGTCATCAGTGATGTCATGAGTGATGTCACTGACCATGTCATGATTGATGTAATATGTGACGTCATCAGCAGTGCATTGCACGCGCAAGTTATAGTGAGTCCAACTAACTATAACGTGGGAATTTCAATGGTTTTATGCGAGTAAAATTTCCACCTAACTATAACTGGTGTGAAACCTATGGTTTTTTCAGTGAATTTAATAGGTTTTTTAAATGATATATATATATATATATATATATATATATATATATATATATATATATATATATATATATATATATATATATATATATATATATATATAAATATATAGATAGATATATATAGATAGATATATAGATAGATAGATATATATATATATATATATATATATATATATATATATATATATATATATATATATATATATATATATATATATATAAATATATATATTTATATATAATTTCTATGGCAAAATGAAACCCCTCATTTTGTTCCTTTTCAAATTAAATGTATTAAGTGTTACCACTTTATTCCAATCAAGATGACTTCAGGTGTGCCATACTTTTGTCATAAGTAAGACTGTTAGCGTTCTAGTTGTTCTTTAGAACACTCTGGGACACTCTGTCATTGAGCAAAGGCACATCGGGCTACCGGTCCCTACAATTTTGCCAAGTTTGGTGGAAATCCATTCAGCCGTTCTGGCTAAAAGTGAGGTCGACCGCCCTATGGAAATTAACATGGGAAAAACACGTTTTGGGACCCCCCTTTTATCTCGGCCCCCGCTTGACGAATCCCCCCCAAACTTTCAGGGAAGGACAGGAGCTCCTTAGAGGTAATATATATATATATATATATATTACCTACTGGCAGTCGCCAGTAGGTAGTTATAGTTAGGATTTTTTTCAATGTTAAATCTCAAAATTCTATTTGGAATAACTTTGGCGCCGGTTGACGAATCTGCCTGAAAATTTCCTCAAAATGGCCTCTTCGAGCTCCGGTCCTTCTCTAAAAGTTTGGGGGGGATTCGTCAAGCGGGGGCTGAGATAAAAGGGGGGTCCCAAAACGCGTTTTCCCCATGTTAATTTCCATAGGGCGGTCGACCTCACTTTTAGCCCGAACGGCTGAATGGATTTCCACCAAACTTGGCAAAATTGTAGGTACTGTTAGCCCGATGTGCCTTTGCTGGGTCTCAATATATGTGCTCCAGTGGATTTTGAGAAATTAACGTTTTAAAAAATGTATATATCTGTGACAGCGTCCCAGATAGCGCTCCAGATCGCGTACTTTTCGCGTCACCGAGCTTTGCGAAGCGATGCTGATTGGCTGTCCGGTGTCTGTCAACATTGTAAACAGTCCGGAGCGGCCGCCATCTTGTCTCTCGGTAGGATCGAGAGACAAGAAGAGGTGAAAAACGAAGGGGGAATTTAATGAAAGGGGGCAAGGTAGACCCCTCTTGACCCCCTAGGAATGATGTTGGGGTTATTAAAGGGTCCCGAGGGGAAAATTAAAAAAATTTGATTTTTCACGGTAGAAGCGCTTCTCGGTTCGCAAATTAACGGCTGAATGGATTTGCACGAAACTTGGCAAAATTATAGGGACTGTTAGCCCGATGTGCCTTTGCTGGGTCTCAATATATGTGCTCCAGTGGATTTTGAGAAATTAACGTTTAAAAAACAGGTATATCTGTGACAGCGTCCCAGATAGCGCTCCAGATCGCGTACTTTTCGCGTAACGGAGCTTTGCGTAGCGAAGCTGATTGGCTCTCCGGTGTCTGTCAACATTCTAAACAGTCCGGTGCGGCCGCCATCTTGTCTGTCGGTAGGATCGATAGACAAGAGGAGGAGAAAAACGAAGGGGAAATTTAATGAAAGGGGGCTAGGTAGACCTCTCTTGACCCCCTAGGAATGATGTTGGGGTTATTAAAGGGTCCCGTGGGGCAAATAATAAAAATTTGATTTTTCGCGGTAGAAGCGCTTCTCGGTTCGCAAACTGGTAGCGAAACGTGAATTCGCCATTTTGTGTTTCGATTTCATTAAATTACTAGGTATAAGGGGGTACGGGAGACGTATCCTGACCCCTTTTGTTTTCTGAGGGTGGCTGAGGAGGCTCATATATGTTGATACATGTCTTCCAGCGGCTGTGCGAGAGCGTTTTTTTTTTTGTTGCGTGACGTCTGTTAACGTTCGATTCGATGGAAATCAGGAACTGTTGACCGCCATGTTGTCACTGCGAGTAAATATTTTGTTTTAAATAATTGTTATAAATTAATCCTTATTGATAAACATTGTCTGCGCCATCTTGTCTTTTTTGCAATGCCACACTTTTGTTGAGCACGGCAGCCATTTTAGATGCCTTGACCAGACCCACTGTCTGCACCCTCGCAAGCATCTCCCCCACGCACTGGTCACTCCTGCTCTCTTTCTCATGTATGGGCTAGAAACCTCCTCCCATCTGCGCTGTTCTTCTCTGAGAATCACACCCTGTGCCCGCCCGACACCTGCCTTTCACCCTATTCACTACCGCACCCTCTGACACTCCTCTTCCTCTGTGTCCGATTGTAAAGGCCCGTCCCAGGCTATCACCTAGCCCTGCAGATGTAGTTTATGGCCTCAACTGTAAAGAATCACCCCTCTTCAAAGAAGTTACAGTAGATCAAGGCCCCCACCCGATGAGATCCGTCACACTACACGCGTTCCTGCAATCTGATAACCATCCTGTATTGTGATTGGAGAGGGGATTCTCACTGTGAGGGTGTGTGGGACCGAGCCTGAAGCGGAAGATCCCAGGGATGCCTTTTTGTACATCAAAGTCTTCACAATTATGTGTCACAGTAAAAATATATAGCACTCACAAAAAAGTAGAAGGAAAATAACACTTTAATAATTTATAAATGCCATCTCGAACACCCTCCCAGCAGCTTGGAATAGTCTACCGGCGGACTTGCGCAAAGAATCTAATTTGCTGTCCTTTCGGAAGAGGTTGAAGACTGTTCTTTTCCAGAAGGCCTGGGGTGGGCTATAAATTTCTGGGAAGTGTCTTTTTTGGTTTCCTGCGGTGCTTATTGGACAAGCGCTTAGAGACCCCTGGGTTATAAAGCGCTATACAAATCGAAATAAATAAATAAATAAATAAATATATACATCGCAACAAAAACAGTAAACACCTTAAAACATTTTTTATTAAAACAGAAGCAACAATGGTCAGTAGCGGTCTGTTGTGCGAATAGTCCCAAGGCAGCATATTTACCTAGAGTGGTGCTGTGTAGGACATTCTGAATGGAAATTAACCAGAACTATAACCATCTACTTCCAATAATATAACTTTTATGCCCAAATTACGCAAAGATTTATCTAATCTGCTAAAGGGGGGAGTCACCATTTCTTTACAATAATCAATAATGAAAAATCAACATCAATAGGGTTGTCCGTATTCCCGATGCAGCACTATAGTGCAACATACACAGCACCTGGGGTGTCAAGAGTGAACAGGTCCTAGCTGCTTAACCAATGACTGACAAATGCTATATTAAACACTTTCTATGTATAATACTTGCGTTCACAATAGTTTTACTTTACAAAACAGAACAAAAGATGTCCCCTGTAAGTAAACCCATATTAGCTGTTTCAGTTATTGAACATCCTACGGTTTTATGACATGGGGAACAGTAGTGATATCCTGGGCGGGTGATGGAACTGGGTTTGTTAATGGAAAAACATCTACAGAGAAAACTATTGGTAAATTATACTTCTCCGGAAATTTAAAACTCACAAATGTTTCATTTGTGTAATCGTTTTATGAACATGTACATTAAAAAACTAAAAGAAATGCCAAGAACGTCCCATGTGAAAGTGAATTTTATCTGGCAATTTTTTTCTTTTCCTTCTCATGAAAAGAAAGTTAAAGCCAGGTTCGTTACCTGCCTCATCTGCAAAAAAAAAACTCTCGAGAGGGACCGAAAAAAAATATTGCTAGGGTAATCATACCATGCATCGGCACATGGAGAGGTGGCACCCTTTTAATTATTCTAAAGCACAACTTCGAGATTTGGAGGATAACCCCCGACCGGCAAAAACATCCACCAATGACTTAGCAATAAGTGAGTCAGAGGCAAGGGAAACGGTCCCAAATCTGCAAAAGAACTTTGGGCAGATGAGATTGACTTGTGTAGCATGTGGAAAATTAATTTCATGCGGAGAGATCAGTATTACTTCAATAAATACAGTAATCAATGATGCATTAGAACTTAATATCAATTCATTTTCCGAACGTGTAATCAGTACCTGTCCCATGTCAATTCATTGTTCGAACTTATAATCAATACCCATCCCGGATCAATTCATTGTCCGAATATATAATCAGTAAAAAGTGCGACAAGTGCAACAAAATCATATCAATAATTCATTGTGAGCAAGTACCAAAAGTGTCGACAATTCTAACCTTCAATAAATACAGTAATCAATGATGCATTAGAACTTAATATCAATTCATTGTCCGAATGTGTAATCAGTACAAGTCCCATGTCAATTTATTGTTCGAACGTATAATCAATACCCATCCCGGATCAATTAATTGTCCGAACATATAATCAGTCTTATCCCATATCAATTCATGTGCTAAAAACTGCATACATATCTCATGATATCAAGGCTGAGCAATCGGGGCACAATAGTTTCATTTGTACTGGCGCCATTTTGGGTGAGGTCAGGAAGGTCCAAGTATAGTCAAAATGTCTGCACCAACTCGTGGTTGGACCGGGACCTCTTTCGGCAGTCTAAAAGTTTTCGTTGAAGGGTAGTAGAGGGGACTGGCGACATGAACCATCAGTCAAAGAGGGGTGGGAGGTAAAAATCTCTCCTACCGGGTCATACTGGTGTCCCACCGGAACTGATCAAGTTGGTAGTCTTGCAGGATTTTGGTGATTTCAAGACTGAGGCCGGCGCCGGCATGAGCGTGCCGACGTCCCGCGGCTACATCGTGGTCGTTCCGTGGGTGATCATGGCAGTCATTCCCCATCGGGGGTCGGGGGCCCCCGTGGCTCTTATAGAATCTTCAAAGTTGAGGAGAACGTTTCTGGATGCAGGACTCATTTTCTAGTTGAACTCAGAAGCGCCGTTGCACCGCAACAGTGGACGAGACCCCCGCTGGGTGAGCGGAGCATCATTGCCTCGCAATAGTGGACGAGACCTTTTGTCGGGTGAGTGCAGCGTCGCTGCATCGCAAGAGTGGAGAAACCCTTTTGTTGGGTGAGTGCAGCGTCGCTGCATCGCAAGAGTGGAGAAACCCTTTTGTTGGGTGAGTGGAGCGTCGCTGCATCGCAAGAGTGGAGGAACCGTTTTGTCGGGTGAATGCAGCGTCGCTGTATCGCAAGAGTGGAGGAACCCTTTTGTTGGGTGAGTGGAGCGTTGGGGGTGCAGCCAAGGGGCCCTCACCTGTGGGGGTGGGAGAGGCTTGTTCGCGCCGCCTCTCCCTCCCAGCGCACCCCACGCCGACACCTGGCGTTGATATCCGTGATGTCCGGACCAGGCGATAAGGGGGGGGGGGTCGGAGGCAGAGGCAAGACATCCCCCCCGTGGCCTGCAGGGCGCCGCTTCAGGCCCGAACGGGGAGCTCATATCAAGCCGGGGCCAGACCAGGAGATACGAGGGGGGGGGGGTCGGTGGCATGTGCAAAACATCCCCCCCCGTTGTCGCAACCATTATCTAAGAAAGAAGAAGAATCCCGTCGGCCTCGGCTCCTCTCCTGGCCCACCTTACGGGATGACCTCCCCGGCCGACGGCTGCCAGCAGGACTCACCCTACACGTGCCGAAGGCCTCGTCTTCCGGATGGGCGTAGCCGCGAACCTGTTGCACTTCGGGAGTTTCCGGAATGGGGGTAGGTATCTGCTGATTTGTATTTATTTCATGTTACCGTTATTGGGCGTGGCGGGCGGTGGGACAGGCATGCTTGGAGCAGTGGGGGGGTGGCGGAGCCTAGCTACCTTGTGGCTGCCGTAACGTCAAGCTTGGCTTCTTTCACCACTTTCATGTTTCTTATTTCTAGCGAAGTCAAAAACTCATCAGAGGCCTACTGATTTTGTTCGATTTCTTTCCCTTCCTTTTCAAGTGTGTTTCATGCTAAAGTTTCTGTTTAACAGGATACAGGGATTACTTCGTATTTTACATATGTCTTCTTTATTAGGGGTTCTCTCCGGTTGAGTCAGATGATGTACCTCTAATAAATGGTCCGGGTGGAACTAGTTTCTCAATCAGTGGGGAGTACATGGGCATGACAGATTACAACGGGGGACAAAGGTCCGCATTACCCTTCCTTCACTACTTGCAAAGACTAGACAGAATATTTCTATTCCACGTTATTTGCAAACAGAGAGTACCTCGAAAGAACTATTCCTTGAACAATAAATGTCCAGCCAATCAATCAATCAGGCATGACGGATTACAACGGGGGACAAAAGTCTGCATTACCTATCCTTCACTATCTGCAAAGGGAGACAGAATATTTCTATTCTTCTCTGTTTGTAGACAGGGAATATCTCAAACAGCAATAATCGATAAAAAAATTTGTAGGATTATAACACTTTAATAACTTATAAATATATACATCGCAACAAAAACAGTAAACACCTTAAAACATTTTTTATTAAAACAGAAGCAACAATGACAACTAACAGTAGTGATATCCTGGGCGGGTGATGGAACTGGGATTGTTAATGGAAAAAGATCTACAGAGAAAACTATTGGTGAATTATACTTCTCCGGAAATTTAAAACTCACAAATGTTTTATTTGTGTAATCGTTTCAGGTCAAACGGATTGTGGGACAATGTTCACAATGGAAGAGTCACCAAAAGGCATTTGGATCGATGTTGCAGCAGGCTGCCATGTATATAGTTATTTAATAAAACGTTTTACCCTGTTACTTTGCTGGTGTGTTGTATATATTTATAATATTTGCATAGGGTTTGTCGTTATTTTGGGCGGGGTGGGTGGCGGAGCCGAGCTGTCTTGCAGCCATCATGGTGTGGAGCTAAGTTCATCTCACTAGTTTCGTATTTCTCATGAGGGGTTGTTCTTAATGTTTCTATTTTAGCGAGGTCAAAAACAGATCCCATTAGTGGCCTACTGATTTTGCTCGATTCCTTTTGTTTTTTTAAACGATTTTTCACTATCTGCAAAGACTAAACAGAGTATTGCGACTCTGTGCTTGTTTGTAAATACAGAATGAACCAAAGAGAACCAATTCTAAAACAGTAAATGCTTGGATAGCAATCAATCAAATAGAGAGAGAAGCAGGCACGGCGGATTACAACGGGGGCAAAGGCCTGCGTTAACTACCCTTCACTATCTGCAAAGAGAGAGTACTGCTAAGAGAAAAGAGGGGGGGGGGCAGCGTTCAAAGCACATCAGCGTGCATAAACACGAAAATGTTTTTACCTATCATGTACTTGACATTTGACGGGGGCGTGGCTAAGGCGCCGATGTAGGTGGAAGCGGGACTCCGGAGCTCCTCCGTGCCCGCCTCGCACCACCACATATCCTGCACCCCGACTCACATCCCGACCCCTCAAAAGGGCCCAGGAGGGCATCGGGGGCATGCAGGGTGATCCTGGAAGACTGGGGGCCCCTGTAACTACCCCCGCTGGACTTTCGGAGCCGAGCGCGGCACCCGGAGAAAAGAGCGCTCAAAATGGCGGCCACCGTCCCGCTCTGACGCGCCTGGCGGTGGAGCCTGTGAGGCGAAGAGGAGCCCCCTAGCACTGTGGTGGCTGATTGCTGGCCGGCGGGGACCCCCGGAGAGCGGGCAGAGGTGAGGGGAACTGGCTGGCACCCTCGCGGGCGGATCTGGGGGACGGGAGACGACTGCCCCGCCTGACCCTAAGATGGCGCCGAAGGAGACCCGGTGACCGCGCTGGACCCGTGGAGCGCTGAATCTGCGTGAGACACCCGACCCGCCCTCCTAGTGGGGGCATTGCCGGGGAGCCTGCACCACAGGTGGTTGGGGGGCGCACGAGTGCGGAGGACGACGGGGAGAGCGGGGGACGAGGGGCTGGCTGCCCTCCCCCACGAAGCACTGACGCAGCAGGCGGGAGGAGGCGCCTACCTGGCCTTGGTGGCCTCGGTGACCGTCCACGGAGCCGCAGGGACCGCGAGGAGAGCTGGGTCTGCGGGGAGCACCTGTCCCGCCCTCCTGGCAGTGGAATTGCCAGGGAGCCTGCGCCACTGGTGGCTGGCGGAGCACGTGCAAAGAGGACGACGAGGGGTGCAGGGGTTGCGGTGCTGGCTCCCCGCCCCCCCGAGGCACTGAATCTCCAGGCGGGAAGAGGTGCCTACCTGGCCGGGGGCGCCCGAGTGCAGCGGGCCACATCGAGACTGGTGCTCATAGGTGCACACCCTGCCTGAGCCTTCTACGCGCCCGGACCCGGGGCACTGGTGCCCCACGACCCTGGTGAAGAGAGACCTGGCCCTTGAACGGCTACACGAACTGGACCCCACGAGGCGCGGGCCCAGAGGTCGGAGGGAACGACAGACTTGAGGCGGACCAAGGGCGGAGAGCGGGAGAATCGGCGACCACCGCAGGGGCACCTGACGATCGCTGCCCGCCAGGATGGTACGTGGCAGCAGGAAGAAAGGCTTCGAGGCCCTGAGGCTGGACGACCCGGGGCACCTCGTCGACGACGTCCCGCCGGGGGAGGGGGCCGGGAGCTCGTCCCGCCCGTGGGATCCCTCCCTGGGGGACATAATGCAGGCGATTGTGGCGTCGCGGGAGGCTCTTGAGAAGCGCATAGACACCATTGGTTCGGACCTGACCCTGCTGAAAGACGACCACAGGAAGCTGAAGGAGCGGGTGGCGACCTCCGAGGTTACCCTGAAAAGTTTGCCTGGGGACGTGGCAGAGCTAAAAACGACACTGGCAGAAATGGCGCAGAAGGTACGGGTGCTAGAGCTCCGAGCTGAGGACAGTGAAGGGCGCTCTCGGCGCAATAACCTCCGCCTCGTGGGGGTCCCTGAAAACGCAGAGGGGTGAGACGCGGTCACCTACCTGGAGGGCTGGCTGCGATCTGAGGTGGCCCCGGAGGGACTCTCGCCGTTCTTTGCCATTGAACGCGCACACAGGGTCCCTGCGCGTCCCCCCAAGCCGGGGGCGCCTCCGCGCCCGATTGTACTGCGGCTCCTGCACTTCAGGGACAGAGACCATATACTGCGGAGGGTGAGGGACATCCCGGACCTGAGGATCGACAACAGCAGGGTCATGATCTTTCCGGACTTCACCAGAGATGTGCAAAAGCAGCGGGCCTCCTTCCTGGCGGTCAAGCGGAAATTGAGATCACTGCAACTGCCCTACGCCATGCTTTTCCCGGCGCGGCTGCGGGTGGTCGATGGAGAGCGCACCCACTTTTTCCTGACGCCGCAGGAAGCTTGGAGCTGGATGGACGCGAGGGGGGAGCCGGGCACAGGCCCCACGCCACGGACCCCTCCTGGGAGACACTCCACGGAAGCGACGCCGACGCGACGATCTGGTTCCCCATCGGGCTGGCAGCAGGAGCGAGCGAAGGCAGTGCAAGCAGTGGCGGCCATCAGCCAGGGGGACGCCAGTCCTTCCAGCAGCGCGTCGGAGCAGTCGAAGGCCAGTACTCCCAGCCCTGGCTCCAGCAGTGGGCACGAACTGTCAGAAACGGACCTGCCGGTGGTGACTCCCCAGACATCGGATGATATCCTTGGCTAAGACGGTTCGTGAGACATTGGCCACATGAGTAAGGTACTGGGGTACGCAGGCGGGGGGGGCCGCTTCTGGACGCTATGCAGTGGGGTGCGGATGCCCCCCGGGACTTCTTACTGAAACCTTGGGGACGGGGGGAGTCGGGGGAACTCTCCTGATTGTTGTTAGGGGAGGTGGGGCGGGGGGCTTCGGGCCTGTCTGGAGCCGGCATCGCTGCCACTCCAGCCCTATTTTGTAGTGATACGTTTTTTGATACTTGAGTTTGGATGGGGTTTCCACGTTGGTTGTCTGTCCGGGGAGTTGGGGTAGTTTGGTTATGCAAGTTGGGGGGGGGACGGGGGTGGGACCTAGGCGTGCTGGGGGGTTGCCGAGAGAGTGGATGGGGCTTGGTGGACTCTATCATGGGATCCGACTTAGGCTACAAATGTCTCACATGGAACGTAAGGGGGATGCACTTGATGCATAGGCGTCATAAGATCCACTCCTATCTGGTCAGGCGGGGCATACACATCGCCTTCCTTCAGGAAACTCATCTGCTGGATAAAGAAGGGAGGGCACTGCAGCGGCGCTGGAGGGGGCAGGTCTTTCACACTGGTTACTCTGCTTATGCTAGGGGGGTGGCCATCTGGGTACGGGCGGGGGTACCCTACCAGTGCACACAACAGGTAATTGACCCAGAGGGGAGATACGTAATGGTGCGTGGCAAGCTGGACGGGAGGGACCTTAACCTGGGTTGCTTGTACGCCCCAAATGTGGACCAACCTGCATTCCTCTCACTACTGTCCAAAAAACTAGCTCAGTTCCTGGTGGAGCCCTTGCTCCTGGGCGGCGACTTTAACAGCGTGGCCGACGTTGCTCTGGATAGATCCCACCCCCCCCTTCCGAACGCACCAGCTGGTAGACTTGCACTCGCGCGCTCGGCCTGGCAACGCCAGTGGGGACTGGTCGACTCCTGGAGGGCTAACCACCCGTCGGACAGGGACTACTCGTTCTTCTCCGCTCTCCACGAATTACATGTCCGTATTGACGCCTTCCTGTGCTCGCACGACGTGCACGCGGAAGTATGCCACAGTGAGTATCTCACACGCTCGATCTCGGACCACAACCCGCTACTCGTGCGGCTGCGCTGGTCGCAGATCCGCCCGAGGATTCCGGCTTGGAAACTCCGCCCTGAGGCACTCGACGATCAGCTCTTCCGTACCACGATTGCCTCGGGCATCGAGGCATATTTCCAGGTGAACGCGGGCACGGCGGGTTCGGCTGCGACGGAATGGGACGCCTTTAAATCGGTACTACGGGGCCAGTGCATTGCGACGTCATCGGGAGTGCGGAGAATGCTACTGGAAGAAATTGAGAAGGAGGACGAGACCCTACGGAGGCTGGAGAGGGCGAGGCCTGAGCGACCGGACACTCACGAGGCCCTGCTGGGGGCGCGGGAGGCGGTGGCGGCGACGGTGGAGCGTCTCCGATGCTTTGATTACAAGGCCTACCTCACGCGAGCGCACTCGGAACGTGACAAATCGGGGGCCCTCCTGGCCTGGCTGGCCAACCCGACCCGCTGGAGCTCGGTCATCCTTGAGCTCAGAGACCATGCGGGGGCGGCGAGATTTGACCAACAGGGGATTAACGCGTTGTTTTACGACTACTACACAGAGCTCTACCGCAGCAGGGTCCTCCCTTCGGTGGAGGAGTTCCGGGCCTTGTTGGAGGGTCTTGACCTGCCGGAACTGGAAGAGGAGGTCGCGAAACGACTCGGGGACAAGATCGAGGAGAGAGAGGTGCGGGTCGCCCTCAAGAGCATGGCGAGGAATAAGACGCCGGGCACCGATGGATTCCCTACGGAATTCTATCTCACCTACGCGGATCTCCTAGCGCCCCGGCTGACATGGCTGTACAACGAGTCAAAGCGGCTGGGCTGTCTCCCTGCGACCACGAGAGAGGCGCTGATTGTCCCCCTACTGAAGCCGGGTAAGCAGCCATGGGACAGATCGGCGTACCGCCCACTGTCCATGCTCAACCTGGACTACAAGATTCTGAGCAAGATCTTGGCGACGCGTCTGCTCCCCCACATGCCCATGCTGGTACATGCGGACCAATCGGGTTTTATCCCGGCTCGCAATACGGCGCTTAATGTGCGGCGACTCCTGCATATACTAGAGGCCGACACCTATGACGGCGACGAGGCAGTGGTGTTTGCTGTCGACATGGAGAAGGCCTTCGACAGCCTGGAATGGCCTTATCTCTTCCATGTTCTACGAGCGTTGGGCCTTGGCGAAGGCTTCGTAGATTGGACGAGACTGCTCTATACGAACGCGACGGCGAGGGTCAGGACGGGGAGGGTCATCTCTGAGATGTGCGGGGTGGGCAGGGGCACCCGTCAGGGTTGCCCTCTTTCCCCCTTGCTGTTTGCCTTGGCCGTCGAGCCCCTTGCGGCGTGGGCCCGGCTGGGCCGGGCGTATCGGGGACTGGACGTCTATGGCCAAGTACACCACATCGCACTATACGCAGATGATCTGCTGATGTTCCTGGCGGACTCGGCGGACTCCCTGCGTGGAGCTAAGACTCTCCTGCAATCGCTGAGTGCAATCTCGGGCCTCCGAGTGAACTGTGCGAAGTCCCACCTATTCCCGGCCCGCCCACGGAGAGCATGCCCGCAAACTACCGAGGGCGTGACTTGGGAAGAGAGGAGCCTGCGATACCTTGGCACCTCGATCTTCCATGACAGACCGATATCCTTGAGGGGAATATCGGTACGGCGATCAGGCACACTAAAGGGAACTTCGACTTTTGGAGCACGCTCCCATTGTCACTCATGGGACGGGTGGCGCTACTCAAGATGGTAACCCTGCCGCGGCTGCTTTACTTCTTCGGGATCCTCCCGATCTTGATCCCGGCGAGCTACTTTCGACGGCTGCGATCGATGGTCATTGGTTTCCTGTGGGGGGCAGGCAGGCGCAGGGTGGCGCATGCCACACTTCTCCGCCCAAGGGCGGATGGAGGTCTAGCAGTGCCGGACTATGAGCTCTACTACTTGGCGGCGCAGCTGCAGTGGCTGACACAGTGGGTGGCGCGGGCCAGGAGAGGGGCGGACGGATCGGGAGAGCCGGCGGGTCCGGTCCAGGTGTTGTCCCGGATTGTCCTGGGACTTCCGATGGGGGATTTCCACCTCACTCAGGAGTTTGCGACGGCCCGGAAATGCTGGAACAGATATCGCCGGAGATGCGGTGTTACGGTTCCGTACGCACCTGAGATCCCACTTAGTCTCTGCGGGGCGCTTCCGCATGGGGGCTCGTGGCACGGGCTGGACGGTTGGGATCAGCAGGGGCTGTCATCCATGGGTGATCTGTACGAAAACGGGGTGATGTTGCCCTTCGACCTCCTGCAGGACCGTTTTGAGCTGGCGGGTGGAGACTTCCTCCTCCATGCGGCTTTAACGGCGGCGATCCGCAAACACTGGGGGGCGGGCATGTCAGAGCCGCCATTGTCCCTGGGCTGTCAGTACGTCGTGATGATGGCGGGGACGGTCAAGGCTGTCACGTGCCTGTCTCGACGCATGGTCTCGGAGTCCACCGCTCCCCTGCTGGCCTTGAAGGCGAAATGGGAAGCCGATTTGGCGACTGAGATCCCTGAGGAGGCCTGGAATGGCATACTGGAGGGGGCCCGGAATGGCACGCGCAACGCAAGGTTCCAGCTGGTGCACTTTTATGTCCTACATAGGGCATACCTGACCCCTGATAAATTACATAAATACTTCCCGGCACACCCGGCGTCCTGTCCACGTTGCCCGGCGGATCCTCCCGACTTCCAACACATGTTCTGGTCCTGTCCTGAGCTGGGGCCCTTTTGGGAGGAAGTAGTGGAGGTTCTGAGGGAGGTGACGGAGAGGGACCTGCAACTCACCATGGCACATTGCATACTACACAGGTTCCCACACACGTCAAAGAATAAAGTCACTAGCAAGTTTCTGGACTTGGGGCTCCTCCTGGCGAAGCGGGCCATTACGTCCCAATGGAAGGCGTCCCGGGGGCCCCGTGGTAGAGCGCTGGAAGGCTGAGCTGCTAAAATGGGCCAGATGTGAGGGTGAGCTTCGCCTGCAGGCCGCGCTCAGGATAGACAATGACATGGCACTGGAGAGAGCCAGGGCGTGGGAGGGGCTGGTCCTAGATCTCACGCTCCTGGACGTGGAAGAGGAGGACTCCCCGGTGCATAGTCCGGCTCCGGCGGGGCACCCGCCTGACGGGGGGACGGCTTAGCCCACTTTGCTGCTTCACTGCCTTTGCGTTCCAATGTGATGATCTACGAATGTTTGCTGATGAATCCTGGAGCCATGCTTCGGATCTGATCTTGGTAGAGGGGTAGAGAGCTCGGTTGGTGATACTCTGGCACGCCTGGGGGGGTGGGGGGTCCGGTCAAGGGTAGGGGGTGGTCAGGGGGATCCTAGACGAGGGTAGCGGGGTAGGTGGGGATGAGGGTGTTACGGGGGAGGGGGGGTTTATGCATGGTGGGTGTACAGTGACTCTTGGTTCAAACTGGACTTGGGACATGGGAGAGGGAGTGGTAGGACCCAAAAAAGCAGCTCTGCCATTTCCCACCCGCCTGGTGGCTACAGCCATATTCAGAACGCTCCAGCGCAGTTTCTTTATACCCGTGACTTTGCCGCTCGACCTCCGGGGTGTGAGCTAAATGGCTGTGTGATACAAGGGTGAGGGAGCGGCGCTTTCACTGAGCTCCAAGGGGAATGGATTAAATCTACTGTATGCCTTTCTGATTTTGCTGCAATAAAAAGATATTTACAAAAAAAAAATGTACTTGACATTTGACAGCTTTTGATATTTGCTATTAAAAAACCATTGAAATTCAATGAAAAAACCATAGGTTTTAGCCCATATATAGTTAGGGATTAGCATTTACAAAACCTTATTTTACTCGCATAAAACCATTGAAATTCGCATATATAGTTCGATGCGCTAACTATATATCGCGCACCCGCAATCCACTGATGATGTCACATATTACATCATTCATGACATGCTCAGTGACATCACTGATGACATCACTGATGACATCTCAAATGACATCACTGATGACATCACTGATGACATCTCAAATGACATCACTGATGACATCTCAAATGACATCACTGATGACATCACTGAAGACATCTCAAATGACATCACTGATGACATCTCATTTGACATCTCATTTGACATTACTGAGCACATCACTAATGACATCATTCATGTGATAATACGATGAACCTCTTCAGACTCTAATATAACCTTAGATACACTCAGTGTAAACAGACACTCACAGACTGTCACTCATCCATGGAGTTACTCACACACCTAGTCAGTCATGCAAAGAATCAATCACACCTCCATTTCCTCTACTATACAGTTATACACACCTTACTTATTCAAACATATACTAACACATATTTACTCTCTTATACAATCCCTGATACAAGTTCACAATGATCCATACAGCCACTCACACATTCACTGGCTCTTATGCACAGTTATTTATATATGTCAACTCTCACATGTACTGTGTTTTTCATATGTACTTACTTTGACATGTAGCACTGAGATATCCATTCACTCACCAATACACTCATGCACACAGTCAACCGCCCATACAGCTGTTTCCACATGCACTTTGGAACCCATACATCTAGTGAATCAACTGCTCACACATCTATGCACAGAGTCATACACCTCCCAGCCACCCACACACACTCAGTCTCCCATACAAATACTTGGGCAACCAATCAATAACTCATATAGTTACTCATATAGCTGCTGATCAACACATGCAGCAGTTTACAGAACAACAGACATAATGATGCACAAATTAAGTTTAGTCACTAACCCATTGACTCAGTGAGACACATTTAATCACTCACTCATACAGTTAGTCATGCACCTACTAAATCCTTCATCCAGACACTTATACATCCACTCATTCTTCAATATGTAAGACATATTTTAACTTTACAGAAACATACAGTCACTGGATGTTGTCATCAGTGATGTCATCAGTGATGTCATTTGAGATGTCAGTGGATTGCGGGTGAGCGATATATAGTTAGCGCATCTAACTATATATGCGAATTTCAATGGTTTTATGCGAGTAAAATAAGGTTTTGTAAATGCTAATCCCTAACTATATATGGGCTAAAACCTATGGTTTTTTCATTGAATATATATATATATATATATATATATATATATATATATATATATATATATATATATATATATATATATATATATATATATATATATATATGTATATATATCTGCAAATACCTCGCAGCAGCGCTCCTTACAAAGAGACTCGAGGCAAGGACCAACTTTCCTTCAGCATTCTTTATTCAGCCATTAGGTAGTGTATCATGACGCGTTTCGGCCGTCCCAGCGGCCTTGGTCACATGTGGGCTAAAACCTATGGTTTTTTCATCGAATATATATATATATATATATATATATATATATATATATATATACTCCTCCAATCCCGCCTTGTTTGAAAGACAGGTCCGACACATGCTCAGGCTTTTCAATTGTGTTTTTTATTCCAATCAGTGCACATTTTCTATGCCTCGTGATATCCACAGTGTCAGCGTCCGGCAGACGCGTTTCGGCGTGTGCCTCTTCAGTGCCGGTTCAGTAGCTGACTGTGCCCAGGTGAATTTGACCACGTTGCTAAGGTTTAAAATACCGCCCAAGTGTTCCCATTGGTATATGGAAAACTAAACACTCACTTCCCTTATAAAGAAATGGAAATGTTTGCATCTCTGCACCGTCTCTTATTTTTCACCTTATTTATCTTCCGCTCAATGAACACATCATCCACAAATACACACACCTACTTACTGCCTTTCTTGGCTGAGCTTATCAATTATTATTATTTAATTCAAATTCAAAGTGCAGGCCCTTTATTCAGCATTCTTCGTAACTACTATCCATCAATGGCAGTGGGTAATTTGCACACTTCCATCCTTTCTTGCGTCCTTACTACCACACACTATGTGTACTTTATGTACTAGCTTGCTTCCTTAGATGTGGTACTCGTTTCTCTTGCTCCCACTGCTGAATCCAACACCCTATCTGTGTAATGAGCTGGAATCCAAAGATTCTCTTCACTGACAAGGCAATGGGTAGTTTGCGTTTCTCCAGCCTTTCTTATTTTTCACCTTTTTCATCTTCCACTCAATCAACACATCATCCACACATACACACAACTACTTGCTGCATACCTAAGCTGTGATTATCAACTATTCTTCTATTTCATATTCCTATTCAAAGTGCAGGCCTTTATCGAGCATTTTTATTGTAACAAGTACCCCAGCCGAAGACATTGTAAATTTGCACACTTGCTCCCTTTCTTGGCTGGGGTTATCAATTATTCTTCAATTTCATATTCTGATTCAAACTCAAGGCCCTTTATCAAGCCTTTTTGTTGTAACTACTGTTGCAGGAATTCTGCTCCTACACAGAACTGTGCATAAAGACTTAGGACCTCAATGAATTACGGTGTACCAAAACCAACCTTAGTACCCAAACCCCCTACCAGACTAGCAATCAGTAACTCATTGGTTCTTCGTCCTATAGCAAAAACACCAATGACTAGTCAACCCAGAACATGCGACTTAGATTATCTCAACTAAGGTGGATAAAAAGAGCACTCTTTCATTATAGTCTTACAGCAGTCCAAAACAAGGAGTAAATAAAGACACGTGCAAGTTTGAAATGTTTATTTCTAACGCCGTAATCTCATGCACAGTACCTTAGATAATACAACCAAACATATTATCAGAAACAAGGTGTCAGCATTGTTACTATTCCTTAAAATACAAAGGGAGAAAGAATCTTATATTGCTAATGGGAAGCAGGTTTAAATTACCTACATTTCACCCTCCCTACCTACCAGGTTAGTTTATAACTACAGAAGGTCTCATAGGATTACATGGACGGCCCCATACCTCTGGTACTCAGCAGTAGTGGATCACATTGAGTTCTGCACAAACTGTCAGGATACCAATGTTCTCCAACTGTGTCTAATTATGCCTCCACAATACACTATTAAACGCGCCAGTATCAGACGTGGCCACAGTTGCATATGTGTTATAGGTCGAATGTGCGAGGATCATTCCGAATAACTAACACAGTAGCCAAGATAACCTTGAAGTTCCATGCTCTCACTATACACACTAAACTAGCGAGGCAGTCTAGAAATGTAGCATAACAAAGTATTCTCATGTGAAACAAAATACTCAGCCTTCTATAAACAATATCACAAGTGCGTGTCCTGTGCAAAGCAGAGCAGGAAAGCAAAATGGCGTTTAACCTTCTAATGAACCCATGCTAACTTAACACGGTGTGAGTGCAAGGCTCAGCCCACGACACCCATCCTCAATAGAACCACATGATATAAACGTGGGCGAATTAGGAATGCAGAAAAGCAGAGTCAAGTTCAAATTTGCATATTTTTTTTTCGCTGTTTGATAGAAAACAGTAACTAAATAATAAAGAATAGGTAGAAAAATCAAAGCGTCTTAATCCAACAGTGTATAAGCACAGTATGTAGCAACAGCCTCCAAGAGGAAGTGATTGTTCTCATCTGAAAACATTTCAGCCATCCAATTCAATAGTGAGAATGAACATACATGTTCCTCAACGACCGGAGCCTCTATCACCATCGGAGGAAAACCCAGGTCATCTTCAATGTAACTGCGTGCCAAGAAGTCATGCGCCCCTGCAAAAACATTCCAACATCCCATTACTCCATATATCGCTGCTAAGGCCATAATCCCACCGCCAGAACAGAGCAAGTCATGAACCACTAAGGGGCTCATCAGCTGGTCATAATCTGCGTTGGGAGACACCGTACTGCAGAGAGACAAATCCAGGGCCCAGTCGAAATCACAGCTCAGGCAATGGAAGACAGGTTGAACGCATGTGAAAAAGTAAAATCGAAACGATAATCCATAAGCTGCACTCAATGTTGCCAGAGGCAGCGCTCCATAATAACTAAGCATTCGGTTGTGGAGCAGCAACAGCAGGGACATATTGTCGTGTGCTGCAGGATGTGCATCCATATTGAAGTAAACAAATTAATAAAGGCACACCGGCAACTAATGCGAGTATTAAGCGGAATTCATCAAAGATGCTGGAAAACATTGAATGAAAAAATGCTGAGAAGACACAAAATATACTTTGAAAAGAAGTCACAAGACCACTTCTTCTAACTTTAAAAAAGTAAGGTAACCCCTTAGTCAAGGACGCATTAAAGACACTCTGAATTAACTGCCCGAAATACAGAGGCACGTCTGTATTTAATAAATCATATACACTTATGTGCGGGTGTTTGCTACATGAAGGACAAATGTTTCTCTAGCAGATGTAAGAGCGACCTCTTTTTGAGACAATAGCGCTCTTATACGGTTTATTTGGTTGACTCTTCTTTCAAGGTCGGAATCGACGGCCATATGGAAACATCCAGCTTCCCATGCAGAGTAAACACAACTTTTTTATAGCAAACCACACGCTCAGTTACCGTAATCATGTAACCGATGCCTGCTAACATTGCACAACAATCTGCATTATTTCAAATAAATAACTCACGTTTCCAGTAAACTGAACGTTGGCATGAAAGCAGGTGTCGCAGTGCCTTTCAAAACTCAGGCCAAATTAGGCGCATCTTGATTACAAGAGCCATGCAATTGTATGTGTCTACAAATTAAGGAGTGATCTGGTGCTATTGTGCAATCTTCGCCATTCACATAGACTTCTTTTCCCTCTCTCAGGCACCTATATATAAATGATAATAACCAAGCTTCATGAAGATAAGCACTGCCTAAACATCCATATCTGCCTATAGCACAGTATTTCATGCAAACCCCAAACGTAAACAGGCTAAAAAGTAACGTTTTGATACCGTGGATAAGCCACACAGCTGAATTGGATCTCCAATGAGTGACCACTTGTAACCATTATCATAGCGCGCCCTGTGCTCTGATTTGATAGTGAGAGAGTGATCGCACCATAGTTTGTACTGCTAATCATTCTCAGTATACGCTACGAATACGCTTTCACGTTACACGTCACATCAAAGCTTCCGTGTGATGTCATGTACGGCGCCCCGTACGCAAAGACACAAATGTTTTTAATTGTTTAAAAACATATATTTATGTATTTATTGAACATACTAACAGAAAACATTATCTAGGATAATTATGAAAAAAAAATGTAAGTTCCAATAATCCTATATTACTTTTAAAAGCAATTACATCAATCGCGGTGAAACGTCATGCATACTTGCATCGTAAGAGCACCGTAATCACAGCGTAAGCGTACACAAAGCCATGTGACTTTAAAAGAAGAGATTTGATTGGTTCATAACAATTCCTATTACAACTGTTGAAACTTCCGTCCCATTTTAATAATTCTACTTTGACTTTCTAAAAAGAAGCATCTCTTCTGAGAATCTTGTCAAATAGAACGAAGTTTACCATATTAACAGCAATGGACTCATCTTCCAGCCATTCTTCAGAGGAATATTTCATTCCTAAAGAACCTCCAAAGAAGAGGAAAGAAGCTCTAATTTGGCAGTTTTTTACTTTTCCAGATGTACAAAAAAAGGTTAATGCTCCAAAAGTAACCTGTAAAATGTTCCAAACTGTTTCAAGGGGGAATCCATCTAAAAAATACTCCTTTGGCACAGCAAGTATGGAGCGACACGTAAAGAACTTACACCCCAACAACTTTGCTCGAGCTGCAACACAGAGGTTGAAGGACAACCCACCTGCTACTGCACCAAGCACATCAACTGCTGCATCAGCATTTTCAGCAAACAGTCCACACCCACAAATTCATCCTGATTTTGCTCAAGTTAAAATTCTATACATTTATTGCAATAAACTTTTGTGTTATGGGAAACAGTCTATTGACCTGATAAAACGCAGGAAGCAGGAGCATTGCTGTCCTCGACATTACTTTTTTTTTTCATTCTTTTGTTCCTGTTGGATACTTCCAAGCCCCCCATTATAGAAAAAATTGCCTCCGGGATATGGCCCCCTCGGGAGTTAATTAAGAATTGAACAAATTTCTAGTTTATTTTTCCTTTTCCACCACATACGAGTACAATACGCGTATGATGCGTTTTTTTGGGTTTTTTTAAATACATTTTTGCACCTAAAGATCCATGTGAAACCCTCTGAGCAGGCCTAGAGGGTCAACGTGTTTCTACCCTGCCCCCTTTCCTTATTTTTCAACTTTGTTTTACTGTTTTCTTGTGACTCTGTACTACCGAGGCACAAGATGGCTGCCAACACTTCCTGGTTTGGAGTGTTGACAGACAGTTGACATCCAATCAGCATGCAGCTCATGCTCGTAATTGTACGGATTTCCGTACGCGTGCTGTACTTCGTCTCTAGATATCACTATGATTTTACTTTTGATTTTCTCAGGAACTACTGAACGGATTTACACCATTTAACAAAAAGCACAATCTGCACACCGAACTCTACCTCTCTGCCAAATTTGGTGTAATTCCGTTCAGCTGTTCGGGCTGTAGCCCTGGCTAATTCCCAATGGAAAATTGGCCCCATTTGTCGAATCACCCACAAACTTTCAGGGAAGGAGCGGAGCGGAGCAGGCCATTTTCTTGGAGAAATTTGTGAAGATTCGTCCACCACCGCCAAAGTTATTCCTAATAGAATGTTGTGGATTTCCTATGGAAACTAGGTCCTAACTATAACTACCTACTGGCGACCGCCAGTAGGTAATATACATATATATATATATATATATATATATATATATATATATATATATATATATATATATAGATATATAATATAATAATAATCATGTGATCAAGCCTCTGGCTAGAGGCGAAACGCGTCATGCGGGCTTGCTGGGTGTTATTCTGTAAACTGGATTATAAACACTGCACCAGATACTGGGTCTGACTTATTCATTTTTTGGAAAAACAGTCTAGGACTGCATGTGATGTTGCGTGAGTGGCGTCGAACGAAGAGTGAGGAAATTATATATATATATATATATATATATATATATATATATATATATATATATCCAAACATACAGTTGCCTGCAAAGGAGAGGAGCCAACGAGCAAGGTAAGAATTATTCTTCACAGCAATTAAACCCCGCCTCAGTGGGCGTGGCCAGTCAAGTGGCCTCATGGTGTATATATAGTGTCATCTTCTCCTTCAGTGAGTTGCCGGCCTTTGAGAACACTTGTCGTTGAAAATAAAACCACAGTGGGGTGTGCTGCACTACACCTCAAAGCGTAGCTGTCCATTACCTTCCAACAAAAGCCCCTCGCTCCCAATGTCGGTGGCGTTGTAAAGCGTCTCCGTGGAGGGCTGAACCAGCCCAAGGGCTAGCTCCGCGGCTCAGGCATGCTGCTGCTGTATTTGCATTCATTTCGCTGCTGCTTTCAGCAAAGAATTAAAGCTGAATTCTTACCTTGCTCGTAGGCTCCTCTCCTTTGCAGGCAACTGTATGTTTGGATTTGAAGCGGCATGCCTGAGCTGTGAGGAGAGCACGAATAAAGGAAATAACTGATTAAACATCCCGTGAGTGCTGTTTCTTCTTTCTCGGCTGGGGGAGGAGATTTGGAGCAGTATTGATACACGGCGTACCAACCGTGTTTGCGGCACCCACCGCCAGTGCCCTGTCATTTTGGTACAAAATGAAGCTTGAATATATATATATATATATATATATGCAGTTATTTTGAATGTCTTGCACTTTGCAAGGTATGCATATGTTGAAGGCCAGTATGTCTTCTGTTTATAATGGCAACCATGCAGTCTATCCTTTATGTCTATGTATGCCTGAAGGAGGGAGGAGGGCTCTCTCTCTATATATACCTATAATGTTATGGCGCCAATTAGATTGACAAAGCCTGCTGTGCAGGCGAAACGCGTCTCTCTTTTACTGCAGGGTCGTGGGAGACCCAAACATCAATAAAGAAGCCTGATCCATGCATGCCTCGTGTACGTGCCTCTTCTTCATTGAAGCAGGATTGTTTTCTCTTATATATATATATATATATATATATATATATATATATATATATATATATATATATATATATATATATATATATATATATATATATATATATATATATATATATATATATATATATATATTCCAACCAATCCCGATCTCCTTTGACAAACCGGACACCAAAACATAGGAGCACAATTAGCCATCCAGTTTAGGGTTCATTTTGACACAGCATGACGCTTTTCGGCACACCTGCCTTGTTCATATATATATATATATATATATATATATATATATAAATACGTATTAACAAGCAATCATCTGTGTACTCCACCCCAATTGCGGGACATCAATGCCTTTTTATACTAAATCAGACACAATACCAAAATTGCCGAAAACATATATGCATTAATTATAAATTTAGTAATCTGAACGATACATGATAAACTACTTGAATACGTTCCGCTAATTGTCTGTGTCTATTACCCAAATACACATTGTTGGACTGAGAATGTGTCCAGCTGACTCCTTCTAGCATTCTGCGTGTTAAGTTAGCATTTTCAGCACCATTTTGTATTCAGCCGCCATTTTGTACTATGAACGCAAATAAGCTTCTGTCCCATACAGTCTGCCTCAGCAGGAAGCTTTCTCGATTGTTTCTCTTTATCATTTCAGTTTGAACTTCACTGCACTAATGAAAAGGTTGTTCTGTTTTTGCATGCCTTTACTAGTAGGTAGCCCTGCTCCCACTCTCAGAGAAACGGGCATGGGCCGAGTAACCTTGAAACTAAAATAGTATGTACCAGGTCTCAGGATGGTAGCTCGTCCTTCTGTACCTCTTTTGTTCATCAGCTCCCAGACTGGAAAATTCCAGTCTGGGCGGGACTTTAGGGGTGTTGGAAATGTATATCTGACATTACCATGTTTACGGAAGTCAGTCCCTCTACAGCATTCTATGGAGGCCGGTCAGATTGGACTCGGCTCGAGTTTATGACTAAAAAATAACTTTGGTTTGTATTCTCTACTGTCTGACCGACTCTTCATTTGTATGGAAGGCTGGGAGGTGGTCTCGAGTGACCCGGGTGGCTTTAATCGGGACACTTCCCTCAACGTCAGTCATCCACGTCGTAAGAACATTTGGGCCAACTTCTCACAATCGGCACTTCAGTATAGCAATATGCCACATAAAAAAGATAAAACATCTGCATGAATAATTTTGGAGAAATACACTTACTATGCATCTTTACGATATTTAAAATGACACATGGGAAACCATGAGATGGTTTCCCAATAGTGTTCTAACGATTTAACGCCTTCGGACAATTGCTTTGCAGAAAAAATCTTTTTTCAGTAATTTTTCATTCACTCTTTATGTCCATTGCCTGATAAGATGCGATTCATTTTGCGTCTTTACGTAAGCATTCAAGACATATTCAAAACATTCTGCACGCGATCTTGTAATAACACTAAAATGACCCAGCCACATGCATGGGTACTCCACCGGGCAATCAGCTGGTAACTATCAACAATTAGGATCACAGCATCAGTATAAAAATGGCCGCCCAACAGTTATCCACCATCTCCGGACACTGTGCCTGGTCATTCTAGTGAGAAAAGTCCCTATCAATGGACCGATTAGAGACATTAACAGAGCAAATTGATTTTTTTTTAATTCTCGAAGTACCTACAGTTTTTTTTTATTGTGTCTTTTTTTTTAAATAGTGTCTTTTCCAAACTTAGTACGTGAAGAAATGATCTCCAAAGCCCTCATCCACCTCCCCAGAGGCATTGGGGGCCCCTAAAAAAGGTACATCATTTAAAGTGCAGATATTTATATATTTATTTTAATTATCTTCTTAACCACCAATGTAGAATATCAAATCTACTTGCATTCGTGGAGACCCCCAGCATATTAGGAAGACATAGTATTTGGGTACACTATCATTGTAAACAGCAAGTGGGTGAAGTCCAGTAGTTCTGACAAACATCGCCCATCTCCCAAAGTGCTTCCTTTAATGGAAGAAATAGAAACTTTGATTGAAGAACCTCCACTGCCATGGTACAAACTCAAAATGTGTTACCTTTTCCATTAACACTGTGGCAGAGGACCACGATCCACCATATTGTTGGATGGAAATTCCACCAATAAAACTAAGATTCACATTACAAGTTGTGTCATTTAACCCAAAGTGTTAATTCTGGGTGAAATAACGAAAGTCAAAATTAAAAAGTTTTGTTAGGGCCTGGACTTATCGGGTCTGAAGACTCTGGACCCAACAATTCCATGGCCAGAGATATTGGGCCTGAAAGAATCTCTGCATGACAGGGGCTGATGGCAGCAGGATAGCCCAACCTCAGCCTGCACAATGCATCAGTAAGGGGTGGGGCATACCGTGTTTCCTTCGGACAGCCACAAGAGTGGCTTGCACCACTATGACGCCAATGCTTTCCCCTAACAACCCACCGGTTGTCCTGCCTGCTCAGAGCAAGTGTAAAGTGTGTGTGTGCTTTTTTCAAAGAAATGGTGGAAAATTACATGGAAAACTGTGGCAGGCATTAAAGATTTCCGGGAAAATAGCTCGCAATGATTTGATTTTGTAGCAGAGATACTGGCCAGTACGTTTAGGGGCATATTATCAAGCAACAGCGTTAAAATAATCGTCGCTTTAGCGGCAGAACACTGCCGCTAAAGCGGTGATAATGGGCTTGATAATATGCCCTTGTGAAATCCCATAGAAGCCCATGTTCTGGTGTCAACAAAGGCTTCTATGGGAATTCTCTTCGGCATATAATCTAGCCCTTTATCGCCGCTTTAGCAGCAGTTTTCTGCCGCTAAAGCGGCGATAATTTTGACGCAGTTGCTTGATAATATGCCCCGTGATTCCGTCCCACTAGCATCTTCGCTGAAAGTCTGGCCAACAGTTTGATGACTTGCCCACCTTGATTGCATGAAATATTTATTTTAAAAAGTACAGAATGGTCTATAAAGCAGGTGCAGGCACATAACATCTATTAATGTACTTCGTCTTCAAAGGACGCCAGGATGAAAAGGTGCTTTGGTGCCCCAACTATGGTCGAAAGCTTTTTATAAGGCCAGTAGCATAAGTTATCACAATTTAATTAACTGCTGTATCTTTGAAACTAAATTGTAAGTGAAAGTCAAATTGTGATTAAGCAGACTTTGAACATGGAGGTAAAGTAATTCGCTGACCTCTGCTGAACCTCTTTACATGTGATTGGTTTTTTTTTGCTCCGATTCAATGTATCCACCTTGAAATAGAGAGCTCTCTCAGCCTGCTTATTCCTACAGTGTGTGGAGAGGAATAGACTGTCTGTGTCACTAATCCCTAATACAGTCTGTCTGGAGTGGACCGTGCTAGAATTAAGCCTAAAGCCTCAACAATCGTTTACAGAAGTATTTATTGCAGCAGTCTGACTTTATTTAATGGAAACTTTTCTTTTTGACATTTTGCAGGTATTCCTCGCTCATCTTCCAGGAGCGGCTCATCCGTGAGAGTGGGGGAGCATCACCCTGCAAAAAAAATGCCCCAGAGCAGCTAAAATAGAAAATGGTAAAAACGTTTATATATTGCCATTTTATTTTTCAGCAACCCGTCCTGAACCAAGTGTCAAAACAGGGCGGGGCAATTGCTGCTGAGTGGCAGCAGGGAGCTGTGCACTTACCTTTAAAGTGTGCATGTCCCTTTGGCCATCCCTCTTGCGACGGCCTGTCAGACATGACCATTTTCAACTTCTCTAACCTAGTAGTCTGAGGCAGTTGGGTATAAGAAAGCGCTGGCCTACAGTGCTCTTAAGTACTCTGAGAGAGGCCACTCCCTTCAATCTGACGCTTCTTGCATGCTGTTTAACAGCATGAGAGCAGCGACAGGATTGGGTGGTGAAGTTTCCTGGGTCCGAAGCTTCGAACAGAGAAGGCATCTGAGGGAGAAGGACGTTGCGCGGCAAGTGAGAAAGGCAAGTAGCATTTTTAAAAATTATTTTAATATCACCTGTATTTTGCCTTCCCAGTGTCTCTAACTACATGCCAGCCGCCACTGTCATCTTTCCAAAATCTTCTTCGTGTTCCTAACGCTCATACTGCTGGGGCATGTCACCTGTGAAGCCAGGATAGTGACTGCTCTCTGGATTGCTCTGATACCTTTCCCCATTGATCCTCACTCATATCGATACTGGCCGATTGGCCTCTACCTGTGCCCAAAACCATTCGGTGCATTGGGGAAGGTCGCTTGGTGACCTATTTTGAGTTCTGGCCCAGATTTATGAAAGACTGGGGCCCGTCCTGCTAGCCCACACCACATCTTTTGGCAAAGGGGCACAGCACCCAGATGAGCCCCAGGACTGACATGCAACCTTACTCCCTAGCAGTCGCCTGTATCGCAAGGACTGCAGTCGCTGGTGCTGGGTGGATTGCACAACCCACTTGAAAGGTTCACCCCATTGAAATTACTGTGTGGAGTGTTGAGGGCACTGGATTGACCTCGTGCAGAGGCGGGGTTGCAGAAGCAGGAACCAGCAAGTGAAGCCTAAGAAGACAACTCTGCTGCACTACCAGTCAGATCCCTGGAGGTTCAAAGCCAGAGGCTGCCACAAATGAGAAATAGGTGATGGAGCATGGTTTGCAAAGATAAAAACCTGCTCGTATTGACACCCCATAATATTTACTAACAGTGTGCAGTGAGATTAATATGCACCCACAGGAACACATGGGCAGGTCTGCTTTGCGAATGCGTATATTAGCATAGACTTATGCATGAACGGATTACGCCGCATTTACTGAGAGAAACGCTTTTGCACATGCGTGCACAAAAGTAATGCATGACTAGGCCGCATTTCGAACTTGCATCTTGTTTTTAAAATAATAAATAATGCTGCTTTTGCTTAAAGCTCTTGCTAGGAAAAAAATAATTAATGTGGGATAGTTCACAGGTGGGTGGTAAACAGTGAAAAGTGCATTCCATACAGGGGCGGCTGGTGACATTTGAAAGTGTTGTGGCGTAAAATTCTGGTGCACATTGTGCACATGCCCAGCCTCTGTGCAGCCTTGTGCACAAAACCAACCTCGATACAATATCCTACACACAGAAGGACGTTTGACAATGCTGGTGTAGGGCCTTCTGGGGCAGAGTAGACGGCACTCCCTACACAGTACCGTGCAGTCACCAGAGATACCACTTTAAGCATCAATCCCAAAACATCATTGCATGCACGACAGTGCAACACTGTGCACTTTTAATCTTCTCACAACACAAGTGCATGCTATCAGACCTCTCACACCACCGGGCATACAGCACACCCCCACAGCGCTGTTCACCCCCTCACAGCACTATGCTCAAAAGCAGCCCGGAACACCCTAGCATCTTTGGAACAACTGTGTATGCATTTTGTCACTGAACATACAAGTTCACACTCAACACTGCACACTTTCAAAGCAGATGCAGCAATGTACACAATGTCACCTCACCTACTGCACACCTGGCCAGTCAGTGTACAGCACCGCCTTGTACAGTCCATGTACATTTTCATTGGCACACAGCGCATTGTAGAGATCGTTTACAAAACTGTGCATAGCGATCCCCATCATTGCAATGTCAGCGCTGTCAACCTCGACACAGAACTTTCAAACTCTTACCCGCTCTACATAACCGACTGAACTACCTTCCCCTGGGCTAGGACCACTCAACCTGCAGTGAGGTGCACAGAAGGTACCCGTGTGCATAACATGCCTTCATGCACAACTTGCACTCTTATCGCCGTAGTCTGAAGACAGCATATGTCTGCAGGTTGCCATCCAGTCTCTGCTCCGCTAGTCCTAGAGTTCGTCAGGAGTGTTGTGGCCTCTCTGCTGATGCTGTTTTGTGGGGGTGGGGCGTCAGGAGTGTTGTGGCCTCTCTGCTGATGCTGTTTTGTGGGGGTGGGGCGTCAGGAGTGTTGTGGCCTCTCTGCTGATGCTGTTTTGTGGGGGTGGGGCGTCAGGAGTGTTGTGGCCTCTCTGCTGATGCTGTTCGAAGGGGCGGAGGTGTAGGAGAAGGCTGGGCTGCGAGGCCTTTCTGCTGAAGCCGTGTGGGGGGAGGGGTGGCGGGGGGTGCTGGGTCAGCAGTGCTGTAGCCTCTTTGCTGATGCTGTTCGAAGGGGAGGGGCCGGATGAAACGGGCTACCAAGGCAAGGCCTCTCAGTCAATGCCATGGGGGGGGGGGGCAGATCGGGGCAGTTGTGGCCTCTCTGCTGACACTGTCTTGAAGGGTGGGGGTGGCTGGATAAGGAGAGTTGTGGCCTTTCTGCTGACGCTGGCCGAGGGGAGGTTGAAAACAGCAGCGTTGGAACGAGCTATCATTTTTGGCTGCTTGCCGTGTGAGAGGTGTGTACTATCGCCTCACACGGCAGTCAGTGTCGGAAACAGAACACGATGTATCCTGTCGGCGCCTTCACCTGTTGTCACAACAGCGCCTCGTTCATTGGAACTAGCGGTTCGTGTTGCACAATCATACTTGGCGCACGCGGCCCCGGACACGAACTTTAAATGTAATCTACAGAGCAGCACCCCACTCATGGACACATTGGTGGACTTTGATACTTTGCACCCCATTTTCGGCCTCTTTCCCCCAGTACACTTGTTTTTGATCCCACATTCATATATTCTTTGTAAACACAGGCTGATAAGTGACACTCTGTTGGAGCCCCACTGCCCCCCTGTCGCGGCTCGCAGGTGGGGGGCGGGGCCGGGGAGTGAAAGATAAAAAAGGAAAACTTACCTCACAGCCGGCCGGTCCGCGCCACCTCTACTCCCCTTGGCGCCTTCACGCCGGCACTGGAGCGGACTGGCAGCCCCACTCAGCCAATCTTGGCAGTGCCAGCAGCGCCAGGATTGGTTTAGGGCATGGTTATTCTTCGCCCGCAGCCTGCCCATTAGGAGACCGAAGGTCTCCTAATGGGCATGCGCAAATAAGTCAAAACACAAGTGCGCATGAGTGGGTACGGGCTAAAAATTCGCCCTTCGTCCCCACTCATGCACACTTGTGTTGTGCTGCTGCCTGTTGCCCCCCACTGGTCTGACAATCATATCAGTCAACATGACGCCAGACCGCCCACCCCCTTCAGTCTCTGAAGGGGGTTGGCAGTCCGACGTCATGCTGACTGACATAATTGTCAGTTCTCCCGTGGCTCCTTTGAACTTAAGTAAACTGAGAGTTTACTTAAGTTCAGAAATGCTGAGGGAGCTGCGGGCGGGGGGGCTACGCCCCCCACACCCCAAAGGACGCACTGCACCTGATTCCATGTAATTAATAAATGTCTATGTTTCATTTTATTATAGTAAAGTCAAAATGGGCCAGCGCTTCTTAAGTTGACAGGATAGATGGGGCCGAAAGGGAAGCATGAAATAAGAAAGAGAATAGACAGAAAGGCTGAGCGCTGCAATACATGTAAAAAGGCCAAGGACAATTGGCTGAGAGAATTATTGTCCGCCTGCCAAAAGATGAGACTGGCCGTGGGACGGAAAGTCAGCATGTATACTTCTTCCATGGACACAGCAGAAAGGGAATTTGTGAGAAATGCTAAAAACCGATACATGTGAAATAAACTTATGTACTTGCATTCACTAGTTGTGAATTACTTCATGGGAAAGACGAATGAATCAAAATGATAAATTCATGAACAAAGTAATTGTGGTGTGACACACCACCCCCTGAACGGACCAATCAGAATATGATTTTTGTAAAATACTTTAAATTTGTGGGTTGGACATGTAGGTTATAGGGTATAACTGGAGTGCCTTTAGCGGTGTGGTTAAGTCGGCGTTGCAAGAAGATAGATGGGAGATCGTCACTGTCCGTCGGTTTGCAGAGAGGCCTAGCTGTTCCTGTCCCTATCCTGACTCCTGAAACTTTGTTCCCTGACCCTATCTCGGGGGACCTCTACAACCTCCTAGGACAGGGGGGGGGGGGGTATTTCTCTGCTTCTTTGAGTTAGTATATCTTCATGATTTGTACTTTGCATAATCATTTTGCAAATTTATGTTTGACTCTGAAACTTATGTCTCTCCATCTATCCACTCCTTCATATGCATTTCGATCGTTAATGAGTGTGACACTGTTTACATTTTGCTGATGTTTTTCTCTCCCTCCTGATGAAAGTATCTTTGTTTGCATTGTAACCTGTATGTGATGAGCATTAACTTTTGAATAATATTTGAGATAAACTTTATTATTCTTACCGATAGTCTGTGATTATTTACCTAACTAGGAAGATAGTTAGATAGTTCTATTATTACCATCAACTTCTCAACGAATGGTCCATCGACCAGAGGAAAGAGAGTTGATATGCAGGTTCAAGTTAGTTATTTAGAAGTGTCAGAAATGAACCTGTATAAAGAAAACAACTGAACATCGTCATTAAAACTTGACCCGCAGGGAATCAGGGATTTGGGTGAATGTGTATGGGCCAACAGTGTGTGATGTTAATGGGTATTGATCCCTGATTAGAGGTCTCGCTTGATCATAGGTGACGCTGGGGAAAGGAGAGTCGCAGGGATTAGGTCCGGATGAGAAGCAGAGTGGAGGCAACCTAGCACAAACCACAAGAAAGGTACTGTGAACCTTGCTGGTAGCCTAGAAATGAGATGGCATGAGGGGGGTGTAGAACACAGACCTTGCACCTCTTAGGAGAAATTGCTAAGGAACTCGCAGCCATTTCCCATAGTACTAGCCCTAAAGATCAGATATTAACTAGTGAATTGGAGTACGTGCCCTGCTGTATGTACTGCCCCAGGTCAGCATGGAGGCCCACTGTGAAATTGGGCGAAGGCGCTGTTTTTTCACCCTTATTCAGGCTTTGCAACACTTCCTTGAGAAACAGGCCAACAAGAAGAGAGGGTTGCCTCCTGACTACTAATCTACTGGTTACCCACACTGCAGAGTGGTTGAGGGCTAACACTTGGTGGCTTGCTCACACATCCTTGACTGTGAAAATATGCCCAAGGCTTCTCTTGCACATGTAAGCTGCCACCCTTGAGTCCTTTGAGGGTTTAAGCCTAGGGATTCTCCTGTGGTACCTACATGTGATAGAACCACCATCTTTAGAATTCTGTAGGTCTACTGGGGCACAATACTACTGCCTAAATGCACCAGTGTTAATCAGGGAAACAACCATGGGTAGTGACAGACCTGACTCCTCAGAAGCACATACTAAAAGTGACAAGCATACTTCCCATTCAGCAGTCCCTTGACTCGGGACACTGGCACCATACTGCTTGCAATACAGGCCTCCCATGTACCTCTCAAAACAAGATTTGGGGAGGTGGGAGCAGATGTAACATGTCTTCGGCAAGACCTACGGAATGTGGTCAACAGGGTATTTGAAACAGTGTCACTTTGCGGAAATGGAAGATGTAGTCCAGTGCTAAAATTCACTTTTTTACACCTCACAAAGATGTCCAAACTGCTGGAGATGCTGAGACCCGGGCACAGAGAAACAACCTAAGGCTCATTGGCTTCCCAGAGGTTTGTGGAAGCCTCGATTACTTCCTGGCTGTCGCTAGACAAGCTATCACCCTGATTTGTCTGGGAAAGGTCCCAAAGGGCAGTGACACAGAGTCCTCCACCAAGTGCATCCCCGTCCCCTCACTTTCAAAGTCCTGAACTATAGCAACTAATAGTGAACTCTATGACACAAGTCTGTATTGAAGAAGGTCAACAGTGTTGCATTGCCCTTGCATTGGTGGTCACCAAACGAGACATCGCAAAACGCTGGGGCTCGCCGGACCCACCGGATCTGGAGGAGTGGAGACGAGGGTTAGACCTATATATGGCGGCAGATAGGGTAACCTACAAGGCAAGGGGCTGTCCAAAGAAATTCCGTAGGGTCTGGTCAAAATGGAGGCACTACCATGGGCTGGATGGGGGGACATAGGAGGCTTTCAAATGGTGGGGAAATGGGAAGCAACTGTGGGACACAATACATCTGCCTTTAAGATCACGACTGACAATGCTGATCCAGTAGAGAGCCGTATTCCACCTGCTCTGAGGGACGCGACCGTTCGGATACACGGGAGGGAAGGGGAGGAAGGGGGAGGGATGAGGGCGCGTGACCGATGTATCTCTAGTTTTAAATACCTGAACACTGTGAAGGCTTCTGGCTTGTATGTATACTATTGTCCATTTAGGGGGAGGTTTGGGGAGGGGGGAGGGGGGGTTTGTTATTGTGTTATCTAAAAAGCAAAAAGCAGACACAGGATTTGCAAGCTCAGCTCTGGTAAACAAACCGCACAAATTCTGTTCGCCGCCCAACCCCAGGGATGTGGGCTACACGGCTGTGTATCTCTTTTAGACAAGTGAACCACCCCGACTGGGATGCATTACTGTACCTTCAGACTGCTCCATTTATTGGCTCCTTGTGTATCTGCGATAAAAATTTTATAAAAAAAAAAAAAAACATTGTTGCATTGCCTCGAATAGGTGGATCTAGAAATAAGGAAGCAAATCTGGGAAGTTGCTCTACTGTCCGGCCAACAGAGACATCACCTCTATGGCAATTACTGTAATTGTTGGCCAATCTGGGAAACAAGGTAATATAGCAGTAAAGATCGCCTCTGCATTTGTTTCTTACTGCCGAAACCTGCATGCAGGGAAGAATTGCTCCACATGTGAACAGCCAAACCCATCTTATTGACGACCTCCTCCTGAAGACCCTGAACAGTCGAGACTCAAACACTGCAGCAAATTTAAGTCAGTCCTCCCTCCCCACCAACTGCACATCTGCCAGAAAGCCATAGAGAAAGGCCAATTCCCTCCTGAACTTGACTTGGCTACAATAGCAGGCATTCATAAACCTAGACGTCCCTAAGAGCAATGCCCTCCCGACCACCCGATTTCCTCCATAAATGCATAAAGTGAGATCTATGCCTATCCATTGGTCATTTGCAGGTGATTACTTCACTTGTCCACCCGGGCCGCTGCTGATTCATTTTCCAACACAGCACGCAACATTGCATTTGCCAGAGTACACATGGTCCTGGAACAAATCCAAATGCTCAGAGACCCCTTTACCCTCATACACATTCTGAAAAAGCTTTGACTCCCTTAATTGGTCTTTCTTGTTCAGAGTACTATTGACATACATATAAATTGGACCTCACTATGTGTCCTTTTTTAAAGAACTATGGGGCATATTAGCAAGAACCTTGTTAAAATGATTGCCGTTTTAGCGGCAGGAAACTGCCGCTAAAACAGCGATAAAGGGCTTGCTAATATGCGTTATAGATTTCCAATAGAAGCACAGGTTAGATGTGCAAGACATCTAACCTGGGCTTCTATTGGAATTCTATAACGCATATTAGCAAGCCCATTATCACCGTTTTAGCAGCAGTTTCCTGCTGCTAAAACTGCAATAATTTTAACGAGGTTCTTGCTAATATGCCCCTAAATGCCCAACCCTGCACAGGTGAAAGTAAATGGCACCTTATCACCTCGTTTCTGATCTGCAGGGAGAGTAGACAGGGATACGCCCTTTCACCCCAACGTTTCACTCTGCTGATAAAACTCCTGGCAGTGCAGGTTAGATGTGACACCCAGGTAGGTGCGTTTCTATTTGTGATATAATTCAAGTCACGGGTCCTCAGCTGATCAATGTGTTAGAAAGTGTCAAAGTTGCTATTGCTCCCAATCAGAAGGGATAGAGTCCCACCTCCTTATCTGCAGACTTAGCTTCCAATACCTGGGCATACGCATTGCGCTAGAACAGGGCCTCAAATGGATCCTTAGCATTTCCCCACTGTTGATCCAGGCATGGAAAGACTTAAACAGATCGACCAATCTTCTACTCAACATTCTTGGCTTAATTTAAAAGGGTGGTCTTTCCAAGGTTTCTACATGTGCTACAAAACCTTCCCTCTGGTGATCAGCCAAAGCTGGTCATGAGTCTGACAGCCAGAGTGTTCTCTTTTCTATGGGAAAATCAAACACTGCATATTGCATTCAACAAATGCACCCAATTCTCTTTGGTTGAGAACATGGGTACGGACAAACTCTGCCTATTGTGCTGCGACCCATATATTCCAGTGCTGAATGTTTGACTGTAAGGGGGATATGAATAACCTGCATTTTGCACTGAAATACCCCTGACTGGCAGAGGCAATATACTGGACTTACTATGTAGGAGCCCTACCCCAAATTTAATCCCAGAGGTGACCAAGGTGGCCCTTCAGGCTTGGCTCTGCATTGGATCAAAATATCACACATAAAATGCCCCTTTGAGAGGGGAATTGGTTTGTTCATAATGCCTGACTGAAAGGTTTGATCAGTGGGACCTGACTGGGATTTTAGGGAACGTCTAGCAGGGCACACAAATAAATTACTTCCAGACACTTGAAGAATAATTTGACCTGCACAGATCCCAATTTTAGAAGTACTTGCAGCTCCAGCATGCATTAGCCTATCATCAACTTCCTTGACTGAGTCCCTAGACTGTAGGCCACTAAAGGCCAAAGTCACTTTGGGACTGCTGTGAGTGGGAGAGGTTCACATATTTATAAATCTTTAATTCAGCCACAGCCCATACAGGCAAGAGTGTTGGGGCTGAGTTGAGGGGGATACGATGACGACCACGAGGGAAAATTAAATAAATAAATAATATTCCCTTGTCATCGTCTGTCGAATCCCCTCCCCCACCCGGCCACCCCGCTCTTACCTGCACGGGCTGTAGCTGCTTTCATTATAAGTGTCCCAGATCTGTTTATGGTGCTTAAGGAACATTAGGATACCTTTATGGGCTCCTTGGACAAACATGACTTGAGACCCTCCAAATGTCTCCATGTTGCCATGTCATTCCTTCACCGCTGTGCTTCATACAGTTGAACTACATGCACGCTACTTACTTCACCCCTAAAAGTTGTGGCAAGCAGGCAAGATCCCCTCACTCACTTCTAATGTAATGTCAGTGATTGACTTTTTCCACATGATTTGGAGCTGGCCTGTAATGGAAAAATACTGGTCTAAAATACTTACCACCGTCTCTAAAATAATAGGAAAAACAGTTAATCTACCTCCCCGTTTTCACCTTCTGGTTATCGTGAAAAACCTGGGGAGCTGCAAGGGGAATGCACTTTGTTGGCATTGGGACAATTATTTCTAAAAGAGAAATTGGAAGTCCACAGGACAGCCCTTCATCGCTGAATGGCGCCACCGAGTGACTGATGTGCGAAAATCGAGAAGTCCATTTCTAAAGGCAGAGAAAGCCCAGATTAACGCTGCAAGGTTTATGGTAGATTAGTTTGACCACAATAATTTGATAAATGAATATTGAAACGTGGTGTGGTATGATAGTTGTTATGATGAATTTTAGATGTAGTGATTTCATTGTATAAGTTAATTTCCCCTTTTAATGAAAACAGTAACATTTCGGGGCATATTATCAATCACGGCATTTAAAATTATCGCTGGTTTAGCGGCAGAAAACTGCAGCTAAAGCGGCAATAATAGGCTTGATAATTTGCCCTTGAGAATTCCAATAGAAGTCCATGTTCTGGTGTGAACATGGGCTTCTATTGGAATTCTCCAGGGCATATTATGAAGCCCATTATCCCCACTTTAGCTGCAGTTTTCTGCCGCTAAACCGGCGATAATTTTAACGCCGTGCTTGATAATATGCCCCTTCGTTATTTAAAAAAAGCAAAAAACAAAGACTGGAAGCACCTGATGATCGTGAACGAACATGTTTCTCGTTTTAGTTTGGGAAACCTACAACATTTGTCTCTTGTTTTTATTTCCTCTCCGTTTTATCTTCACACTTTAACAAGAGCCACTAAACAGGCCAGTGTGGGCGATGGCCTGAAATAGTTGAAGCACTTCACACTCTCTCTACATTGAATATTGTTGTTGTGTAACATATCTTGATTCCACTTCAAAGTTGCCTAGGTGGTTGATGGTTGACTACACGCACAGCAATAGCACCATTTCCAAAGCATGGAATTCATGTGATCATTTTGAAACTACTTTTGTAAAGACAAGGTTGACTTAAATAAACAAATAAATACATCACAGCTTCTACCATGTCACCCTGGTTCAAATGTTTCTTAATACTCTTTTTCCACTGGGTTTTATTCGAGCACTTCTATCTACAGTGATGTCTGTGAGCTTTACTCTTCATTTTAAACCTCGTTGAAGGCCCAGATGGATATGATCTCAAAAGTAACTCCTCCTGACGATAGAAATCAAACCCTCTTCCTCACCTTGTGATTTCAGAACCAAGGTCTAGGCCATCTTCTTGTACATCTAGCTCATGCTCATGGAATTGCAATCTAGGTTGTTTTACTCGCTGTTGCTATTTCTCCCTTAAAATCGTTTTTGCACATTGTTTTATTTCTCGTTAATTAACAGCCTTTGGGACTCCTGAGATTCTAGAAATAAAGAAGAGTCCCATCTACATTTCAAGTAATTGGGAATTCCACTTTCTTCACTTGCCTTTCTCTGCAGCTGCTTCACACTTGTAGAATTCTCTTCTGCTATAGATTCACCTTGACAGGACTTTCTGTCCTTTTACCAGGCTCAGAAGACATACTTTTTAAACTGGCCTTCTTGAGCTAAATTGTTTTAGCATACTCTTTGATTGTTTTTCTTCATAGGGTATGTAATATCACAAGAAAGTTGTAGCCATGTTCAATTTTTCACGAACGGTTTTAAGGGCAACATTGCCAGCAAACATTTGAAATGCCAAGGCCCTTCCGCGATCAAGTGCAAGTGAGTGCATATTGTCCTTACTGTTATCAGCGTACTTTTAAGCACACATCACAATTTGCCACAACATGCCCAAATGTCATTCATTTATCCACCTAATACCTATATATTTAAAGGACATTTTGCACACTTTCAGTCATATCACCAGGCTAGACGTGCAGAAGGAGCAGCAAGCTAAGTGTTACCCCATCCATATAATCTCCTTAGTACCCGGAAGCTGGCCTTAAATGACATTCCGAACAGGGAAACTGTCATTTGCCTCTTATTTCTATCTCTTGCTATTCCTATGACTGTGAATGCTGAGAAGAGCTTTCCATCATCTATTTCCGGTGAAGTACCTTTGACATTTTACCAGCACTGGGACATGATCCCTGACTGGTCACTTGTACTTTTACACCAAGAAGTTGTCTTTGAATAAGAGTGCCAAAAGACCTTTCATTCTTTGCACTAGGTACTTCTTGATATACATGCATTTGTGTTACTTTGTTGCACTTCGGAATCCTGATTACATGCAGCCCATTTAAACATTTCCACCTCTTATCATTCTACGTTCCTTCTTCCAACGGCACTTGATGGGTTTGCACCTTTTCCTTGCATTTCAAGAGCCTAAAGACAGCCCTGCCTAGTCATCACGTAGATGATAAATATACATATTGTAGTGATAATGGATATAAACGACTATTGTCCGGTTGTTTCCATTAATTTGAAAGACGGATGGCGTAGGCATCACCCTCATGATTCAAACACCTGCTAAGCTGAGGTCTGACTCACCAGCACCATGTCAGAAAAGACAGGGCCTTGCTTGTAGGTTCGAACCCATCAGTGCTCTCATCTAGCGCCCGCTGAGCTCTTCAGGTCACTTACTACAATCGGTCTCCTGATAAATGACGTCTTGTGCTGCCCCACTTTGTCATGCAATGAGCTTCTTTCTCATTAGTTTTTTTCCCATAATTACTGCGAGATATCTGAGCCTCCCAGAGCCCTGATGCTTTATCCGAGCGGGGTATCAAATACTGTTTGGTCTAAATGCGGATTGTTAGCTTGCATTTGTTATACAAATTGCAGCGCCCCTGCGCAGCCCGTGCTGAACCTGAATGTGAGTAAAAGTGAAGGCGCTTCCTTCCTGGACTGAGTTGGCGCCATGCCTTTCACCTGAAAAGAAGCATTGTTTATCAATGTGTACACGTAAGTTGAATAAATTACATGAGCTTCTTTGCTTCCTCTACCAAATGGCCCAAATGCCTCATAACCCTTTCAATTCCAATGTATCATTACAACAGGCCTTTCCAGAAGGAGGAAAGGCCTTTCAGGAGAATGTTCTTTTTGTTTTGAGTCGCCTGCTCTTTCTTACAGAGGTCAGGCAAACATGTCAGCCGGAATACTGAAATCAGAGGGCCCCAGAGGCTGAAGGGACCACAGCTGTGTGAATCAAGGGTTTTAAGCAGAAGATTATGCTTAAACCCCAAAATGCTATACTGCACTGAAGTCTGTAGAGATATTGTGGCTGCCTTGTAAGATGAGAAACTCAGAGGACTTTTGTGACACTTCAGTGCTTAATTCCAAGAAACATGTTACTGCTCACATATTCTCTGTCTGACTAGGACACCGTTTTGGAAGATAGTGAATGTATTACTGATATGACATTTTCACTGAATATCAATGTAAATGTAAATGTACAGGAATTTATATAGCGCAAATCACCAAGCGGTTTCTAAGCACTTGCTTAGGGAACCCGTCCTGGTATTCCCCTGTGAGATAACCCCAGCAGGGTATCCGCAAGGTGAAAGCCAGGCATCCCACCGCGAGGGGCCGTTGTGGAGATTAAGCAAGCTATTGCCCAGAGTCGCAGAGTGTGAACCCGTGAATCGAGTAGGCACCGGAGTAGGCACCGGAGCGAGAATTGTCGAGTCCATGGACATTTAAGGACTCAAGACCCCCGCCGAGCCGTGAATTGAACCCTGGTCCCGGGCTGACCTCTGCTTCCAGGTCTGCCTCCTCTAACCAGTGAGCCACACTTCTCCACCTTCTCCAATACTTCTGGTGGTAGTTAATGGCAGTTAATCAGCTTCAGCAGTTAAACAAAAGTGGTGAAGAAATAATGAATAATTGAACAAATACCATGACAGTGGCGACTGATGGATTATGAAGCTGGTGGGGCCACTAGAAGTCGAAAAGTGCTATCCAGCACTCGGCCGCGGGCCTTCCCAACACTTGGGCTAGGCTTTCAGATCTCTTTCTCTCTCTCTCTCACACACACACACACTCAGGCATACAAGCACACACCAGTGGCATAACAAAACTCTAGGAGGGCCCCCTGCAAAGTTCACAGAGGGCCCCCTCAGGGCCTCCCCCCATGCTCCGGACTCATTCAGGACCTTTAAGGAGAGGGACCCCACCACCAGTGCACAGTGCCGGAGGGGGCACCCTGGAGCTCGAAGGCCCCCAGCAACAATGGGGCTATAATTTCACCACGAGCAAAACACGAAGAATTTAAGTGGTTTGTGGGAAAGGTAAATGTAAATGTGCTTGTATTTATATAGCGCACTTATACCCTGAGGTCTCGTAGCGCTGTATTCATACCGCTGTGGAACCCTGCCTGGTTTTCCTGTGAGATGTCTGTTCCTGGGCATCCCCAAGGTGAAGCCAGGCATCCACAGCGCTGCTGGGGCCGTTGTTACAGATTAAGCAAGCCATTGCCCAGAGTCAGATCCATAATTAGAATAGGCACCGAGGCAAGAATTATCAGGTCCAGGGTGATTGAGTCCAAGAGCCGCTGTGGCAGGAATTGAACTCTGGTCCCGGGCCAGACCTCTGCATCAGGGTCTGCCGCTCTAACCATTGAGCCACGCTTCTCTAAGGTGATAGCCTTGTTCTGCTATATGGTTGGTCATGAAACTCCTCAGCGAGCTGCAATGTCCTTATCAAAAATGGGCAGGGGGTACTTTTGCCCCATAAAGTACCCCCATCAGTTTAACTGTGGCCTAATGTGTGCCCCACTACCATTCGCTTCTAAGGATGCCACAGATAGTTCCTCTAGTGGTATTCTAGACAATGCATACAATAAAAAATGCATAGAAAAAAGAGTGCAGATTTCTATGATAGTCCACGCAGGCATGGCTAATATCTGATTTGGGTAATACAAATTAAATTCTTGTAATTGAATTACCTTTTCAATTTACCTGCTTGGATTGAAATATATTACGTCTCCTCACAACACCCCCTCTTGATTTATTGCATATGCAGAGGACACCATGTCTGCATTTAACTATTTAAAAAAATGCTGTCCCTATACCTCTTGCATCAGACCGTTAACAAAACAAGGTCCATGTGCAAGGCACAACTGTCATTGACAAAAAAAGTCTGGTGTTGTAGGTGAGACTTTTGGGGGAGGGGGTCCACTTCCTTAGCGCTCTCCTACCACAATCACTCATATGCAAGCACCCCTTCACAACCTTCAGAACTCATTCAAAAATCTAGCTATATTTTGTCCCTCCAATGCACTTAAGGAGAGTCCTTGTTATGTTTCTGGAGTTGCACACATCCACATCCTCTTTCTATGGTTGCCACCTGACTGGTTTTACATAGGCATGAGCTGTATTTTACTGCCCCGGCCGCTACAACAATTAGAAAATCCGATTGGTATTTCTACCCTTATTAGTTCATACTTTAAACAGTTAATGTAAGGAGAAAACCCTTTAAATGTGTTCTACAGATGCCCTGGTGACTCCTGATTGACACTGACAAAGACAGAAAGGCCATATTCAAATTCATAATGATAATTTCTTATAAAGTTCTATTTCAGAATGATGTTGGGGCCTTTACAGAATGCCATGGTGTGAAAAGATGGCCATATTTGTCTCTTGGAAAGGTAGCAATCTTATCTCTGCCTCAATAATTTCTGTGCAGCCTCTTCCCCTCTCAGACAAGCAGTGCTCTACAGAAGATGCTTTCGGTGATCGGGTGGGGGGTATCTGTTCTTTTGAGGGGCCAGGAGTATGGCGGGGAGGGTGAAAGAGAAACAATTGTTGTTATTTTGTTTCTCTTCACTTCTGAGTCAGCCAGTGTCAGCTCCGCACAGCTAAAAACAGGCTTCAAACTGCATTTGCTTTACAAGGGATACACCCCCTGGACAAACAAGCTGAAGGGCCCCTGAAAAGTGGGCTCGCCGCACTGGCCAGGGGCGGCCTTAGGCATGTGCAAGCTGTGCACCTGCACAGGGCCACCAAACCCCAGGGGCCACCACGCCGATATATATCCTTAATATAATAATAATCTGAGGATGGATACATATTTGCGTGGCGGCCCCTGGTAGGGATTTGGCGGCCTCCGGCTCTGTTCCACTTCCAAACACCCTGACACACCCATCTTCACTGTCATCCGCGCTCCGCACCACCTGGACCCCCTCTTCCGGGTCCCCCTATCTACGCTCCCTGCCCAGGGCCGCCATGAGTCTAGAGCCGCCCCTGCACTGGCAGACACACACGCGCTCAGGCATACACACAGACATACACACACTATTGCAGTCACACAGACATACATGTGCACTCCCAGCATACAGTCAATCACTCACTCAGGCTTTGAAAAACAAACGCGTACCTGGGGCACGCCCACGACTTCTGATTCCGCGTCCGTCTGCAACATGCTAGAGGCAGAACAAGAGTGTAAACATAATCAGAAGTTGAAATAGGGTTGAAGGTACAGAGGTAAACCTTTTTCCCTTATTCCAGCTTCTGAAAGGGCAAGAGGGCATGTGTTTGACAAGCCCTGAAGCTCCACTATCTGACATGCTGCACTGCGTGACACTTGGGATATGTTTTGTGCATGTGTGAGACCGGGCTGTATCAGCACCCCCTGACACATACGCAGTAGAGTTAGAGGAGACCTCTTCTGCTGGCACGGTAATATTACAGATTTTGAAAGCAAACAAACGATCTGTGCGATCATTTGTTTTCATGTTAAACCTGCAACATGCCAAGCAGTAATGGCACAGGGAGGAAGTGGGTCTACACCCTGGTGCCCCGTAGGGGAAGCCGCTACTGATGTAAGATCCATCAGTGTAGGGCTGCTCTAACTGCCTGTGCCAGGTCTTGGGTATACTCAGGCTCAATTTTAATAACGTTTTTCACAGGAGGTAATGCGACTAACAGTGACAATATTAGATGCTAAGTGAGCAAACAATAGCGTCAATTAACTTTCACCAGCAAATGTATGTTTGTGTCGAACGTTGACAAGAGTGCAGCACTGACGAGCACTGAGGCATGTAGCATAACTTCACACACATTGTACCTGCAAAGTGATTGTGATAGGGTGGAAACAGCACAAGTGCTCATTCCACATAGTCAGTGAAACCTAAATCATGTAAAGTTACACATCAAATTTTGGGTAGAATAATAGTGCCAAATGAAAACAGATGCGAACAATGGGCAAACAATTGTGTGACATTTCCATGCGTAAAACATGATCTTTTAGCTCAAATCACTCATACTATGTGATTGACCATTGAGCAACCACATGAATGAAGAAATGTTGTACTAGATGGTCTAATTATAGTACACCTCCCGGTTGACTTTGTCTCATGGTTCAGGGCTATATTATGTTTAGAGTCACAAACACAGCTTGCTTTCAAATCAAGTGGGCGGACCATTACATTGGTGGGCAGGGCACTCCGTTGCCATTGTGACAGAGTACTCTTTCTGCCAACATATAAAGGAGGCCCTAAATTACCTCACTCTTACTAAATTAACTGTGAGTGAAAAACACTTGCTAAATGTAAACCAGCACTGGCAAAGCTAATAGATATTGGCTGAAACTAGTGATGTATTTTTAAATTTTACTCTTTTTCTTGCTTTTAACATGATTGTCTTTTTTTAAAAAAAACCACTGAAGTATATTTGGAATCTTGAGTGATGTGTGTTTTGTTTTGTATGAATTATTGATACTGTATATTTATTGTACTGTGCCTTTTTTGATATTGATTTATCGAAATAAAGTATTTTGACTGACTGACTGATATTAGCTGTTAAACATCTATTGCTTTGCAAATGCTTTTAATATCACAAGTGGTTGTCGCAAAAGAGTATGCATCTGCACCAGGCATCTTAGAATAGGGTTACTACATATACTACAAAATGCATTCAAGACCTTTGTGGATGTGTGTACATTCATGACAGTCATCTTTGAATGCCCCCTTTGCATCAAGAAACATCATTGAAAGAGGGCCACCATAGGTACAACAACATGCAGAGAGGCTATCCTTGAATGCATTTTGATATATTTTAACAAATTCCATTCAAGGATGGCCACTGTGGATTTGTGCATCCATGGGGACCATCTTTGAATGGCGTTTGTTAAAATATAAACACATGTCAAAACATGCCAACTAGGCATGCATTCACATTCTCACATTTGTACGGACATCTTGGAATGGTTAAACACATTTTTAAATGGCTGCCTGCCAATAGTATGACCAGCAGCAGACAAAAGTGCCAGTGGGCTGGAGGAAGTAAGCAGACATTCAGTGGATAAAGGGAAAGGGTGGTATTGAAAAGAGAGGATGGGGAGCAGAGAGTGAAAGGGGAGCAAGAAAGAAAAAAATAGCCCTTAACATGTACTGCAATGCAAGGTTTCAACTTAGAAGTTCAGAATGCTTCTACCAATGAAAACACAGTGAGACTGAAATGCTCCTGTGTGAGACAAACACAAGACTAGGGAGCAGGGAAGTAAAACAAACAAAAAAGCCATGAGTACGCGGCAGACCTTAAATCCATGCTAATCTATATAACGTATTAGTGCTAATCTACATGGTAATTAATGCTGCTCTCAGTACCTAACATTTTTAATAATATACCTCCTAATATGTCTAAAGGGAGCTCCTCTTATGAACAAGATTAGGATGTACCGATATTCAGAGATAACCTGCACACCTTCATCACTGATTCGGTCCAAAGCGCTGTAACTGACTCCAGTTCAAGTATTACTAATACATAGAGGCTTCAGTAAATACAATATTATCTAAGAATTCATATTCTTCTATTTCTAATGTACAAAGTACAAAAAAGGAGGCAGGAAGTGTCCTTTGTGCACAAATGACCAGGAAAATGGTCCCAGGGTCAAACAGGCATTTCATAAAAACAGCCTGGTACATCAGCGGATACTACAAGGAAAGGAACTTTACAATGGACCTTTTAGATTTTGGTCCTCCTGAAAGGTTTTCAGGCTAATCAAGTAAGCCTTCTGATTCAGTTAATTTAACCTCACAATATTGACAAGGACATGGACCAATAAGGAATGCATAAATATAACAATAAGGATGATGTGGACTCAGATGTTATTTTTTGTTTCTAGCTTCTAGAGAAGAGGCATTAAGTCTTCTCTTCATGAATCTCATGGGGAATCCTTTAACAAAATCATACGTTTGGACTGACGCTGGTGAACCTATGTTCAAAGCCCTATCAATTCCTCATTGTGACTCAACAGAATGGGTCCCATCGACCACCGAGCACATTACATTCGGCAAGTTCGAGGCATCCTTAAGATAAGCTAAAGTGTAAAAGACTACAACCAGAGGATTCTCACCCATGTTTACCTAATAATATTACTGCAATGTTACTCTTCTTTTCAAAATGTATTTGAGATACAAAAAAGGGCTGATCAGGCCTCAATGAATTGCCAAGACAGATTATTGCACTTAGTAAGTCCTTTTACCAGATCTCTTGACATAGCTAAAGTGGCAAGGCTGGAGGCCACAGAGATTAATCTCTCTAGTCCTTTCAATTGTGCTCAAAGGACAATTTTCCTATTGGACAATGCTTATGCTGCACTGGTGCATTAGAGATGGAACATTTGTCACCAAAGAAGGCTAGTCCAAGGCAAACTGGCCTTAATCCTGGCACTCCTTTCTTAAGGGGATGAGCAAATATGTTTCCACATTTGCTTTGATTGACAATGCCCAGATATTCTTAGAAAAAAAGTTTTGGATATGATTTTTTGACAGGCTGAGAAAGGAAGGAGCCATAATCCCATTGGTTTCTCGCTGGAGGAAGAATTCAATACATCTCTTTGTGTTTGCTTTGTTCGCCCTAAGTTGGCAGTGTATGCCCAGACGTGGGTCCGTTGCTCATTTTGCCACTGGATTCAAGGTAGCCTGGCTGATGAGGAGTGTTACCCCAAACCCGGTCCCAGGATGCTTGTTTCGGGTCCAGGGAAGACCTGGCTTAGAAGTTTGGGCTGGACTGTTTCCATGAGGCACAGGGCCAAGACCGATTTGCATATAGCTGGGTCTGAACTGGGGTGGCGAAGTGAGCTAAAGAACGATGATGGATTCAACCCAGATCTGTGACTGGGGTTGAGTGTCTAAAAAGTTTCAGCGCTCTGTCCATCATCTCTTTGTGTTTGCTTTGTTCTCCCTAGATTGGCAGGGTATGCCCAGACGTGGGTCCCTAGCTCACTTTGCCAATGGATTCAAAGTAGCCTGGCTGATGGGCGGTGTTACCCCGAAACCGGTCCCAGGATGCTTGTTTCTGGTCCGGGAAAGACCTGGCTTAGCAGTTCGGGCTAGACTGTCCCCATGAGGACTGTTTCCATGAGGCACAGCGCCAAGACTGATTTGCATGTAGCTGGGTCTGAACTGGGGTGGCGAAGTGAGCTAAAGAACGATGATGGATTCAACCCAGATCTGTGACTGGGCTATCTAATATTTTTTGTATTTTTTAGCTAATGTACTGTATAATTATTTTAAAAAAGATTTAAAATATATTTTTTATTTGTTACATATATTTATTTTATGTGTATAGATGTATTTATAATGTATAAAAACATTAACAATTTATAAGTTATTAAAATAAATATTAAAACATATTAATAAGTAAGTATATAATTGTCTGGGTATGAATTGCTGCCGGCCAGTAGTATATTGTTTTGTAGGATTTCGTTTAGATAGCATTTCTTATCTGTGACAGGCCTGTGAAATGCTTCGATTCACAGTGCACTGCTGATGCACTTAAGAGTGCACGTTCAGTAGTGTGTGAACTCGAGTTTCCCTACTTTATTTTTCCTTGCAATATTATATAGCGCAAACTCGACAACATGGCATGAGCACAACTTACATTACAGAAGAACACATTCATTTGTGGTAGGCACGGGTAGACAAAGCGATTTGCCTGGAATCACAGGATGTTGAGCTGATGCCGAGATTCGAACGTAGCTCCTCAGCTCTAAAGTTCACAATTCTAGAACTTGTGGCGGGAGGTGTGTCTAAAAGTGTATGTCGGTGCTGGCCATCAATGAGAGAGACCAGTGCATTTTTCAAATGGGTGGTGAAAAAATATGAGTATGTTGCTAGAGATGTGGGCCGCCGTGCCACCAATGTACTTACCGGGGAGGGTAAACACCCATTATTCCGCAACTTTCTTTCCGCATACCATCACTCCGCATACTTTCATTACGAAAGTACCATGACTCCGCAATGCCATTATAACGCATGGCATTACATTTTATATGCTTTTACCACGCATACATTTACAACGAAATTCGTTGCAAATGCATGAATGGTAAAAGCATGTTCTTTTATGTTTGGATAAGGTAAGTATGGGTATAGGGGTATTTGTTTTGGGGTACTGAGGTATATGTTTTGGGGTGTTTGGGTGTTTTAAGGGTTCAGATACAGTTTTGGGTTATGGGGTACAGGGGTAGTTTTAGGGTTTAGGGATAGGAATGGGTTTTGGGGTACAGGGGTATTTTTAGGGTTCAGGGCTAGGTTTGGGTTTTGGGGTATATGGTGGTATTTTTAGGGTTCAGGGGTAGGTTTGGGTTTTGGAGTACAGGGGTATTTTAAGGGTTCAGGGCTAGGTTTGGGGTACAAGGATATTTTTAGGGTTCAGGCTCGGTTTAGGTTTTGGGGTACAGGGGTATTTTAGGGTTCAGGGCTCGGTTTGGGTTTTGGGGTACAGGGTTATTTTTAGGGTTCAGGGCTAGGTTTGGGTTTTGGGGTACAGGGCTATTTTAAGGGTTCAGGCTAGGTTTCGGTTTTGGGGTACAGAGGTATTTTAGGGTTCAGGGGTAGTTTTGGGTTTTGGGGTACAGTGGTATTTATAGGGTTCAGGGCTAGGTTTGGGTTTTGGGGTACAGGGGTATTTTAGGGTTTAGGGATAGGTTTGGGTTTTGGGGTACAGGGTATATTTATAAGGTTAAGATGGGTTAGTGTTTAAGGGTGTTGGGATATTTTAAGGAGTAGGGGTGGGTTATGATTATGGGGTGCAGGGGTATTTAAAGGGAGCAGGGTGGTATTAGCACATGATATGAGACATGGCATGGAGGGCGGAACGTACCACACCCCCCCAGCGTTTGTCACGCCCCCAGCACACGCCCACAGCACAACGCAGACACGCCCACTAGGGATTACTTTGCTGGCATGGTTCTTTTACCTTTTAAATGTATATGGTGGGCGTCTGCATAGCCTATGTCCTTCTGCTGCAACTGCCCTTTCCAACACTGTATTGGGTGTTGTGATTGTTGCTGTGGTTCCTGAGATTACCCGCCTCAAAGGTTTGGGCTCTATCTTTATTATATTAGTATGGATATTATATATTATATGTATAGTTTAATGTATTTTTAAATTATGTATATTACTTATAATTTGTAAGCATTTTAAAATATTTGTAACTATGTTTCTTTTAATTATATGGATTATTTACTTTATTTTACAATCTTTTTTTAACTGAAATAAAGACCAATATTTTTAACGACAATATTTTTGACATCGATATTTTTTTTCCAAAATGTTTGTACTTACTTTAATGTAGATAGGATATCGATATTCTTGTCGTCGATATTTTTTTTTTTTATTTCAAAATATTTTTTATTGAAAGTAAATTTTCCATATACATAGTCAGTGATTCCACTGGAGTACGTGTGTTTTGTGATTTTCTACTCTTGTCTCCCAGCTGTCTTCTCCCCATGGATGCATATTCCTCCTTTGCTGCACATACGTCCTGTCATATGTGCCAGGCTGTGGGGGGGTCTTCCCCTAACTTGTTGCCTTAGTGCTGACTTCGTTTTTGCTGGCCCTAGGACTCTGTGCACTTTACCAAGCAGTGCTAAAGTGCATATGTTTTCTCCTCTCAACATGGTAATATTGGCTTATACCCGATTGGCATATTTAATTTACTTATAAGTCCCTGGAAAAGTGTACAACATGTGCCCAGGGCCTGTAAATTAAATGCTAGGCAAGTGGGCCTGAAGCACTGATTGTTTCACCCACTCAAATAGCTCTTTAAACATGTCTCAGGTCTGCCATTGCAAGGCTTGTGTGTGCCGTTTTAAACTGCTTTTCGACTTGCTAAAATAGACCTTTTGCCAGGCCCAAACCTTCCTTTTCAATTTATATAAGTCACCCTTATGATAGGCTTTGGACAGCCCAGAGGGCAGGGAACAATCTATGTAAAAAGTAGGACATGTGCTATTACGTTTTACATGTCCTGGTAGTGAAAAACTTCAGTTGGTTTTTAACTACTACAAGGCCTATCTCTCTCTCATAGGATAACATTGGAGTTGCCTTATTACATTTAATAAGTGTAATTCATCTTGAACCCAGGTCCCCAGTGTGACTCAAAATGCTAGTCTAATGGCCTCCTGATCTGAGCAGGGGCATTAAAGGCTCCCTCACCAGCTGTTGGACCCAGCTGAAGGAAGCTCCTAATCCCCAAGTTGTGCCTCTCAGGTCCTGGACCCTTGGTGTGGCTCATCGGCTCTTGTAATCAAGCTTTTGGGCTCTTTATGATTGTAAATGGGCCAATGCGCACTGGAACTATCCCGCTCACACAAACATTCGACTCAAGCCGCCGCCGCCAGCTCGTCACTTCCCACAGCAAGCATCGATCTCCAGATGAAGATCTCCACCACAAAGCACCAGCCAGTTTGTCTGCAAAGCCTGGACTGTTCCTCAAGCTGTGCCGACCACTGCCCACAATGCTCTCCTTGGTCCCTGCGACCCTCTCTAACTTGAACAGGACTCCGGGTACAAAACATGAGAGGGTAAAACTTCAGCAGGACTAATCTGGTATGGATTTATTTATTAAATTCCACTCTCTTTTTCTAACCTAGTGTGGGAGCTTCTTGTGTGGTGTTTTCATTGTTTTACTGTTTGAAGGTTTGCACAAATACTTTACACATTCAAAGTTAAGTCTGCTTGCTCTGTGCCAAGCTACTAGGGGACTGAATACAGTTTAATTTCGGGTTTGCTTGTTCCTTATCTAATCTGAGGTTCTTAGCATGGGTGGTGGGTGTGGGTATCAGTGCTAGCTCTGTTGGCCTCTAGGTAAAGTCCTACAGTGAAGTCTCCTTACCAAAAATCCCAATGTTGGTCCTGCGGTGCCAGCTTTAGACAAATGATCTTCATCCAGTGGGCGTTTTCTGTCATGCAGACATTGAACTTGATACCGGTCTTGTCTGTGAGTGGCAGAATGAGTTGTGTGTTGTCAGCGTAGGAGAGGACGTTGATGTTGTGAGAGTGGATTGTGCTGGCTAGAGGGATCACGTAAGCGTTGAGGATGGTTGGGCTCAGGGAGGATCCTTGTGGAACTCTGCAGATGAGGTCGGGGGAATCCAAGGTGTATGGTGCCAGGATTACTGACTGTATCCTTCCTGTCAGGAAGGAGCAAATCCATCACAGAGTATCTGCTTGGATTCCTATGTTGTGTAAGCATTGATTGAGGATGGGAGACCATTTCAAACACTGCAGAGAGTTCCAGGAGGAGGAGGCCTGCTGTGTTGCTTCTGTCCAGAGTAACACAGATGTCATCTGTGGCAGCCATGAGAGCAGTTTCCGTGCTGTGGTTGGGTCTGACACCAGACTGAAAGGTTGAATACAAGAAGTGGGTTTGCTTATTTTGACCAGCACATCTTATTGGCTTCCTAAGTCTATGAGAAAATCCTTATATTCACAGTTTACTTGGTAGGAGGTGCTCTTCAGGGTGTTATGACTCACACCCACTAGGGTGTCAATCAGTCTATGGATCTAAAAGATCCTGACCCAATATTTTAGCCACTACACCCGAGCACACCCAATCATTATTTCTTTACTCCAATCAATATACAGGTTCAATAGAAATGTAAGAAAGAGTCTCTTCAAAATATGGTCCGAGTTTCCCAAATTTCGACTTCAAAGAAATGTTCCAATCACACTCTTCGATCAAATCTTGTGTGCTTTATTTGAGTCAAGTATAAGTTGGCACAGCAGCAGCCGATGCGCGTTTCGCCCACAGGGCTTTTTCAAGGCTCCAAAACTGTACGTTCATTCAGGACAATAACACTTTTTGGATAGTAGCTGCCAAGGTGTGATTCAGTAATTCATTTCGAACTGTTTATTTTCTCAGTGGTTCTCTTTCCCATAAAGGTACGAAAATACACCCCTTTGATTTAGGCAGCCTCAAAAGACCTTAGGTCGTCTCAGTAGATCCAATATTCGAGCGGATCTTGATAAATCCTGGATCCTGTATATGACAAACATCTTCTTCGGCACGTTTCTTCTTTTACGGTCTCATTGCAAATCCGCTGGATTATTGGATCTACTGAGACGACTTAAGGTCTTTTTGTATCTCCTTTAAAAAACAGTGATGGTAAAGCACATTAAATGGCACAATTGGGGAACCCCCACTGTGGATTTATTTTCCTGAGATGTTGTGAGTAGCTTCTGACCCCCTACTCCTCATGTCAGTATAGTGTAGCATCAGGAGAAGCTGAACGTGCCCCGCAAGAAAAGACAGCGTTTATTTTGGTTCTCTAGAGCTGTACTTAGCCAAGGCTTTCCGTGGGGAAGGTGTGGCGGGGTAAAGGCAGGAAGCCCTTTCAGCCAAATGGGTGTCACTCGCTTGATTTAGTGTCAGAAAAAACTAAATTGTGCATTGTATTTAGGGCTCCCGGTTTTATTGTATTTTTAAATGATATATATTCATATTTATTTTTCGGCCATCTTATTGGTATTTATCCATATTTATTTTGTGTTTTGAGGATAAACAGAGTCGTAGAATGATACACTTCCACATGTATTTAACATTTATTTAACTGATAAACATGGACTCATACTTTGTGGCCTGTCGAGTTCTAGCAAATTATGCAGTCAAATATATCAAAACACTACACCCACGTGTAAATATAGCATTATATACGAAGATATGTTAACTAATGCCGGCATTTAAGGAAATATTATCCTGTTTTTTAACTTCCCATGCTTTCTATCTGCTCAGCTGTTGGTGTGGAATTCATGAAGGAAACCATGAAGAGTCATTCACTAGAAACACAGGGGCAGATTTACAAGCCCCTTGCGCCTCTGTTATGCCACCGTTGCATCACTTTTGTGACGCAGCAGCGGCACAAAGCCAGTGCCATGCTGCGGGTTATTTAAACCGTGATGCATCAGGGAGATGCGTCATGTTGTAAAGCCCTGCGCCACGTTCCAGCGCTGGGGGGGGCGTTCCGGCGCAGGAACGCCTCCTAAAAGTGGCTGAGTGAAATCTACAAGATTTCACTCAGTCACTTTTAAGGCAATGCTGCGTCAAAACCCTGCGCGTGCTTGAAGCAGGCGTAAGGATTGATGCAGCATTTTAAGGATATGGGACCCCTGAGTCTTGCTGGAGCTGCGTTGCGCTTGCGATGCAACTTCAGCAATGCGACACCTTTACGACCGGGGATGAGACACGCATCTGCCCATCCGTATGCCACGGTGCGCCGCATTGTAAATGCGGCGCATCAGTGGTGGCGCACGGATGTGCAGATGCATCGCAACTCTTCTGGCGCATTCCCTGCTGATTAGCAGAGATGCGCCAGAAGTAGTAAATCTGCCCCACAATTTTTTGTAGTTTTCCACTTTTGAAAATTAATACAGAGCGAAAACACGTTGTTTTCAGTCTAAATTTATCTGTAAAAATCAGTAAAAACGGAAAACTGGGCGCCATTACTATATTTCATGTAAGTACTAACCAATGACACTGAATACGTAGAAAAAATAATCAGATTGTGAGTATTTTTCTGTATGGTGAAATATAGCACTCCTGTTCCATAGATGGTGAGAGAAGCTCCTGTCCGCAACCAGAAGAGACCGAAGCCAGGTGTAAGTGATTCCCACCGCCACCCCTTCCTCAGGTCGAACAATGCCGCTCACTGGCACGAATCTGAAGTGGGCTCCTGTTACCTGGAAGCCTTTAAAAGGACAGACGAGGCCAAAGCGCTGCACTTGGAACAAAGGCAGCAGCTGGGTGCTTTGGGAGAAGGGAGAAGTGTCGCGGACAGCGAGACGTCCATGTGGGAGGAGGCGACCATCCGATGCCGCGGCCCTCTTCCTGATGCCTTCTGTAAGTGCCCTCACCTGAGAATTTAAGAGGCTGAGGGGTAGCCATTATAGGGAGACTTTGGGGCAGATTTATGTTAACTGGCGCATCCCAAGGGATGCGCCAGTTAACATGCGCCACAGTGCACCACAGCTACGCCGCATTTATGATGCGGCGCACCATGGGGCAAAAAAGGCACAGATGCGTCACGCATCTGTGCCGTAAAAGTAAAAGTAAAAGTAAAAGTGACGCATTGCTGGAGTTGCGTCGCAAGCGCGACGCAGCTCCAGCAATGCTCTGGGGGGGCCTATTCTTTCAATGCTGCCTCAAGCCTTACGCCTGCTTCAAGCAGGCGCAGGGTTTTGACGCAGTATTGCCCTGAAAGTGACTGAGTGAAATCTCATAGATTTCACTCAGCCACTTTCAGGAGGCGTTCCTGCGCAGGAACGCCCCCCCTGCGCAGGAACGCCTCTCATGGCGCAGTGCTGTACAACGTGACGCATCTCCTAGATGCGTCACGTTGTAAATAGGGCGTAGGGATGCGCCACGTTTCCGCGCCGTTGCGTCACGCAACGGCGGCGTAAGCGTGGCGCAAGCCCTTCATAAATCTGCCCCTTTGTTTTTAAAAAAAGGACAGGCAGCCGATATGACTAGTTTTCACTGACAATTTAATATATGGAAATAAATCCTATTTTAACATTTCGAAAATCTTCTTTGTTTCACTCAGTGGTGTGCCCAGCTGCCAACAGAAGAAATGATACTCGTGGTCATTACCCTGCTGGTCTTCTTAGCAAAAGCCTCTGCAATTCCTTGTCTTCCTAATAAAGCAGGTAAGCAATGGCCCAGGTGTGCTAGACGCCCTGGCGCCCAAATCACCGGTGACGCGTAGGCAGCACGGCTTTCACTCTTATCATCAGATGCACCTGGCATCATGCATGTGGGTAAATTGTGATCTGTGGGTCAGAAGAGACTTAAAAGGTCATCAATTCTTTGGAACTTTCCCATTCATGGCCTGTGCAGCTGCTTCCAGGCCATCTGGTGCCTCCTACCTACTTGTTGACTTCAAGGGAACCCATCATTTTCAGTCTACAAACTAATGTCCACCGAATGGCTCTTTCTAGAATGCACACAATATACACATGCTGCAGTCAGTTCAATGCCAACTTTACTTTGAAAGGCATCGAAGGGTAAAGTACAACATATGCCCTGCTTGGTAGGACCTCCTTCAGACGCGTTTTTTTGAGTATGTGTTGTCTAAGTGTGTCTGTATGTGTGCATCTTATTTAGGTACATCGGTAAGGGTATAAAAATGCGTGCATTCTTTGGCACCTCTATGTATGTGTAGCAGTGTCAAGGTATATTCTCAGGTATGGAATCTGTACTATGTGTATACATGTAAGTGCATGTTTGCATTTTTGTTGTGGTGCCTATGTCGTTTTGTTACAAGGGTGATTGTGTGTGGGATGGAGATGATGTGTTTGTGTGTACTCGAATGCATGTATGTGTTTCTATGTATGTGTGTGTGTGTGTGTGTGTGTGTGTTGAGATAGATAGATAGATAGATAGATAGATAGATAGATAGATAGATAGATAGATAGATAGATAGATAGATAGATTTGTTGTTGTTAATGTAAAACAACTTTATTGTGTAGTTAATTAAAGCATTACAATTTTAGCATAAAATGTGCCAAATATCACAACTTACTTATTTACACTATAAGTTGTTTGGCTTTAGTTGTCTAAGTGCATACACTGTGGCATTTGGGAAACATTCAGACAATGCTTTGATGTACAAAGTGTCGAGTGTGTTTGACCTTATTAAAATAGGACGTTAAACATATTACGTCTGAAAACCAAGACGGCGCGTGTATAAGAAGTGCAGAGTATTCGCTAGCCTCTCATATGTTGATTATGTTGATATGTTGATTATACAGACACTTTGTTCAGTTTGGGGCTGCCACTGGTCAAGGGTTTCGTGTACAAAAATTTCATTTTCCCTTTTAAAAGCAACTCTGCTAAAAAAGTATTTCATTTTCAGGCAGAAGCCTTAAAATAAAGCATTATGCATCTAAAATCGGTGGAGAAAGCAACTATGTACAAGTGTCCACTGTCCTCCATTCACATTATTGCAAACCGCTGCTGTGCAATTTGTGGCTGCCTTGAGATTGAAACTGATATGCGGGAGTGCAGAGTCATGTAACAATCTTAAAGTTGCGAGTGGAGCATAATTACATCTGACGCGGTAGAGTTGGATCTGTGTTCAAGATGCACTAGATATCTGCTGTCCTCTTTTCCAATGATTATGAGATTGCACTTTGCAAGATGGAGAGGGGCAGCCGAAATACTTAGGTCTGAAGTCAGCCAAATGAGTTCGATGTGGTCTTTAACAGTTTGCTGACTTGTTGCAAAAACTATGTTATCCTGCATGCAAGCTGTAACGACTGGCTGTCTAGTAATGCTATTACGGTGGGACGGCATGATCGTATCTGAAGAGAACGGAGGCTTGGAAGTAAAAAGTGTTGTCTCCATGTACTGACGTCTGGGCAGATGCACAGGAGATGTAAGACTGTCTCTTCCGCATGTCCGCAGAGACGGCACAGACTAGTCGGCCATGTTTGCATCTATGTCGGGACTTGAGCTTTTGAGCAAAAGGCTCCCAGTTGAACGAAGAGGAGGGAGTGCTGTATTGTTGGGGATATGTGATGTACAAGGCACGGCTGCGGAGACCGGACCCCATACGAGGATAGAACCATCCATCAATGTTTCTTCTTTGCAAGCATTGTTTGTCCAGTAGCCAGGCTTTGTGCTGAGCAGCAGGATTTTCCTTTTTTTAAATACTGGGAAGCTGTTGTTTGTGTCCCATACTTCATGCATGATTAGGGTGGTTAACGCCAGTGGCGGCTTGCCGTAGGAGTGCTGCGGGTTGGTAGGGCAGGGGAGTTGCAGGGTGGGGATAGTGGAGTCCGACATACGACGGGCAGGAGTAAGGTAAGTTATTAAATAAATAAAAAATCAGGGGCGGCTCTAGGGTCATGGTTGCCCTGGGCAGGGAGTGTAGGTAGGGGGTCCCGGAAGAGGGGGTCCGGGTGGGGCAGAGCACGGAGGCCAGTAAAGAGGGGGGGGGGGTCAGGGTGTTTAGAAGTGGAACTGAGCCGGAGGCCGCCAAATCCCTGCCAGGGGCCGCCACACAAATATGTATCCATCCTCAGAGGATAAATATATTAAGGATATATATTGGTGTGGTGGCCCCTGGGGTTTGGTGGCCCTGTGCAGGTGCACAGTTTGCACATGCCTAAGGCCGGCCCTGAAAAAATGTACCTTACGCGCGCTGCATTGCTGAGTTGGCGCTGCAGCGTAAATAGTTTTATTTATTTAATTACCTATCTTACTCCTGTCTGTCGTATGTCGGACTCCATTACCCCCTCACACTGCCCCCACCCTGCCCCTCCCCGCCTCAAAGCCCGCAGCACCCCACGGCGAGCAGCCACTGGTTAACGCTTTCTCAAGAGCGCTAGGCCCTTTCTTGCTTTTGGGCTGGTTCTTTAGTTACGTCCCGCAGAGACCTAACGAGGATTCTTCTTGGGCTGCTCTCAGCTTCCAGCACAGTTTGAGTTTTGCTGCTGACTTCACCAGGAGTCGGTTGAGTAGTCCGAATTCCAATCGAACCTGCACCTGGGATGTAAATTGCGGAATCTGAAATAATAGTTTGAAAAGGCAAGATTTTTGTCAATTCAGAAAATTTGCATCTTTGCCTTTAAATAATTCGGAACCATAGGTAAGCATTGGAAGAAACTTGGCAGCAACTACTTGTAGAAGATGAGAATTAGATGGGCACATTAATTTCAATGTTTAGTGCAAATGTTTGTTTGTTTGGGCCCGTCTTTTGATAAGATGGTCTTTAAGAGTGAATTTGGAGTCTAACACCACTCCTAGATATTTGCATGAGCCGGTCTGCTCTACGATGTTCTTTGCTGCGAGCAATTTGTATTTTTAGTTGTGGGTGCTGGAATTTGCAGAGAAACAGATGACCTTGGTTTTGTTGTAATTTAGCGATTAGTCAAGTGCCTCTGTGCATTCCAACAGTTTTGTGATCAAACACTGTAGGCCAATCAGGTTTTGGTTGTATAGAACGATATCATCAGCGTATTGCGGACTTCTAACTTGGTGATTGACTAGCTTTGGGTGGACACGTTGGGATTCTGTCAGTCTGGTGTCTCGATGAGCTGTAAAGATGTTAAATAAGCTGGGGGCTAGCACACGCCCTTGTTTTAAGCCTCTATACGTTTGAATTTTCGCTGTGGTTCTCTCTCCATTACCTAACTTTACCTGTACCCAAGTGGCTGAGTACAGGTTTATATGGCTCTTAGTAAGGTTGGCGAGATGCCCCATTTTTCCATCTTTTGCCATAGGAGCTCTTTAGGTACCATGTTGAATGCTGCTTTCAGGTCCACGATACAAGTGTACTATTTGGTGGACTTTTGTTGCACTTTTTCAACGAGGAGGTTCAAGGCCAAGAGGTTGGTCATTGTGCTTGTGCCTGGTCTGAAGCTTCTTTGTGTGCTTGGGAGGATCTGGTTGGAAGTGACCCACTCTTTGATATCTGTGAGAAGGTTTGAGGCGTACACTTTGGCTTTTACATGAATGAGCACAATTAAACTGTAGTTTGCCAGGTCTGATCCGATGCCAGCTTTAAATATCAGGTGTAGTATGCTGCTTCTTCATGATGCTAGTATGCTATTTGATTGAAACGTGTGATTAAACAGTGGAATGAAGAAATCGGCCCAAGGGAGTTGGTCAGACTTAAATAGTGCGTTCGGAAAGCCAGATAGATAGATAGATAGATAGATAGATAGATAGATAGATAGATAGATAGATAGATAGATAGATAGATAGATAGATAGATAGATAGATAGATAGATAGATAGATAGATAGATAGATAGATAAAAGATAGATGTATGGACCCACATGCTCTTGGATTTTAGTTTATGTATGTACACGCAGTGCATACAGTTTGAAGTGAAAATGTACGCACCGTGGGGTTTTTTTCTGGTTCGGTGACATACATACTCGCACCACTTCCCCTATCTCCAGCAGTGTCATGCAATTGTTTTAATATCCGTTTACAGACATCCCCACCCCTCCCCTCCAAAAAAAGTAAAATTGGTTCTGCAACAGCATTTGTTTTCTTGTGGTTCAGGTGTTCTGGCAAGAGATGCATTATTACATTTTTAATAGTGGATGTATAGTTTAGAAACCCATATAAATATACAGTAGATATTGTACATATTTCAAAAGACGAGGTCTAAAACTGATGCAGGTAGATGTCTAAAATCATGATAAAAAATACACCCAGACAAGAAAAAAACTGCTCAGTGTATTAGTCCCTGCTGCCACTCTTCACACTGCGTAAGTCCCATTTTAAATCACATTTTATCACATGCAGTATTTTATTCCAGTTTAGCTAGTGGGTTGTCATTTAAAACCCAATACCAGTCTACTGCAATTGCCACACAGGAAAGTAAATGCACAATATACTTGTTTCACATCCCTTAAGAAAAGTTCAGTACCGAACTACATGATGCAAACATTGAACGCCAGCTGGGCAAAAGACATGCAAAATGTATAATTTCTCAAATTTGGAGCCATGTGCCACATGTGCACACAGGTTCTTCCCACATTCAGGGTCACACTCATATATAGATAAGGCTGCTCATACTTGCAGTCGAGGTTCCCTACAAAAGATATATAAGACAAGACTGATAGAGAAGTTACATCTATTTATTTTTGTATTTACATTTTTTTTGTTACGCACTAGTAACTACCCAAATGGTTGCCACAGAGTGCTCAAAGAGCGGAAGGAAATGGTTGATCTGGGCGCTGTCTGTTGTAATAGTGGGCTGTATTGTGCCTTCCGTTATAAAATCATTTAATATTCCCACTAAATAAATGACATATGTCAAAGCTTTGGGGGGTGCATAAGTCTAGTGCCCAGATGACGGCTGAGCAAAATGTGCATACTATGCAGCATGGCTCATAGCTGGCACTGAATCCGGATCTTGAGCATTCTCAACGCCTTTCAGTATAGCTCGCAAAAAAAAGCGTATATTTTGGAAGAATTGAAACTTAAGTTGCCAGTTGCGCACTTGTATCTTTTTCTTTCTATATTTGATCAGAATTTTCAATTTTTGTTTATGCATTCTGACAATAGTGCCTTTATTGTATTGTATTATAATTGCATTTATACAGCGCTTACTACCCCTGACAAGGCGTTGAAACGCTTTTTCGGTGAGTAGCACGCTACTACGGGACCCATAGAGGATTAGTGTTGAATTAGTATAGTGAAACATGCAAGTACATTTTAAGTGGTGGATAAGTTAGTCAGGTATTTGGATTTGGAATGATAGCAGAAGGATAGAGGAGGAAAAAGATTTGTATTTATATATTTATTTATTTAAACTTTTACCGCGCACAGCTACCCACAGTGGGTTTCCCGGCGCTAGGGACAGACTAGAGAAGAAGATCTCAGATAGCCATCATGCAGGTACCAACTACTTATGTGAACAACAGCGTTTTCAGTGCTCTGCGAAAGAGAAGAAGACTGGTCTCTAATTTAAGGGCAGTGGGCAGGGCATTCCAATATTTGGGACCAAGATAGGAGAAGGAACGTCCCCCCATCCTTGCCAGCTTAAATCTTGGTATAGAGAAATTGCCAATTTCCGAGGATCGTAAGGTACGTTTGGGCCTGTAAAGTTGCACCAGCTTTTGTAAATAAGTAGGTGCAATGCCTTGCTTGATCCTAAACATGTAGCATAATGCCTTGAACTTTATGCGGCTGGAGATCTTCAACCAATGAAGATCATGCAAGGCAGATAATGCAGAAGTTCTTCTAGGGACATTCTTCAAGAGTCGCGCGGCTGCATTTTTTACAACCTGCAACACTTTAACAGTGGCTACATCAGCACCCAAATATAGTATGTTGCCATAGTCCAGGCGAGATGTTTTCAATGCCTGGACAACCGTGGGAAGCATCCATAGGATCTTTTGTAGCCACCTAAGAGTAGAGAAACAGGTTGCTGCGACCTTAGTGGCCTGCTGCTTCATTGTTAACTTGTCGTCAATTTGGACGCCCAAGTTACGTACAGCATGTGTGGGTACAGGAAGTGCACCCATCTCATTTGGCCAATGCTGAGGGCCCCAGAGGTTCTTATTTTTTTTCATAGCGCTTGTTACCCCTGACAAGGCGTCAAAGCGCTTTTTCGGTGAGTAGCACGCTACTCCGGGACCCATAGAGGATTGGTGTTGAATTAGTATAGTGAAACATGCAAGTACATTTTAAGTGGTGGATAGGTTAGTCAGGTATTTGGATTTGGAATGATAGCAGAAGGATAGAGGAGGAAAAAGGTTTGTATTTATATAGCGCTTGTTAACCCTGATGGGGTGTTGACGCACGCTATTCAGGAAGCCCTTAAAGGATTAGTGGTGAATTAATATGGTGAAATTTGAAGTAATTTCAGTGGTGGATATTAGTCAGTTATTTGGAGTGAGAAGGATAGCGGAGGGATAAAAGGGGAAGAAAGGTTTGCTTTCATATAGCACTTGTTATCCCTGATGGGTGTTGAATCACTTTTCTGGCGAGTAGCACGCCACTACGGAACCCATAAAGGATTATTGTTGAAAATTAGCATAGCAAAATATGAAGTAATTTGAGTAGTGGATATGTTATTCAGTTATTTGGATAGAGAAGGGTAGGTGGCGGGATAGAAGAGGGAAAGAGGTTTGTATTTATATAGCGCTTCCTAACCCTGATGGGGTTTTGAAGCGCAAGTAGCATGCTACTCTGGAACCCATCAGGATTAGTGTTGAATTAGTATGGTGAAACATAAAAGTAATTTTAGTGGTGGATATGTTAGTCAGTTATTTGGATTGAGAAGGGTTGGGGAGGGGTAGAAAAGAGGGAAGAGTTTAGAAAGGTTTGTTTTAGGGGATCGGTATAGTAAAAGAGGTGTCAGATGATGCAAAGAGGGGTAGAGTAGGAAAGAGTCTATAAAGGGTTATTTTTGGCATCATAGTAGTGGTAGGGGTTTGGGATAAATGAGAGAGTGGATGTAGAGGATATATTGATAGATGTATAGGATGAGAGATAGGGTAGTGCATTGGAAAGAGTAGTAGAAAGAAGTTTGAGATGAGTCAGAAGGTTGGGCTAGAAGATATATTGAGTGAAGTATAGGCTGAGAAATAGGGTTGTGCATTGGAAATGCTAAATTAGAAGAAAGTGATAAATATATAGATCCATAAGTACATTGAAAGTATATAGATTAACCCTGGGCGTAGTATGCGTAGTGGGGCTACGGGAAGCTAAGCAAAGTTGGCGAGAAACTACGCCCACCTACGCACTTCGCGTAGCCCCACTACGCGTGCCTGCCCCCCTCCCCTCCATACCTAATTTTTGAAAATATTGAAAGAAAAGTAAATAAAAAGGCACTTACCTTGTGCGCTGCGTCCCGGGGCTCCCTCTGCTCGTTCGCGCTGCCGTCGCCACAATCTTGGATACCAATGCGCATGCATGTTTGGAAAGGAGAGCACATGCACTTTACCACTGGCTAGCAGGGCTAAAGTGGACAGAGCCCTAATGCTAACAAAACGGGTTAATCAAAAATGGGGTAGTGAAAGTAAAAATCTAGGGGAGTACTACGCAAAGGATAGTCAATTCCAACCATTTGCTCATTTTTAGCAAACTAAAGAATGAACAAGCTGTTATAAAATGTTTAAAATATTGGGAGATGGTCGTTGTTGCAGTATTGTGTTTACCACAATGATCACGGTACTCTTTTAACATAATTTACATTTGTATTTGCCATTTCAGATGTCATCATGGTACACTGTTATCCCAAGTCTATCACTGCCAAAATTCCCGAATGTGCTTATGGATGGGAAATCCACCAGCTGGCTCTCGGAGGAATTTGCTACAACGGGATTGTTGACTCCGGGTACTACCAGTTCACAATTCCAGATCTATCACCCAGAAACAAATCATACTGTGGAACTCAATCTGAGGTAAGCAGATTTGTATCACCAAGAAGCAATCTTCAAATATTGTTTTGCAGAGCTCAGCAATGCCAGAGAACTTGTTAAAGAACTCCTTCTCCAAATTAAAAAAGCGGTGTTAAGCCACGTTTTGTGGCATAATGCTGCCACGTTTTGTTGCTTAATGTCGCCTTGTAAATAAGGCCCCTTTACATGCATCACTTAGCGTGAAAGGACAGTGCAATGGGTGTTGCTCTGGGTGTTCCACCGCAACACCCATTGCTTTTGACACTGCCCCAGATTTATAAGGAGGTGTAAATCTGAGGCAGCGCCACAAACTAACAGCATGCAAGAGCAGGGGTTATAATGATGTAAAGAGGAGAAATACTGTTATTTCTCCTCGTTTTTAGGTCTCGCCTGAGCCAGCGCATGCGTTGCATTGGCGAGACTTTTAGTAAGTGGGCTTTTAAAAGTCCTACCACACGCTTTTGCTGGCCCCGAGGGTGCAGTTATGCGCACAATAACGCGCACAAGCGCCATCTGGCACCATCTGCCTTTAGCCTTCACTCTTCCAGGCGCGCGCACGCGCACCACTCGCAGGCTTACCTCCTGCTCCCCCTCCGTTAGCCGTCGCTCTTCCAGGCGTGCGCATGCACACCCGTGCTTGTGTTTTAGCGCTTGTTAGGACTTGTGCCCTCGTTAGGGGCAGGATGCATGGTTTTGAATTGCCTGGTTGAGATGTTCGATGGTGGCTGTGACTAGACACTACTATTTACTGTGATTGCAATCCTTGACTTTCTAACTGTCTCAGCACGTCTGGAGCCCCGGTATTATTTATAACTTGATTGGACTGCAGTGATTGCAATCCTTGACTTTTAACAGGCTCAGCACGTCTGGAGCCCCGGTATTATTTATAACTTGATTGGTTTGATCATTGGAGAAGAGCGTCTGTTCCCGCGAGACGTCAGTGGGAGTCCAGACAGACATTCCAAGCATGCTCCAGGAACCCGAGATTCCACGTGCTCTTTCATGTCAACACCTCCTTGACTTATGGGCGCATCTTTATTGCCGCTTTCACCACTGTGCCTCTTTTGGGAACTCGTTATCCATTTACGCAAGCTCATGTTGGTTTTCGTCTGCACGCACATTCTTTCAAAGTAAATAGTGAGCAGTGAGTTAGTTATTCGTGCCTCGCATCACGTGACTGGAAGTTTACTTCGTTGGTGTGTTTTCGCATGTGCCACTGCCGTCTTCATGCAATGCATTGCATGTATGTAATTGTAATTTTTCGTGAAGGATAGCGCTGTGCCCTACCTATGACTGGCAATGCTTTCAATGTTCCGCTTCAGTAAACTCTGTTTGTACATATCCTACTGAAATAAAATGTCTAGTAAATGGTCTTCGGCCCCATTCACATAAACGTTCACAAGTTTGCATTCAAAGTTCTTTTACTTTGCATGGGTGCAAAAACCTGATTTGGAGAGTTTTACAAAGGTTTTCTGGCATACTCCTCCGAATGTTTTCGTGAATCTCCACTTGAGTCCATGCAGATGTACTTGCTCATGTATAGTTGCAAATAGGAGACACATTGTATTAGTGCAATGGTACTTAAAAAAATACTTTTTGCCCACGAGGAAACCCTGTTCCCCATGGGGACACTCTTCACACTATTTCGTTTTGACGGTATAAAACCCAATTACCATTCTGGAAACAAATGTACTCCTGTCTTTGACCAGAGTACACTTCCATCCATTTCCAAGGGGTAATGAGCCAGAAAAAAGTTTGTTTCTCCAGATTTCAATGGCATTCCCATCCTGTCTGTACTCTGTCACCACCCCTCTTGGAGGATTAATCCATGGACGCCATTGCACCATCATTAGGCAACATTATACATGTGTAAGTTATTATCAACTTGTTTCTTTATAGCAGCTCATGCTGCACTAAAGAATTTTCAAAGCACTAACATTTTTACCATCACTCCTTTTATTGGTGATCTACTTACTGACCTAAGAAGGATAGAAGGCTGAGTTGGCCTTACTGGGATTCATCATTCCGGGGTTCGTACATGTCACAGCAGATTGTCTAATTTGTGAGAGGTAAGCATGAAACTCATTGGGTCATCTTTCAAGGTCACCTTTTGTGAATCAGCTCTTTCCTGCAGATGATGACCAGTTTGTTCAGAGCCCCTGCTCACTCAGGCTTTGGCCTCTCTTTCAGGTCTGCCAGCATGCTCTCCATGAACGTATTAGCCTAGACCCATTGTACCATGGTGAAGACGAGCCTCATGCAAGGATCAATGCTGCTGTGTTTTTATTTTACATTTTGTTTTGTGTACAGCGACAAGAATGACTGTGGCATATTTTCAGTGAGCCCTGAGGTGGTTCAGGAGACTGTTAGCCAACATTTGTTCATCAGCCCTGTACTGCCGGAGCTGTGTTGGCTCCCAGCATCCTCTGCAGCCATGTGCGGTGCCCTGCTTCTTTTTCAGCCTTGTTGGATGTCCTGCTTAATCTTGAGCCAGGCTGGATTTGCTGTTTTCTTTGCAGCTTTGTTGTAAGTGCAGCTTCCTTTTCAACAAGTTTGATGCACTCCTTCCTCTCTAATCATACTTTACTTCCTCTTCAGCCATATTGAATGTACTTCTTCCTCTTCAGCCATGTTGGATGAGTGACTTCTTCTTCCGCAACGGTTAAATGCAACACTTCCACCTTTCAGAGCCATGTGTGGAGTTCTCTTTTATGATGGATAAGAGAGAGCCCTATTTTCCACCTAATGACCCAAATGGCTAGCCTTGGAGAACTGCAAAAGCCTTTCTCCCCCTCCCTCCTCGTCAGTCACCGGGCTACAGCTTGTTCTCTTTCCTTCTCGTTTCTCCCTTTATTAGGTCTCGGCTAGAAACGCGCAAAGCGCGTTCTCGCCAGAGAACTATAGTAGGCGTCTCAGCCGAAAAGAACGACGAGGGGAGACATGACCTGGCCGCGCGCAGCGTTTTCCGATCGGATAACGTTGGGCGCATGCACTTCTGCCAACAGCATGGCAGACAAAACAGGATCGCGACGCGCGCCTCGTGGAATGCAGGGGGAGCCTGCAGAGGGGCACACGGCGCTGATAACAGCACTGTCTTGTTTCAATTATTGTGGTCAGACACGGGCCGCGATAACTGAAAGCATATGTGCGCGTGCACCACTTGTTTACAATAGCGATCGCGAAAGTGATCGCTTTCAGTGCCTGCCTTCGGGTGATGCTTGTTACTTTTACAGTTTGTCTTTACAGTGTCAAATTCATGCTGATTTATTTTTTCCTTTGCAATGTTATATTTTGCGACAAAATGCCACAAGTCATGATGTACACGCAAACGAGAGAAACCGTAAAACATTGGTATGTTTAGAAGGTATACCTCTCGACATTGTTTTGTTGTAAGCCAGGATTCGAGAAGCGCAGGGGCGCGTTTTACCGCAAGAGACTGTCGAAGTTTTCGGTTGCACATTCCCGCAAACGTCCGTAACAGGAACTCAATAACAAACAGTTGGCAAAGTTTCCATTCCCTGTCGGGAGCAGTTGCTGCTACTCTCCATTTTCGGGCGACATGGCTTGTAATTATTAGCTTGCTTGTTTAAATAAGAGACAGCAAACAAGACAATAAGGCACTAATTAATCTTTCTACACGCTAATCATTTTTATCTCAGTAAAATAACGAGTTTGCGAACATGGGTCACGTTTAAGTAACATTTTTCGACAAAATAGTTACACAGCCATATTTGTTGAGGGCAATAAGAGTAACCCAAGTCGGTAAACAATTGCGAAGTTTGATTTAAGTCGCAGCTCTTTGTTCCAACTCTTGAGACGGACATCCACAGTGAGGAGAACATGCATATACTTACAGCCGTAAAACGGAAATGTCAGCGTTTTTGACTAAAACACGAACACATAAAATGTGGATTAAACGGACACTTTGAGAAAAGCTTCAAGTCTGGTAGAAAATAAGCCAAAGAACTCAAACGGACCCCCCTGCAATTCCACCCAAGGTAAGAGGAAATTACCTGTCTCAGGCCCAGTAAGAACGGCATTCTCCATTCTCACAACTGGCGATACACGCTTTGAACAATAAAGTCCTTCCAACAATATCTCCACCCATCTGGTCTGGACTAGCTGTCCGCAGTGCAATTTAATCCAAGCCCCTCAGCCATGGCAGAGAACGTTCAGTAAACAAGGTTAGAGTCACCGCGTGCATCCATCCCCCTAGCTCTGTGCCCAGCACCCTTGTCGCCTTCCTCCCCCCACCCATCCGCATCCATCCCCCTGCTAGCTCTGTGCCCAGCGCCCTTGTCGCCTTCCCCCCCACCCACCCACGCCCAATCTCACCCACAGTAACATGCTCTGCTTGCCGAGGGGGAAATAACATCACCCAGCACGGCAAGTTCCAAGCAGGCAGCTGCTGATTAATAACTAAAAAGAGCTGCTGTGCATGGCCCTTAACAACTTGAGACCAAGCACGGACCTGTAAACATTATTCAGGTCTTTGCTTGTTTTCTTCAGCAGAGTTGTTTTAAAGTCTGTTATGGAGTGTTGCAATCCCCAGTTTGTCCCCTGTTGCTCATGGTTCTGTGATTGTGAGCTGGCATGTTCTTGAGAGGGGCTCCTTAACAATTTGACAATGACGAAGTGTAAAATGAATATAAGTAACGTCTTGAAATATCCTCACTGTATAACCGCAAACTTGTTTGACCCTCTGGTTTGTGATGCCATTTACTTTTGTATTTCGACTTTTTGTAAAACGTATCTTCCGCAGAAGTGTGAAACTGCTTCCAAATGCACACTTTATTTTAAGTTATTCGCAGTTTATAACTTGAACCTTCCTGTGCAATGTGAACAAAATCATTTTATTCAACTCCGGACAGGCATAAAGTGTGAAATACAAATCGTCCGTCTCAAGCAGTTGAGGCATTTCGTTTTTTTATCGGGCCACATTCGCGTACAAATGTTGTTTTCCTACAGTTCTACCCTGTCTCTGGTGCTAGCTGGTCTCTGTGTCGACTCTGTAAGCCGAGCCAAACTCTGCTCGCCGGGAGGAGGGTCGAAAGGGGTTTTGCTGAACTGTCGCTTTTATGTATTTGGCTCATCCAGTGCTCCCTCTTAAATTATATTGACGGTGCAATGTCGGTGGTTAACAAAACGCACAGATCAATACAGCTGTGTAGAGCGATCAGGAGAGAGATGTTTAAAACTTTTCTCCAGAAGATGTTCTTTGAACTGTTTCAAGTTGGATTCTTAGAGGGTTTTGAAAGCAAATTGGAACTCAGCCTTGTTACATTTCATGCCGTTCCCCACAGCACTAATTGGTTCTTTGGGTGCTGCCCTAGTGGAACTGGTTATATCGGGGCTGTGGTCCCTCTCAGCCCTCCTTAGTCACCTGTATCTGATTCTTTAACTGCTCTAACCTCCATAGCACACTGTGTCCTGAGTTTACTCATTCAGTGCGGTTTTATTGATGACCCTGTTGCCACAAATACATTTCTAGGGAGAACTTGCCTTGCGGATGAGTGCCACATCACTTGGTCTTGATGGTCCCCCTCTGTATCGTCCCCGTCCCAACAAACAAGTTGGCGCGCTTCTTTCAGGGGTGCATCCCCGCTGCGTGAGCGCTCTTTACAGGACGGAAACATATTAGCTCAGACCAGGCATGAAAAGGCCGAACACAAGAAAGCCAACCCTTCCTGCCAGCCCCCAGGATGTCCCTCATCCATTTCGAAAGTCCCCACCTATGCATGCCCTCCCTATACATTCATCTATGCCATGCAGCCCGCACTGATCCCCGCTGAATGAACGCACGCACCACATACATACATACATCCACCCCTGACGTGCCCGACCCCATCACACAGCCACATCTCGACCCCACCACACACAGCCACAGCACCCTCATCTGGAACGGCGTTAACTTTTCACCCCCCCCCCCCGATCCCCCATCCTCCTTCCATCCCCCCCACGCCAGCATCGGACTGGCCTTCGTAGTGTGTTGGGGTATACCAGCGTGGGGCACTATACACTTCTTGAGAACTGTGTTCTGCTGTACAGCGCATAGACGCACGTAGTGCCCCACCACAGGTACCAACAACCAGGAAAACAAGCATTTGCAATGCAACAGGTGTCGCATTATTAAAGTTTGAGCTATTGGCATTGCTAAATAATGCAACACCAATAGCTTTTGTTGCAGTTGGTGTTGCAATATTTAGCAATGCCAATAGCTCAAACTTAATTAACCCGAGACCTATTGCATTGCAAATGCTTGTTCTTCCTGCGCTCATTCCTGTCTCATTCTCTTCCCCCTAGACCTCCTCTCCTCTATAATTTCTCTCCTGTTTCCCCTTTCCCTCCTTCGTCTCCTACAGTTTGCCCCCTTACCTCTGCAGCTTATCATTCTCTCGCTCTTCTTCCTCTCTCTTCCCTCCCCCATTTCTCTATCTCCTCAATGTCTCCCATTTCCCTCCCTCTCGCCTTCTCCCAGTCACCCCCTTCCTTGTTTCGCAGAAATAAAACACTGCTCTGTGTGGAGAAAAAGGTCTGGGTTTCTACTTTGATGTCAGCAGACCTTTGCACCGGGCCGCGGGGTTGTTTGTGGCAGCCCACACTACAGGTACAATGAGTGTGAGTGCACGTGTTAATATGCTAGTGTGGCTACGGGACACTTGTCGTTCAGCCTTATAATCCTGCTTGCAGAGATACGAATCTTCGTCAGATGACTTCTTTCGAATTTTTGCGGCCCAAAAACATTATTTCGCATACAATAAGTGCTTAAAATAATTTTTGGGTAGAGCATGCTGCATCCATTCACTCTTATTGTCTTTTGATCGCAGGGGTCTCCTTCCCTCGCCACTCAACAAAAAGCATCCCAAAAGTGCTGCTGTTTCAAATGTTGAAGAAAATTTTTGCTGAGACACAACCCCATTAATATTTTAATGTTCCACTCGTAGACTCGTTGTTAAAAAAAATCCCCCAAACGAACATATGTTTTAGACAATGAACGCAGCCTGTCTTGATGCTCTATAGCACTAGCATCCATTTTGTGTTAGGGGCAGGGTGACAGACAAGAAGAGGTTGTTTTTCAACTTTTTCTCGCAGCATTACATATTTACGATGACAAATTAGCCAGGAAAGCGAATGTTCTGATTTCACAGAAATAGCAAACTACCTTGCGAAATACATTTCAGAAGTAAAAGCTCACCAATTTTGGGAAATTTTATAATCACTTTTTATTCTGTTCCTATTTTCCCTATAGGCCCTGCGCATTTGGAATAACATAAACAGCAGTGTAGACGTAGGACTGAGGTCTTCTAGGTCTCTACTGACTATGTTAGACTTAATTTAGGTGTACGCCAGGTAGCTCAGAGGTCACTGGAAACTTTCTTGACTGAATAGGAAGTGATCAGCTTCCCTGGCTCAGACAAGAAGGAATTCAGCTTCCGACAACCGCATAAACATGACAATTTTGCTCCTCAGAATAAGAGTCAATCTCTAGAGTCGTGTGAAACAATAGACAGCTATTTCACTCAGTCAGTTGTGCAGATTTACTTTCACCAGAGTGCAGAGAATGGAGAGACGGGCGTTTTCAATAAAAGATATTATTTATTGAGCAGTCTTCCTTCTCATGCAAGAGAAATGAATTGCCACAATTGCAAGACTTGTTATTATGAAAAGTGCGTACAGTAAAAGGAGTATTACGAAATAACACTGTAAAAGCATTGATATGGTTTCTTAGCCATAAGATAGTTAAAATGAATAAAATATATATATTCATATATACATTGGCTAACGACCTCAACTGGTGCTTCTAACTACGCCTACCCCGGTGTACCTGACCTAAGCCTAATACATGGGAGGGAGTAAGTAAGTAGCAATTTAAGTTAGGTTGGTTTTGCCAAGAGTTTCTTTCAAGAATTCTCTCTAAGGGTTTAGTCAGCACCGTACCTCTGGAATAGAATGTAGGAGGTCTGGTATCTCCTTCTTAGGACCCGATATCCCAGTCACCCGCAAGGGTAGGCTGGAAACGCCGGAGCTGGATTTTCTCGGCAGGAGAAAAGACAGCGTCTTTCTTAGCGCGTCAAGGACGAGGGGCAGCGTCCGTGGGCTTCTCACATCTGCTGGGCTCTCTGCAAGGGGACAGCTGTTTGTCTCCAGTATTCACCACCACCATGTGTTTGCTTAAGGCAACGTTGGTATATTTATACCTGAAGGGTGCCGAGTTTGACGTAAGTTTTTGGACATAAGACGTCAATAAAGATGTCACTAAGAATTGGTTGTTCTTACAGTGCTCGCAGGAGTTCTATTACTAATCAAAACAAAGCAAGCGGGGCTTTCCCAGGTTGCTGGGGGTTTGGTATGTCGAAAGAACTCGGTGTGCTATCTAGGAATCTAAGAAAGTGGCTTCTGCTGTGTCATGGACTGTCATGGACTGCAGAGGCAAGTAACTGAAATATGGCTCTGATTCTTATGCCATTATAGGGATATGTATTGAATATAGCCGTATAGGGGCATGAGGTCACAATATTGATCGGGGTCCTAGATAAAACACATCACCCACTCCATGAATTTATGTCCATCAAATTACTAAAAACTAAAGCAATAAGAAGCAAGTGCATTCCTACCCACCCCAAAATACATTTTGCATTTGAAATGGTGTATATGAAATACATGAAAATGAATAGGTACTGTACGTTATCAAGCATAGTAATCATTCAAAAAATGTTTTGCATATATATTCAGTTGAACGATTTTGCGAAAAATTACCATGAAATGTCTCTCATTACAGAAAAGAAGGGCGAGACTGTTTCATCACATGTAAATACAATTGCTGTAAAATGCGCTAGAGGCTGCGGTATTATTACGTCTCTAGATCTACTAAAAATAGAAGCTCTGTTCTTTATGAATAGTTCTACTTTAAGCAAAGTACGTGTGCCAGAAAAAAGGTAAATATTTTGGAAATTTTAGGAAAAAAATAATAATTTCATGATGAGCGGGGAAAAAAATAGTTCAAAACGCTTTTCAGTAGCTTTTGTTTATCAAAGCTGAAGGCCGAATTCAGAGTTCATGGGAACGCTGTGTGCCGGATTGTTTTCCAAAAGTTATTGTTTCTGTTCAGGAGAGAACATCATTTCAGACAGGCTCGCAAAGAATTGGTCTACATATTCAGGTGACAGTTCGACCAAGTTCGATAATGCTGTAACTTGGCAGTTGTGAGAATGATTGCTATCATCGATTTCAGGATCAGCAATGCTCACAGAAGGTCGTACCTGGGTGATGTTGCTTTCATTTCTAGCTTCACTGCCACCACCTAGTCGTAGCGCAGGAGTCTCAACGAATGCCGTCATCAGGATTGGTAACCGCTGGGGACAACACGATGCGTGAGCCGTTACTGGACTTAGCAAAGTATCGACATCCATTGGCACTGCTGATTGTAGTGCAAGACAGGTGTCTAACACGCATTCCTCTCCGCATAGCATACATCGAAGCACAGGTAAGATGCAGGTCTTCCATATAGGTCTGAATGAAAGAAACCAGGTCATATTCAGATCTCTTAGCCGGGCTATCCCAAGGACTTTAGTTATGCGGTCCCGGTAGCGTATTGCTAGGATCGTTTCTTCCATCCTTGCCAGAGTCATGTCTGCGTTTTGGTTTGCCATATCGGAGCAGGAGGGTCAAAAATAAAATACCTGCTACGAGTCCCAAAAGTAGTGGTAGGCCGCCAAAGATCGAATGGACAAAATTGGGAAAGATGCCCAGGACTGCTTCAAATGGTGTTAACAGTCCCGAAAAAATTGTCTTAAGTACATTCGAGATACCACTGGCATTCGACATATTTAGGATTTGGCTGAGCATTTCTGTGAAATGCACGGGGCAATTTGTTGATAAAAGTGTATGTATCTCTGCAGTTGTCCTTGCAACTTGGAGATCATACGTCTCTTTTGATGACGTGATGGGCACTGTTGTCTGCAAAAGCACAGACCTCATTCTGCTTAAAGTATCAATTCGTATAGAAGAGATATTCAAAGGAGGCCAAATCGGAGCCACTGAGTCTCCAGGGCCATTTGGATACAATGCTTGCATACAGCAAGTGACCATGGAACTCACACTTAAGAGATATGCTTTCCCTGGCACCAAGCCACAACAGCTGTGATCTGTTATTAGAACGTAACTCCCGTTAGAAAGTTGCCTAAAGAATGGCTCTATTTGTGCTGCAGGTGTGCCATGTTGGTGGCATGAAAGGTTATTTGAAGTACCCTCACAGGCCCCATGTAAGTTAATACCTTGGCACAAAAGTATATCCCGCTTAGTGATTGTTTACACTCATTACCACTAAGAAATACATTTTTGTTGTTGTCACTATAGCATGTGTATGTAAGGTAATTTCCATGATGACTTAATGTATCCTTTACCCAACTTTTCATACTGGCCTGCCGGTATATACTCAAGGCAATTTTTAAACTGGAAAGTTGTTATCGGAATTGTGATAATCCTGTGTATTATCCATTCAATGACAGGTATTTCTGACATTGTCAATGGTAATCTCTCAAGTTTTTCGATGCTCAGGATTGTATAGTCTGCTCCTTTCTGTGCCAAACTGATTTGTTTATCAGTAAGGTTAAAGATAGAAAACAATGAAGTTGTGTTGATTAAACGCCATGGCACATAGCCCGAACGGAGATTTTGCAACGTCCAGCCTAGCTGTACAATAGAACGTAATTGGGACTGGCCATGTTGTAACATTAGCAAGTCCTGGTCTATTATATCAATTGAAGATGATACAATACTGTCCAGTGAATATATTCTGGTGGACAGAGTCATTAACCCATTGTCCACAACAGAAAGTGATTTTTCCAAATTAATACGATCAATTTCTTCTATTTTCTTGGCTGTTTCAATTTGAGTTTCTTTCCATGCCTCGTTGTATGCAGCATATATGCTGGCCGCTATTAAACGTTTTTGACGCTGTTTGCGTAGTCCCATAATGAAATCGCGCAAATCAGCACCATCTTTAAGTAAAGACAAGTGTTGCTTAATTTGTGCCAGTGTGGATGTTTGTAGCCATTCAAGGCATAGTTTCCCTACACTGTAAGTTGTTACTATCCCTGGATGTTGTCTCTGGGAGTATCTAGGGTCTGGTCTGGTCATTTTTAACCCCTGTAATTTGTTCAGGTATCTATCTTGACAGTTATTCGTGTCTGTAGGCCAGATTAACCACTTTTTCCAATCAGGATGTGTTCTGTTTTCGTTTAAAATTTGGGATACATCTACTTCAATATCTGTGGTTGCATTATCAGGTATTGGCTTTGGAATAGACGGTTTGTTAAGGTCTTTAATCTTGGCTAGACCAAGACAGGTTGTTTGTTAAATTGTGTCATTCAAGAACATTATTTGTTCTGGGATCATGCAGGCTCAAAATAATGCTTCTAGGCCTTGTACCTGCTAATCTTTTGTACCCCAGATGGTTTTTGTTTCAATGTTATTTTTCCAGAAATCAAAACCAAATGTAATAATTTTTTCATAAAATGCTTCTGAATATATCAATTTAGTATTTGTCAGCATGGTTTTTGTCCCTGTTTTATCCAACAGTTTATAATAAAAATTTTCTGCATTACTTGTGTTAAACCCTGAAAAGTATTGGAATTTCTCATAGAATGTTTTTGAACTGCTTTTAGGTGGAGTAGCACAATGTTCCCATTAGTTATATTTAAAAACATTTCTAGGTTGAGCAGATTTATGTAAATAGTGGTCTGCATAATGTGTAAAACAGTACATCTGTACATAATTAGATGAACCTTGCAAATAATCATGTTCTGTAAATTTTGCTGATAAAACTAAATCTGACATCATATCATTTATACTTTTAAAGTCCCAATCATCAGAGAATGTACTTGGTTTTACAAAGTCACTTAATGAAACCTTAAATTGGTGAGGAGCTCGACCGGGCCATATATTTCATAGTCTGGCTTGTCCCAAACTACCCCGCCGGGTATTGGAATGGCTGTGACATTTACTGATGATAGTTCTCTTTTCTCGATGTGAGATGATTTGTGAGGCTTCAGAACTAAGTTGATGTTCTGACTTGCTGTGTCCATTGAACTGTATTTTCCCTCAATGAAATTTCCCAAAGTAGCATGATGAGCCAAAGCAGGAGGAAAAATACACCTAGTCCAATCCAAAATTCTAACCATGGAGAAATAAGATAGGTTTCTTTGAGTTGATGAAAGAGTTCTGTTGCTTTTTCTTTAAAAGTCTTTGTTTCTGGCATCACTTCAGGGTCGCTTTGATCTTCAGAAAAGTTATCGAAATTGATGAAGTAGCGAGATGCAGTTCTGTCGATTGTTGGAATTGTTTTTCCCATTTGGCTTTCATTAGCGCATTCTGATGCCACATCATTGTAGACTGGTGTTTCATGACGAACTGTTTCAATTTGGGTTTCAAGAGGCACAAGTTCCATGGCATTTCTGCATAGTCCTTTTTTATTCACTGCAGGTTTATCAAAGGTGATTAGTCTTTCAGTTTGAACCTCTTGGATACTAGCAAATTTGGGTATTCTGTTACTTCTTGGGAGTCCACTGGGCCTGCTATTGATTATAGGCCACATGATTGTGGTTTCACCAGGTCAATTGATACAACTCTGTTCTCCTTTTTACCAGCAAGGGGCGGTAGTACTACTGATCTTGTTCGGTTGATTGCTAAGACAGGTACTGCTTTTGTGTAAGAAGGCCCAAATTCCTTCTTCACTGCTATTTTCTCTCTGACCAGATCCCCAATCTTTGGAATTCAGACAGGTCTTGCTGGGACAGGTGGTGTGTCTTCAGTGGTGGTTGGCTGTTGTTTTAACTTTATGTTGCTCAGGGCTTTTCTTGTTTCATTTAAGTCCTGTAAAACAGCCTTTGATGTCAAAGTCTTTTTTCTTATCTTCTACCACTGAAGCAAGACTATCTAAGTCCTGAACATACATTCTAGTTCCGAACAATAGTTCGTATGGGCTGAATCCTTGTAGAGAATTTCTTGGCAAGTTGTTAAGACTACGTTGGACACTTGTTAAATGTTGGACCCACCCATCACCCGAACCTAATACCTTTGCCATTATAGATTGCTTTACGTCTCGGTTTTTTCTTTCCACTACTTCCCTCAGGATGGAAGGGACAAAAGAATCACAATCCAATGCCCATACTGGTCATGGCCTCCTTATAAGCTCGAGAGCTAAAAGCAGGACCCTGGTCAGAATGAAGCATGGCAATTGCGTATGTGCCGATAAAGACTCGCAAATCTTTTATAACAGTTCTGGCGTCAGCCGAGCACTGGGGCCACATCCATATGAATCTCATACAGGAATCCACTGCGACCATAATATATTTATAGTTGCCATCCCTTTGAAGGGGACCACAGTGGTCCAGGTAAACACATGCTAGTGGTTTATCTGAGATGAGAAGGGGTGTCTGCGCTGGTGGTTTCACTGTTGATACTTTCATTTTTTGACATATTTCGCATTCTAGCACATATTTCTTAGTTTGTATTCTCATGCGGGGCCACCAATATCTCTGTTTTAATAATGATATTGTTGCGGAAACGCCAGCGTGTGCAGAAGCAAGCCCTTCATGTGCCGCTGTAATTAGTCCTAAACTGTGTTCCATGTTTGGAATTACTCTATCCCCCACTCCAGGGATTCGAGCGAAAGGAACATTATTTGTATCTGTTAAATATGAGTAATTTTCTGGAAAGCCTTTTGGGAGTGTTTTTCTATCATCTTTTACTGACGCACTGACAGCTTGTAGTATATCGCTGTCTATTTTTGTTTTTGACCGGGTGATAGCAGCTACGGAAGCCGTTTGCACAGCTGCCTTCGCTGCTTCATCAGCCAATGAATTCCCTGTAACGTGAACGCCATCACGTTGATGACTCAGAGTGTGTATCACGTGAGTCTTTTGTAGTTCCTTCTGTAAAAGAACTACTTGTTCCTAAAGCATTTTATGCTTGATTGTGCCACCTGTGTCGTCTTTGTAATCATTTTGAACCCAGTTCTGCAAATCATTATTGTAAGAATTGACTCAAAAATGCCAATCGCACACGATTAGTGTCGGGAATTCACGTTCGGCATTTTCAAGCGCCATCTTTAAAGATCTGATTTCAGCTCGCTGAGCCGAACATTTTCTCAGTGATTTGGTTTTTGTTATTTTCGGTCTGAATTTACCGCAGAGCCAGAGACCTTTAACAATCGCGCAGGCTGCATCGTAGGATTTATGCTCTACATTGTAATGCTGTGCAAATCTGTCTGTATAGATTATACAGGAGTACTGTTCTAGAGGGAGAATTTCGATTGGCAGAGGATATTCTTTTTCATATTTTAAATCATTCCGTTTTTTCATGTTCGGGACGAAATAGTATTTCACGTCTTCTGCAGCAAGAGAATTTTCCCGCTGTATCCATTACGGATCTAGTGCCACTGTTTTTAGATTTACTGGGCTGAAAAGCGCCTCGATGGCTGATTCTGCTGTGAAAACAGTTATTCTTTTGCCTTGGGCTAGGGCTCGTTCTCTTGCTACAGCAGTTTGAACTGCCTTTACAGTATTTTCTGTGAGACTGAATGTTTTTTCTGCTTGTGTGTACAAATGTGATTTGTAAGCTATTGGTACTGTTTCTCCCTCATTAGAGGTCAGGTACGTGAATCCGCATCTTCCTGGGATGACCCGGATTACAAGGTTGCGTGTATTGTCACGTGTTTCTAATTTTGTTTTAGCTAACATGTCTGTTTGCAGTGACCTCAAAATTTCTGTGTGTTTTTGAGTCCAGTTGATTGGTTTAAAATCAGGTTTTATTAATTCATAGAGAGGTTTAATCCTCTCTGCATAGTTTAAAATGTAAGTTCTTCCAAAATTCAGGAAGCCTAGAATCGATTGTAAGTTCTTCAGCGTTTTTGGTGCTTGGAGTACAGCGCACTTCTCTAAGAAGTTGTCCGCTAGGCTTTTCCCTTCACTTGATAATTCGTATCCTAAAAATAGGACTGTTAGATGGGCAATTCGTGACTTTTTAAAGTTGAATTTGTAACTCTCTGCTGCGAACCCTAGTATTATGGTAATCACTCTTTTCAAGTGAGTATCCAAGTCGTCATCTGTGAGATAGATGTCATCGACATAAGATAATGCCTCATCATCATACATTTGTAGTAACTCTGTTACTCTGGCTGAGAATAGTCCTGGGCTGTTCTTGAATCCCTGTGGGAGCCTACAGAAATTTTTCTGTGACCCCATTATTGAGAAAGCGGTCAAGTACCTGCTTTCTGGTGCAATATTTTGACAAAAGAACCCATTAGATATGTCTAATATTGTTTTTTTTTTTTTTTATCCTCATTTGCCGTCTTGCCGTATTACCTTTGTTCTATTCCACCTCTGGGCTGTTATTATCTCTTAGGCTGGTCTAGAATAATGGGGCGTAGACAACACATATTTTTGAGTCTGGTCACCTCTCGACTATCCTTCTTGACCACCTGACCCAAGATGTGTATCCTCCACCATCTCTATTCCTCGTTCTCGGATCCAAATACCAGCGAGACAGGCACGGGCTTAATCATCAGACTTTTAACATAAATATAACTTTAACCAAAATTTAGCAGGAAGGGTATCCAAAAACCTCTATTTCTTTTAGAGCAATCTAACATATCTAACTTTGCTATATATCTCATGGCTAAGATCCAGTCCAATAAGGTAGGACTGAGTGGTGAGACCCATAGTTTACATATCTCTCGACGTGCTAATAACATAGCATAAAAAATAAGTCTAACATTGTTACCCAAAACTCTATTTTGTAAATCATGTCTCCCAGAAATAATTAATTCGGGGCTTACCTCGATGGGTTGGTTTAATGAATGTCTAATATTGTTTTGTATTTTTTGCGAACTATGTTATTCATTAGCGCAGCACTATGCGAATTTTGTACTGCAAATGTTTTGCAACATGAGTTAAGGTGTCTGTAGTCCAAGACTAGACGATACGAATCGTCCGGTTTGGAGACAGGAAACAAAGGATTGTTCATTTGAGAGGTGCATGTTTCAATTACCCCTTGGTATTCAAGTTGATCTAAAATCTCCCTGACCTGTTTTTTAGCTTCTTGCTTAATTGGGTACTGCCTTTGTGCAGTTGGTTGACATTTTAACTGCATTTTGTGAGGAGGAGAGTCCTCATCCCGTCCTACATGATTCTTATATAATGCTGGTGCCTGGGCTACTGCCCATTTCCTTGCATATATATATTTAGTGTGAATTGGAATGTGATTTGAGAAGGCAGGCATAATCATTTCTTCGCCATGAGGGCACTCCCTGACAAACTCTGGGGGCCAATCTTTCTCGGCTAACTGGATGTCATAGCCTTTTGAGAGGTTATCCCAAAATAGACCCCTTATTTTTCTAGTCTTATCTCCCTCTATACGCAGTGTTATTTCGTATATCTTATGAGGTTCGCTAACTCTGGTATCTGCAGTTTCTACTTGAATGTATTAATTCGTGTCCACTGTCTCCAGATGACTCATCAGGATCTTGCGAGCTATGCTGATTTCTGCTGCACTGCCTAGCATTGTCTGTGCCCACTCTCCGTTTTTCAGCTGTGTCCTCAGTATTCTCGGCATGTTCGATTACTCTAATACTGGCTACCTTCTTTCTTGGAAATTGTAGTTTTTTACTTTGAGCAGGGTCCTTGTCTTTGGATTTGGTGTGCTCTTCCCTTGGTTCTGACCGTCCTCTTCTTTCCGATTTCTGCGAAAAATATCGAGAGGGACGTGTATCAATACTTTGATATCTATCAGGCTTTTTCAAGTTATCCCTATTTCTAAGGTTATATCTTTTCTCAGAGTGCTCCCTCTGGGGAGACTGATGTTCTCGTTTCGGAGTTCTTTCTCTCCGTCGAGGAGACCTTCCTCTGGACTGGAAAACTTTTTCTTTGGGAGTGGATTGTTTATTTACATCCCAGCTCTTTTTAGGAGTGTTTAGATTATTTTTAATACATTATTTTTCAGGATTTTCAAGTAGTTGGGGTTTTACTGGTTTCCCACCCAAACTATCTCTACCTAATTCTTCATAGCATTTTTCTATTATTCTGGCAAGCTCAATTGGTTGATCTGTTATATCTGTTTCTTTCAATTTCTGGCGGATCACCACTGATGCTGCTTCTCCTTTTATGTTGGCTAGTAATATAGCCTAGACCTGCTTGAAGTCTTTAGTAATTTCATACCAAGAGTTAAAGCAGGTTCTGGACCGTATTCATTCTGAATTTGTTTTAGCACATCTGGTATTACCGCCATGGACGGAACACCATGTGTTTTAGTGTAAATGGAAGCAAAGACTGTACCCCAAGTGTCACAGTCCTCCACATGTGGTGCGACCCCCATTGGAAGGCAGATACTCAGAATTCTGTGTTTCTCAATAGGGGTAGTATTCGGGAATACTGCCTCTATTTGAGTAATTTTCTGTGCTAACCAGAAAGGAATTTGTTCCCATATTGTGGGAGTTTTTCCAAGACATGATTGTATGTTTTGTGGTGTAATTTTATTTGTGTTCCCCTGATGGGGGGTTAGCTGTGGAATATTAACAGCTGTTTGGACTGTTGCAGTCCGCATTACATATTGGACTAACTGTCTGTGTATTTTAATTAATAATTTTAGTTGTGCTAAAAGTTCTTCTTTTGACATTTTTTCAATGTCTGGATGTGGTGTGTAGCTGGCTAGAACCGGCCACGTTGCTCCTGGTCTACCTAGTGGACCGAGCCTGGTGATGTGATCATTATGTTTTAGGGCACCTTTAAACCAGAGCAGGTGCTCTTGGTATTTTAATGGGATTCAATCTCCTCGAAAGGAGCGTACTCTTCCGGTGGTTCCCCTATTTTGAAATAGTGGAACTCGTGTGTTGTAGCGTTTGCCGCTGGAAAGTTTATCCAAGAATCGATTACCTCTGTCTGCCGATATTCGTGTGCCTCTATCACGAAAATGACTGTACCACCTCGTGGTGTCAGTCCATTCTCTATAAGTTTTGAAGTTATAGATTTTCTTATGTTTGCCGGGATGATAATCGCACCCGGTTTATTAATCCCTGTAACATCGAAACCCGGTTGATTTGCATCTACTGCGACTTCATTGGTTCAGTTGTTAATGCCATTGTTTGACATTATATTAATGAAGGTTTGCAGAGCAGGTTTCCAAGGAAACAAAGATTAGGTGCACAATATTTTGGAACACTGTATCCTTCAATGTTGACTAAACCAGAAACTCTACATAGGAATTTTTTCCTACTAAGTTCTGGCGGATTTTAACCTTTCACCCACTCCAGACGTCTATTGGAGTATTTACGGGAGAAAGGGTCTGTGTGAAAAAGCACGACTGAGTTACTCTAACGTCTTGCGTTAGTTTTATCGCCTTACCAAACGTTGGGCGCCATGTAGTGTAGTTCCTATTTTCCCTATAGGCCCTGCGCATTGGAATAACATAAACAGCAGTGTAGACGTAGGACTGAGGTCTTCTAGGTCTTTACTGACTATGTTAGACTTAATTTAGGTTTGCGCCAGCTAGCTCAGAGGTCACTGGAAACTTTCTTGACTGAATAGGAAGTGATCAGCTTCCCTGGCTCAGACAAGAATGGATTCAGCTTCCGACAACCGCATAAACATGACAACTTTGCTCCTCAGAATAAGAGACAATCTCTAGAGTCGTGTGAAACAATAGACAGCTATTTCACTCAGTCAGTTGTGCAGATTTACTTTCACCAGAGTGCAGAGAATGGAGAGACAGGCATTTTCAATAAAAGATATTATTGATTGAGCAGTCTTCCTTCTCATGCCAGAGAAATGAATTGCCACAATTGCAAGACTTGTTATTATGAAAAGTGCGTACAGTAAAAGGAGTATTACGAAATAATACTGTAAAAGCATTGATATGATTTCTTAGCCATAAGATAGTTAAAATGAATAAAATATATACATTGGCTAACGACCTCAACTGGTGCTTCTAACTACACCTACCCCGGTGTACCTGACCTAAGCTAATACATGGGAGGGAGTAAGTAAGTAGCAATTTAAGTTAAGTTGGTTTTGCCAAGAGTTTGTTTCAAGAATTCTCTCTAAGGGTTTAGTCAGCACCGTACCTCTGGAATAGAATGTAGGAGGTCTGGTATCTCCTTCTTATGACCCGATATCCCAGTCACCCGCAAGGGTAGGCTGGAAACGCCGGAGCTGGATTTTCTCGGCAGGAGAAAAGACAGCATCTTTGTCAGTGCGTCAAGGAGGAGGGGCAGCGTCCGTGGGTTTCTCGCATCTGCTGGGCTCTCTGCAAGGGGACAGCTGTTCGTCTACAGTATTCACCACCACTGTGTGTTTGCTTAAGGCAACATTGGTATATTTATGCCTGAAAGGTGCCGAGTTTGACGTAAGTTTTTGGACATAAGACGTCAATAAAGATGTCACTAAGAACAGGTCGTTCTTACAGTGCTCGCAGCAGTTCTATTACTAATCAAAACAAAGCAAGCGGGGCTTTCCCAGGTTGCTGGGGGTTTGGTATGTCGAAAGAACTTGGTGTGCTATCTAGGAATCTAAGGTAGTGGCTTCTGCTGTGTCATGGACTGTCATGGACTGCAGAGGCAAGTTACTGAAATATGGCTCTGATTCTTATGCCATTATAGGGCTATGTATTGATTATAGCCGTATAGGGGCATGAGGTCACAATATTGATTGGGTCCTAGATAAAACACATCAATATGCGCTTGTACAGAACAAAGGAGAAGCTGTATAAAATAAAAGCAGTGGTGAGAAGTTCTTTCAGCCACACAAGGCAGCTGTAATTACTTAACTAGGCCTGACGCAAAAAACTGACATGGCAAAAAAAGACTTCAAAACTGCACGCACACGTTTAGTTCCTTCCTTTCCCTTTTCTTTATTTTCCTTCCTCTTTCCCTCCATGCTTCTTACTTTCTATTTTTTTTTAAGTTTGAATTTATTGAGAGCAAAAAACAGGAACAGAAATTAAGAAAACAGGTAAATGATACAGTCCTACAAAATATATGATAAAAAACGTAATTGGCAAAAAAACTTTGTAAAGTATAAAGTGACACAGAAGAAAAACAGTCAAAATATGCAAAGAAAAAGCTACATCATAAGCATAACCATAGCAAAGGATAAAAAATAATCAACTTTGAGACAAAGGATAAAAAATATGAAGTAATTAAATTAGTGATGAAAAAGGCAATGGGAGGGAATTCAAGTTGGTTTGCGTACATCGTCTGAATGAGATGTGGATGAGGAGGACGGGGAAGTAATCAGTGTTAAATAATTAGTTAAAGGTAGCAACAGTAGATCCCTTTTGATTGCTAGGGAGATAGGAGTGACATAATTAGTGTCTAGTCGATGATGAAAACAAACAGCGTTCCACCAAGAGCGAAAGGGCACACTTTTCCCATCTTTATAAAATAATCAGAGATAACATCATTTTGATAGAATCAAGGCGACCCCACCAGGAAAGGAAGAGAGGATTCGAGAGAGAAATAGGTGAATTCAATTTTTTAAGTATAGAATCAAAATTTATTTTCAGAGTGTCCGACAAAAGAGGAGCAAACCAAATTCCTAGATATTTAATCTTAGAGGGTTGCCAAGAGAAGCCAGATTGTTCAAAAAGATTCTTTTGGCATAAATTGTTTAAGGGGAGAATTTCACATTTATCGACATTAAGTCGGTGACCAGAGACTTGAGAAAAAGACGAGACCTGCTGAAGGAAGAACAGAAGAGAACACTGAGGGTCAGAACAATATAAAAGAATATCGACAGCATAAACGGAAAGCTTAACTTGTTGAGAATCAAAATGAAACCCAGAAATATTATCATCAAGTCGAATTTTGGTCAAAAAAGACTCCAGAGCCAAAATAAATAATAAAGGAGACAGTGGGCAACACTGCCTAACACCTCTATGTAAGGGGATGTAATCAGAGACCATACCAGTAGCAAAAATAGAAGCTCGGGGACCAGAATTGAGTAAAGATATAAGAGTAATAAATGTAGGTGGGAAACCAGCCCATTCAGGGGCGTAGCTAGAGCTTGTGCCGCCCGGGGCTATCCCTCAGAGTGCCGCCCCTGGGGAGGAGGGGAGGGGGCGGGTGAAAAAGGACCGAGAGACACGTAGTATCGCCGCTAATAGTTACCTCGATCATGCAAGTTATATGCACATACATGACACGGTCCAAGGTTACACAGTTAAATACACCGGTGACCGGCAGTACAAAGGAGAACACACAGACTGCCACCATACTAACACTTACATTTGTGACATTTAATTGCAGCTCTCTTCAGCACCTGCACTGCCACATATGCAGTGCAATTCTTAAATCAAATATTGTAGCGTGAAGAACAAACTGACGACTTAACGTTCACTATAAGACAACACATCTTTGCTAACATGGACTTGTATGATTTGGATGCATTTCTCAGAATATGTATGTACAAATTGCAAAATGCTCTGACGTCATCCTGAACATTTCTTTGTAAATATGTATGTTTATTATTTGGAATTATTTCTCACATTTGTTTGTAAAAAAATAACTGTAGAATACTTTAACGTTGTCTACGTGTGGTATAAAATTTCAAATAAAGAAATAAAAACGTAGAAATTACCAGCATTCACAGGGTTCTATACTTTATGGAATGTTCTCCGACACCCCACTGTACAACCGGCGGCCATGTCTACATTTCTGCAGTTGCAGGGCAATGCCTGCAATGTTCAGCTCATGGTTTGTGCACGTGGAGGGGCGCAGCTGGCACCAGAAGTACAGGTAACAGCAGCAGGCCAGGCATAAAGGAAGCATAGCTGCCAAGGTTTCAGATTGCTAAGTGTGACACTTTTTTCGCAAGGAAAATCAAGCAATAAAAACAACGGAAACATAAATATCAGAAATTACACCCATTTGAGCAAAGAGAACTGTAAGAAAATTTCAAAACGGCAGCAAAGTACTGGAAATGGAAGGGTACACGCATAGCGTAGAGGTCACAAACCCTCTGCAGACTGTAATTTATCTCAACAAGACACATTGAGCAATTTGATAAAAATTAATTCGCTCATAACAGCAGGGTGTGCGGTGCCACCCGTTATTTATTAACAACCTGAGGCTGAAGCTGCATTGCATTGCAAGTCTAAGCAATTAACATTGAGACACAATTAAGCATGGGGTGCATGCAAGCCTCAGGAGAAAAGATTGATTAAAGTCCACATAGCCTAGGGGCCACAACTCGGCTGTAGGCAGTTTTTTTTCAAATATATATACTTTTTGAGAGAGTGAGCCTTAAAAAGCCTGCGCTATCTAAGAGTACTTGCACTAGTGCGTGTTGTTCAGCAGGCTGTAAAAGTAGTCTAAAAAATACATATGGTAGTCTAAAAAATACATATGGCACTGCTAGAAATGTTTGCTTTAAAACATACCCTTACTCGTACTGACTCCTGAACATGATCATTAAAATGCCAATACTTTAAAATGACCATCAGGGTCATTTCTTATACAGGGCACTTGCAGGTTTATGCCTGGTGCAGTTAAAATCATAATTTATTTGATGCTAAGAATGATTGATCACAATGGTCCATTTGCTTGAGTGACTCCTGTGAAGTTTCATTGAATGAGCGCTCTTTCATGGTCATTCAATGTTTGTCCTTTCAATACCTACGGGAGGGAACAGGAATACGGTTTTTACATTCTATATATGTCATGCTAAATGTTAACAATGTGAATAAAATGAGAAGGATCCATTTTACTTGTATATAAATATTTTGCTGACCTATATTGCTCCGCATTACCCCAAACATTCCTCTACTGCCTGCTGGCCTCGCAGAAATAAAAATAGCTACTGATTCACGAGGTCACTGTGAAGATCTAATTTGGAACAAAGGGATTTATTTTGGAGGTAAAGTCTTACTGGAGTTTAGTTCCATCTGCTTCAGTCACTACACATTTGGCTGCTTGTGACGAGATGTAGTTAAGAGGAACAATCAAGTCTCAGCTGAGGTAAAATTATCCAAGACCAACACAAACTCACTACAGGGAGTTTGAGCCAGCTGTGCCCGCTCTTCGGAGCCATGCAGGGGACGTTTTCTATTTCTATTTCAACAGCCAACACAAGGATAATAAGGGAAAATATATCCATGGGAGGAAAACCCAGTACTGTATGTATTACAGCATATAGGTTTATCAGTTTTCTATTGTGTAAGACGACTCAGAGGTGTTATGTGTAGAGAAAACAGAACACTGTACAACTATCCTTATAATTAAATTTCAGGGGTTTGCTAGGTAGAAAGTTGAAAAACGATCACACATATAGTGACAGTAACAGAATGCTTCTCTGCGGCCTTGGCATTAGAACGGACTGTTGATCACCCCCCTCCCAGCCCGTCTGCCCTCCACCCTCCCAGAACCAACCCCTCGCCCATCTGCTGTACTCTCCCTCCTCGATATCTGTATCTGTGCAGACATGAGTTTCTTAACCAAAGGCACCCCATCCTGTAGTGTTTCTCTCTCAGCCCCACTACCAAAATATCTGATAATAAATAACCAGCGACAACCTCATCTTTCTCATCGACTCAGAAGCAGGCCTGTGCAAAACGCTTGTTACGCCAGCGTAATCTCGTACGCTACCCACAATGCCCAGTTCATAGGCACGTTGCACAAAACATGATTTAATAGATTTTTGCCTGCAGTTGGCTGGCTTGAGCAAAAAATGTCTGCTGAGAGACAGCATTTCCGCAAAAAGACATTTTCTTCTCGAACCTGTATCCTGCCGGTTGCAGGTGTAAGTTTTGTGTGTAAGCTATACACTTGCTGAAAAATTTATTTTATGTAAGATGTGTGATTACACAAGAATTAAGCATATTTTGCGATAAGGGTTGCAAATTGTATATTTGCGGATGTTTCACGTGAGTCTTACATGTCTTGCATATTAAAACTGCACCAACACTCATTGCCTTTCGTAAGGCCTTGAAGACCTGGCTATTTAATCAATAAGTTCGTGCCCTGAATCCTGTGCATCCCAGAGTATCTCACTGTGCCTAGACACCCCAGGGTATTAGCTGCGCATTAAAAATCCCATAAATAAATAAATAAATAAATGAATACACCTGACTATTCATTTTCCTCAGACTGCTGGGAGGTTTGCGCGGCCTGCTTCAGAGCCATCTCGAGTGAAATGTGGGGCCCTAAAGGCGCATTTCTGCATGTGCCAAGGACCCTCACGGAGTTGTGCATCGCGGGTCATCTGCTCGGCCTTTCACATTCCTCCGTTCGCAACCTACGCTGGCTTGCCGCCTCCAAAACAGTCTGCCCCCCCACACCCCCCTAGCTACGCCACTGAGCCCATTGCAAAGCATGAAACATAAAGTCCCAGCTAATTCTATCGAAAGCTTTTTCCGCATCTAAAGAGATGGCGGCTAAAGGATAGTTAAGCGAAGAGGCTTTATTTAGGACGTTAAAAAAGACACGAGAATTGTCAGAAGAAAGTCTACCCTTAGCAAAAATGTTATAGTCAGTATTACCCAAAGATATAGGGCGATAGTTTTTGCAAAGAGTATGATACTTACCTTCTTTAGGAATTAAACAAATCATAGCCTCCTGAAACGAGCCTCGAGAGGAGCCCGTTTCTAGGAAAGATTGAAACAAAAGAAGTAGATTTGGCAAGAGAAATGAAGCAAAATGAGTATAGAATTCAATGGTAAATCCATCGGTGCCAGAGGCTTTTCCCTGTTGTAAAACTGAGACAGCATGAGAAATCTCCTTGAGTGAAACGTCCAAATCCAAGGAACTAAAGTCAATGTGGGTAGATGGAGGAGAAGGAATAGATTGAAAATAGGAAAGGATATCAGCCGAATTCGGGATGGATTCAGGGGTTTAAAGATTTTGATAAAAGTTGACAAATTCATGAAGAATGTCCTTGTCTTTGAATAAAGCATCAACAGTAGGACTTTGAACAGAATCAATTTTAGTTCTTTCTTTTCGTACCTTCAAATAATTGGCAAGTAATTTCCCCATTTTATTTTGCCCTCCATATTAGCAGGAATTTCATTTTAATAAAAAGTTTGAGGCTGCATATGTAGTTAGTTTATTAAAAGTCATTTTGGCATCAATAAGTTCTTTGAAAGAAGCTTCAGTTTTAGAATGATAATACGTGTACTCAAGGAGTTTAATTTTATTAAGAAGTTTGGTCGATTTGGCTTCCAACAATTTTTTCCTTTGTGAGACAAAATTAACAATAAAACCTCAAGCAGCTGCCTTAAAAGAATCCCACACCATGCAAAAAAAGAATCTGGGGTGTGATTAATCACAAAAAATTCAGTAGCAAAGTCGGTGAATTTAGTGCAAAAATTGGAATCAAGGAGTAGGGAATTATTGAATCTCCATCGGCCGGGATGAGGAGAAAAGGGAATGAGATCAATATCCACATGAACGGGAGCATGGTCTGAAATTAGAATGGATCCAATGTCAGAGGATGTGGCATGTTGGGCTACTAGTGATTTACTAGGGAAAAGGTAATCAATACGAGATTGGGAGTGGTGGGAAGGGGAAGAGAAACTGTGGAGCATATTACCAAGCAATAGCAATAATTATCGCTATTGCTTGGTTAGAGACAAAAATTTACCGCTGAGCTGCGGCGATTTTTATCGCAGATAAACCTTGGTATTACCAAGGTTTATCGCAAATGCGATAAAAATCGTCCGCAATGCATGAATATCGCTGAAAAGTCAGCGAAATTCATGTATTACCGAGCTAATGCTCTTAGCTATGTTATCCACTTCCCATTGGATGACATGGCAAAGAACTGCTCAGGGCAGGTGTTAGCTTTTGGAGATATTCGCGCTTAGCGCAAATATCTCCAAAACTTGGTAATAGGAGATAGCGATGTTAGCGACTGTTTCCAGTCGCTAACATCTTGGCACGCCCACTTAGCATGTCATTAGTGATAAATATCACTGACATGCAAAGTGGGGCCCAAGATGGTCGCTATCTCCTACTAGCTGTCACTAACAGGTGTTAGCGACAGCTAGGTAATAGGGAGATAATTTTAGCTCCGCTTTCTTGGCTTTTAAAGCCCAAAAAGCGGAGATAAACCCCCTTGATAATATGCCCCTGTATTCTCTAAGGTCAGGATGAAATAGTCTCCAAATATCAACTAAAGATTTATGATGTATGGAAGCAGTAAATTGAGTATGCATTTTGGATGTACAAAATGTAACTTTGGAATTTCGATCAAGTATAGAATCAAGAACTTGATTACAATCCCCGCCAAGAATAAGATGATCATCATTGAGTAAATACAATTTTTCAGAAATTTTAGGCCAGAAAGACTTATCAACACCAGTAGGGGCGTAAACGTTAAAAATAACAATAGGAATCTTATCTATAAGTAATTTAACAATTACCCAACGGCCATTAGCATCATATTCATGAGATATAAAAGAAACATTACATTTTTCATGACACAAAATCACAACACCATTTTTTTGCCTACAGCAGGAGAATTAAATACATGACCCACCCAACATCTCTTAAGCTTAGAGGCTTCATTATCTGAAAGATGGGATTCCTGAAGTAGGGCAACATCAGTCTTAAGCTTAGCAAGATGAGACAACACCAGTTGCCTTTTAATTGGATTATTCAAACCTTTAACATTCCATATAGTAACTCGGAATTCAAATCAATAAGAGTGTATGAACAAGTAACTTAAGGTCACGAGAGCAGCCAAGAAAGAATATAAAAGAAAAGAGTGATGAGAAGAAGAACAGAATAAAAGGAAAGAGAAGATAAGTATAAAGAGAAGAAGAAGGAGAAAAAAGCGATAAGACACAGTAAGAAGAAAAAAGGGTAAGAAACAAGAAGACAGGTCAAGTCAAATACAGACGACTGAAAAACATACTTATGGAAACAAACGAAAAAACGAGGGTGACGGTGCCAAAAGACGACGACGGTGAACAACAAGAGCACGCACCGAAACAACCGCTACAAAAACATCCAGAGTGTACGAAACATATGGGGCACTTCGGGTAAGGAGGGAGGGAGGTGACATCTGTAAAAAGAGAAAGAAGGTAGTAAATATTAGGAGGGGATATGAGAAAAAGAAAGGGGCATATTTAGACAAAGGGAATAGTCAAAAACGGCAATGAAAGACCAAAATGGCGACGAAACAGTACTATAGGACCAACACTATGGAAAAACAGTTACACCATTATAAAAAAACAGTTAAGCATTTCCAGAGGCGTCCATTGGATCCGCTCCGTGATGACGAAGGAACTCTTGTAGAGCTACTGGATCTTTAAACGTGGTAGTTTTGTCCTTGTAAGTAACTTTGAAGAGGCACGGATGGAGCAAGCCATATCTAGTGTTGAGAGCCCGTAATTGAGGACGCATGTCCAGAAACTTTTTCCGACGGTCAGCAGTTGTTTTAGCTACAACTTGTGACAAGTAAAGACGGTGACCTTCCCACATAATTTGCTTTTTGGCTTTGGCAGCTGAGAGAACTTGTAGAAGATCAGTATATTGTAGAAACAACATGATGACACCTCGGGGTTTGTTAGACACTTTGGGACTAAGTCTATGGGCTCTTTGAATGTTGATGGAAAAAGAGGCGGGTAAGTCCAGAATCTTTGGGAGAAAAGATTGAAAGAAGGCAGGAGGGTTTGACCCCTCCGAAAGTTCTGGAAGACCATAAAGGTGAAGGTTATGTCTGCGGTTTCGATTTTCCAAATCCTCCGTTTGACGTTTGAGTTGAAGGATATCCGCCTCCATAGAGGAAATGCGAGAACAGGAAGTTTGAAGAGGTTCTGTTGACTGTTCTAGAATCAAAACACTAGAATCCAATGAAGACCATTTATCGTGCATAGTCTGTAGAGTTTTGGTGGTCCTTTCCATAAATGGTTTGAGGGCACGTATTTCCTCCAGGATAAGATCCATAGAGGATGAAGAAGAAGTAGAGCTCGGAGAAGGGGGGTGTTTAGAAGATACTGTCGTTGTTGGAAGCTTACTGGCAGTATGCATCTTGGGAGATGCTCCAGGATGTATCTCTGTTCTTGGTACAGGATTCTCCTCCATGTCCTAAATTGTGGAATCAGAGTCGGAGCAGATAGCGGATTTGTTAGCCGCAGAGAGCTTAATATTGCGCAATTTCCCCATAAAGAAGAAAAAATAATGTGAAAAAGGGCTCAAATTGTCAATGCCACAAAAATGAGGACTGTATCCCTTACACTATCGTGCTCGAGGGTCAAATTGGTGTATCCTTGTGGTCTTTGACAAGCATAACAAAAGAGACCCCACCCCTGGCACTCTGAACAGGATAACAGTGACCACGACGCACAGTTCATCTATATCATATAAACTTTGACCTACTTTCCTCTCAGCCTCGTCACAATACAGAACAGGTTCCACAGGTTATCTGTTTATTTTTCCTTTCTTGCCTTCCAAAGAGAAGCATTGAGAAATCGGTCAAAATGGCGGCAAAGTCAGTTCAGGGGACATAATGAGGAGAAAAAATGCAGAAAAACCAATGAAGCAACATTAATGTAGACGTAGAGCCCAAAAAGAGGAAAATACTGCAGGGAAAATGATAGCCATGGCGAATTATGAGGAGGAAAAACGCTCCAGAAGACAGTTCCACTCAGAGGGAAAATCGCGGGGAAGCGAAAAACAAAATTGCGTCCGGAATCGGAAAAATCGGTTCGCGCCAAATTTAAAGTGAAAGAGCCATTGAAATGCGCTAGAATTCAAAGCGCCAGGCTCACCTCATGTTTAGGGACCCAGATGTGGTCTTATTTATGCCAGTCCTCCGATGATGGCGCCAAAAGACGGGTGGAAGCGGCGGTCAGCGTCAGAGCTCCGTTATCGAGCCGCCATCTTAGATGGCGCGCAAGCCACGCCCCTATTTATGGGTTTTTTTGTCTTCCTTCTTTCATTATTTCGCTATTCCCTTACATCCTTACCCTATTAATCTTTTTCTTTACCTCTTTTGTTTTGATATTTTTCTATTCTTTCTATGATTTATGTCTCCATTTGTTTTCTTTGCCTGTCATTTCTTTCTTCTTCATTCAACAGCTTTTTAGACTTTATTTTGTCCTTTCGTTATTTCCTTTTTCTTACTCTTATTTTCTTCTTTCCTTCTATTTGTTTTCCTCCTTTAAGTCATTATTGAGAAACTTGCCCCACTTCCAGTTAGTAAATAAGAGAAAAATAACTTAAAAGTGCATCACTATTCCAGTATGTTGAAAATTTTATATCTGGACAAACACAGGGGCAAACACCACTGAACATTCATGAAACACAGGACAGCAGGAATAACACATTTCTGTTTGGAGCACATATCACAAAATGCGTATTTGGATATTGTTTTTGCAAGGACATTTTTTTTGGGCATATGTATGTCATAACAGTAATCCCTATAAATAAAAATAATGTATAAAAAATCAACTTACAACTTATGGTTGGGGTTAAGAACCATGTTGATCCTCTTCATGCACATGGTTTAGCGAAACAGATCCTGTAATGGCATAAAGCAACAAGCACTGGCATAGCCAATAGGTCTTGCCTTTGGGAACTTATAAGTGTTTAGCCATGCAACAGTTGATGTTGTTGCACCAAGGATATTGTGCTGCAAAACTAAAGACTTATAAGGTCCCAAAAGCGAGACCTATTGGCTATAAAATTGCTTGTAGCTTTTTCTATTTGTGCTGCATTCACAGCACACATTGAAAGAGCAAAATGCCATTAATGACTGTTTATGTGAAGGAAGGTGTCCCTCCCTGCACATAAACAATTATTAAATAATGACAATTTGCTATTTCTATTTGTACTGCATTCTGCAGCACACATAGAAGTAACAAATCTCTATTAGTGATTGTTTATGCGTAAGAACTCACATATTCCCTTCACTAATAAGCAAACCAAACTCCTATTACTTTAATCTATTTCAAAGAAACTGGAGCAAATGCATGGAATTATTTTTCACTTGAGCACACAAAGCTAATCTCAGCAATCAACAATTCCCAGTTACACTGGACTAATCACTAACATTGGGTTCTGGAGCAGCATGCTGCTGGCATATGGCACTCCAGTGCCTCATCAGGGATACGAAGCGCTATAAAATGCATTTACAATTACGATTATTGAAGTCTAATTTGAAAGACAAACAAGAAATGTTCACACAACTCAGCTTAAATTGGAAATATTACAGTTTTATTGAACTCAAGTGCCTCCACTTGCAGATCTTTCAGGTATGACGCAACATCAACTGATGAGCAGGATTTTCTATCATGCAGCTGGACAGACCTGTGCTGATGGTATTACAGTGAAAGTGGCATAAACATTTGATGCTGCCGTATGCTGTAGAGGTGATGCACAAGTGTGTGAGTTTGTATGACTAGGCTGTAAATGTTGTTTGTGTGTGAGGAAGCAATGGCTGTGTCTACCTATTCTCAGTCTGGCACGTGTACAATCTATTGTTTCTCAAATTGTGTTCTCTGCAGTTGCCTGTGGAGCTTCTAGAGTTGGTAATTGAGTGCGTAGTCTTGAATATTAAAGCTCTGAACCTGAAGACTTCCCTGTGTGCCTTTTCTAGAAAACACTGCATACTGCTCTGTATATGCACAGTAATGGAACGAAACATGATGAGGCCACCCTGCAGAATATTATTAGGGGCCTTAGACTCTCAAATCTCAAAGATACTCAAGTGATAGACTGAAAGGGGCGACTCGAAGGGTGAGGCCCTCCTGGTCAAAGGACTGCGTTGCACCCCTATACATGTGTAGGAAGCTTCGACTGCCTCTGTCTGTGCTCTGAATCGGATGTGTGTGGGTGGGTTAAACCCTTGTACTGATTCTCCCCATGACATACCTGTTCTGTGTGAGTTAGGAAAGCAAGCACTGCTGTGGCCCATGCAGAAGGTCATAGGGGCATATTAGCAAGAACCTCGTTAAAATTATCGCAGTTTTAGCGGCAGGAAACTGCTGCTAAAGCGGCGATAATGGGCTTGCTAATATGCTTTATAGAATTCCAATAGTAGCCCAGGTTAGATGTCCTGCTTCTATTGGAATTCTATAACGTATATTGGCAAGCCCATTATCGCCGTTTAAACTGCAGTTTCCTGCCGCTAAAACTGGGATAATTTTAACGAGGTTCTTGCTAATATGCCCCTATGTTTGTCAGGGTCTTTGCACTTCTAATGTCCAAATGAATGGGTTGCCGATGCACTCAAAGAATAGTATATAGATTATTAAGTAACAATATCAAAACAATTCAACACAATAGATGACAGAAGTATTTCGACAGAACTCCAGCTGAAGAGTAAATCTTGGAGTCTTTAATGAGGTATACAGCCAGCCGACACGTGTTTCATCGCATTCGCGATTCCTCAGGCTAGATTGCCGTGTAATCGTCAAAAGGTTGCTCAGCTGGTGATAATTCCAACCCAGCCGGGCCCGTGACCGATGACACTCGGTATGAGTGTGTGCGACGAGGGTTACAATCCTTGATTCTGTAAATATCTGCAGTGTAGCAGTGTCTGAGGGGCTCGGAGGTCACAAATACCTCGTGATTCAGTCTATCGTATCATCAAACAGGGTGCTATTCAAGTGTATCAATCCGCGTTTTCATTCCGGGTATGGTTCGAAAACGACGAAGACCCCAGGCCGTGTGTGGCTCTGAGATGCCGTACCGCGCGTCCTGTCCTCCGAGCTCCGTTCTTGTTTGGACTAATGTCCAAGCAGTACGTGTTTTGTGAATGGGAGGCAAGCTTGCACTGGTGATGTCCATGGGGCATCTCTTGTCTGTGCCTTAGAGAACCATGAAAATAACTTGGGTGTACATAAATGTCACTCTGCACCTTGTATGCTTGTCCTGGCCTCGCAGGACATGTTAGACCCAATTCACAAAAAAAGTAGCAAATGAACACCTAACTTTGGGGCTGTGCCAGATGTAGGTGGCTAAGTTCTGGTCGGTAACGCCGAAATTCGGTATTTAGCCATGTGCGATGTAGGTATTACCGAATGCCAACAGTAATAAGGAATCAGTAAAAATAAGGGAAACCAGTTACTGATTCCTTATTTACCGATCGACAGACACCGAAACACCAAAATACCGAATCGGTAAATAAGAAATCGGTAACAAATCGCAACTGCGATGTACCTAAAATCACTAATACAGAGAATCAGTAATACAGAGTTTGCTAAAAATCAGTATTTAAGAATCAGTAATTACCACTGACTCAAAGCAGGTGGTAATCAGGTGCACTGCATAAAAACAGCCCCAAAATGAAACAGTGTAAACACAATGCGGCCCCCTACGTTATAGCAAGGCGGCTACGTTTGCGAGCAGCAGGACTGAGGGTCTGGAGATGGGAAGAGCGTGTGTACAGACTGTGTGTCACACTGTTCCAAATGACTGAGGCAGAAATACATGAGAGGTACAGGCTACACCCACAAACCATTCTAGACCTGATACGGGACCGGCACCCATTCCTGGAGCATCAGACACCAAGGGTGCACGCCATACCAACACATGTGCAGGTGCTCTGTAGCCTCCACCTACTTGCATCAGGACATTACCAGGGTGTGATAGCTGTGGCAGGTGGTGGGTCACAGTGTTGCTTGTCCCGTTTCTTCAACTCTTTCTTGGATGCCATGATGCAGAGAATGCATCACTACATACGCTTCCCCAGCACACAGGCGGAACTGCAGAAGACAAAGCTGGATTTCTACCAAAAGGCACAGTTCCCACATGTAGTAAGGTGTACTGATGGGACAGACATACCAATCTGGCCACCTGCTGCTAAAGAATACATATACCGCAACCACAAATCCAAGCATTCCATCAACGTGCAGGTAATATGTGATGCAGACAACATCATTACTGACATCGTGGCCAAATTTCCAGGGAGTATCCATGACTCCTACATATTCCAGAACAGTGGGATCTACACACGTCTGGCTGGTGGTGAATTCGGAGAAGGATACCTGCTAGGTAAATCAATGTGACACACCCTGATGTATACCTTTGATGAATGTATTGGTGACTCCAATTAATGGCACTTTCTTTCCCATTTAGGTGACAGCGCATATGTCGTGCGGTCATTTATCCTAACTCCATACCTCAACCCTTCCACCCCAAGAGAGAGGAGATACAATGTGGCACATAAAATCACGGGCAACGTTGTGGAGCGCACCTTTGGACTACTAAAAAGCAGGTTCCGTTGCCTCCACAAAAGTGGAGGTGCACGTCAGTACCGCCCCATCATCTGCTGCAAAATAATAGCAACTTGTGCAATGCTGCATAACCTTGCCACAAAGAAAGGAACAGCAGTGGAATTAATTGACTCCGAGGACGAGGGTGAGGACTGTCCACAGCCAGAGCACAGCGCAGAAGGTGTGGCAGCAGCACCGGATGGGATACACAGACGGGCTGAGATAACATGCAACTATTTCTGAGTAAGTAAGGAGACATAGCCAGAAACTGTATGTGAGTGATGGTGTTTAATGATCATAGCACACCACCACAACTTGAAGTGCGTCACATGTCATGCCTAAATCGAATGCAGTGTCCTAAAAAATGGGTTACACCACCCGATTGAGAAAACCATGTTATGGCTGGCTCTACTTCCTGCGCCGACGCGCTGCACTGCCTCGTTCCTTCTCACCACTGTCTGCACTGCCAGTCTGTCCATTGGCAGCACTGTGGCGTTCGCTGCACCTCCTGAACTCTGTGGGAGGGGGTCTGATGCTACTGCGGCTAGTAGCCTCTTCACTTTCACCCCCATCACCTGTAGTGGCCACCTTGTCAGTTTGTAGCACTTCAAGTGCACTGGTCACTGTGACCAGCCTCTTTGCCACATCACGGCTGCAGTATGCCATCTCCTCCTGCATGGCCACCAAGCGCCTGCACAGCAGAGAGGTGGCAGTGGAGAGGCTGTTCACTGCCTTGATATAATTATCAAGTTTCTGCCTCTCCCTGCGCCTTGGCAGACGGTCCTCATCTAATTTGCTGCACAGCAGCCTCACAGCCTAGGACATGTCCCGCATGCCCTCAGCCATGGTAGTGTTGATGGAACTGATGCCCCTCTCAATACGGTGCATGTGGGCATACATGTGTGCCATCTCCCACTGCACTGACCTAATTGCTCTTCCTTGCAGGCGCTGGACCTTCTACATGTTACCTTCAAGCCCAGCAAACACACTCTCATCTTCGCCCTGAGAATGAGGACTGGCTGCCCTTGCCCTGCGGCGTCTGGAACTTGTGTGGGCGTGCTCTGTGGGAGACTGTGACCCTGCCCCGTTGGCATCCTCAACCACCTGGGACTGTTGTCCTCCTGTGCTGTCCTCCTCTGACACCTCCATCTGCTGGAGGGTGGCCGCTGGATGCCTCCTGCCTCTCGGTGCTGGTGGCGTGGATGGTGGCAGTGGTGATGGTGAAGGTGGTGGTGGTGATGGTGATAGTGGTGGTGGTGGTGGTGGTGGTGGTGGGGTGGTGTGCCCAACAGGCGCATGGACCTCCTCCTCCTGTCTCCTCTCTGTCCTGGGTGCCTTTGCTTTGCTCCCCTCAGCTGTCCAGCGAAATGGCTCGCCTGTGAAGACAGAATGTACACATGCTCACTTATCTGGCAGCATTTGCATTGTAATACATTTCATGCTTGCCAATCACACTGACTGTCCTCTGCTTGTTATTTGCTAATTGGTGTTGCATGCCTTTGGGTTCAGTGGACTGACTGTGCTGACATGTGTTACTCCTGACTACATCTCCCGTAATGCATTGCAGGTTTTAAGTAAAACGTGTACTGGAGTGGGAGTCCCTATGCCTCTTTGGGGATTGGGGGTAGGGAGTTGGGGGCACAGCATACTGTGAATGCATCTTAGCTTGTTTGTTGTCAGCTCTGGCTGAGCTGTCTGCATCGCCAATCCCACTCACACTCTCCGGCTGGAGGGTGGACTCAACCAGGAGTTCAAGAGCAGTTGGTGCAGGTGCTGTGTTCCTCCCTCCACCTGTACGGGCGGCCTGCTTCTGCCTCTCTGCCATCCTTGCCTTAGCTGTCTTCCTTAGGTCATACCATCTTTTTTTCAGGTCATCAATAGAGCGCTGGGTGACTTCGATGGTATTTATTTTTTCCTGAATGGCAAGCCAGATCTGCCTTTTCTGTGACTCTGGCACGTGCAGGGACTGTTTTCCGAATAATTTCTCGTGGTCCTTGGTCACATCCTCAATGAGGACCTCCAGCTCCCTCTCACTAAATTTGTGTTTCCTTTTTCTTTCAGCAGCCTCCTTCTCCCTCTCCTGGTTGGCCATTCTGCTGAGTATTGGTTGCAAAATTCAGTTGGTTTGCTCCTGGCTTCTCTGCTCTGCTCCCTGCCTCACAGTCAGCTCCAGGGGCCTCATTTATGAAAAGTGACGCATCGCTGCGTGAAAACAGCGATGCGTCACTTTTCACTGCGCACTCCTTGCGACACCAATGATGCGTCATATTTAATGTATGACGCATCATGTCGCAGGAGTTACAGATACATCAGTATTTCTGACGCATCTGTAAGCGCAAAAGTGACGCATTGCTGGAGTGTGTCACAAAAGTGACGCAACTCCAGCAATGCGTCCTTTCACATGGGGAAAGCCCCATGTGAAAGGGCTTGTGTCAGTCTTACGCCTGCTGTGAGGCAGGCGCAAGGTTTTGACGCAACCGCATCCTAAAAGTGACGCAGTGAAATCTCATAGATTTCACTGCGTCACTATTACGAGGCTTTTTGCGGGGGAACGCCCCCTCTGCATACATTATACCTGACGCAGGTATAATGTGGCGCAGGGGTTTAAAAAGTGACGCATCTACCTAGATGCGTCACTTTTTAAATATGGCGCAACAAGGCGCATGTTTTACGCTGCCGATGCGTCACAAAAAGTGATGTATCCGCAGCGCAAAACTGACGCAAGGCCTCATAAATGAGGCCCCAGGTTCATTGCAGCTGCATGGGTGTGGCCACTTCCTGTTTGGAAGGTAATGAGGATGCACAGGATTGGATGATTCCACAATTACTGATTTTTAAAATTACAGATTCGCTATTTACAGATTCGGTATTGATGATTCGGTTGATAACGAATTAGTAATGGGGATTCTGTATTTTTTTTACCGATTCATTCCGAATGGCTATTTTTTATTCATTTTTAACGAATCGGTAATTTTTACCAAATCATTACGTACATCTGGAATACTGATTTCTTAATAACGAATCTGTAAACTTCGCTATTAAGGACTCAGTATTTCTGGATTACCTACATCTGTCCCTAAATGAATTGTACATTAACTAATGAAGTAATTAAAATATATTATTCAATTTATATATAAAATTTCTTAAAGAATATATATATTTTTTAAATATCACCCACAGTAACATTTAAATTTGTATGTACTATCCATTACATTTGTTAAAAGATATGTGTAGAATTGATTACAATTATTTCTGAAAGTGCAAAATATTTCTTTGGTATTATTTTTTAGTAATGCTTATGATTACATTATAAAATATTAAAATATTTATTTAATAATTATATATAATGTTTTTTGAGACTAGAATATTTATTCATTGACAGGAGTATATGCCTTAAGAAATACTGCCCTGGTTGTGTTCTTGCCTGCATACACATACAGATAGCCTACTGGGCACAGCGGGGATTTGGAACTTTTATGGGTTGCCCTGCGCTTGCTGGACCTGAGGGGAAATGTACACAGTTCCTGATCCAATACACTAGTTGTCTTTGTCTGGGGCCTTGCATTCTTGCCTTAATAAGCACGTGTTGACTCTAGACGGTTTTATGTCACAAATGGCTTTTGTTTTTTTCTCACACCTTAATCAGTTCTTGGTGCAAATTTGCAATTTACGCGGCCGGCCCAAAGTGGTTGTAGGTGGCTTGCTGTGTACTTTTTGATTGATTATACTACTATATCTGCCTTTTAGGTCTCTCTAAGTCAGCGCGCATGCGCTGCTCGGAGAGACATTTAGATGGGGCTTTGGGATGTGCTCCCAAAGTGGCGACCAGCTTGCTAGAACGCGCAACAAGCATGCGCGCTGCTGCGCCCACATCCCTTGCGTGTTTTGCCGTGTCATTGTGATCACTTCCGCTTTCAAAGCGATCGCGATGACTTACGTGGCCAATGCTTGTTCATTATGCTGCCAGCCTGAACAGGCCGTGTTCAACAGTATCTGCCTGCAACAAAGCTTTTTGAAAAAAAATATATATAGCTTTTATCAACAGCAGTATTCACATAGTTGTCCTGTGAAATTGATGATATCATTTTGAAGAACAATGGGGCAGATTTATGAAGGGCTTGCGCCACGTTTACGCCGCCGTTGCGTGACGCAACGGCGCGGAAACGTGGCGCATCCCTGCGCCCTATTTACAACGTGACGCATCTAGGAGATGCGTCACGTTGTACAGCACTGCGCCATGAGGAGGCGTTCCTGCGCAGGGGGGGGGCGTTCCTGCGCAGGAACGCCTCCTGAAAGTGGCTGAGTGAAATCTATGAGATTTCACTCAGTCACTTTCAGGGCAATGCTGCGTCAAAACCCTGCGCCTGCTTGAAGCAGGCGTAAGGCTTGAGGCAGCATTGAAAGAATAGGCCCCCCCAGAGCATTGCTGGAGCTGCGTCGCGCTTGCGACGCAACTCCAGCAATGCGTCACTTTTACGGCACAGATGCGTGACGCATCTGTGCCGTTTTTGCCCCATGGTGCGCCGCATCATAAATGCGGCGCACCATGGGTGGCGTAGCTGTGGCGCACTGTGGCGCATGTTAACTGGCGCATCCCTCGGGATGCGCCAGTTAACATAAATCTGCCCCAGAATATTTAATATTTTTTATTCCCTTACTTTTTGCTATAAAAAAGAGACATTCGTTTTTGATAAACAACTAACAAATATTGCAGTGGTTCTTCTAAAACAGCTTTCCTTCTTTGATCGCTTTGCTTTTATACCTTTACATTTTATATTTAACAATTTTTATTGGGTTTCAGTTTTAGATACATATATCATGCTGTATAATCCTACACACATAGGCTCACACAGTTTCGCACTAAGGCGCTTGTTCAATCAAGAGTTTCACCATCCGGTGGTCAAAAACTTTCCAGACATAGAAGCGATAATGAGTACCATATGAAGATGGCTAACCTCTTTATGGTAGGGGTAGAATGGGGTGCAGGGCTAGCTTCCAAAGTTAGGTGTATGCTCTGGGGGCGTGAGTCTAGTGTGGGGTGATTAAGTGATGTAGAATTCCTCGGAGGTCAGGGGCATATGTGTTTCCACGTGTCCATAACTTGTTGAAATTCACCATCTTATCATTTATTTGGTAAATGATACCTTCTTATGTGTCTGTGTCGGCAATTATTTAGTGCCATGAGTGTACAGGTATGGGGAGTAGGGATCTCTATATCACGAGGAGACATAGTTTGGCTACTGCCAGCGCTGTGTCAAAACATCTTTTGTTTTGGTGGGTGACATCTGGGTAGGGTGTGTCGTCATGCAGGAGCCACACAGACATCATTATAACATGTGGGTATGTTGGGGTATTCCCACAGAATGTGCACAAAGTTGCAGCCTGTATCAGAGCAACTCCAGCACTCTGTCCCGAATCCCATGTCTTGTCAGCATTTCCGGGACCTATGCCACTTGTGTAAAATTTTGTAATGACTAAGGGCCTGATTAGGATGTCGGACCATCGGGTCATCGACACCCTGTCGGTGGTGGTCCGACCGCCAACACCACTTCAGTCTGAACTCCGCATTATCATGCTGGCGGTCAGATCCACAGCTGTCCGACAAAAGACTGCTGCCTCTGCCAGAATCAGAGATCCCAACAGGCCGACGCACGGAGCATCGTCCCAAAAAGGCGGTGCCAAGGCAGGCACTGCAGTCGGGATTACAATATCGCTTTCTGACATCCTTTTCATGGTGGGTACACCGTCATGAAAAGACTGTCGGAAAGGGATATTTGGGGCTCAAACAGACCCCGTCCATTGTGGGCCACTGAAAAGTAGCTACAAGGGCACACATAGTGCCCCCACTCACATCCGATCACCATGTGCCATGCATAACATGGTGCATGGCACACAGTGCACGGTCATGCAGGATATGCATGCACAGTGTCAGCATGTGCTGCGGCCTTTTCTCTGGCCAAAGCATGCCCACACTGTGTTTCCGACCACCAGCCCTGTGGTCACAAACCAAATAGAGACCATCGACATGCATGTAGGTCAGACAACCTGCATGCATGTCCACGGCCTCTTGACTGCCGCAGTAGTATCAGGTGTGACTCTTCGTGCCCTATCTTGTCCATCCAGGAGTTTTTCCCAGCCCATTGTGGTATACTCTAGGTGAAGGCGTGAAGACCACCCTTCTTTCAGTTGCTGAGAGACTGGGATTGAGTGCACATGTTTATATGTTGATATCCATGTTACCGCCCCTTTGAAGGTGCCTCATTTATATAAATAATGAAACAAGGTGGAGTGAGATTGGGTCATTAATACGTTTGCGAGTAATGCCATCAAGCAATGATGTAGTCTCTGAAAGTCCCAAAAGCTCCTCTGTTTCCGTTGGTACTTGGTCTGTGCCTTTACAAAAGTTTTTAGGTGTCTGCTATGAGTATGTGTCTAAGATTGAGATGCCGTTTGTCTCTCAGTCTTGTACAGTTAGGTTCCTTCCATCCAATGCAGACTGAGCCGTTTCCCCAGATCAGAGCTCCTTTGTGCATGGTGAAACTTTCCCCAAGTAATGAATGCCCCTTTCTCCGCACATATACCATTGTACTAAGTACTGTGTTGGTGGAACCCTGCCAGTTCTGTTTGTCTGTATAGAGGGGCTACAAAGATCCAGCATCCCACCATAGGGATCTCAATGCATACCCAAAGCAGAGTGTCTAGGTAAGTGTGTATAATGTATCGTATTTGTGTTAAATGGGAGGCTAACCAATAATGCTCCACAGGGGGAGAAATAATCTCCCCATTTGTGGCCACAAGAAGTTTGGCTAGTTTCAGGGATGGCTTCGTCCATGCCCGTATATATTTTTTTGAGAGTGTACTGAGGTTGTGTAGGGTCCATGTCAGAAGATGAAGAAGCACCATGTAGAAGATATAATTCAGGTGGAGCATGACATTCATTCTATGGCTTGAGAGATTTATGCTTTTGTAATGGCCTGATTCAGGGCATCTAGTTGAGCAGACAAGAGTTTGGGCCAGATGGTGCAGGACTGGAAGTCTTTTACCTCGGGGATACGGTTGGGGAGGTCTAAAGTGTACAGTGTTCTGTAGAAATCTCCAAAGACAGTGACTATGTCTGAGGGGTGGGTGAGGACCCTCTTTTTTTGCCCCTGACTGTCTGTATGGTATGGTGTGATTCCTTCTGTTGTACTGCTAAGAGTTTTCCAGTCTTTTACTCTCTTTCATAGCTCCATCATTATAAGTGGAAAAGGGCTTTCTTTGACTGGGAGGTGTGAAATGTGTTCTGTTCACTTTTGGCCTGTAGTTGGGCATGGAGATCTGTGGGGTTCTTCGCCCTTTGGTAGCAGGTGTAAGGAGGCGGAGACCTGTTGTAGTAGATCAGCTTTCTTTTTACAACAAATAGCGACGTGGCTTAATTATAGGTTCAGTGGCGCTAAGGGTTCAGATTTGCACTACTCAAATCAGTTCACAAATATTTACACGGTGCTCAAAGGTATGGAAAGCCACACAGAATCCATAAATCAAGAGACTAGTCTCTCACCAAAACAATTCTAACTCCCAAGCACACGTAATTAAATCAAATAGTTTCCACTTATTCAGAACAATATATATATCTTTGGTAGAAACAAGTGAGTCAATGGTTCAATTTCTCAAGTCAAATTCTTGTCTTGTTTTAATTGTGATTTTCTCCAAACAGCACAACAGCCAACGCGTTTCGTCGCTACAGATAGTGGTTCTGCGCCTTTCTCAAGGCTAGTGGTCTCTGTTACGTGCTTTTACGTGCGGTGATAATTCCAACCCACACGTGGGTTCCAAACGACGAAGAATGTATCCGTGTTATTTTCTTTATAGTCCGTGTTCGGTCCTCATCCTTAGTTTCTTATATATCAGCTCGAGTAGCGCTGCTCCAAAGTTCCTCCTTGCCATGTGTGTTTCGGACAGCTTTCTTTTTACGTCTGGCTTTGTCCCACATGACTTCCTGTTAGAGCTGATAATGTTCAGGTAGTGTTTCCCTAGCGTTTTGCTCGTTCCTCCTAGTTTTTGCTGATTCTTGTGTAGTGGCCTTGGGGTTCTGGGTGCTTTCCCAATGTAAATGCAGTGTGAAAGTGTGCATGCCCCTCCTACATATGCTAGGAAGTGGTGCTTATCTGATATTTGTGATAAAGGTCACCAGCCTGCCATTGCAAGCCAGGGTGCATACTGGCACCAATGATGCCCTTTAACATGTGTCCAGCCTGCCACTGCCGACTGGTCTGGGCACTTGCACCAATGATGTGCTTGAGCGTGTGTGCAAATGCACTGATGGTGTTTCTTAAACATATGTCCAGCCTGCCATGGCAGGCTGGTGTGCGCACATGCACCAGGGTGTTTCTGAATCACTAGCCATCTTTGATGACCTTTCGCTACCACTAGAGTACCTCAAGGGTATGTCTTAAGGGGTGAAGAGAGTGGTAGGTGAAAGGCGAGGCTATTCCCCATGTGTGTTCTCTGCCCAGGTAGTGAGGAATTTCTATGTGTGTTTTCACTACGTATAAGGTTTGCTCTTCTCATAGGCTAACATGGGGAAATGGTGGAAATTGCTTCATGCTGCAATAGTGAATTGTAGTGGAGCAGTGTCATAATGTTTCCTATCATTGGATTCGTAATCACAAACCCTTTCCAGTGGTGAAGGTGGTTTTGTTATGACTAACTTAGAAATGCCACTTCTTGTGTTTACAACTTCTAGAAAGTGGCCATTTCTTTGCTCTAACGCTCTTTGTGCACCTTTTTGCTTGGCTCCAGTCCACACTGGAGGCTGGGTGAGCACATCTGGGCATTCCCCAGCTACAGCTAAAAAACATTCAGCAGGCAACTGGAACAACAGACCTCTGCCATTTGAAGGCCTGGCTGGATAGATTGGAGGAAGAGATTTGGACACTTGGCCTCTAGAGCCAGATCATGGCCCCACTAAAGACTAAGACCTGCATTTCACAGCCTCATGGCAGACAGGACTGACATTTTATGGGGAGACATCTGTGGACCAAAGAGAGACCTTTTGAATCATACCCAACTTCAAAGGCACACTACAGTAGAACTACTGGTGCCCTACTTCAGCAGGGCATAGATACACTTGTGGTGACATGGGACTGGAAAACCCGAACTGTGTGGTGCACACTGCCAGAGGAATATTTTGTGCACAAGTAGGATTACTGCCATTGAAAGGGACCATGTGCCATTCCTGAATAGTGGCTGCTGTTTGGCACCCTAAAGTGTGCTCCCAAGGGCTTTTTGGCTTACCCCCTGTTCTTTCGGAACTCTCAGAGACATCAAATATCTCCCTCAAGGGACCCTCACCATCTACTTGTGACACATGGAGAGCGATGCCCCCTTAAGTGCGCACGTCGTCTGTTGGTTCCCAGCTGGTAGAGCGACGTGAGTGCGGAACTTAGAATTGAGCTTGGAGACTGGATTGCCGTATGTGGAGGCCCAGAAGTCTTGCCTGCATCTAAGGCGTCTGGCCGCTGCATTGTGGGAACCTTGGCATACATAAGCATCTTGTTGGTGGTGAGCGGGTTCACTGATTGTGGGATCCCAAGTGGCCCACTTCATGAATCGTGTCTCATTTCTCTCGTGGGACACGCCAACAGCATGCTTATTGCTTGCGCTGTCCTTTTCATAGGTTGTGACCCTCACAGGTGGGGACGTAACCAATAATAGTGCCTCATTGAACCTCGTGAGGCATTGCTAAACTTGCGCCTGTGTGTGTGACCAGATTTGCCATGTGCGATCTAAATCACTGCGCACCGGACATTGCGCCTAATTTTCTGGGAGGTTTGTAATTTGCAACTCCTCATTGTGTGTGACTGGAATTGTCCAGTGCGACCCATATCAATGAACACCAGAAATTGATCCTCATTTTTAGGGAGGTACGAAATTTGCAATCTTTCATTGAGTGTGACAGGGATGGTCCGCAGCGACCTGTAACAACGTGCACCAGACATTGTGCCCGGATTACCTGGGTGTGACTCTGATCGAAGTGTAACTAACGGGTGGGCCTCCTTCTTCTGAGAGGCTCCCCAGGTTCATTATCCATTATTAATTGTTTCCTTTTTGACCCTCAGTGCGGCGTATCAACTGCCCTCAATGACGACATTGTTTTACCAGGTAGTATTGCCCGGGTCGGGCTTGGGTAGTGAGAGTGATTGACTGGGCTGGAGGAATGCTTTTGAGAGCAATCGGAAGTGGGACATGAGACTGCATGACCCCCCCTGTGCTTTGCAGATCTGAGCTGTTCCCGGAAGGCCCTTGTGGAAGCCTTTTGAGGGATGGACTATTGCCCTCAGCTCGCTTCTGCTCTGCATCCTGTGGGCGAACTTCTCAAGTGGCTGCCAAACCCCCCTTTGATAACTGCCTCCTAATTAGTCCTGCTACCTACCCCCACCTGCTTACCTGGGACCCTGACTAAGTGTGACTTCAGCCTCGTGTAGCCTTGTATCCATGGTGAAGGGCTGGTTATCTTCTATTTGTGGGCGTAGGACAGTCAAAGTGAGCTGGAGGGTGGGGGGAGAGTTGGGGCACGTGGGTCTGCAGAGTGCCATCAATTGACCTGCTGGGTATCAGTTGCACTGCTTATCACACTGAGTGCATGTGTGTGCGAGTGCGTTCTGTACAGACATGCCTGATATCCGTTGCACTGCGTATCAGTGCGGAGTGAGTGTGTGTGGGAGTGACCATCTGCGTACCACCTGTTATTCACGACACTGGCCGGCAATCTTGCTTCACATGTTCATTTCTTAATAGAAGAACACTATGTTTGACATTGGTTTTACGCATGCTGCTTTGGACCGCGATGCTCCTAAAAAGTGTTTTCATACTTTGTATGTACATCTGATATCATTGTGACCCAGGGTGCACCCTCTAACTGTGTGGTATTGAATTATAAGAATTACTAGGGTGGGCCTGTGGTGGACAATGTGTTGCACTCCATACGGGGGCTGGGGAAAAGTTGGAATAGGATCTGTCCCAAGTGTGCATATCATTGGTGTCATTTCAACCCAGTTGCGCCTAGTACTGCTAGTGTGATTTATGCCCCAAAATACATGATATTCATGTTGTGTTGATTACTGTGTGTGTTGAATACAAACGTTATTTACATACAAGTGTGAAGTCTTTTTTGTGATGCTCAGTGCATTTATCGTGAGTGAGTGCTGTGCCAATGCCTTACACGGTGTCTGTGTGATAAGTCTGACTGCTCAGTGCAAAGCAACCCAAGAGTGAGCACAGGTTATTACAGTGGGTGTAATCATCCACCCCTGATTGGAGTGGTAGGTTCTGCCAGTCTAGGCCATATCCTCAGCCAACAAGAAAGTGCCAGTTTCAACACTTCCCCTCTAACTCCTGCTTTGCCTGCTGACTATATCATCTGAGTGGAGGGTACTGTGTGTTCGTTCTCATCTAAAAAAGTGGGCAGCCTTGAAGTCAACCTACGTTCGTTGGTAGGCATTTTGTAATAGGATAAGTTTAGCCACCATTGACCACTGTGTGGTTTTGCCAGCCCCAAGTCCAGTCGCAATTGGATTGCAGCATGGTCTGAAATTCCATTGGATAGGATGTTGGTATCAGTGACTCTGCGAACGAAATGTGCTGACGTTAGAAAAAGTCTGTTGGCGAGCATGTGCCATGCACGCAGGTGATTAAGGTATATTCTGGTGCAATGGAGTGAACAAGGTGGTAGGGGTCCTGTAAGGAAAAGTCAGTTATGAGGTCTCCAAGGAGGCCTCTATCTGTTTGGTTGGGTATGTAAGGGTGTTGGGATTTGCCCATGTATGGGTCAGGTGCTATGTACCAGTTTCACCAAAGTAGTGTTTGCGTGTGAGGGCATCAAAGCAAGATCCTAGCGATACCCCTGAAAGTGTCCCTCTTGTCTGTAACTGGACCATATGTTAAACCTATAAAGAGGGTTTGATGCTGGATAGTCATTTTTTTTAAAGCGGGTTGCACCATACTTTATTTCTTTTGAGTGGTTGGCTTCGTCATATTATGGTTTCTACCCCTCCCTTCTTCGGGAAGTTGGCAGATGTCTTTGAGTTGTCTAGTAGTTTGTGCCTGTGAGTGCGGTATTCCCTCTCGACCCATTCTCGAGGTAACTTTGAGATTTCTGCTTTATGCAACTGTGTTTCCTATGCAGTGTGACGTCTGGATGTAGGGTATGTAGGTATGAAAGTATTTTATTCCGTTTGATAAGGTGTTGGAAACTTGGCAGCCTGGGATGTCTAGGTCTGAAGATGGGATGGGGAATCTAGTGGGGGTGGTTCAAATGTCTCCTGGTAAGTGGGCATTGTATGCCAGCGGACGACAGGCCCGGGTCCTGTGGGGCAGATGCAGAGGTGTCAAGCTTTGAATGAGTGGATTTTGCACCTATCAAGGAATGACCCATCCCCCAGAGGCCAACAGCACGTCACTGCATATATGTGAGTCTTGTCAGTTTGACATAGGATGGTTAGACTTGGGGTTCCCCTCTCTCTATGTCGGTAATGGCCTTGGATGGGAATGATCGCATATGTCTTGCACTGTTGCAGGCTTCTCAGAGAAGATGTGTCATCAGGGTGCAACCCTGGGTGGCGCTACGTTTTCAGAAGCGTGAGTGCATCAATTGGTCAAGATTGGATTAGAGATCCTGGCCTGAGCGTGTGGTAAGACACAGAGTATATGGAATAACTAGTCAATATCAACATCACATTTTTACAGTTTAACAATCCTTGGAGTCATAGCAGGCCCATGGCCAGCTGAATAGCAGGTTTAAAAGGACAGTTCGCCAGGATCCAGATTTGGAACTGATATGTGCTGAAGAGGAGGATATGATGTATAATGTTCAGTATGTTTGCCTCAAGGGTGCACAGGATGTCCCACACTGTGTGATTACTCCCTTGGAGGTGTGATTACTTGCTGTCTGCCCATTGACATGTGACTTCCTCCAGTCTGTACCTTTACATCTTGTGTGGGGCGTCAGGAAGCCTCTCTCATTGGGTTGGGGTGAGCATTGTGACTGCATCCCAGTGGTGGCATTGTTTACGTTTGTCTTCTGCAGGTAGTTCACAAAGTCCTTTAGTTGGCCCAGGTCATCGTGTTCCAGGGTTTTGTTGCTGTGCGGTTTACAATGATGGACGGTTCTAGGAGTCTGCAGCATATAACACATTTTTTAAGATGCAGAGGGACACAAACAGCTTCCTCTAGTGGAGGTAGGACTGTGTTTCTTTGCTTTCATTATGATGTGGTATGCTTGTTGATGACAAAGAAAGCAGGTGATCCATCGAGAAAAAGTAGAGCGGTGCACTCCCAGGTGTGTCTGTTTTAATAATAAAGATTGGCCAATTGAGTCACGTGTCAATCAGTGACTCAACGGGTATTGTGGGCCTCCATGATAAGGGCCCAAAAGTGGCACCAAGCCCAGCCAGGTGTCTGCAACATCAGCCACTGGGGGGGACGTTGCAGACACGTGGCTCAACCACTGAACACCGCTATGGGGCCTTACCCGGCTACTTGGGGTATTTCGACCCAGGATAAACAGTGAGCACTGTTCGTCCACTACACAATTAGCCCTGAGGAAGTTCAATCCTTTGAACGAAACGCGTTGCCTGAGGCTTGTTGCTCAGTTTGATGGATTATGAAATAAAGAACCTATTTATCACAAAGGAACTGGCCAATCTTTTTTATTAAAACAGACATGTCTGGGAGTGCACCACTCCACTTTTTCTCAAAGTATTGTATATCTGCCCAGCAGTTTGCATCTCTCAAAGGCAGGTGCAGGAGCTGATTGTGCACACCAACTCACACCATACTGTTTAGAACTACTAAGGGAACACAGCTTAGAGGTGCGGCTACTGGTGTCAGCCGTTCGTTCTTTGTTGTTACCAAAGCAGGCGATCCAGGCAATCAGATGGGGTCCTAAAGGGGTCCCCTGAATCCTGTTGGATGCCTGGTTCTTATTCTATGTGCCCTTTGAAATTCCAAAGGCGGTCGTTACAGTAAGAGGGAAGTAAGGAACATTATCAGGTCCCTGCCTTCCAGGTGTTCTTGAATTCCAGAGAAGCAGAGATAGCCTTTACAGCTTGTGTCTTCTAGGTCTGTGACTTTGGTTTGAAGAAACCAATGATTCTGCTCCCAATCAATATAGTCCTCAATGTGTCCTCTGTGGGCTGTAGACAAGTGTGAAAGAGGCAATGCTAATATGCGCTCTGACAACCTGCATTGGGCTAAGCAGGGCTATAGAAGAAATAAAACAAAATAGTGGTATTTAAATTGTACAGGGACAGACCAGCACATCTGACATTCTTACACTGCATGCTTACCTCTTAGGTACGTATGTATAAAGTAAAAAGCATGCCTCTCAAGTATTTGTGAAGTGATCAAAAGCTGTGTGTCTTTGTTGCTTCTCCCTTGCATTTGCATCTATGTGTGAGCATCAGTCAGCTTCCAGCCAGCATAGTGGAACAAAAGGAGTTCTGATGGCCATTAACTTCGGCCTTTGTTATGGGCCAAGCTGGAATCTGATAAGCCCCCTCTTCGCCTGTACATTGTCTTTACAAATGAAAGCAGAGAATGTGAAGGCACTGCTGAATGTGTCCCGGTGTCTCAAAATGACAATAGGACAAGTTCGGCATATTACATTGGGGCTCACTTCTTGCAGGGTAGACGGCGTACACCCTGTGAAACAAGTGAGTGGACGCTGTCTACCCGCATGTACTCCTGACTTGTGCCCTTGTGCTATGTGCCGCCGTACTGTAATGGTCCCTTCTCGGGACCATTACTTGCTATCCGCTGTGTGTGTAGAGTCCGGAGCAATTGTGTCCAGATACACCGATGCCTGAGATGCGCTAGGTTCCCTCATTAAGGCTCGTATTAATTTCTTACATTGCAATATATGCTACAGTTGGCAGCACTGATTCGCGATAGCTAGGATGAGTCTTATGTATATGTAAATGTAGCCCCATCAATTTGGGGTGAATGGGCATTGGAGTGTGTGGACAGCAGGGAAGGCTGAACAATGGGGAAAAATCAACACCAGAAAATGCAGGCTCTCAGAATACGAAACTTCTGCTCTCCTGGTTCTAAAGATGATAATGGAAACGCAGTAAGTTGTAGCACTTCAAAGCACTGATAAACCCCGAACCCTTAGCATTGCAAGCCCTGTATGCATCATGTTAAAGAAAAGAATATGTCACGCTCGCCTCTGCAGAAGAAGTAGGAACCTAGCAAGTTCTAGTCTTGCTGGCAAGAGTAAGGCAAACATTGCATGTCTACAGAGGACGGAAGCAAGACAATACAAAAAGTGCACATCTGGCAATTCAGACTCAGGCAACTAAGGCAACAACTAAATTATTGAAGCAACTCCAATACTCCATACGTTAAATGACATTTACGACACTCAATGGCAGTAATGTGGGCTTATCAAAAAGACCCTTAACATTTTAAACAACTTTTAGCTCAGTGGGCAGGACCTATTGTCCCTCTCGCTGTGTTTTTTGTTGAGATGGCATAGGCTATCATAGACTGCTACGACCAACTCTTGCTGAAATTAAAAATCAACTTTAGTGCTTGAGCTGTGCTAAAGTGTAGGCATATTTACACAGTTTCTTCAGAGCGGATGGGTCTTTCTGGAAGAGCGAGCAGTGAAAGGGAAAAAACACTAATTAGCATCTCAATACAGTGTAATCAATGTGGCCACAAATTAATCCACTCGACTTGTTGATTTGAGTTTAGAAGGTTTTAAATATAAATTTAGAAACATATAGATGTATATCAATCTCAGCATAATCGTATTAAAGGACAAAAAGATCAGAATAAGTCCAAATCTTCTTAAGAGATGTACCCTATGTAGAACAAAGCAAATGACTAACTCTTGAGTAATAATGCAGGCAATCAAGATAAAGAAATGAAGGTTAAATTGCATCAGATGATTCTATTTAACAAGCATGAGTAAAGTAACTTTCCCTACACTACCTTAATAAGGACAACCCTAAACTAAATAATTTGAGTAAGGACATAATCAAGTAAGGCAATAAGAAAGGTGCCAGCTGTCAGAGTCTTCAGTAGAAAACACTCCAATTGTGGGTCAAGTATAATAAAGCCATGCAAGTAGAAGCATAGGTCTGCTCTCTAAAGAAATCTAAGATGGACTCTCTCCCTCACTAAACACAGCACATAATATCATCTGCCATTGAGTTGACACTCTCATGTGACTATCCCTGGTATGACTGGATAATTTCAGTGCCTCTCCCAGCTAGATAACACATTATCTATTCTCGTCCTTGGTCATTCCTCTCCCATGAGAACTCATCTCCTCTCTTGTTACTGCGATTTCCTCGACCAACTCATTCTTCTCATGCCTTGCTATCCATTAATGGGCGAAAAGAAGGAGTCAGGTCCTGATTGGGACTGAGGGGGGGCTGGACCATAATATACTGAAGGACAATAGAAGATGCCCACACCTCATGAAATACAAAATTATTCAAAAAAAATTATTCAAAAAAAGGGAGGCACGTGTAACTGAATTGCACATGTGGAGGTACATTTATTTATACCAACTACTAGTATTTTTTGGGATTTTTGGCAAAATATTTTTTTGAAAAGCAGAAAAAGGGATAAACCCACACAATCAACACAATGGTTATACAAATACAAACAACAATTATGAATAATAACAATTGATGGGAAACATAAGAGACACAGAACAACAATATTAACACATTTGGTAATTCATGGTTAAATGTGAATGCCTGTTTTGAAACCACCAAAGCAAAGTGAAAAGGGGGCAAGAGCTTGCACAATGTTCATTAACATAGATACATTTAATGTGTTACTGCGCTCTTGCGTAATGCCGACGCGTTTCAGGTTCGAGCAGAACGTATTCGAACCCTCATCAGGGCTTTGTAAATAGTCTGTGGTTGTCAGGCTCCCAAGAACTGATCGATGGACAGGGGGCGGTGTCGCAAAGGTTTAATTCTCTATGTGCACCGTCCGGCGCCCCTTAGAGGGAGGAGATCGAGGAATAAAAGTCTTAATGTCCTTGCGTTTTATGTGGAGAAACGGTGTCCCTCTAGGTTGAAATCAACGTGAAACTTCTGCCTGGGTTAGCTGCGGAAGTCGTGGCGGCCCAGGAATCAAAGGACGGAGTATTTCAATTTGTCTCCGTTTCTGCGGCGCGCTGTCCTCGGACAGTCCGTATTCGAATGTGAGGCTTCTCAAAGAATGCCCGACCAGCTATCCATTAAGACAAAACACCTTTATTTTAACTAATGAAGGGGCATATCATCAACACCCAGCGATAATTATCGATAAGCACACTTAGAGCTAGGATAATTATCGCCGGGTATTGCTTGTTTTTATCGCGGAGATAGTGCGCTATCAGCAACGCTTATCTCCAGAGCGATAAAAATACCAGAGTTAGCTGCCAAATGTGCAATTATCGCTGGTATTCCAGAGATAATCGCACAACGTTTGGCGCTATAATGTTGATAGGGCATGGCATACTTAACCCTGATATCCACCTTCCATTGAATATCATGTCTAAGTTAAACTAAAAGCAGGCGTAAGGAACGTAGCGATAACAGCGGTTAGCGCTACTTTTCTTATTGCTATGCTTGTTAGCGTGCGGATTGACAATTGGAGAAATGTCGGTTAGCGACGTTTCTCCAGTTATTTTTGGAAGGGACGCCCACTTTGCATCTCATTAGAGATGCAAAGAGAGGCGTAGTGAAAAATGGTGCTAACATGCGATTTTGCATGTTAGCACCCTGTTGCTAATAGGGCGATAGTTTTATCTCCGCTTTTTTGGCTTTAAGCCAAAAAAGCGGAGCTACTCCACACCTGCAGTGGAAACAAAATGACACAACCATTCCACAGCGAAAACTGAACATAGACAAACGTGAGATTACAACGTGAGCTTTCACTGAACAGAGAATGTTAGGATAACATTTAATTATACGTATTAATAGTCAAATATTCATTGCACACACCTATTTAAGTATCTCACTCTAAGATATTTCTGTTAATTTCTCCTGCCATATTAATATGAACATTTTTAAGTAACTTTATTAATCACAGTCTAAACACATATATTTCAAAATAAAGTACTTACAGTAACATACTCCATTCCTTTTTGTATATTAGTTACACCACAGTATTTTTGAGTGATGACTACGCGTGAGTTTGACACACTCCTACGTTATTTTCAGATAGGATCAAGATTACATATCTTCACCTGTTTCATTTAGTGTTACAGTGCTTTTGAAAATGTTATGTTTCTCCACTACTGTTGTAGAAAACTGCGAAATGTGTTGACATAAACAATTAGTGAATGTATGTAAAAATATGTGCTTATTTTAACTCCAGAACAGCAAAATTAACCATCTTTAGACATAACCTCCATAGCTACAGAGAAATGGTGCGGGAGTTTTGCAACATTTGATTTATGGAGTACTTTGTCAAAGCGAAGGATGTCAAAGAATGTTTGCTTTCTCTTTTCAGTTCAAAAATCCCATTTACCACTTCCACAACTCAATTGTGTCGAATGACAGTACCCTGATCGTGAAGAACCAGCCTGTGAACTACTCCTTCACCTGCACCTACCACTCCAACTACCTGGTGAACACAGCGGCCTTCGATCAAAGGTAAATCTGCCACCCATCACCTATTCCCGGAAAGGGGGGTTATTCTAAAGATTGAATCCGCTTTCACGCATGTATCCTTTAGTCATACACGATTCTTTCCATCCTCCAGAGTAGCGACGGTTCACGTGAAGAATGGCAGCTCCGGGTCCTTCGAGAGCCAGCTTTCTCTGAACTTTTACTCCGTGAGTTTGGTGTTTCTTTCTTCCTCTATCATCTCTATGATGCAAGGGCTCCATTTTGAAGATTTTCACCAGTGCCGCCATGTCATCTGATGGGAAAAAATAGCCACTTGTTAATATGTAAGATATTAGTGGGATCATTACAAAATGTGACGTCACATTGAGTGACTTCACATGGATGAATTTAACAAAGGCGCATCTGTTCCAAGGAATTGGAAAGTGTACAGAAACCTAGAGTTGACAAATTACCTAATAAATGGAAAAAGCATGCCCCTAAAGGTCTGATTTAAAGTTGCAGAGGGTGAAAAATAGTGCCAGGTGAAGGGTGTTCCGTCTCAGTCGGTTGACAATTTCCAATTTCAACCAACTTCCTTAGAGGCAAAGTTAAACCCGCCCAACACCATGGAACTCCAGATTTCATTTTTTGTGGTGCAGGATGCCCTGCCTAAGGGACATCCTACAACAGGCAGCCCTTTAGGGGCTGCTGTATCCCCTTGCCACCTGAATACGAGGTGAGGGGAGGAGATCAGTGAGGAGACAGCGTAGACAGTGCTCAAATTGATCTGGTGATTGAGATGGGGCCTGTAGTGACCTGCATGACGAGTTATGCCGCAGCCCTTCCCTATGGACTGTGTCTACACCCATCCCACACCCATCCATCACAGGTGTCACTAGTCAGGTGACTCTGGCAATAAAAGGGGCTGGGTGCACGTCCCTGGGCAAGTCATGCGCCCACCAGACTGCTGTCCGTGTCATTCTTTTATTTAGTATGTGGACCTAGGCCACACTACTTTACAGGGCCCACTGAAACTTATTTTTGAGGACCAGCACTTATTTTTCCTCATAAACCTTTGAGCCAGAGCGATAGAGAGAGAAAAATACAAGAGGTAAAGTAGGGCGAAGCGAAAGACAGAAAAACTGTGACAAAGGGAGAAAATAAGAACATGTAAAAGTGAGATAAAGGGACAGGCAGTGTCTGGTGATGTGATAAAGAGATATGAAAGGGAATCAAGATTACACGGCCTTGGTGTTTGGCAAGGAGACATTTATTATCCAAGCTGTGGGCTTCTGAGCAAATCTTCGGAACTCCACACTTAGGGCTAGATGTAGGTAATTTGGATTTACTGATTCATAAATACCGCATTTTACCGATTCGGTATTTATGAATCGGTAAATCCAATGTAGGTAAAAATTCATTAAAAAATGCCGAATCAGTTGGATTCGGTATTTACCGAATCAGTATTTACCGAATCGGTATTTGCCATTGATTCCTATGGGTCTGTACCAATTCGGTAAATACCTAAAAATTCAAGGGTGGCAGGGTGTCACTTTGACACCCTGTTGCACCCCTGATTAGGGCTTGTGTGCCATGTGGCAAACATACATGCCCTAAGGGCATGTATGTGTGCCACAGGGCACAGGTGTACATGCACAGATTTGCATATACACAGGTATTCATTATTTACCACCAACTAATAGTTGGTGGTAAATAACGAATCCTTAAAGCCATGTGGCACTGTTTACTGTTTACAGTGCCACCTACATATGAAAATGCAGATTCGATAATTTACTGATTCTTTAATTTTACCGAATCAGTAAATTTACCGATTCGGTAAATTACCGATTCGGTAAAATTACTGAATCTGCATTTTAATATGCCCCTATATCTCAGTATCCAAATACCGGTTGGTAACGGCCAAAAATACTGATTTTCGGCCGATACCTACATCTGGCCCTTATTCTTTTATAACTTAAGCACTGAATATGGGGACAAGTTGGGGCCACTACAGAGAAGAGTCGGTGTGTCGATTGTAAAAGTGTGGCCCAGCTCCCCGGGCATCTCAAGTGGTGGGGCTGTTTGGGCGGATGGGTCCTATGATATAGGGTTCAGGATTTGACATGGGGTGAGGGCAGGGTGGCTTTCAGAGCAGCCATGATGCTTTCCCACTACTTCAAAGGCCCAAGAAAGCTGCCCACTGTTTTTTATTTTTTATTTTTTAAAGTTTAAAAGCTATTTGTGAAGTTTCAAGACAACCAATGGTAGTTGATGACCACTATAAAGATAAAGGCATTAATAATCCAGAGGGAGTTTATTAAAACAAAAAATATGATGTAAAAGAGAATAGGTAGTGTAGAGGTCTTACATTTTAAAAGTATTCCCATTCCCAAGATGAGGTGCAAGTGGCTGAGCAATGTAATTTATTAATGTAATGGTGCTGCATTACCAGATATTATAAACTAAATTGGTAAGTGGACTGATTGGAGACAGTCCACAAGCATTCTTGCTCTAAAATGTTTTCTCCGTGTTCCCCTTTCACACCAATTCACATGATGTGTCTCTGTCCATTTCATTCTGATGTGCACTATTTCTTTTTGGGGGGCTCTCTATCTGCTACGAGATTGTCAGTGTAAATTTTGCAGATTATCACAATGGGTTGCTAAATATGTGCTATTTGTTTATGGTTAGTGCTGACCAACATTTTCTTGTAATCATCTTTTATGCAGCTTCTCATATACCAGTAACCACACTGCACCGATATTCCTATAATGCATATAGGGGTCAAGCAGAATGTGTGGCGGTCCATTGCATTAAATAAGATAGGCATTATATGATTTATTTTTGTCTGAAGTCAGCACAGTCAAAGCATAACAACTTCCTGTTTCTCGGGCATAATTATCCATACTGTTCCTTTAGCAGGCTAGATTGCTGCTTCATCACCATTGTCTCTTTACCAGAGTGCTTGATACTAATTTTGGCCACCAACAGGCTGCCCTGATACTCTGTCTTGTGGGGGCCGATATTGGGGGGTATAATGTTTCTAGGGAATGGGAGGCCTATACTTTCATCACCATTTATTTATACTCCTGGTACGTGCCCTGCCCAGGAGGGTGAATGTGCTACAAACAATAGTAGTGGCCGGGTGGCTCACTACATCCCTCCCTATCCATCTTGTTGTAAGCAACAAACTAAAATAGCAAACTAACAAAATAAAAACAGCAACAGGAACAACAACAGTCTGTAGTTTCCAACTTCTTCGGAGGTGCCTCCGGTTCTTCAGCACCAATAGTCTCTCAGTTTCTGGCTTGGGCTGGGATTTTCTCGCAGCTGAAACGGTCCTTTGCATTGGTATGCACTGACCACTGGCCTCAAAGTGTTTCCTCTTCCCTGTTGAGTTGCCTCTCCTTCCACTTCACGCTCAAGCCCTGGGGTTTCTGTGACAGTGTTTTCCCCTTTGGTTCCTTCATTCTGTCCGCCTTCCGATTGTTGTGACTTTCGAACCTCCTTAGGATCCTGGGTGGGTAGTACCACCTTTTTAAACCACGACATGTTCCACACTATTCTCCTCTATCCTCTTTGCACCATCACCTCCCAGGGCTCCGGCTTCTGAGTTCTGAATGTCGAACCTGGGTTTCTGTCTTTCACTATTATATGGTCTCCTGTCTTAGCTCTTCTTCTTCTACTGACGAGATCGTTAGCAGTTGCTCTTTTTGCATGCGCCACCTCCTCGTCCATGGTGCCAGGTTCCCATTCTCCACTCACGGGTACTACGCCTCTTACTGCCCGTCTCATTATGAGGTCGCTCGGGGCACACCCGGTGGCGCTGTGGGGTGTTTGCCTGTATGCTCTTAGAAACCGATGCAGACACTCTTTGAGTTTCTCTCGCTGAGCTACTCCGATTCGTAGGGCCTTGTTAGTTGTCCACATGAGTCTCTCTACATCACTGTTGGCCTGGGGCCATTGAGGAGTTATTTTCCGGTGACGGATGTTATGGTGCTCCATGTACTCCCGGAAATCTTGTCCATGGAAGGGTGGCCCGTTGTCAGTTCGCACCACTTCCTGCATCCCCAGTAAGGCAAAAGATTTTTCTAACGCAGGCTTGACATTTTCAAAGGCTGTCGACCTCACAACCACTACAACTGGAAATATTAAATAGCTGTCCAGCAGGACCAGGGTTGGTCTCCCATCCAGGAAACTTCCAATGTTTATACTGACAGATTCCCATTGCTTTGCCAATGGCTGTTTGGAGATTATTGGTGGAGTGGGCGCCTCACTTCCCATTATCTGACACTCGGGACAGCGTCTTACTTTCTCCTCGACCATATGATTCATTCCAGGGAACCATACTTTTGTCTGCAGGCGTGCTTTGGTTTTCCCGATCCCCTGGTACCCTTGATGAGGCAGGTCAATTCACTTCCACAGCCCTGCCGGCATTACGATTTTTGTTCCTCCAAGGATGATCCCCACATTACTCTCGCTAAGCTAGTCTCGGCATCTCCATACCCCCATCCGAGCTTCTCTGTCTTCTTCCGTCCTCCTTGCTCACTCCGTCCAAGAAATATCTCCAGGCATGGCTTCTTAGCATTTCCTTTATAACTACTAGGCATTCATCCTCATCAGTGGCTGTCCGAATCTCTTCCAGTGACATAGCTCGGGGACAGGACGCTCCTGTGACATGCTTGATGAATAACTCATGCTCGTGCTGGGGTCAGCGGGTGTCGCAACAGGTAATCCGCAGGGTTGTTGGCCCCTGGTCGATAGACCACCTCAAAGTTGTAATGTTGGATCTTAACAGCCAACCTTTCAATCCTTGGGGTCCTTGGGGGTCCACTTCTCGACATCCCAGTGAACAGGGGGACCAAGGGTTTGTGGTCTGTCACAACTTTGAATCGATGCCCACAGAGATATATGTCGAAATGCTGACATGGCCACCTTATCGACAGGGCCTCCTTCTCAATCTGGGCATATCGAGTCCCCACCGCCGTCAATGCTCTGCTTGCATATGCAATCGGCACCCAGTCCTCCTCTCCATCTTGCTGAAGGAGTACTGCCAATCGGGCTCGCTCCAACTACCAGTTCTTTGGGGTGCGCCGGTTTGAAATACACCACTGTCGCTCCTTGCAGCAATGCTCCTTTGAAGTCTTGAAATGCCTTTGCTGCCTTCCCCGTCCATTGCCATTTCACATCCTTCTTCATGAGCAGTGTAGCCAGGTGGGGAATAAACCGTCCACAATAATTAGCCATGTCGAGAAAGCTTCTCATCTCTGACTTATTCTGAGGGGTAGTCGCCAACCTCATTGCTTCCAACTTTGCCGGGTCCACCTGTAATCCGTTCTTCGAGAACCTGTAGACAAAGAATTCTACTTTGTTTGCATAGAACTGATACTGCTCTCGGTGCAGCATTAGCCCCTGTTTAGCGAGCCTTTGAAGGGTGGCTGGTACTCGCTCTGCCTGTTGTGACATCCTGCCTCTCCCTGCACCCTGATGGGCTTAACAATGAGAATAGTGGTGGTGTTCCCTTGGATGTGTAGGCTGCCCGTTCCTCTTTATGGATCCATTTGTACTGGTCGATGGGTGAGCCACTCAGTCTCCCAGCCCTTATTAGGCCCTTTCAGTGCCCTGGGCTCTTGTTCTTTCTTCTGGCCTGACTGCCCTGCTGCTCCCACGCTGCGCGTGCTGCTTACCGGCCTGCCCGACGCCCGCCAGTACCAATTACATGTACCAGGGCCATGCACGCTGGGGAAACCTTCTCTCCGCACCGCGGAGCACACATGCAGGTCGCGCCTCTCTCCCCGCACCAGCTGCAGCCCACGCTGGCTGTACCTTGCTTGCACATGTGTTCTTTCCCGAATGTACCTGAGTTGCAGCCACGCACTGGGTGTTTTCTGGCCTCAGCACCACGATGGACAGTCGCTCTCCACCGGTAGGCTCTTCCGCAGGCCAGCACTTCCAAATCAGCGCACAGGCCTCTTTGCGCGCCCGTCTCACGCCGGATCCGATGAATGCAGCGGAGCGCCGCCAACAGCCACACTGCAAATTCACAGTATGCCCCGCCATGCACACAATGGCCTACAACCGCCCTCTTCGCCAGTGTTGTGGTGGCCGTTATTGGGGGGTATAATGGGTCTAGGGAATGGGATGCCTATACTGTCCGCCACACTAATAATGGGGACAACCACTCAGGAGCTCTGTCCGTGCCGTCAGCCACGAGTACTGACATCACCATTTATGTATACCCCCTGGTCCGCGCCCGGCCATGGAGGGTGGATGTGCTACAAATAATAGTAGTGGCCGGGTGGCTCACTACAGCCTGGATGACGACACATTGTCCAAGAACTTAGTTAATCACGCTAGAAGTGTGGGCCATAGTCCTATGAGACTTATCACAGGCTGCTGCTTAACAGAGCTGTGCCCCTCCGATCCCAGGCCAGACGTCACTTGTCTCTCTTTAGCCAGGCCACTTTTTGCGAATGACATTGCTTTCCTCAGATATAAGAAGGCTTAGCAGAGGTGGATTCACATGTGTGCTTGAGTTCTTTCACATAAAAAAACACGGATCTTTAGTTTAGCTGTTTTTGTCGGAATGTAATGTTTTTATTTTCTATGCCAACTTAGTTGTATCTGCACCACAAAAGAGTTCTGAATGTTTCTCGTCTGTTGGAGGTTGTTTCTTATTTGTTTGCCAACATGTTCATGGGTAGCAGTGCCATTGGGTGGTTCTGCTGTTCCCTGGCAGGATGATATCTCTTAATTCAAACGAAAACCTCCAGGTGATAGGCTGTGCTTAAGCCCCGACAAGCTCACCAGGTATCAAACTTAGCCAAGCATTTTACAATCTACATGCAGTTGCTGAGCAGTAGGGGAGAGCACAGGAATATCCATTTTGCCATCACGCTTACAGCCTCCAACACTCTGTCATCCTGTTGCTCATTTCCTTTGCCCAAGGGACTGTCTTGGTGCTGTCTATGACTCAGTGTTTCATTGCTCTCTAAATTCAGTTCATTTGAAATGGGTTTACTTCTTTCTCTAAATCCCCCGGTCCTTCTGTGACATGTGAACTCCGTGACTTCACCTACCACTCCTTCCTTAATGTTCATTCAAATATCAGTACAAAAACGACTATTCACAAAGATAAATTAACATGTTTGCATTTAGAACACGTTAATCTAATACTGCACCTCGGTGTGTATCTACGCTTTTTTGCTATTCACAATTTCACAATTTCTGAGTGAAAAATTACACCCAGGTGTAGACTTAAACATTCCACCCCCAGATGGAGCGTCCTACAAAAGAGTTTACAACTGTGTAGTTACAACTAGGGTCTTTTCACACATAGATCATTACCTGAGTGGTGGAGATCTCTCAATGGGAAAGTATAGGGGAAATTATTAAAGTTTATTATTTTTGTTTAAAAATACAAATATCTTCATATAAAATATAGAGGCAAAATATTAAATTTGATGTGGTTATTTGTATAAAGCTAAAACTAATACCATAGCAGGTTATAACATAAAATATGTATTGAAAAGTTAAAACAAATATATTTACTTGATAAATAACTTCTTAACGAATAATGTAAATAAATATCACCTACAGTAAAAAAAATCATATTTATTGTATGTTACATTTCGTTAAAATGTATTTGCACAATTAAAGCAAATGATTTTTAGTTTTTTAACAAAAGTTAAAAAAAACTCCTTTTATTATTAAAATAAGTGTATTGATAAATGGTAAAATAATAACATATGTATAGAATAACTATTTATATATATAAACGTCAAAATAGTTTTATTTGTTTAACAATAACTTCTGTGTGGTGTTATTTTAAATCTCGGCCTCAATTATTTTTTATAGGAGTGTGTGAGTGACCAAGAAGGGTGTTTGACTTACTCCATGGCTGGTGTACATGCACTATTTCTTTGTCTCATTAGTGATGTAGCATCTGTAGAAGTGTAGGTTGTTAATAGCTATGGGCTTACTCTTTTGTAGGTGGCTGTTTATGTAAACTCCCTCTTACTTTTCCCTAACTATGCCCATTTTTTTGCAGATATTCACTGGTTCCTCACCGCTCCGCCAGATCCCTCCCGCATTAACTACAAAGGGGCTGATTATGATGTCAGGCGGACTGCAACCGACCGGGTGTTGGTTGCGTTAGTCATCTGTCCCTTCAGTCCGACCACCGCATTACGATGCGCCGGGCTGAGGGACCATCCGCTGCTGTTCCGACAGGCTCCTTTAGCCCGTCAGAGTATCGGAAATGCTCATGATCCCTTAATGACGGCGGAGCCAGCTTCGGCTCTGCCACTGGGATTATGATGTCTTTTTCCAACAGCTTTACCATGTTGGCCTTTTTCCACATGGTATGGCCCCCGTGGTGAGGGTCACCCATGGTGCCTCCCTAAACATCCCAAAAACAACAGTTGATGGACAGAATGCAGACCAATGTCATACATTCACCCCAGTACAGAGATCTGGGCCTAAATCCATTGTTTTTTTCCACTCCACACCACCCCAGTTCAGACATGGCTATATGCAAATCAGCCTTGACCCTGTGCCTCATGGGAACAGTCCAGCCCGAACCGCCATGCCATGTCTTCCCTGGATCAGAATCAAGCATCCTGGGACCGGTTTCTGGCTATCAGCCGTCATCAGCCAGGATAGCTTGAAGCCGGTGGTGTGGAGAGCACGGGACTCACGTCTGAGCATACCCCTCCCACTCAGGGTGACAAATGCAAAAACAACAGCTGATGGACAGAATGCAGAACAATGTCATACATTCACCCCAGTACAGAGATCTGGGCCTAAATCCATAGTTTTTTTGCACTCCATACCACCCCAGTTCAGACATGGCTATATGCAAATCAGCCTTGACCCTGTGCCTCATGGGAACAGTCCAGCCCGATCCGCCAAGCCATGTCTTCCCTGGACTGGAATCAAGCATCCTAGGACCGGTTTCTGGCTTTCAGCCGTCATCAGCCAGGATAGCTTGACTCCAGTGGAGTGGAGTGCACGGGAATCACGTCTGAGCATACCCGTCCCACTCGGGGTGACAAATGCAAAAACAACAGTTGATGGACAGAATGCAGAACAATGTCATACATTCACCCCAGTACAGAGATCTGGGCCTAAATCCATTGTTTTTCTGCACTCCACACCACCCCAGTTCAGACATGGCTATCTGCAAATCAGCCTTGACCCTGTGCCTCATGGGAACAGTCCAGCCCGGACCGCCAAGCCATGTCTTCCCTGGACCGGAATCAAGAATCCTAGGACCGGTTTCTGGCTATCAGCCGTCATCAGCCAGGATAGCTTGACTCCAGTGGAGTGGAGTGCACGGGACTCACGTCTGAGCATACCCGTCCCACTCGGGGTGACAAATGCAAAAACAACACTTGATGGACAGAATGCAGAACAATGTCATATATTCACCCCAGTACAGAGATCTGGGCCTAAATCCATCGTTTTTTGGCACATCACACCACCTCAGTTCAGACATGGCTATATGCAAATCAGCCTTCACCCTGTGCCTCATGGGAACAGTCCAGCCCGAACCGCCAACCTATGTCTTCCCTGGACCGGAATCAAGCATAGGACCGGTTTCTGGCTATCAGCCGTCATAAGCCAGGATAGCTTGACTCCAGTGGTGTGGAGAGCACGGGACTCACGTCTGAGCATACCCGTCCCACTCGGGGTGACAAATGCAAAGGGACAGTCCAGGGACGACATGCCTTGGCAGTTCGGTCTGGAGTGTTCCCTTGAGGCACAGAGTCAAGACGGATTTGCATATGGCCATGTCTGAACAGGGGTGGCTTGGTGAGCAAAATAGCGATGGAATAAACCCATATCTGTGACTGGGGGTGAATGTTTTGCCATTGTGCAACATTCTGTCCATCATCTTGTGTGTTTTGCTGTTCACCCTATGTGGGAAGGGTATGCCCAGACATGGGTCCCATGCTCACTAAGCCACTGGAGTTAAGCTATCCTGGCTGATTAAGGCTGATAGCCAGAAACCGGTCTTAGGATGCTTGATTCCGGTCCAGGGATGACATGGCTTGGCAGTTTGGTCTGGACTGTTCCCATGAGGCACAGGGTCAAGACTGATTTGCATATGGCCATGTCTGAACTGGGGTGGCTTGGTGAGCAAAATAACGATGGATTAAACCCAGATCTGTGACTGGGGGTGAATGTTTTGCCATTGTGCAACATTTCGTCCATCATCTTGTGTGTTTTGCTGTTCACCCTATGTGGGAAGGGCATGCCCAGATGTTGGTCTCGTCCTCACTAAGCCACTGGAGTCAAGCTATCCTGGCTGATGAAGGCTGATAGCCAGAAACCGGTCCTAGGATGCTTGATTCCGGTCCAGGGACGACATGGCTTGGCAGTTCGGTCTGGACTGTTCCCATGAGGCACAGGGTTAAGACTGATTTGCATATGGCCATGTCTGAACTGGAGTGGCTTGGTGAGCAAAATAACGATGGATTAAACCCAGATCTGTGACTGGGGGTGAATGTTTTGCCATTGTGCAACATTCCGTCCATCATCTTGTGTGTTTTGCTGTTCACCCTATGAATGAAGGGTATGCCCAGATGTGCGTCCCGTGCTCACTAAGCCACTGGAATCAAGCTATCCTGGCTGATGAAGGCTGATAGCCAGAAACCGGTCCTAGGATGCTTGATTCCGGTCTAGGGACGACATTGCTTGGCAGTTCGGTCTGGACTGTTCCCATGAGGCACAGGGTCAAGACTGATTTGCATATGACCATGACTGAACTGGGGTGGCTTGGTGAGCAAAATAACGATGGATTAAACCCAGATCTGTGACCGGGGGTGAATGTTTTGCCATTGTGCAACATTCCGTCCATCATCTTGTGTGTTTTGCTGTTCACTCTATGTGGGAAGGGTTTGCCCAGACTAGGGTCCCGTGCTCACTAAGCCACTGGAGTCAAGCCATCCTGGCTCATGAAATCTGATAGCCAGAAACCGGTCCTAGGATGCTTGATTCTGGTCCAGGGACGACATGGCTTGGCAGTTCGGTCTGGACTGTTCCCATGAGGCACAGGGTCAAGACTGATTTGCATATGGCCATGTCTGAACTGGGGTGGCTTGGTGAGCAAAATAACAATGGATTAAACCCAGATCTGTGACTGGGGTGAATTTTTTGCATTTGTGCAACATTCCGTCCATCATCTTGTGTGTTTTGCTGTTCCCCCTATGTGTGAAGGGTATGCCCAGACGTGGGTCCCGTACTCACTAACCACTGGATTCAAGTTATCCTGGCTGATGAAGGCTGATAGCCAGAAACTGGTCCTAGGATGCTTGATTCCAGTCCAGGGACGACATGGCTTGGCAGTTCGGTCTGGACTGTTCCCATGAGGCATAGGGTCAAGACTGATTTGCATATGGCCATTTCTGAACTGGGGTAACTTGGTGAGCAAAATAACGATGGATTAAACCCAGATCTGTGACTGGGGGTGAATGTTTTGCCATTGTGCAACATTCCGTCAATCATCTTGTGTGTTTTGCTCCTTAAACATCCCAAGCACCACACGGTGCAGGGATGTTCCCAAACATATATTTTACTATGTCAGCTTGTGCTGTGGGCCTTTACCACCCACTGCACAAACTGCCATAGTAGAATGGATGTTTCCGACCGCCCTAAGGTGCGGTCGCATCCTAATTGTGCAGTTGGAATCGCCAACCTATGGTCGGACGGTTACAGACTGCTTCTGTGCCGGGTGTACGCAAGTGACCCTGGCATTGGAATGAGGCCCAATGTAGCAAACTTACATCTGCATGAATCTCCTCATAGAAACACTGGAGAGGTGGAGTAGGAGCTCTCTATCCAGAGGTTTGTGAATTTTATTTTACAGTAGGTAAGTGGTAATACTGTGGTACTACTTTACATACTACAAACCAGTTGGTTTTTTCGGACCAACGTTTTCTGCCTATTCCAACTCCCTTTTCTAAGAAAAAAAATATTTCTTTCCCCTTCATAGTAACAGCAAATTATTTCTAATTGATGTGACAGAAAAACTTTTTATTGAAAATAATTTGTCTGCAAAAACATCTATTCATAAAATTATATGAACTACAAATACCAATGTTCTGAATCAGACTTCCGCCTGTGATGGAAACAACAGCATCAGGACAAAAGTTTGCTTAGTATGCCTTTGGATCGCAGAATGGGAACAAACAGTGGTAGAAAAATACCGCCCAAAAAAAGAATATTGGCAATGAAAAGCTTTTTAAAAGTTAGTAAGGAGACAGAAAATCAAACACACACACACAGACAATTACAGACAGACAGACAACTCCACACATAAAGCATTATGTTACTCTTTTAAAATGCATAATGCTAAAGGAGTCACTTCCAGGCTCTGAAATCAACCAGCAACAGTTTAGAGAGCCGTAGGGCACCAATGGTCGATAAGGCACAAAAGAGAGTCTCCAGTTTCGTCCTGAAAACAGAAGCTGCGGTTCTGATGGGGCCGATAATGACTCAAGGCTTTCGAGTGCGCCACAATGTATTAAAGAATATAAACATATACGTTCTGGTACACAACTTTTAGTTTTTTTACATTATGAGAAAAGTTGTGTTAAAAGAAGTAGCAATGTTATACTTTCCTCACATGAAATAGAGTTTCTTTCCTGTGATTTGTTTTCCATCACTATCTGAGCAACAACAAGGACTATTCATGCTTAGCAGCATCGCCTATCTTGCCGCCATCTTGGATGTTGTTACTCAGCTGAATGCTACTTCCATTCCTTTTCTTTCAATAATAGTGATTTTGTTTCTTTAGTCAGACCCAAGACTTGACTGTCCTTGCAGTGCATTTGTTCACTGCTGGAAGCCACAGATCATCCCAGAATATATTTGGATCAAATGACCCTGAGGCAGAGAGAACACAATGTCCCATATTCTCCAACACGAGAGCTCCTATCGCTTTCTCTTTCCATTATGACTGGGGCTCTGTCTGAGTTTTTCCAAATCTTGCAAGATATTTTTGTGACTGCTGATTTCCCACAAATGGGTTGGTTGCAGGTAGCGTGGTAAGCGCTTTTATTCAGACCTCATGCCCCATCGGGTAGCTACCTTACTAGAGGATGAAAATTGGCGAATTGTAAATGATAATGCAAATAGTTCAAACTCTCGACAATGTGAGACCTATTGCATTGAGAATGCAATTTTTGGAAAAGTGCCACATGCTGCGCATTCACGTTAATGGCGGCCATGCCCCTTTCTTTAGACCCGGCTTGTCTAAAGAAAGAGGCACGCAGCCATTAAAGTGAAAGTGCGGTATGGGGTGCTTTTACAAAAAAAAGCATCTGTTTGTCAAGTTGACAAACAAATGCTTTTTTTGTAAGAGTGCCCCATGCAGCGGTTTCACTTTAACCCATTGACCGCGGCAGCAATTCCGCCGCGGTGCGGGTGATTTATGACTGGGCGTGGTCAGGACGTCCCCCGGCCGTCCTACGCGCACGCCCACTGTGGCCGTCCGACGCACGCAAAGGGTTAATAGTGGCCGCGCACTTTTCTTTAGACGTTGCTCGTCTAAAGAAAAGGGAGTGGCCGACATTAAAGTGAAAGCGCTGTATGGGGCACTGACTAAACCACACAAATCCATGACTGAAATTTCTCAAAAAACAATGTCCCAACACGTAACAATCAAAAGGCAGTTTAGATATGTATGCACAGAGCATTACATTGGAAGGAAACAAGGAGACTCAAGTGGTTAGTGCATGGCTTGTAATTCACCAATTTGTAGAAATATTTACACATGGAAATACAGTTGAAGGCAGCACTGTACATGAGAATTCATGTGACAACCCAAGGCACTTGGTGACGGAGTGATATATATACAAGTGAAAAGTGACAACACAAGTGACAGAGGTGAACAGCGTGAACGGCGCAAGGTGACAAAATTATGTACAATGGAGGCTCAATAAATAGAAGGTTTTAGTCAAATATAATACATTCAATCATAGTTGTGAGCCAAACGCTAAAGTGCGCCAAACAATTTCGCTGTGGTGTCGACGGCGTTTCGATCCACAGTTGTTTGGGATCTTCTTCAGGACAGGGTTGTTGAGTTGGTATGGTGCTGAAGAGGTTAGGAGGGGGCGGATGTTGGTATAGTTATCCCCAAGAGCGTCAATACGTGATAGGATCCACGGATGTACTAAATTGTCAATGGCGCGGGTGTAACAGCCGGATTCTCAGACCAGATAGGATCAGCTCCTCAGAGCACCACCATCCCAGCCGGAACGTAATCACCTCCCTCCTCAGGACTTATTTACAACAGGTATCTATGCCTTATACCTAAGGATGGGGAAATTAGCAATATACATGCATAGGTTTTCTACAATATCACACTCACACCAGTAAGTCTCGCGGCAGTTTAGGCCCAGACTAGTCTACCCTAGGGCAGTTCTGATTAGCTACCATTACACACTGATCACAGTCGGTGCCCACCCGACAAGCCGCAATCCTGCGGGTCTAGACACCAGTCTCCTCCCTGGTGTTCTCTCACTCACATCCCGAGCCGCCATCCTGCGGGTCTAGACACCAGTCTCCTCCCTGGTGCTCTCTTACTTACATCACAAGCCGCAATCCTGCGGGTATCGCCACCAGTTTCCCGCCTGGTGTTCTCATTAACGCCGCGTACCAACGACGATCACTTTCCTATGAATACTATTGGAAGGAATCTTTCATTGACTACTAGGGATATAATACTACAATATTATAAATCACACAACGGTTTACCGAATTAGACGATGTACAACCTATTCTCCACTTCAGGGGCCCCTCTCTCCCTCATTGCTCAGTCACTCCTTACCTGACTGGGAATCACATCCGTTTATGAAAACAATGTCTGACTAGAAGAACAGGTTACCCTGATTGAACAAGAATACAAGGAACATGCTGGTTCACTAAGAACTGGGGTACTTTATTACAGTAATCATAATAACACAATACTATACTATAATATATATATATATCCTGCAAAGAAAAGTGAAAGGTTAGAATGTGCACACTATGAGACAAAGACTGACGTCACCTGATTAGTGCGAAGTCTGGATTCAGCAGTCATCTAGGTTCCCTTCTCGTCTGTGCCTTGGCTCGTCTTAAAGTCACACTTCTGCAGTCACGGGTACACGTCTGCACCGCTATGCTCTGTCTTCTCTGCTTCCCTCCAAGTCACTGGAACCTTCCTTTCATTAGCTGCTTTCTCTCTCTGGCTGTTCTGCGCTACTCCTCTCTCCTCTCAATCACGGACCATCTTCACTTCTCGGCTTCGATCTTATATCTCAGTTTTAGCCACTCTGGTATTCGTTCTCTTAACTAACTGCTTCACTCGGAATGCTCTGATCTTATAGGTCAAAGCTCGCCAGCTGCTCCAACTAAAATAACTTCAATCTGTCTAAGAGAGTATCAGCTTCTTGGTCTTTCTCGGACTTCAAAATGGCGACTGTCTGCCTGGAAATAATTAATGGCATTGATGCTAATGGCTAGCTGCCGCCGACAGACTGAATCACTGACTGCCTCATGCTTTCACTAATATGGAAGCTTGTTCCTTCATGGAAAGTTACGGCCAGTAACCTGCCGCCCACCAAATTCTTGTTCCTTCCAGTACCAAGGACACGTTCCCAGCCGGCCGGCCTGATATTGTGTCTTCGGAGTGGAGAAAAATACAGTCTTTCGATAAGGGCCAGCCTGAGCCGATTCTCTCCAAGCGAACAACACCTCGTAACTAAAACATTACATTTGACCTAGAAGCATCTCAAGCTGCCGGGGCAGAAAGAAAGATGGAGTCTCTCCCGTTTGAGGCCTACAAGGCCCGAAATAAGCATAACTCCATAGAAGATATACTAACACTCTTACAAAAGGACGGATTAACACTAGTACTAATGAATCTATCCCCTAGCATAAGTTTATAAGCCCTGATCTAAGGAAAAGGGTACGGAAATATATTACTATGCCTTGTGAATAGGCCCTGTCTATGGTTCTAACCCTTGCACTAGAATGATAATAGACTGGAGTCACCTCCAATCATCTTCCCTCAAAGGAGGGCCGAAAAAGTCGGTCAGAACACTTCACCCTTGACTTTAGTCTATTAATCATTCGTTAAAGGGAACTCACATCTGTGGAAGAATAATATGAAACAAAACTAACTGATCTATTTCTCGTGCCGAATCTACAGTGTTGGAGTAGGGAAGGAATGCACTGAATAAAACAGCAAATAGCCACTAAAATACTAATAGCAATCATAATACCCCCTAATATCTGTCGTAAGGAATGTAAGTCAGGTAACCAATTGAAGAGCCAGTCAAACCAGCCCTGGTCAATGTGTTTTCTAACTTCTTCAGTCAAGTCATGAAGTTTGTCAATATGAGCCTTAATGGATTTCGTGTGATCGGACAAGTTAAAACAACAAAGACCTTCAAAATCAGAACAATCATGTCCATGTTTAAGTAAAAGATAATCAATAGCAGCACGATTTTGCAAAATAGCTCTGCGTTCACCCTGGGCATCTAATAACATATCAGATAAAATTGTAGAAGTATGATTAATTGACTTGACCATCCAGCAGGCCATTTTCCCAATTGATTTAGCATTATAGACAGCCAATGCTGGGACACCAATAATCGAAATAGCTAAACTAAGGTATTCAGACTTAGAATAGAGATGTAAGGAAGAATCACAATCCTCATGTAACATCATAGCATCACAAATTACACGGGAATAGGTATTAGGATGTGAAGAAAACATTAATAAACTCAGTCTAGTGATGGCACAAGGGCCTCCGGAAATATTTGCGGGAATATATTTATTTATTTTTTGCACTTATAATGCGCACAGATACCCACAAAGGGTTTCCCGGCGCAATATAGGGCCAAGAAGTATTGCCACAGGAGAAGAGCCAACCAGAAGGTAACAACATTGTGCGATAATGGCTAGGGGCAACTACTATACTCTTACAGGTCATATTATTTTTAACAGAAGTACATGACTTTGGAGGTCTTCGGGAACACAAAGTTCGTTCATGGGCTGAAAAAGAAGTTGCCGCCTTTAGCTTCAGGCGTACACATTCAGTAATTGCATTGGGATCACAAGTAAGGAAAAAGCACAAATCACCCTGGGTGATATTATATGTAGTGATTTGGGAATGAATCGGGGGCGTTGAATCTGAAAGTATAGTACATAAAGGACAATATTCGTGTGCGGCGAAATCGCCGAGATTTATATTGGGTCGGGCATTTGATATATTAAAAATATGCGTTAAGGTTTCTAACGAAGCGGGGACAGCAACCAGACAGGTCGCTAGAATGTCAGTCACTGAACGCATCGGTGTCAGGCAAAAATGTGGAGAATTGGTAACTCGTTTAGCCAAAGTAGTCCAAAAGTTAGATGATGAATCCCATGCAGCAAAGGAACGCGGTACTCGGGTTCTCGAATCAACCAAAGTCTGTGGGTTCCCTCCTCTCCCGACGTAGCAGACCAAAAGGAGTCCAACGCCGGCACATCCTGCAGCAACAGTCCAGAGAATGATCTGAAAGAAAATCAAATACAGGCATTATTCATTCTCGTAGGTAACATTTGTCAGCCGGGACAGCTTCCCAGCTATCTTTCCCTGGTCTCATTACTAGAATAGTATTGTCATGACCGGTTGCAATGATTTCAGCTTGTTCAGGGGGATTTTTAGGCGATTGCACCCATATTCTCGCTCCCGGATTATCCGTAGAGCCAAATCCTTTCTGTCCACGCACAGTTAGTAACGTTGGGGCAGTGCCTTTCTGAATCTCGCCACTGAAAACAGGCATGATTAGCAATTGAGCAACCATGTCAGTCTTTTGAATCGATAAATCAACCTCACTGCTGTTCAGCAGGAGAACCCTAATCTCTCCCTGATAATCACTGTCAATGACTCCTCCGAGTACTTGAATGCCTTTTAAGGCTAGGCCCGATCTAGGGGCAATCAGTCCAAAATTTCCAGTTGGTATACAGACACCAACACCAGTTTCGATAATGACTCGATCTCTACTCTTAATCACAGTGTCATTCATGGTATGCAGGTCCAAGCCTGCGGAACCTGGGGTTGCTCAATTGCCCCCGGAGCCAGTGCTCCGGGGGAAATTTCCCAGTACATTACAGTATTGCCAATGGAATTGGGTTTTGCATCAACAGTTGGGGGAATAAGCGCATTAAAGGAGATTCAGCATTCAAAAAGGGACGATTGTTCAATATTAATAATGCTTGAAACAAATCATCTCTCCAATTCTTATATTTATTGTCAGTTAATTTTCGCAATTGTTCTTTTAACAAACCATTCATTCTTTCAATAAGGCCTGATGCCTGTGGATAATATGGTATATGAAACACCCATTCAATGTTATTTTCCACACAAAATTCCTGTACCAATCTTCCACGGAAATGGGATGCATTGTCAGATTGAATTTGAAATGGGACACCATAATAGAGCATAATCAATTCCAATGTTTTAATGGTATTCACTTGGGTAGCTTGTTTACAAGGGAAGGCCACTGTAGGTATCGACAATTGTACAAACATATTGGCAATTTTTACTCATAGGGAGTGGACCAATATAATCAATCTGCCAAATTTGAGCGGGCAATTTTCCTCGATGTAAATGACCTCTAACAATTTGTGGTACTTTTCGTCGTCTGGAATGTTGACAGATGGGACAATGCAAAATGGTATCTTTAATGAAATCTAAAGGAATATAAATTCCTCGATCGGTGGCCCACCTGCTAGTGGCTCTCTCTCTAAAATGTCCTGCTTTCTGGTGGGCCCATTTCGCCAATCCCGCCAAATCAGAATCTTGCATGTCCACCACTGCCTCAGCAATTTTAGATTTCTCATCTGCAATGTTATGAAAGAATTTGTCAAGGGAGTCTATCGGGGTATGAGCATCCACATGAAAGATTGTCACAGTACTCTGTGGGAGCATTTCCCAAATTTCTTGCCATAATTCTTTTCCCCACAGTTCTTTCGAATGCAATTCCCAATTATGAGAATGCCAAGTTGGTAGCCAAACCGCCAGTCCATTAGCAGTGGACCAGGAATCAGTAAAAATATGACATGTGCCAGGTAATTCTTGCTTCAAAACTTGGTAAACTGCATATAATTCAACGAATTGACTACTCTTTCCCTCACCGGTTGTACTCAGCAATTTTTGTGTGATCGGATTATAGGACACTGCCTTCCAATGCCGTTTCTCTCCTATGAACCTTGCTGAACCATCCGTAAACCACACATGTTTTCTGTCCTCTACGGACAAATCATCAAATGGCTTACCCCACTTAACAGGAGATTCCTGTACTACAGGTACGGAACAATCACTTCCAGTCTCAATCGATGGCGCCTGCGCCACTTGCTCATGTAAAGATGCCACACCTTTCGGACCCACACGTGCCCTATCTTGAATGTACAACTTCCATTTAATCACACTTGCTTCTTGAGCATGTCCAATTCGATGAGTTTTCGGCGAACTCAAAACCCACTGCATAATAGGAATTTCAGGTCTCAAAATCACATCATGACCCAAAGTCAATTGCTCGGTATCCACCAGAGCCCAATAACATGCAAGCAGCTGTTTCTCAAAGGGTGTATAACGCTCACCAGCCTCAGGTAACTTTTTGGTATACAATTGTTACAACGAAGTTTTTACCACGCACTACCATTACAACGCAGGCATTAACACGCATACCATTACAACGCATTGCGCTGGGGGGCGCTCTAGGATAGGGAATAAGTATAATTTTATATCCAACACCTTCCCTAGTGTCCACGGGGACTGCAGTTGGAATATAAAATTATACTTACCACTATCCAGCACCTCTAAGCGCTATGCGTTGTAACGGTATGCGTTGTAAATACCGCATTGTAATGGTATGCGTGGTAAAAGTATGCGTTGTAACGTCATACATCCTAACTTTTTGGTCCAAAAACCTAATGGTACTTTTTGTCTGCCTTGTTTTTGCCCAAACTCCAATTTGCATAAAGACCTTGCACGGACACATTCAAATCCACATCACCCTCGCACACAGGCCACAGATCCAAAGCATACTGAATCGCTTCTTTTGCCAGATTGAACGCATTTTGCTGTGGTTCGCCCCATTCAAACACATTCTTTTTGCGAGTGACTCAATATAAAGGGGCCAGTATCTGACTCAAATGTGGGATATGTTGGCGCCAAAAGCCAAACAAACCAATGAAGCTCTGGGCTTCTTTCCTATTTCTTGGGACTGCAAAATCCAAAACTTTTTGTTTAACCTGTGGAATCACCTCTCTATGACCTTCATGCCAATTGATGCCTAAAAACGTTACACTTTGGGATGGACCTTGTAACTTATCGGGATTAATATCCCAACCTTTCTCACGTAAGCACTCAAGGGTTTGATCTAATTGGGTTTGAACTTGATCTTGTGTTTCACCTTGAATCAAAATGTCGTAATTATAATAACATATCTGAATTTGCGGGTGTACAAATACTTCGGACAAATGTTCCGCCACCAGCCGGTGACAGATCGTAGGACTATGTACATAACCTTGGGAAGACTTCTAAACATCATTTGACGTCCATTCCATGAAAACTGAATTGTTCCTGACACTCGGGGGCAATCGGAATTGAAAAGAAAGCATTAGCAATATCAATGGACGCATACCATGTACCTGGATGCTTTTGGATTCTTTCAATTAAAGTAATAATATCTGCTACTGCAACAGTCAAAATCGCAGTTTTCATCACCTTCTCTTTCAATCGCTACGCCGCATCGCGCAAAGTATACCACGGCTTGACATTCACAGGCCAGTCAGATTCAGTAGGATATTTATGGTTACAACCATCAGTCGCTAACTGAAGTAGACTAATCTGGCCAGCACCATTAAAATTTCGAAAATGATCTTGTACAGTAGAATCGGAACTCAAAGAGCAAAATTTCAAGGCATCTCCTGCATCCAACATGATACCTGCAGCGCCCAATTCATAAAGACGCACCATCCACGTAAGCAAAGCCTCACCAGGCCGTTGTCGAAATCGTTGCAAAATGTCACTAACTTCCTGTTGAGTAAAGTCTTCCAAACTATCCAAAGAAATACCAGGAGCTTGTTGTAATTTACGGCGAAAAACCGGATGCGCAGAAACCTCCGGACGAGCATCCGAAGAAGCCCGATCCATAGATTTAGAGGAACAATCAGGATGAGAAACGTCATTAGAATGGGAAGAGCGCCCACCGTCGCCAGAACCATCATGTTTGTCACAAGAAGTAGATTTACAGTCACTTCCGGAGCGAGAAGACTCACGCCTGTCAGACTCCTCAGCCGAGGAAACAGAATCATTTGAGTCCCAGATATTACCATCCCATTCGTCGGGGTTCCAATCCAGTCCGGCTTTTGCCACGACCAGACGCACTTTCCGTTTACACACACGACCGCGACGATGCCTATATTTGTATTTCGCAATGCGAACAGCAGCCCTTTCGGCAATGGTCTGATAAGTTACAAGTTTGTCGGCAAGTAATTTATTTTGACATCGCAAAAGAGTATGCGCATTTTGCAGCTGGCTCCGTCATCTCCAAACAAGAAGTCCAGTTCTCACTCAAACCAGTAGAATCGGCCCACTCACGGGCCAAGACCTCATAAGACATCGATTCCCAGCCGGGAATTTCAACAGGTAATCTAAAAGTAGACTTCGATTTTCGCGAAAACATTTTGACACACCAAAAAGAAATATACAATTATTAACAAATAATACAAAAGAAACCACGTACGAGCCGAGCGCAAACCAAGATGATAAAAACAATACAGCACACACAGGCTAATGCAATATACAATGCAGCACACACAGGCTTCATAAACAGTTCGTGACGCCAGATGTAACGGCCGGATTCTCAGACCAGATAGGATCAGCTCCTCAGAGCACCACCAACCCAGCCGGAACGTAATCACCTCCCTCCTCAGGACTTATTTACAACAGGTATCTATGCCTTATACCTAAGGATGGGGAAATTAGCAATATACATGCATAGGTTTTCTACAATATCACACTCACACCAGTAAGTCTTGCGGCAGCTTAGGCCCAGACTAGTCTACCCTAGGGCAGTTCTAACTAGCTACCATTACACACTGATCACAGTTAGTGCCCACCCGACAAGCCGCAATCCTGCGGGTCTAGACACCAGTCTCCTCCCTGGTGTTCTCTCACTTACATCCCGAGCCGCAATCCTGCGGGTCTAGACACCAGTCTCCTCCCTGGTGCTCTCTTACTTACATCACAAGCCGCAGTCCTGCGGGTATCGGCACCAGTTTCCCGCCTGGTGTTCTCATTAACGCCGCGTACCAACGACGATCACTTTCCTATGAATACTATTGGAAGGAATCTTTCATTGACTACTAGGGATATAATACTACAATATTATAGATCACACAACGGTTTACCGAATTAGACGATGTACAACCTATTCTCCACTTCAGGGGCCCTTCTCTCCCTCATTGCTCAGTCACTTCTTACCTGACCGGGAATCACATCCGTTCATGAAAACAATGTCTGACTAGAAGAACAGGTTACCCTGTTTGAACAAGAATACAAGGCACATGCTGGTTCACTAAGAACTGGGGTACTTTATTACAATAATCATAATAACACAATACTATACTATAATATATATATATATCCTGCAAAGAAAAGTGAAAGGTTAGAATGTGCACACTATGAGACAAAGACTGACGTCACCTGATTAGTGCGAAGTCTGGATTCAGCAGTCATCTAGGTTCCCTTCTCGTCTGTGCCTTAGCTCGTCTTAAAGTCACACTTCTGCAGTCACAGGTACACGTCTGCACCGCTATGCTCTGTCTTTTCTGCTTCCCTCCAAGTCACTGGAACCTTCCTTTCATTAGCTGCTTTCTCTCTCTGGCTGTTCTGCGCTACTCCTCTCTCCTCTCAATCACGGACCATCTTCACTTCTCGGCTTCGATCTTATAACTCAGTTTTAGCCACTCTGGTATTCGTTCTCTTGACTAACTGCTTCACTCGGAATGCTCTGATCTTATAGGTCAAAGCTCGCCAGCTGCTCCAACTAAAATAACTTCAATCTGTCTAAGAGAGTATCAGCTTCTTGGTCTTTCTCGGACTTCAAAATGGCGACTGTCTGCCTGGAAATAATTAATACTATTAAGTGTGCATTGCCTCTGACACCATAGATCTCGCAAATTATTTGTTTTCAAAGTCCTATTTATTGACAATGACTGCTTAAATACTTTTAGCACATTACTTTGCGAATAGTTCAAAGGTACACATTGGGTGTAAACAAATCGTTTGTGATTATCTCCTTATATAATAAAGCACATTCAACATATATTACAACAAATAACTTGCTAACATCAAAGTAAATCAACATGAGACAAATAAACAATACACAGTAATGAAATTAATGAGTTCGTATATCAACATTATCCTTAGAAATTGATATTTTGGGGTCCTACTGGGAATCTAGGAAAGATTTTATGAGTATCCTGGGGGTATGGTAGCTATTTTTCCCTCAAAGTAGTAATTAATTGTCCTGTATCTGGCCAGGGAAAGTAACTTGTTTCAAAAAGAGTTTTATGCCTTAGTGTGAGATACGTCTCTCACTATATGTCCTATTATTTAACTGGATCATAGGGCATGCATTTCTCCTGGCCCTGGAGTTGAGCCTACGCGTTTCGACCTTTTAAATCTTGACAGGAGAAGTTGTTTGGACAGGTCTTCATCAGGTGCTGTAGGACATCATGTTACACCTGGGGAGGGGTTGTAAGGGGCATGTTTTAGTACTTAGTTGTGAAATACGGGAACATAAGCAGTGCTTTTTTTGGTGTTTTCAAGTGCTGGTTAGTGCATATTTAGATCGCGTACCCAATATAAGTAGAGGCGGTTCTGCATGTCTTATTAACAGGTTAGTCGCAGAGGTCGGTATGGTGATGGTTCACACGGTGGTGTTGTGGAACTGTAAACCCACAGTCCGGGATGTACTGTGAAAAGAGTGAGAAAATGAATTCAATGTCTTGGTGTGCCGCTAGCATCCTATAAGCATATGACATGTTGCATTGGGGAGCCTAATGCATAATTCGTGGGTAAAGGAGAAAGTGAATGCGCCTGTTTTTTATGTCTTTTAGTACGTGGAGAGGCTTCACTTCGTCATTAAGTCTAATGCGGAAAGCTACTTGGAGAGACTGGGACCCGCCATGGGCATCGCGTACCTGGGGGTGGGTTGGTGACCGGTGTCCGCTTTTCTTTCTTCTTTTTTATTTAAATTTGGCATGGCATCCTCTCGCGGAGCAGTCTATCCGTGGGATTGAGGACCGAGGGGTAACTGCCTTTCTTTAGCCTCGGCGTCTCCTCGCAAAGCGTTTTGCCACTCGACCGGGTCCCGCTGTGTTGAGGTTTGAACAGCGCGCGTCCGGCGTTGAATCTTTCACTTGGAGTGTGAAAGAAAGAGGCTTGCTCATTGGTGGACTCGCCGGCGTGTTTGCAAAGGCGCTCCTGATTGGTCAATGTCTGCACATCGTAAGCATGTGATCTCGTTGCTAAGAGATCGGGACGCTTTTTACGATCGACATAGTTGAAGACTGTGGTTATTACACTGGGTTTCTGAGGCTTTGTGTTGTAATTAGCGCGTGAAGCTGGATATTTCCGCTAATTCATTTAATCCATGGTTTACAGTGTCAAGATACATGATGGTTTTCGCTTCCTGCTTTGACAAGTTATTGGCCACATCTTTACCTTTGACATATTTTACCACTGTCCATTTTAAGTCGTCTGGTCCATGGTTCTTTTCAATACAGTGGGGGACCATAGGTGCATTTTCTTTCTTACATCGAATCCTGGAACGGTGTTGGGATATTCTTGTTTTTATGGGTTGGCTCGTTTTGCCAACATACGCAAGTCCACATGGGCATATGACACAATAGATAACGTTACAGGTGTTACAGTTTGTGAAAAGGTCGTGTTTGATTTGTTTTTGGCCGTATGAGAATATTGATCCTTCTATAGTACTGTCGCAGGAAATGCAATTTCCACATTTGTGGTGTCCTCTGACAGGTGGAAGGTGCAGAAGTGACTGAATGGAACTTTCTTGCCTTGGCAGTGATGTATCTGCTCGGACCAGTTTGTTTCTCACACTCTCGTTCTTTTTCAGTGCGAAGATTGGTGGAACATCGAAGGGTTTCAGGCTCCGTACTGTGTTCCAATTTTTGGAGACTATTTTCTTAATTTCTGTGGTTGCTCCAGAAAAGGTTGTCACACATACGATTGGAGTTTCTTCCTTGTTCTTTTCTTTGGGGATCAAGAGAGTGTCTCTAGGGATGTACCAAGTTCTCTTCATGGTTCTCTTCAATAACTTCTTAGGATATCCTCTCTCGCTCAACTTCTGGATCAGCTCCTGGGCGTGGAAGAAGTAGTCAGTTTTCTTTGTGCAATTCCTACGCAATCTCATGAATTGACTTAGTGGTAAGTTTTCGCGGAGATTGCGTTGGTGGAAGCTGGAGAAGTGTAGGAAGGTGTTCCGGTCAGTCTCTTTGGTATATAAGGTGGTATACATGATGCCATCCTCGTGTTTAACCATCAGGTCCAAAAAATTTATTTGTGTTTTATTGTATGCCAAGGTGAATTGGATGTTGGGATTGCGGTCGTTTAGCCAGACAACGAATTCTTTTAGTTGATGTTCTTCACCTCTCCATAGCATGAAGACATCGTCTATATAACGACGCCAAACTTTTATATGCCCATCAAATGGATTGTTGTTGTAAATCCAAGTAGCTTCGTATAGTGCCATGTACATAATAGCCATTTCTGGCGCAAATGGACATCCATGGCCGTCCCCATGGTTTGGAGGTATTGGACGTTGTTAAATTTGAAAAAATTGAATTTCAAACAGATTTCCGCTAGTTTCAGTAAGAAATCCGTGGGGACATTGTGTGGTCTTTCTCTCTTTTCAAGGAAGAATTCTAGGGCTTCCAAGCCGTCTTCTTGGGGGATATTGGAGTATAAACTCACAATGTCCATGGTGACCAAAAATTCCATTGGCTCATCAAATGGTTGGCCATCGAGAAAATGTATTGCTTCCATCGTGTCTTTAATGAAGCTTGTAGTCTGGCCCACAAGGGGTTTGAGAAAGGTGTCGACATATTTGGCTGGTCGTTCCAGGATTGAGTTGACTCCTGAGATTATTGGACGACCAGGTGGATTCCTGTGATCCTTGTGGATTTTGGGTAGAATATACATCAAAGGTGTTCGTGGGTTCTTGTTTATTAGATATTCTCCCTCCTTCTTGGATAGCCAGCCTTCCTTCCGACCTTGATTTACTAGAGTTTCCAGATGATGTGTCAATTTATCATTCCAGTTGTCATTAGTTTTTTTGTAATACTTCTCATCCGCAATTTGCCGTTGGACTTCAGCTTCATACATTTCACGTGGGAGGATGACAATCCCCCCACCTTTGTCCGCCGGCTTGATGATGAGACTTTTGTTGTCTTGGAGTCCCTGTAATGCAATTTTTTCTTCCATTTTGAGATTCCATTTGATGTATCTTTTCCTCCTCTTTTCGAGCGTGTCAAGATCACGCAGCACATTCTTTTCGAACGTTAGCAGTTCCACAGGCATCTGGCTGGAATGTGGGAAAAAGGTGGAAGGATTTTTTAGTCCAGAGTAATTCCTAATCGTTAGGTCTTGCTGATTTTCAAAGAATATTTTTAATCTCATTTTTCTGAAAAGTTGGATTAATTCTAATTTTGTCTGGCAGATATCTGGACGTACTGTCGGAATGAATGTTAGTCCTTTCTGTAACACACTCATTTCACTCACTGACAGAATATGGTTGGACAGATTGAAGTCTGCACTTTTATTCGGGTTTACCATCGGTAAACACGTCTCCTCGTTGTGATTTCTCCTTGGTATTGTTTGTTTGGACGGTTGAACCACCTGTTGCTTCTCGGGCGGCCACGAGATCTGCCTCTGCCTCTGTCGGAAAAAGGTGCCTGTTGGTAAAATTGGCGGGCTTGGTCGTCTCTGTTGCTGGTGGAGGCGTCGGCGTCACTTGAGTTAGTTGATGCAGAGGAGTCTTCTGAAAATGTTACGAATTGTCTTCTACTTCTGCCTCCGTATGTACGTAGGGCACCAGTATTTTGTTGTTGTTTATAGTAGTCCTTTTCCAGATACGGATATGTTTTTTTCTCAGAGTAATTTGTAATATCTTTCAATAGTTTTTGTTTTTTGAAGTCTTCTGTTGTTTTCTGGAAGATTTGATTTTCTTTTTCTAATTTACTTAAGAGTGCCTGGGCGTTCTCAATTGCTTTGTTGTTCTTAAAGGCTTCTTCCAGTTCCTGAATTAGCTCCTATTCTTTAAGTCCTAGTCGTTCAGCAGTTTTGATTGAATGGAACATCCAATCTCTTGAGCATTTGGTGCCAATGTGACTAAATCCTTCCAAGTACTCGGGGTCATCAGTAAAGATTACCGGCACATTTTTTACTTGTAATCCAACCGGAGTGGTTCCTGCTCGTAAATGTTCTAATAATACCTCCCCATGGAGGGATGTCCTGATTTGCTTTTTCTTCAGGCAGGCAATTTTCTCCAATTCTGTGGATTGGCCGGCTTGAATTGCTGTATTTCCAGGGTTCAATGTTGATGGTCTCTTGAGTAGTGTTTCGATATCTTCCTCTCTAATGCTCAAAGTTTTTGGTTCGGACATTTAGATACCGGAAGGGTAGTGATGTGGCTTATCTTCTCTTTAGTGTTATAGGTCAAAGCTCGCCAGCTGCTCCAACTAAAATAACTTCAATCTGTCTAAGAGAGTATCAGCTTCTTGGTCTTTCTCGGACTTCAAAATGGCGACTGTCTGCCTGGAAATAATTAATTTGCAAAAACAACAGGTGATGGACCGAATGAGGATCAATGTCACACATTCAACCCAGTCAAAAGATCTGGGTCCTAATCCATTGTTTTTTTGCACTCCACACCACCCTGGGTTAGACAATGGCGATATGCAAATCAGCTCTGACCCTGTGCCCCATGGGAACAGTCCAGTCCGAACTACAAAAGCCATGTCCTTCCCAGAACGGAATCAAGCATCCGAGGACCGGACCGGTTTCGAGGTAACACCTCTCATCAGCCCGGCTAGCTTGACTCCAGTGGTGTGGAGTGCCTGGGACCCACGTCTGGGCATCCCCAGTACACTTATAGCGAGTTTGCAAAAACAACAGGTGATGGACCGAATGAGGATCAATGTCACACATTCAACCCAGTCAAAAGATCTGGGTCCTAATCCATCGTTTTTTTGCACTCCACACCACCCTGGGTTAGACAATGGCGATATGCAAATCAGCTCTGACCCTGTGCCCCATGGGAACAGTCCAGTCCGAACTACAAAAGCCATGTCCTTCCCAGAACGGAATCAAGCATCCGAGGACCGGACCGGTTTCGAGGTAACACCTCTCATCAGCCCGGCTAGCTTGACTCCAGTGGTGTGGAGTGCCTGGGACCCACGTCTGGGCATCCCCAGTACACTGATAGCGAGTTTGCAAAAACAACAGGTGATGGACCGAATGAGGATCAATGTCACACATTCAACCCAGTCAAAAGATCTGGGTCCTAATCCATCGTTTTTTTGCACTCCACACCACCCTGGGTTAGACAATGGCGATATGCAAATCAGCTCTGACCCTGTGCCCCATGGGAACAGTCCAGTCCGAACTACAAAAGCCATGTCCTTCCCAGAACGGAATCAAGCATCCGAGGACCGGACCGGTTTCGAGGTAACACCTCTCATCAGCCCGGCTAGCTTGACTCCAGTGGTGTGGTGTTACCTCAAAACCGGTCCGGTCCTCGGATGCTTGATTCCGTTCTGGGAAGGACATGGCTTTTGTAGTTCGGACTGGACTGTTCCCATGGGGCACAGGGTCAGAGCTGATTTGCATATCGCCATTGTCTAACCCGGGGTGGTGTGGAGTGCAAAAAAACGATGGATTTGGGCCCAGATCTTTGGACTGGGTTGAGTGTGTGACATTGATCCACATTCGGTCCATCACCTGTTGTTTTTGCAAATTCTGCCCTAAGTGCGCTGGGGATGCCCAGACGTGGGTCCCAGGCACTCCACACCACTGGAGTCAAGCTAGCCGGGCTGATGAGAGGTGTTACCTCGAAACCGGTCCGGTCCTCGGATGCTTGATTCCGTTCTGGGAAGGACATGGCTTTTGTAGTTCGGACTGGACTGTTCCCATGGGGCACAGGGTCAGAGCTGATTTGCATATCGCCATTGTCTAACCCGGGGTGGTGTGGAGTGCAAAAAAACGATGGATTTGGGCCCAGATCTTTGGACTGGGTTGAGTGTGTGACATTGATCCACATTCGGTCCATCACCTGTTGTTTTTGGAAATAATTAATGGCATTGATGCTAACGGCTAGCTGCCGCCTACAGACTGACTCACTGACTGCCTCATGCTTTCACAGATATGGAAGCTTGTTCCTTCATGGAAAGTTACGGCCAGTAACCTGCCGCCCACCAAATTCTTGTACCTCCCCGTACCAAGGACACGTTCCCAGCCGGCCGGCCTGATACTGTGTCTTCGGAGTGGAGAAAAATACAGTCTTTCGATAAGGGCCAGCCTGAGCCGGTTCTCTCCAAGCGAACAACACCTCGTAACTAAAACATTACATTTGACCTAGAAGCATCTCAAGCTGCCGGAGCAGAAAGAAAGATGGAGTCTCTCCTGTTTGAGGCCTACAAACCCCGAAATAAGCATAACTCCATAGAAGGTATACTAACACTCTTACAAAAGGACAGATTAACACTAGTTCTAATGAATCTATCCCCTAACATAAGTTTATAAGCCCTGATCTAAGGAAAAGGGTACGGAAATATATTACTATGCCTTGTGAATAGGCCCTGCCTATGGTTCTAACCCTTGCACTAGAATGATAATAGACTGGAGTCACCTCCAATCATCTTCCCTCAAAGGAGGGCCAAAAAAGTTGGTCAGAACAGCGGGTCTCGGAGAGCTGGAAACAGCCTCAGAGTTGGCATATCTGAGTCAAAAGTGGAACGGCGTCTGTATTAAAGTTGACGACCAAGCAGCGTCCGAATAAATCTGAGCTGCTAGATGGACCTGAATCACCCGGTATAATTCCAATCCGCGGCGAAGCAAACTGTTTGCATATGGCCATGTATGAACTGGGGTGGTGTGGAGTGCAAAAAAACGATGGATTTAGGCCCAGATCTCTGTACTCGGGTGAATGTATGACATTGTTCTGCATTCTGTCCATCAACTGTCGTTTTTGCATTTGTCACCCCGAGTGGGATGGGTATACTCAGACGTGAGTCCCATGCTCTCCACACCACTGGATTCAAGCAAGCCAGGCTGAAGACGGCTGGAATGCCAGAAACCGGTCCTCGGAAGCTTGTTTCCGGTCCAGGGAAGGCATGGCTTAGCAGTTCGGGCTGGACTGTCCCATGAGGCACAGGGTCAGACTGATTTGCATATGGCCATGTGTGTGGTGTGGAGTGCAAAAAAACGATGGATTTAGGCCCAGATCTCTGTACTGAATGTATGTCATTGTTCTGCATTCTGTCCATCAACTGTGGTTTTTGCCATTACTAAAGCTGGCATGCCACCAGTGCTCTTTAGATTAATTAGGCAAAGAGTTCTCCCAAATTGCTAATGCAAGCAGTACCATAAGGACACAACGTAAAAGGTCCAGTCCTGATGCAAGGTTACAAAAGAAGACAGGGAGGTACTAATGAGGCACTCATAAGCCCATGAACAAGCCAACATATAGGAAGGACAGTCACAGAAGCCAACTAAAAGATGGACGGGGAGTGACCGGAGCTTCAAGTCCCTACCTTAAAGAGCAGGGCATGCACATGCGCTGTCCAGGCTCGACCTAAAAAAGCAAAAGCAACATGTGCAACAATCAGCGGTAGAAGTGGGCAGCGACGGAAGGGCACGGCGTGCCCCTACTTCTAAAAATAATTTCAGCCCGTTCCCCTACTTCTTTGTTTGAAAAAAGCATCCCGGAACGGAGAGAATAGTCCTACTAAAAACTATAACTTGTTTTTCAGCTTCCAGGGGCTGCTCGCACTTCTCTGTTGACCTCCAGAGGCTGCAGCATCCCCTCCCTGAGCTCGCATAGACCGAGGGCGGGCCCATTGTCATTCCGATTGAGGCTGATTATCCCCTTTGGAATGACAATGCGCCCGCCCGCTGCCTGCCTTGTTCATATGCCAGTGAGATCTGCATGAGGTGTCTCTGTTATCTGGGTGCAGGCCATGGCTCGTTATGCAACAAATATACGAGATGGGTCCGCAAATGTGTAGTCAAAACTTTAAAACAATCCCGCTGGGGCGTGAGAGGTGCGCTGTGGGCAGTGTAATCTGCTGTTTGGAAAACACAACCCTGACGTCGACGACGCGGAGGAGGCAAGGAAAAGCATTACATTCGATCAAGCTATTTTTATAGACAGTATACTTGTAAAAACACTTGTGACTGTCAAAGGTGTGCCTGAGGGTGCTTGCTTCTTCTAATGCGTTTTATGGAATATATATTTTGCTGAGTGCTCTAAACTGTGTTTTTATAAGTGTGTTTTGCTGCTCGGTACGTGATGTATTAAAGGGGAAATCCGGCGAATATTACATTAGTCTCAACACCCAGCAGACGTAATTGAACGAGGGAACATCGTGGGATGCCTATTGTTGGGGATTGTTCGAAATACAGGTCTTGATAAAGAGAACGGGGTTTTCCTTTAAACTGCCAGACCCCTTTAACTGGAGGACAACGTGATCTTAAGCCCTCCTCTGCGATCCTATGGCCTTTAAGGTGTGAGGCTCTGCTCAGGGGAGAAGCCAGAACATCAAAATGCCCCGAACTTTGAACTACACTTATAATGGCAAGTAGCACGTGATGAGAGTGTCCTTTGCACTCCCTAAAAGAGCGGCCTTCACTGCTCCATCCAACCAAGGGAGTAGTCAGAAAATTAGAATGCCCCCCATTTTGCAGTAAACCTCTGATGCACACCAACCAAAATAAGTAAATGTGCCCATCCTCCACTCGAAGAAGTGACGGGGACAGGAGAAGTGACGGGACAGGAGAAGGAGAAGTGAAGTGAAGGGACAGGAGAAGGAGAAATGAAGTGAAGGGACAGGAGAAGGAGAAGTGAAGTGAAGGGACAGGAGAAGGAGAAGTGACGGGACAGGAGACGGAGAAGTGACGGGAACGGAGAAGTGACGGGACAGGAGAAGTGACAGGACAGGAGAAGTGACTGGACAGGAGAAGTGACAGGGGCAGGAGAAGTGACGGGGCAGGAGAAGTGACGGGGCAGGAGAAATGACGGGGACAGGAGAGGTGAAGGGACAGGAGAAGTGAAGGGACAGGAGAAGGAGAAGTGACGGGACAGGAGAAGTGACGGGACAGGAGAAGGAGAAGTGACGGGACAGGAGAAGTGACATGACAGGAGAAGTGACGGGACAGCAGAAGTGACGGGACCGGAGAAGTGACGGGACAGGAGGAGAAGTGACAGGGCAGGAGAAGTGACGGGGCAGGAGAAGTGAAGGGACAGGAGAAGTGAAGGGACAGGAGAAGTGAAGGGGCAGGAGAAGGAGAAGTGAAGGGGACAGGAGAAGTGACGGGGACAGGAGAAGTGACGGGGACAGGAGAAGTGACGGGGCAGGAGAAGCGACGGGGGCAGGAGAAGCGACAGGGGCAGGAGCGGTGACGGCGGCAGGAGAAGGGAGGGGGCAGGACTGTTCCCATTGGGCGCAGAATCTAGACTGATTTGCATATGGCTGGGTCCAAACTGGAATGGCATGGTGAGCAAAGAAACAATGGATTTGGGCCCAGATCTCTGTACTGGGGTGAATGTATGATATTGTTCTGCATTCAGTTGTTCTTTTTGCTATATTATGATTGAGCAGCTAGCTGGCGACATGAATATGAAGACGCCTTTGTGGGTTTCCGTGAGTCTAGATTCTCCTGAAGAGTCCCTTTCTCTTCTGAGCCCTGCTTAACACATGTGTACAGGAGGAGCCCTGTATGCATGACCTCAATGTTTGAGACAAAAAATAATCATGGATTTCTGAACATTGAGTAAAAGCATTAAGGTAACATGTTGTTCCTGCTTATATTTCACACGCTATACATAAACCTGTATTCCCTATGAGTGTTTGCTTTTTCCTGAATTAAATCTCAAACATGTTTATCCATTGTTTTAATTAAATAACGTTATAAGCTGTAACTGGTCAGTGAAATGCTAAACGTACTAAAAATTGGTATGTTTCGCTATTTCTAGCCACGCCCCTGACTCCGCCCACTGATTCAATATTCGGTTATTCCCGCCCCCTGATTCTCCACCCACAGTTCCCCTACTTTTTTTCCCCACTTCGACTACTGGCAACAATACGAAAATGAAAGGTTTATAGGGAAGCAGTATATCAATGTGGCAACTTGAATACTTTAGCGGTAACCATGGGTAGACATGTCAATCTGTATGTTACTGCTTGCAGCCACTTGAAGTGATTTGCTGCCCCTGTCATAAAAGAAAGTGACATCTGATTCCTAATTATTTAAAATGATGTGTACTTTTTAATTTTAAAAGAACTAGAATGCCCACGGACTAACTGTTTTTTTGGAAAACACCTTATCATGGCCTTCCTCCCAATCCCTTTCAGCACCACTGAAGCCAAATGAAGGGAAATAAACGCAAATCACTTAGGGCTCTATTACGAGTCTGGTGGTCCACTGACCGCCAGACTATAATCCACATTTGCGGGGATGTGACCGTTGCGTTCTCCCGACCACCCTATTACGAGTAGGGCTGTAGTGCCGCTATTGCCCTGCCTCAGCCGCCAGGGAACCAGTGATGTAACACTGGTCCCCCAAAGCGTAGGGGTCTCAAGCTCCAGAGAACCCCTCAGTTCAGTACTCTGGATGAAAGCTCTTGATGGAGTCCGGATTGGGCCCTCCACGTACATTGCAGGGGGGCCCCCTCAAGTCTTGTTACACCAGTGAAGGAACCGCCATTCCCTGGCACTGTTGCAGTGGTCAGGTGGCTTGAATATGCTTGGCTCGACTTCTCGAGTCCCGCCAAACATATTACGAGTTTCCTCTCCAACCGGCGGTCTTATTGAGGTTCCTACTCCATGAACACCATGGCAGAGAGGAAACAAAAGCCTCCTATGCATTGGAATGCATGAGGGGGGCACAACATGTGCTTCTCTGTATGTATGCACTACAGTTCTCGCACAGCATTGAAGTAACAGTCCATGCAGGGCAGTAACTGTTTTTGGCATTCCTATTGCGGTGCCCATTTTCAGGACACCGCCATGGGACAGCAAGAAAAAGATCACCAGACACGAGAAATACTCGTAATCTGGCAGACAACCTGACCACGGCTTTGGCGGTGTGGCGGCAGGGCACACTCGGTGCCCCTCCGTCAAAGTCATAATATGGCTCCTAATTTCCTCATGCCTAAATAATTAACCTGAACTTGTGTTATTTAATCCAGATCTCTTGTAAGGTGCTCCAATAACCTTAGGCCTACTAAAAAAGTGGAGTTAGCAGACACTGGAGCACTGCCAACAGACCTAACACTCAACTGGATTTACCTGTCTGAGGGGCAATCTTCGAGATTTACCTCCCACTGTGGCTACAGGGCTCCAAACGATTTTATCTGCTACCAGAAATAAGATAACAGAGATGAAGCAGCAAATGACCTGTTGGATTCCATTTTCCAACTAACTCCAGTTTATATTTCCTGGGAAACATATTGTGTGGAATTTGTAACCAAGCATTGCCCAACAAAGTAACTTAAACAACACCAAGGGCATTTAAATCAAATTACCGATACTCCAATGTTCAGGCCTTCTGTCCAAGGACTTGATTCCTCCAATTCCCATCCACCCCCTTCGAACTACCCTTAATGAGCTAGGTAGGGGAGGGGGGTATGCTCCCAATCTGTCACTCCTCTTGTGGGACTGAAAGTCCACTAGATCCACTAGACTCTAAAGGATTACTTACTGTAGGCCCACCCCAAAGAAACAGGTCTTTCTCCACAATCTCGTACCACTCAATCATACTTCGATTTGTAATAATAATACAAATAATAATATTTGGATTTACATAGGACGACTAATCACCTATGAGGGTCTGTAGGCACTGTCCATAGGCATGGGAAGATTAAGTGATTTGGCCATAATCACAGGATGTTAAGCTGACGCCAAGATTCAAACCTGGATCCCCAGATCCGAAGTCGGCAACTCTGGCTGTTACGTCACACCCTATCCTCCAAGTAACTTCTCCCTAATGCGTCCTATGAGAGCAGATGCAAGATTGATTACACCCTAAACTGCCACAACAACCCCCAAGAGAGCTGAAAGTTTACTAGATTACCAAGGAATCATTTTGTATATATAGAAATGGGAAACACAATGTCCTGCTTGTCCTAAAGCATAAACCTCTCCAGTCACCAATCTACCATTTTACTTTCAGTTCCCCTGTGTGGACCAACAGAAAGCAATACTTGACATTATAAAACAGTCTAAGGCAGTGTTGAGGTGTCTGCCTTGACTGGACGTTTCCTTTTGGCCACCAATACCAACTGCCCTTGTTTTGCTTTCCTGGAGAGGGCGGTACCCGATATTTACTAGCTATCTAGTCCATACTGAAGCACAAAGCCCATCGAATTGATGTGCTCGCAAACAATTTCCAAGAGGTTAAAAAGTACTGTCTGTGGCATGATCAAGGCCGCATTGATGCCAGAAAGGCAGAGCAAGGGTCAGGGGGGTGTAAGGTGGGCATAGGGGAATTGAAGCATGTCCATGTTGTGTACAGTGAGTGGTGAAGTTATATTGTGGGTTGAATTCCATACTGCCCTCTAAATTAAGTCGCTGTCCCTCTACCTTATCCCTGAGGTAAGCATTCTCTGCTTGTTATTGCTACCTTTAGTAAGTCAGGCCTCACAATCTCCTTATGCATTTAGTCTCCTATATGTACACAGTAGGAGTACTTAGAAACAGGCTCAGTTAAGATAGTGAATGCTGCACAAAATCCTTAACAAAGATCGGCCCCCCAGTTAAGATAGTGAGTGCTGCACAAAATCCTTAACAAAGATCGGCCCCCCTACCCCAAACAAGGGGCCTCATTTATGAGGCTGTGCGTCACTTTTATGCCGCCGGTGCGCCACTTTTTGTGACGCACCAGTGGCGTAAAAAATGCGCCTTGTTTTGCCATGTTTAAAAAGTGACGCATCTAGGTAGATGCGTCACTTTGTAAACCCCTGCGCCACATTATATGTGCGCCAGGTTTAATGTATGCAAGGGGGGCGTATTGACGCAAGGAAGGGTCGTAGAAGTGACGCAGTGAAATCTATGAGATTTCAATGCGTCACTTTTAGGACGCCATTGCGTCAAAATCTTGCGCCTGCCTCACAGCAGGCGTAAGACTGACACAGGCTCTTTCACTTGGGGCTTGCCCCATGTGAAAGGACGCATTGATGGAGTTGCGTCACGTTTGTGACACACTCCAGCAATGCGTCACTTTTGCGCTTACAGATAGGTCAGTAATACTGACGTATCTGTAACTCCTTGTGACATGATGCGTCATACATTAAATATGACGCATCAGGAATGTTGCAAGGAGTGCGCACTGAGAAGTGACGCATCGCTGCTTTCACGCAGCGATGCTTCATTTCTCATAAATGAGGCCCAAGGTGTGCAGTTCACTGGCTTCTGCAGCCACAAACACCAACCCTTCACTGTTAGGCATGGAAAATAGGGAAAGTTTTAGCCATTGCTCTAGGAGGCGACGTTTAATCTGGCTTTACCACTGGCCAAAATATGCTTGTTGGCAACTCTGTATTTAAAGTAGGGGCATTTTCCACAATACAATGGAATTTCTTTGACAAGTGTAATCCCTTAGTCTCGCCATTGGAACCACTCACACCCCAGTTGTGAAATGAGGCTGATGAAACGATTGGACCTGAAGGCATGGGGCCCGATTTACAGAACTAACTCAAGACAAAATCCTAAACTTAATGCCATTTTGGTATTCATGGAAGGCACTTACTCATTTCGGTATTCACAGAAGTTAGGAGTCCTAACTGTAGGACTCCTAAATGCCTTCTGTGAATACCGAAAGTCTTAATGTTAGGATTTTTCTCAGTTTAGGAGTAGTAAAGTTTGGACTCCTAACTTTAGGACTTCTAAATGCCTTCTGTGAATACCGAAAGTGTTAAAGTTAAGATTTTTCTCAGTTTAGGCGTAGTAAAGTTAGGAGTCCTACCTTCTGTGAATACCGAAATGAGTATGTGCCTTCTGTGAATTCCAAAATGAGTAAGTGCCTTCTGTGAATACCAAAATGGTAGTAAGTTTAGGATGTTGTCTTAAGTTAGTTATGTGAATCGGACCCATTATTTTTTAATAATCTCTGCCTCCTCTTGTAGCAAATTTGTCAATTTGTGCTCTTGGTGAATCACTTCCTGAGCATATTACTCTGCTCCTTTTTTATCATAGAAAGGAGAACTTTAAATGAAATTAAACACTGATAGTAAGTATGTAGTAACAGAGCAAGACTGAAACCTAACAATCACGGAGTTCAACCATTAGATACTCATAGTCCAACCAGTGAAATGGTTTGTAGTGAGAAAGTTATAAATCTTGAAACAAGGAGGCTTGTTCTGTGGTGTTGGTACCCATGCTTCACCAAATTGTTTGATGGTAGTGAAATTACGTTATTCCTATGCCTTTGCCCCCTTATTTTCCATTATGTGATAGAGGTGGGCTTGCCACTGAAGGCTCAAGCCAAGCTCGTGCTAGATGCTTGGTTCTGGCTCAGCTAGAAGTTCTCTTGGATTCTCAAGCCGGAAACAAACTGAGTATTCATGTGGTCTGCCACCCACGCTCTAACTTCATGCACACAAATTAAAGTCAAAGCATTAACTTTTGATGGAACATGAGAGAGGGGAAAGAGATGCCCTTCTAGTAGTTGAATTGCACAATGTGAAATTAGAAAATCTGGTAATCGAAAAGAAAAAAAAAATTGCCACCTGGATCCATTATATTGAGTCAACAGCAAAAGTACAATGCATTGATAGGAACGCCATGATGGTGATTCCTACCTATGCTAGAAATGTCTGCTGGTCATATTTGGCCATTGGCACCTCCATCCGGGCAATGGTGTAGTTTACTCCAACAACGTGGCCGTTGACAAGCCAACCACCAATAAATAGATCAGGCCCTTGAGCAAACTCACTTGTACAATAGCTTGTGCAGTGGCTGATAAAATACTGCACTTTTCACATTCTCATAGTTTTGGAGCATGCTCTCATATATCTAATGGACATTCTTGTAGCATTTACACTTTAAGCCCATTTCACAGAGGTCAGCAGCTGCGACGCCCAGGCTGCTCTTTGCGCCATGCCAAGCACCAATTGCAACGCTCTGCTTGCTCCCTGCAACCAGCGCCGGCTTTAGCGCTGGTGGTGGCCGGTGCAACAATTATTTTTGGCGCCTCCCCACCCCCATGACCTCCTACTCAGATTCTCTCACTACCTCCGGGCAAAAATGCCCCTCATTGCTCCAATCAGAAGTTATTGCTAAACACAGCACACTCCCTGAGGTCAGCGCCCCCTCCACATGTCAGCGCCCAGTGCCGCTGCACCAGTCGCAATGCCCTAAAACCGGCTCTGCCTGCAAATCTCTCCGACGCGAACTGGACTCTTGGCACAAAATTCGAGAAGGCAAAACTTCAGCAGGACTAATGTGGGACTCTATCAAACCTGCGCTCCATCGGGCTGAACTTTTGAGTTTGACCCAATCCAGTACGACCAGATAGCCTCGGTTGGGGCTTTACACTTTTAGGTGTTATTCTACAGTTTCTTATTTAAAAATTAAAAACTTCTGTTGTACTGATTGGATTTATGTCAATTTGGTCTTGTTTCAATTAATAATCTAAGCTCTAGTTTTATAACCTAGTATGGGTTTTACTGTTTGAAATGTTGCACAAATTCCTCACACATTGCTTTTAAGTTAAGCCTGACTGCTCTGTGCCAAGCTGCTAGGGGGCTGAGCATAAGTTAATTTGGGGGCGTATTTGTGCCTTACCCTGACTAGGATTGTAGTTGCTGCTTGACCAAAACTCACTCTCCTGTCAACCAGTAACCCAATTTCTAACATGCACTCAAAATAGATGTGGGCCCATGAAAATGCTTAGCTTGCTCATTTACAAAAAATATTTGGTTGTGCTATAAAACATGCTGTACCTGCGCACTTCTGTTTCATGCATGAAAATTCACATTTACAAAGTCTCAGAGTGGGTGCAAGATCGGGGAGAAGACAGGGCTGGGACAGCCAAACCAAACTACTTGCATATGCAAGTCACGAACAGGCTGAATATGAGGTGTATACCTACAAACTGATGAAACTCCACAACAAATTTGCTAAAACACAAAGATTGAACCTTAACATTTTTCTCCCATTTCTTTTACTCCTTAACAATCCCAAGAGGCTTTTTCATCTTTCTTGGTGTTTTTGCATAATGCAGCACCCATAGAGAAAGGAAAAACGAGGAAAATAAAGATATTTTTTCTCGTTGTGCCTCCCTTACGCCTCCCCTGGGGCGTTTTTGGCACTGCCTCAGGATTGAGATTTCTCGTAAATCTGGGGCAGTATCAAAAAGCCATGGATGTGGGGGGCGTGGTCTGCAGCCGAGAGGAATGGCCGCGTTCTGAAACGGCTCCTTATCCCTCGCCAGTCGATCCGGCATACTGCTCCGCTATTTGCCCTTCTGATACCCATGATCAGGGATCAGCTTTGCTGCTTACCTGTGCGTGAGCTGTCCTGTTCCTGGCCGCCCTAACAGGCTGTTTCTGCAAAAATCTCACGGAGGCGAGACGGACTCGCATCCCCAAAATAGCGGCCGTGTCCGCGGACTGCCGAGGCGTTTAGTGTCGATGCCGCAGTCAAGACCCAGGAAAGCTCCCAGAGGGGTCCTGCGGCGTCGGAGCTGCGAGCGACGGCTGCCCGCTGCCTGGAGCGGGCCCGTCTGCTCATAATAGGCGGAAAGCAGCCCCCGGATCGGAGACGCGGCCTGCCCTAGGGACCAGGTGAGTGACTACGCGAGCCCCCGGCTTTGGACCTTGTGCCGGGACTCGCTCGCCTCGGCCTGCGAACCCCCTGAGCTCCCGCACTGGCTACAATACTGCCTCCTGCCTGCAGTGGATGATCTCCCCGACCCCCGAGGTTCGCCCAGAAGAAGAGAGACCGGGACCCACCAATCTGGGGCACACGATTCGGTGCATCTAGGGGCGCCAGCTGGGACTCTGCCCCATGGTTACAAGCGCTCCATTTCTCGGACCTGGAGCTACTGTTTTGTGTGCGCCTGTTTCGGGGGTCCCCTGGATTGTAGATATCCCTTACCCACTGGCGCTGCTCCTGTAGGTCGCTGTTTCCGCTCCCGCCTCGGGCATCCTCCCCTTCGGGGAGCCGTCAGCTCTTCTCCCCTCCTGTTGGTGGTATCTGCGAGTGCCGGGGCCCTACTAACCAGCTGGTGAACCTGAGAGAGCCACGATCACATATAGCCTACCTGGCTGGCTCGGACTGGGCGCCCTCAGACGGGCCACGTATTTTAGCTTTGTGTACTATTGGGGTGTGGACACTGCCTAACTGTATGACTGTCCTGTCGCTGTAACCCTCCACATCGCGAGAAATAGGTCCACTACTCAGAAACAGATAACTACATTTACCTGGGCCTCCAAGGGTGACGGCAGAGACCAACCCCCGTAGGAGAACCAAAGGGTGCATCCTCATCACCTGTAGTATAGTCCCTCACTCTGGAGGATGTGAAGGAGGCTATTGCGGGGGTACGGACCTCCCTTGAAACCCGCATTGACTCCGTTAATATCGAGGTCACCCTCTTGCGGGCGGACCTCCGGAAGATAGACTCTAAAGTCAAGGACGTTGAGGTCAAGACTGCCGCTCTCATTGATGACACGTCGACCCTCCAGCAACAAGTGGCACACCTGCAAAAACAACAGCTCCTCATGGGCGAACTCCTGGAAGATTACGAATGTAGAGTGAGGCGTAACAACATCTGCATCCTAGGAGTTCCGGAGCGAATGGAGGGGCAGGCGGCAGACCTATTTTCTGGAGGAGCTCATCCAGAAACACCTCAAGCCTAAACGTCTCTCTGCCTACTTTTCTATTGAGCGGGCCCATAGAGTCCCAGGGGGCCGCCCGAAGCCGGGCCCTCCCCCCACACCCTATCATAGCGAGAGTCTTCAATTTCCGAGACAGGGACTCCATCCTCCAAACGGCCCGTGCGGGAGTCCCCGTACAACTGGATGAAGCCCTTATCACATTTTTCCTGGACTTCACCGTTAAAGTGCAGGCACGTAGGCGCAGCTTTCTGGAAGTTAAAAGAGCTATGCGAGATAAAGACATTAAATACTCCATGCTCTTCCCGGCGAAGCTCCAGGTTGAGGTGGAGGGTAAAGCATCGTTTTTTGAGTCGCCAGAGGCGGCGAGGGAATGGCTGGAGGGATGGCGTCAGGCCGGAAAGCCCCAGAACAATAGTGGTGGCCCTGGGACAGGCAACCGCCGAGATCGTCCTTCGGAGCGACGAGACCAACTGATGGAGGGCGAGCTCGCTGAACAATGATGTCTCCACACAATTGATGGCTGGCTTGGATGACCGTTAATACTCCAGCTAGACCGCCAGTGTCAGGGACTGAGATCCCGCTCAGAGTGGTGAGATGAAGACTTCACTTCTGCTCTATACTGTTTAATCCCTTTTGTTCACAGGGCCGGATGATCATCTTAAACGTATGTTATGTTCCTATCTTTATGACATATTTATACGCACAGGTTGGTTTGAAAAGTGAATTTTTTTTCCTTGTTTTACCATGATGACCGAGAGGCATGTACGGCTCACCAGGTACCCGCACATGATTGGGAGAGCGACAGGCACTCTGCCGAGTTGGGGTGTGGATAGTTTTAGGTCCGCGGGCAGGGGGGAAGGGAGGGTTTGTGGGAGGAAGGGGAGTGGGAAGGTGCGTTATTGTTTTTGACTATTGCATTTTTCGTTTACAGCAGAGTCTTTCCTTGTTATAATCCAAATCTTTTTCAGGGTCCAACCATGGCGTATCAGATGCATCTGGCAGTAGCTAGTCCCCAATAGGTCCGGAGGTCCCCTTGTCTCGCGTTCCTTCTGATCACGGTCACTCAGATGTGCAAGTTAGTTCTCCTCGTGTCACACCTACACAGATCCCATAACATCCACCATTATGCCGCAGCCCCTCTCTAGAACCCTCACGATAATGTCGTGGAATGTCAACGGGCTAGGGCATAAAATAAAAAGCGGTATAGTTCTCCAATACCTATAGCGCCACTCCCCCGACATAGTATTGTTGCAAGAGACACATTTGGTGGGCAACACTTGTCAAGCACTTCAGAGAGTGGGTTATAGACTACTGGTACATGCGGGATTCACCTCTGGGTCCCAAGGCACGGGAATTCTTGTTAAAAAGAATCTAGCGCTCACTTACACAAAGACATGGGCTGACCCTCTAGGCCGCTTTGCACTTGTTGAGGCCGCCTGGTAGGGACGTCCTCTGAACATCATATCGGCATACCTCCCACCGGCCCTGGGCCAGGATTCCCTCCGAGACATGGGCGCCCGACTGACAGGCCTCCCTACCGGTACACTCCTCATTGGGGGGATTTTAACATGACGATGAGTGATGAACTTGACCGACAGCCCAGGAGCCGCTCACGCAGGCATAGTTCTGACCTTTCAGAGTTTGTACAAGCGATGGGACTTGAGGATGTTTGGAGAACCTATTACCCTGATACACCTTATTTCACGCATTATTCTAACGCACACAACAGCATGTCCCGGATCGACTATTTCTTCTGCCCCACAGCAGACATTGGCTTCTTCAAAAGACCCAAGGGTCTTCCCCGAGGCATCTCTGACCACTCTCCTCTTAGTGTGGATCTAAAGTACCATCACCATTTCACCCGAGGTCCCATAATCATCAATCCCTGGCTTTTGCAGATTCCAGACATTAAAGACAGCCTGATTGAGCATACTGACTTCTATTTTACAGAAAATGTTGGATCGGTACGCTCAGCAGTCACGATCTGGGAAGCATACCTAGCGGTTATTAAAGGTAGGGCTCTAGCTCTCAAACTTGGATATCTGCGGAAGCACAATGAACAGATCCTTCAGGCTGAATCTGACCTTCTTCGTCTTGAAATGTCCCACAGCACTGCCCCTCGGCAGAGACGGCCTGCCATACCCGAGCTCGGCAACTCGACTATAAGGCACTGGCACAGGAAAAGGCACAGGCTCGATTACTTCACACATGCCACCGTGTATATGAATTCGGTGACCGTGCGGGGAAGATGTTTGCTTGGCTGGAACGGCATGAACAGGGAACTAGATGGGTGTTGTCCATTGCGAGACCGGATAGGTCAATAACCGTAGATCCGCAGGAAATAGCGGAGGCTTTCGCCGACTATTTGGCACTTATTTATTCTGCTGGAGCGCGCTATACCTCGGAGGAGTCCAGACAACTCATAGAGTAGATGCACCTACCTACTCTCTCAGAGACTGAAAAAGAGACGCTAGACGCTGACATTACGGCGGACGAGCTAACTACAGCCCTTTTTGCCATTAACTCTGGCAAAGCTATGGGTCCCAATGGAGTCCCCATTGAATTTCTGAAAGGCATGGCTCCCGGAATCATCCCACACCTCATTAACATGTTTGAAGATAGTCGAGATAGTGGTACCCTACCACTCGATCAAAGACTGGCCTCCATAGTGGTCATCCTCAAGCCGAATAAACCACCCACCGACTGCGGTTCCTATAGACCAATCTCTCTGATTAGTGCGGAGGCCAAGATCCTGGCTAAGCTTCTGGCCAATCGGCTCCTCGTCGTGCTTTCCTCCTTGATCCATGACGACCAGTCGGGTTTCCTCCCGGGACGCAATACGGCCCTGAATCTACGAAGGGTCAATAATGTTCTGAGTCGGCAGCCTTATATACAGGAAGATGCAGCCATTCTGTCCCTCGACGCCACAATGGCGTTCGATTCGATCAAGTGGTCTTATCTCTTTGAGGTCCTGCTCAGATTTGGCTTCGGGCCCAAGTTTATCCAATGGGTACGACTCTTATATACAGACTTATTGGGCCAAGTGCGTGTCAATAATCATATGTCTCGACAATTTAGGCTCCACAGGGGGACCCAACAAGGTTGCCCCTTGTTACCACTACTGTTTACCCTGACCCTGGAGCCTCTGGCCCACTGGGTCCGCACGGACGTCTCCATTAGAGGCCTCCAATGGAATGACGAGACAGCCGACAAAATTTCCCTCGATGCAGATGATATCCTGGTATATGTTTCTTCCCCCGGTCCTCTATTATTAGTCTATTCCATGTCCTCACCAACTTCGGAAAATATTCGGGTTATTCGATCAATTGGTCTAAATCGGTATTATACATGCTGCACGGCCCCCTGCCCCTGTTGCCCCAAGGGTTTTCCATTACGGTGGCCCAAGATGGCTTTAAATATTTAGGTATCTTTGTCACCTCTGATCCTACAGTGTTCCATGACCGGAACCTATTAGGTCCCCTACGCAGGATGCACAGTGACGTAGCTCATTGGCGATCTCTACCACTCTCCCTCCCTGGTAGGGCGGCCTTATTTAAAATGCTGGTGCTCCCGCGCTTCTTGTGTACCCTACAGAACTGTCCCTTTCCGGTTCCTAACTCCTATTTCAATGCTGTGGAGACTGAAATGCAGCTTCTGTTGTGGGATGGCGGGGCGGCCCGCATCGCCCTCCACAAGCTTACCCAGAGTTGGTATGACGGAGGCATCGCTTTGCCTAATCTGCGCCTCTATTATTGGTCGTCGCAACTGGTGGCCACTAACCACTGGATGCATGGCTCGCCCCTGGATCCGGCCTTCCACCTGGACAGATATCAGACTGGGCGGGAGGGTTATCTAGGGGCCCTCTACAGCAAACCGGTCAGGAAGAGGAACATAGGACCCATGGCATAAACAGTCGCAATATGGCACGAGGCCAACAAGTGTAGGGGCTAGTCGAATAAACTTACCAAAGCAACACCACTATGGTCGTCGCAACAACTTGGCTCCATTTGCTTCCCCTTGGGATTTGATAGATGGGACACAATAGGGATTTCGACTGTGGGAGACCTAGTACACAGAGGCAAGCTACTGACGTTTGCGGACTTGCAACCCAAATACACACTCGCACGGACAGAATCTTTCTGCTATCTCCAAATCAAACATGCCGTCCTCACCGCCATCCCTGACCTCTCCTCTCCTCCCTACCTGAGACTTCCCCCTTGGAGGATAGAACTGCTCTCGGAACCTCTCCCAGCAAAGGCCATATCCTACACCTATCGTAAACTCTGTAACAATCTCCCTGACACCTTCCAGCCCCTACGAGACAAATGGCAGGCAGACCTAGGCCTATTAGAAGATGAGGAATGGTGGTCGGCCCTGATGTCCTCTAGAGAGACAGCAATCAACCATCGGTTCCGATAGATCCAAATAAAGGTTTTACATAGGGCCTACCTGTTCGCTACTCTACTGGCCAGAATCGGGAGGCGCCCTGATGAGTTATGTCTAAGGGGCTGTGGCCAGATTGGCACCTTCTATCATGTCTTATTGGACTGTCCAGTAATACAACAATTCTGGGGGGGAACTGCTCGAAAAATGAGGGACTCCCTGGGAAAACCCATCCCACTGTCGCCAAAAGAAAATGTCCTCAATATATGGGGGGCCACGGACCTGAACGAATTGGAACTACAGTGGCGGCGTTGGGTTTCCTGATTGCTAAACATTCAATTGCTATGAAGTGGGGCTCTGCTGAAAGGCCGCTAGTGGTGGGTTGGATGGCTGAGCTGGACAGCATGCTGGCTGAAAAAACTGTGTATAAACTTAGAGGCTGCCACGTAAAGTGGGATAAGAAATGGGGCCATTGGAATAAATACTGTTGTGAACGCTGTGAATCTCCGACAACGGAATTAGCCATGGACCGAGCTGGACCCTTAAATCGAACTGTACACTGACTTATCATTTTGATTATTATGTATCTTGATTCTACTGTGTCCTTTTATGTGTGACTGGATTATTGACTCTGCTTTTTCTTTTCAATAAAATCTTATGTTAAAAAAATAAATTTAAAAAAAAGCCATAGATGTTGCTGGGAGTGCCCCAGCCACACCCATTGCAAGCCCCTTTAATTCAGAAAACTGCGTTGAAGAGAAAGATATTTACAAGGCAACATTAAGCCAAAAAGGTGGCTTAGTGCTGTCTGGTAAATAAGGAGCCGGATCCTGTGCCACAGGAGTGTCACAAAAAGTGATGAAACAGCGGCGCAAGAGGCTTATGAATAAGCCCTATTGTTTCTTGTACTGATCAGGGGTATCTCACTTTAGTTTACGAAAACAGTCCTCAGAGTCATTATCTGCTCATAAATGTGCCAAATTTATTATGCACTTGTTTGATTCCCATGCTGACGCCTGAGCAGTAGGAAGGAGGAGAGAGATGCATTTCGCTGAGGTCTCCAGAGCCACACACCCTCCACTCACTGCACCTTGAAATTTCCCAGCGGCCCATCTGTTTGCTTCTCTCATAGGGTGACATTCTTGTCTTTGAGCGGCGCGCTCAGAGTCTCACGTAGAACTTTGTATGTTACCACTTCTTTTGTAGCATTCTACTGCATGTTTATTAATTCTGTGTATCTTCCTCCAAAGAATGCTAAGTTTGCCACACAGAAAGAAGCTCCCTTTGTGGTGGAAACATCAGACATCGGTTCAGACATCTTCGCTGGAGTGGAGGCCAAAGGGATAAGCAGCAGGTACAGTGCTGTGCGCCTGGGAGTAGATGTCAGCGTCAACATTGACGTCACGATGATTGGCGTAAAGCTATGAAGAGGCGGTGTTTCAACTATGCACTATTTGAGTGACAGAAAATAGCAAACCTTTCTTTTTCTCTTTAACCCCAAAGGATATATTGGCTTCATAGTAATTCCTACTAATCAAATATTTAAAGGTTTACAGCCACATGCATCAAGCTAAAAACCGGTCGCAAACGGGCAGATTCTCAGAATCTGCCCCTTTGCGACCAGTATTTTTGCATTTGGGATGCATCATCCCAAATGCAAAAATCGCAATTTAAGGAATCTCTAAATTGAGATTCCTTAAATTGCGATTGCATTTAAGGAATCCCAAATTGAGATTCCTTAAATGCAGTGCATCAAAGTAAAAAAATTAGCAATTTCGCTAATAGGAGTAGCAAATTACCATAAAGTTGAACTTCATGGTAATTTGCAAAAACTTTGAAAAATGCACTTTTGTGCATTTTCAAAGTTTCATGTTGCTCCCACACATGCCCTTAGGGCATGTGTGTGCGCAACATATGTGCACAGATCAATTTCAGGGGTGCAACAGGGTGTCCTTTTGACACCCTGGCACCCTTTAAATTGCATTCTCAATTTGCGATTCTCTAATTGAGAATCGCAAATTGAGAATGTCTTCCCATTCCTTCCTTTGGGCCTCTAGGCCCATAGGAATGAATGGGGAGGTATTCCTTAATTGCGATACGCAATTTGCGAGTCGCAATTAATGAATGTTTAGAAATCGCTATTTTGTAAGTGATTTCTACATGCATAGGCTTTTGCGATTCTTAAAAATTGCAATTAAGGAATCGCAAAAGCCAACATTGATGCATGTGCCTGTTAGTCTCTGCGAAGTTGGTAAACAATGGTGAGGCAAATAACAACTCTGGTACTTCGCTCAGAATAACATAATATAAACGGATAGTCTTTGTGCATATGACGATGAGAAAAAATCACCATTTGTGAAAATGCTATGTTATAACCAGCGACTGAAGTGCATGAGAAAATTTAAAGTGGCGGCAAGACCAGTAAGCATGGGGGCGCAATCAGAGATGTGGCTACAAGAAACAAAATATTCTGCTTGTATTTTGTTGGTCTTTCAACTAGGGTGACCACATTTTGAAAAACAAATATCGGGACATTTTGCAAACATGAAGTACTGCTACAATTTTGCCAATGTTGGTCCCGATTCACAAAGGTAAAGTTAGACAAAAGTCTAACTTTACAACTTTCAGAATTCACAAAGGGCATTTACTACTCGTAAATGCCCTTTGTGAATGCCGAAAGTCGAACTTTATGACTTTCAGTATTCACAAAGTATTATAAGAAGAAGCCTTCACGAAGATGCAGGTAGATTAGAGTTTTCTTCTTTATTCAAAAGATAAGGTTTCTTAAGCCACAGAGCGGAGCAGTGTGTTCCCTCGAATTACGATCACCAACACCTGATCGAACCCACGGGAACACACGCTCCAAGAACATCAAAGCATTCTAAACAAAGCATTCTAAAAGGGAAGACATGTTACACATTCTTAAAGAACCAGACCACTACAACACCTCCCCCTTTATATAAAACAAAAACAAAAAACAAAAAAACAAAAAAAAACAGTTCAATAAGTCACAAAATCCCCAAACCTAGCAGGTAATCTAATAGTGCGCCCACTTCTAGCAGACCTGTCCCCCACGACATTCCTTACCACTGGAGCAGCGGCATTAGAAGAAGGAACAACAAAAGCACTGCCAGTAATACTGGAAGCAGGAGCAGCAACAACAATACTACCCCCTTGATCTTGCAACCAAAAAGTCAATTTCAATTCGTTAGAACAACTACTCTTCTCTTTTTTTTTTTTTTAATTAACTCAGCCTGGTCTTTTCGCAACTTGACTACCTGTCTCTTATTCCACCAACCTCTGCCGTTGAGGAAAACAGCCCCTTTACTAACCTTACAAACTTGAATCGGGTCATAAAAATGAGACTCACCTTTCTTAACGATAAAGGGTTTTTTGCATAACACCCAATCACCAACAGAAATATCAACATCATCCACCGACCCTTTACCGTCAAAATGTTTTTTCATCAGAGCCTGACTACGCCTCACCTTCTCCAACACACCAGAAGCCTGCACTTTCACCTCATTCTTACCGACCATCCAAGAAGGAAGAAGTAAGGATTTAACTTTTCTTCCCCTAAGTAACTCAAAGGGAGTTACCCCAGTGGTGCAATGTGGAGTCACATTGTAACTCCAAACCTTCTCTTCCAAAAATGAACTGACATCCAAACCAGACGCCACAGCAGTTTGAATCCCTTCTTTAAGAATCTTATTACCACGCTCCACCAAACCATTAGATGCGGGGGAGTACTTAGCGGCTTTCAGATGTTTAACATCAAGAGACCCCAAAAACGAACACATTCGATCCGACAAAAAATGAGTCCCGTTATCAGTGACTAAACACCTAGGAGCCCCTTCAACCAAAAACAATTTTTTTTAAAACAAAATTGTATTCTTAGTATTAGGCGCGTCCACAAACTTATAATACATCCACTTGGAATGATAGTCAACAGCCAGGATCAAATACCTACACGCCTCCGGAAGAATTAAATAGGGACCGGAAAAATCCAAACCCACCTTAACCCAAGCTTGCTCAGGAAACTCAGTAGGATGAAGAGACAACTTCGGAATCTTCCAGTGCTTATCAGAAAGCAAGCATTCTTCACAACCATCAATAAGTCCTTTAACCTGGGCTTCCAACCCCGGCCACCAATAATGCTGTCTAATCTTCATACAAGTTTTGGTTACACCAAGATGGCCTTCATGACCCATCTTAATAACTACATCCCTTAATTTAGAAGGGCAAAAAACACAGTTGATGGACAGAATGTAGAACAATTTCAAACATTCACCCCAGTACAAGGATCTGGGCCTAAATCCATCGTTTTTTTGCACTCCACACCACCCTGGGTTAGACACTGGCTATATGCAAATCAGCTCTGACCCTGTGCCCCATGGGAACAGTCCAGTCCGAACTACCAAGCCATGTCTTTCCCAGACCGGAATCAAGCATCCAAGGACCGGTTTCTGGCTATCAGCCTTCATCAGCCTGGATAGCTTGACTCCAGTGGTGTGGAGAGCCTAGGACTCACGTCTGAGTATACCCAGCACACTCCGGGTGAAAATTGCAAAAAACACAGTTGATGGACAGAATGTAGAACAATGTCATACATTCACGCCAGTACAAGGATCTGGGCCTAAATCCATAATTTTTTTGCACTCCACACCACCCTGGGTTAGACACTGGCTATATGCAAATCAGCTCTGACCCTGTACCCCATGGGAACAGTCAAGTCCGAACTACCAAGCCATGTCTTTCCCAGACCGGAATAAAGCATCCAAGGACCGGTTTCTGGCTATCAGCCTTCATCAGCCTGGATAGCTTGACTCCAGTGGTGTGGAGAGCCTGGGGCTCACGTCTGAGTATACCCAGCACACACGGGGTGAAAATTGCAAAAAACACAGTTGATGGACAGAATGTAGAACAATGTCATACATTCACCCCAGTACAAGGATCTGGGCCTAAATCCATCGTTTTTTTGCACTCCACACCACCCTGGGTTAGACACTGGCTATATGCAAATCAGCTCTGACCCTGTGCCCCATGGGAACAGTCCAGTCTGAACTACCAAGCCATGTCTTTCCCAGACCGGAATCAAGCATCCAAGGACCGGTTTCTGGCTATCAGCCTTCATCAGCCTGGATAGCTTGACTCCAGTGGTGTGGAGAGCCTGGAACTCACGTCTTCACCACAGTACAAGGCTCTGGGCCTAAATCCATCGTTTTTTTGCACTCCACACCACCCTGGGTTAGACACTGGCTATATGCAAATCAGCTCTGACCCTGTGCCCCATGGGAACAGTCCAGTCCGAACTACCAAGCCATGTCTTTCCCTGACCGGAATCAAGCATCCAAGGACCGGTTTCTGGCTATCTGTAATTTTCACCCCGAGTGTGCTGGGTATACTCAGACGTGAATCCCAGGCTCTCCACACCACTGGCGTCAAGCTATCCAGGCTGATGAAGGCTGATAGCCAGAAACCGGTCCTTGGATGCTTGATTCCGGTCTGGGAAAGACATGGCTTGGTAGTTCGGACTGGACTGTTCCCATGATGCACAGGGTCAGAGCTGATTTGCATATAGCCAGTGTCTAACCCAGGGTGGTGTGGAGTGCAAACAAACGATGGATTTAGGCCCAGATCCTTGTATTGGGGTGAATGTATGACATTGTTCTACATTCTGTCCATCAACTGTGTTTTTTGCAATTTTCACCCCGAGTGTGCTGGGTATACTCAGACGTGAGTACCAGGCTCTCCACACCACTGGCGTCAAGCTATCCAGGATGATGAAGGCTGATAGCCAGAAACCGGTCCTTGGATGCTTGATTCCGGTCTGGGAAAGACATGGCTTGGTAGTTCGGACTGGACTGTTCCCATGAGGCACAGGGTCAGAGCTGATTTGCATATAGCCAGTGTCTAACCCAGGGTGGTGTGGAGTGCAAAAAAACGATGGATTTAGGCCCAGATCTTTGTACTGGGGTGAATGTATGACATTGTTCTACATTCTGTCCATCAACTGTGTTTTTTGCAATTTTCACCCCGAGTGTGCTGGGTATACTCAGACGTGAGTCCCAGGCTCTCCACACCACTGGTGTCAAGCTATCCAGGCTGATGAAGGCTGATAGCCACGAAACCGGGCCTTGGATGCTTGATTCGGGTCTGGGAAAGACATGGCTTGGTAGTTCGGACTGGACTGTTCCCATGAGGCACAGGGTCAGAGCTGATTTGCATATAGCCAGTGTCTAACCCAGGGTGGTGTGGAGTGCAAAAAACAATGGATTTAGGCCCAGATCCTTGTACTGGGGTGAATGTATGACATTGTTCTACATTCTGTCCATCACCTGTGTTTTTTGCAATTTTCACCCCGAGTGTGCTGGGTATGCTCAGACGTGAGTCCCAGGCTCTCCACACCACTGGCGTCAAGTTATCCAGGCTGATGAAGGCTGATAGCCAGAAACCGGTCCTTGGATGCTTGATTCCGGTCTGGGAAAGACATGGCTTGGTAGTTCGGACTGGACTGTTCCCATGAGGCACAGGGTCAGAGCTGATTTGCATATAGCCAGTGTCTAACCCAGGGTGGTGTGGAGTGCAAAAAAACGATGGATTTAGGCCCAGATCCTTGTACTGGGGTGAATGTATGACATTGTTCTACATTCTGTCCATCAACTGTGTTTTTTGCAATTTTCACCCCGAGTGTGCTGGGTATACTCAGACGTGAGTCCCAGGCTCTCCACACCACTGGCGTCAAGCTATCCAGGCTGATGAAGGCTGATAGCCAGAAACCGGTCCTTGGATGCCTGATTCCGGTCTGGGAAAGACATGGCTTGGTAGTTCGGACTGGACTGTTCCCATGAGGCACAGGGTCAGAGCTGATTTGCATATAGACAGTGTCTGACCCAGGGTGGTGTGGAGTGCAAAAAAACGATGGATTTAGGCCCAGATCCTTGTTATGGGGTGAATGTATGACATTGTTCTACATTCTGTCCATCAACTGTGTTTTTTGCAATTTTCACCCCGAGTGTGCTGGGTATACTCAGACGTGAGTACCAGGCTCTCCACACCACTGGCGTCAAGCTATCCAGGATGATGAAGGCTGATAGCCAGAAACCGGTCCTTGGATGCTTGATTCCGGTCTGGGAAAGACATGGCTTGGTAGTTCGGACTGGACTGTTCCCATGAGGCACAGGGTCAGAGCTGATTTGCATATAGCCAGTGTCTAACCCAGGGTGGTGTGGAGTGCAAAAAAACGATGGATTTAGGCCCAGATCCTTGTATTGGGGTGAATGTATGACATTGTTCTACATTCTGTCCATCAACTGTGTTTTTTGCAATTTTCACCCCGAGTGTGCTGGGTATACTCAGACGTGAGTCCCAGGCTCTCCACACCACTGGCGTCAAGCTATCCAGGCTGATGAAGGCTGATAGCCAGAAACCGGTCCTAGTTCGGACTGGACTGTTCCCGTGAGGCACAGGGTCAGAGCTGATTTGCATATAGCCAGTGTCTAACCCAGGGTGGTGTGGAGTGCAAAAAAACGATGGATTTAGGCCCAGATCCTTGTACTGGGGTGAATGTATGACATTGTTCTACATTCTGTCCATCAACTGTGTTTTTTGCAATTTTCACCCCGAGTGTGCTGGGTATACTCAGACGTGAGTCCCAGGCTCTCCATACCACTGGCGTCAAGCTATCCAGGCTGATGAAGGATGATAGCCAGAAACCGGTCCTTGGATGCTTGATTCCGGTCTGGGAAAGACATGGCTTGGTAGTTCGGACTGGACTGTTCCCATGAGGCACAGGGTCAGAGCTGATTTGCAGATAGCCAGTGTCTAACCCACGGTGGTGTGGAGTGCAAAAAAACGATGGATTTAGGCCCAGATCCTTGTACTGGGGTGAATGTATGACATTATTCTACATTCTGTCCATCAACTGTGTTTTTTGCAATTTTCACCCCGAGTGTGCTGGGTATACTCCAGGGGCGCAACTAGGTCTTAATTTCGGGGGGGGCTAACATGGCAGAGGAAGGGGCGTGGCTAATGTAAATCAATGGGGCGGAGCTAAAATGGCAGATAATCAGGATCGGTTAATGCTCAGGTCAAGCTGAGAAAAAAATTTGGTGAATTCTACATTTGAAACTGGACAACAATTAAAGCACACATTTTTGTTAGTTTGATGCATTGCCCCCCAAAACCCATACTCACCCTGAATCTTAAAATTACCCCTGGCACACCAAAACACATACCCACGCTGAACCCTAAAATTAACCCCTTCACACCCTAAAACCCATACCCGCCCTGAAATCTGTAATTACCCCTGGCACCCCAAAACCCATACCCATCCTATCCCTAAAATTATCCCTCCCCGGCACCCCAAAACCCATACCCACCCCACACCCTAAAATTACCCCCTGGCACCCCAAAACCCAATACCACCCTGAACTCTAAAATCACCCCCCTGGAGCCCCAAAACCCATACCCGCCCTGAACCTTAAATTACCCCTGGCACCCCAGAAACCATACCCATGCTGAACCATAAATTCCCCCTTGCCCCCCAAAATCCAAACCCACCCTGAACCTTAAAATTACCCCAGGCACCCCAAAACCCATACCCATGCTGAACCATAAATTCCCATCTGGCACCCCATACCCACCATGAACCCTAAAATAGCCCCCTGACATCCCAAACCCACACCTGCCCTAAACGCTAAAATTACCCCTGGCACTATAAAACACATACTCACGCTGAACCCTAAAATTAATCCCATGGCACCTCAAAACCCACACCCACCCTGAACCTTACAATTACCCCTGGCACCCCAAACCCCATACCCATGAACCCTAAAATTACCCCTGGCACACCAAAACACATACCCACGCTGAACCCTAAAATGTCCCCTGGCACTCCATACCCACCCTGAACCATAAATTCCCCGCTGGCACCCCATAACCTATACCCACCCTGAACCCTAAAATTGCCCCCTGACACCCCAAAACCCACACCTGCCCTGGACCCTAAAATTACCCCTTTCACACCAAAACACATACCCACGCTGAACCCTAAAATGTCCCCTGGCACCCCATACCCACCCTGAACCCTAAAATAGCCCCCTGACATCCCAAAACCCACACCTGCCCTAAACCTTAAAATTACCCCTGGCACCCCAAAACCCATACCCATGCTGAACCATAAATTCCCCCCGGCACCCCATAACCTATACCCACCCTGAACCATAAATTTCCCCCTGACACCCCAAAACCCACACCTGCCCTGAACCCTAAAATTACCCCTGGCACACCAAAACACATACCCACGCTGAACCCTAAAATGTCCCCTGGCACCCCATACCCACCCTAAACCCTAAAATAGCCCCCTGACATCCCAACACCCACACCTGCCCTGAACCCTAAAATTACCCCTTGCACACCAAAACACATACCCACGCTGAACCCTAAAATGTCCCCTGGCACCCCATACCCGCCCTGAACCCTAAAATAGCCCCCTGACATCCCAAAACCCACACCTGCCCTAAACCCTAAAATTACCCCTGGCACCCCAAAACCCATACCCATGCTGAACCATAAATTCCCCCCGGCACCCCATAACCCATACCCACCCTGAACCATAAATTCCCCCCTGGCACCCCATAACCCATACCCACCCTGAACCCTAAAATTGCCCCCTGACACCCCAAAACTCACACCTGCCCTGAACCCTAAAATTACCCCTGGCACACCAAAACACATACCCGCTCAGAACCCTAAAATTACCCCCTGGCACGCCAATCCGTAACCCACCCGTAACCCACCCTGAACCATAAAATTACTCCCTGGCACCCTAAAACCCACACCCACCCTGAACTCTAAAATTACCCACTAGCACCCCAAAAAAAAAATGAACACTACAAACTTACACTACATTTGCATATTTGGAGGGGACTGTCCTCTTTGACGTTTCTATGTATGTAAGTCAAGAACAACATTCACAGTAACCAAGGGGCATATGTATGAAAGTTTGGTTTTGCTATTCTCAAATAGCAAATTTTAGAGAATCGCTATTTGAGAATGGCAAAACGAGATGTATGTAGGATTTGCAAAAAAAATTGTGAATCCTACATATTCCATAATTGTGAATCGCAAAGTGCGATTCACAATTACGGAAACCCTCTCCATTCATTCCTATGGGCCTAGAGGCCTATAGGAATGAATGGGAAGACATTCTCAATTTGGGCCATATGTATCATCAAACCAATTTGCATTTCCAAAATAGCGAATTTTAAGGAATCGCTATTTTGGAAATGCAAAATGGTATGTATGAACAAAATCGCTTTTATATAGCGATTCCTTACCATTCCTAATTTGCGATTAGCAAATTGCTAATTGCAAATTACCCATTAATTTCTATGGGCCAGGAGGCCCATAGGAATGAAGGGGCAATTTGCGATTAGCAATTAGCTAATCGCAAATTAGGAATTTTTTCAAGGGTGCAGGGGTGTCTCAAGAACACCCTGCTGCACCCCTGAAAAAGACATTTGGGGGCATATGGCGCACATACATGCCCTGAGGGCATGTATGGGCGTCATATGGCACCTTTGGTTTGTTTGAAAAAAGCATTATTAAAAGAATTCGCAACTTACCACCAACTGGAAGTTGGTGGCAATTTGCGATTCCTTAATGGCATTTTTTTCTTTTTTTTTCTCTGATACATTGCATTTAAGGAATCGCAAAATTTGCGATTCCTTAAGTGCAATCGCAAAATAAGGAATAGCAATTTTTGCGATTCCTTATTTTGATGCAAAAATGTTTGATACATACCATTTAGGTATTTAGCATTCGCAAAGGCCGAAATTCGCAGAATTTCGGCCTTTGCGAATGCTAAATGGCTTGATACATATGGCCCCTAGATATGTAGGCAGTATGTAATGCTGTGCTGAAAAATGCATTAAAGTTACTGGAACTTACACAAAAAACTGCTGCCTGACAACAGGGGGAAAGGGATGGCCAGTGCAGGTGAAGCTTTTCCTTTGTAAATTAATTCCTGCTGGCGTCATAGCCCAGGGGTTGCTGTCTGCGCACTTGTATGAAATACACATCTATACAAGTGCACAGACAGCACCCCATGGGCTATGACGCCAGCAGAAATTCCTTTACAAAGGAAAAGCATCACCTTAACTGGCCAGCCCTTTCCCCCTGCTGTGCACTTCTCACCCCATGCTCACAAGCGATCAAGTGCTTAAGTGAAATCCCTGCCTTCAGGCAAGGATTTCACCTCGCGGCGCCACCGTAAAGGAAAACAAGAGGTGGGGGCAGGAGGTCACTCACTGAAGCAGAGGCTGGCTGGCTCGGGCTGCTGGGCCTCTCAGAAAGCATTAAAAACATCATTCTCCGATCGGATGCTATCTTGCACCATTTCAGTGCGTGTAATCTTAGCCCGGGCAGAGGAGGCGACGGGGGGGGCTGAAGCCCGGTGAGCCCAATGGGTGTTGCGCGCCTGGTATACTCAGACGTGAGTCCCAGGCTCTCCACACCACTGGCGTCAAGCTATCCAGGCTGATGAAGGCTGATAGCCAGAAAACGGTCCTTGGATGCTTGATTCCGGTCTGGGAAAGACATGGCTTGGTAGTTCGGACTGGACTGTTCCCATGAGGCACAGGGTCAGAGCTGATTTGCATATAGCCAGTGTCTAACCCAGGGTGGTGTCGAGTGCAAAAAAACGATGGATTTAGGCCCAGATCCTTGTACTGGGGTGAATGTATGACATTGTTCTACATTCTGTCCATCAACTGTGTTTTTTTTAATTTAGAAGGGGGCACAAATTTATCTCCTCTGAGAACAACATTATCCTTTACTGAAAGTTCATCCGCAACCAAAGCAAAATTCTTTAAGTCCCCCGAAAGATTCCTCACATCAGGCCAACCATCTTTACAGCAGTTCAAAACTTTAGTAAGAACTAAATCGTCCAGAGAAGCGTTACTCCAATCTTCTTCAGAAATAAGGGCACCACAACCTTCCACTGCGTCCAACATCGCCACACAATCAACATCATCCTCCTCAAAATTCTCCTCATCATCCCTATCTATTAGCATTCTGGACAGAAAATCTGCACGAAAATTCTTACTACCCTGAATATGCTTTATGTCAAAATTGAACTCTTGCAGTTTTGAAACCAATCTTGTCAACCTAGCAGACATAGAATTGGTATTTGAACTTTGTTAAAAATGAAAGACAGAGGCGTATGATCAGTCAAAATCTGAAATTTCCTTCCCCAGATATACATTTTAAATTTATGCACCGCCCACACACAGGCTAGCGTCTCCCGTTCTATTGTGCTGTAATTTCTTTCAAAAGGCTTGAGAGCTCTAGATGCGAAAGCTACAGTTTGCTCTTGACCTTTTACATTTTGACTAAGAACTGCACCTAGTCCATTTAAACTAGCATCAACAGTGATCATTGAAGGACAATCATCACGAAAAGCATGTAGTGCCTTCGCAGAAATGACTAGATCCTTTACTCTCTCAAAAACATTGTTCGAATCCTCAGACCAGATAAATTTTTGGCCCTTCTTAAGCAGACAGCGAAGAGGTTCAACTATCTGAGCATAGTTGCACACAAACCTAGCATAGTACTCAGCTAGCCAAGGAAAGAACGCAAAGTATCTTTATCAGTAGGAGGCTTAGCATCTTTTAGAGCTCTAATAACTGAAAACTTTGGACTAATACCTTTATCAGAAATTGTATGCCCCAAATAATCAAGTTCATTCACACCGAACTTACATTTGTCAGCCCTGATCGTCATACCATTGCCCTCCAAAGTGCCCAGGACTCTTTTTAAGAGAGTCAAATGCGCATCACGGTTCTTTGTAAAAATCAGAATATCGTCCAAGTAGGCTTGGATCCCCACCATTCACTTGAACATAGAGTCCATTAACCTCTGAAAAATACTTGCTGCCGAGGCCAGTCCAAAAGGGAGTCTCAGAAACTTAAACGCACCAAAAGGCGTAACAAACATAGTAAGTTCCTGAGACTCCTCACACAAAGGGATCTGGTGGTGGGCGGACTTTAAATCAATAAGGGAGAACCACCTAGCCCCCCCAAATTGGCCAAGAGTTCGTGGATCTTAGGAAGGGATGGCAATCCACCAGAATATTTTTATTCAACCCCCTCAAATCTGCGCAGAGCCTAATCTCCCCAGTTTTTGTCCTCACCACGACAATCGGGGCGACCCATTGAGAAGACTCAGTAGGTTGAATAATTTTTTGATCACAAAGGTCATTTAACATTTTCTTCAACTCCTCCCTAGCACTCAATGGAACAGGACGTACTTTATGCATGACCGGCTGAGCGTCAGGAACCAGTCTGATTCTATGACTAAAATTCTTTATGCACCCTACTTGATCTTTAAAAACGTCCTTAAAATCTTGAAGCAAGTGCTTACAGCCAATTTCAGAATTTTCCACGCTCATGACCTCCAAACTCCTCACCTTAATGGGATTTTCATCACCTGGAATCAAATACAAGCCCATTTTTGCGAGGTCCTTCCACCCCACAATATTTTTCCCCTTAACTGCAACATACACTTTTGTCATAATACACCGTTCCTGAATTTCAACCCTTGACAAAAAGAACCCCAACATGTCAATGTCTTTTTCTCCAAACGCCTTTGGATTAATATCAGAGGGCGCTAAGTGAACATCCTTTCCCCAATTGTCATAAAAATAAGAGTCACGCAAAATTGTTATCGGAGAACCTGAGTCTCCCATGACTGTTGTTTGAATTCCATCAATCAATGCTTCACAAAAAGGACCCTTTATCTCCAAAAGATCCTCCTTATGATCCAGCGTAAGTAGCAAATTATCAAAATGTTCTGAACAGGACTCAACATTGTTGTTCACATTGCTAATTTGAACAACTCTCTTTTGCGCCTTACAGAACTTTTGAAAATGGCCAAACCTTTTGCAATTTGAACAACGCTTGTTCAAAGCGGGACAATTAGGAAAGTTACCAATGTGAAATTTTGATCCACATCTGAAGCAAAACATTTGAGGTATTCTTTGAAGTGACATTGATGAAGTAGGTGGTTTCTTTTCGCTGACCTTTCCACCTATAGCCAGGACCCCCTCATCAGCGGAATCTTTTTGTTGATAAACTATATTAACTTTAGTGGCACAGGCTTGCAAAGCTTTAGTAGAAATAGAGGACCTTTCGATGCCCAGCAACAATCAACTACTTCCGAAAGAGGAGGATTTTTACAACTTAAAATTCTTTCTTGTATTTTATGTGAAGAACAATTAAAAACAAATTGGTCCCTAATCATATCAACTGTTGGACCAAATTCACAAGTTATAGCAAGTACTCTCAATGCAGAAATATATTCCTCCACTTTCTCCTCTTCTTTTTGTTTACGTTTATAAAACTTGTGTCGCTCCAACATAATGTTAGGTGATTCTGAAAACTGTTTTTTAAGCCTCTCTATAGCCTCCAAATAGACATTCCAACATCTATCCCCAGACCCAGACTGACCAGCTGGAAGAGGAATAGGAGGTAAACTTTGAAAAACACGGAGCAGCTAAATCCAAACTGCCAAACAGAAGAGCATATTTCCTTTCTGAAGAATATTCTGTTGCATCTATAGCCACAATATGGTTTTCGAAAAGTCCAAACCACTCAGACCAAATAAGATTTGGTTTACCCGGCTTAGCTAAAAATGGAGGAGGTTGTGTACGTTGACTAATTTGTTGTTAGTTTGAAGCCATATTCAAACTGCACAAAAATTGCAAACAAAATAAAAGATGAAATAAACTGGATTTTAACGTTGACTTGCAGGCGAATTCAAACTTAGAGATTCCAAGTATCTTGTTATAGATTCATGCAAAACCAGGCTTATAATAGTTGCACGAAGAATCCAAGAAAAAAATATATAAATATTAACTCAAAGCAAATAAATAGAGTTAAAAACTCCGAGTTGTACCTCCAATTTGCCCAAAGTAGGTGTGTGTATCACCGTGATACACCTCAGACAAGCTGATAAGCCATCAGACATTCAATCATGAAGAAATCGGTGTTTGCTACGCAGGGCGTAGATAAAGAAATTGAAGTCACTTTCCCAATCCAAAATGGCCATTCTGTCACGTAAACAGCATGAAGACGCTTTCCTGGACCCTTCCCAGGGTCCTTTGCGCACACGCGATATTGTGACGTCAAGGAAAGACTGCTCCCGGTCGTTAGACTCAGCGCGAGCTGCCGCTCGAGCCGATAACAACCCAGACGGCAAAGACTTCAAAAACGAGGAAATACTTGCTCCTACCGGTCTAATTGAAGGAAGAACAAAGTCCGGTTCCAGGAAGAAGTTAGCTCCCAAGGTTTCCACTAAAAGGATGACGAGTGACCTTCAGTGGGTTCCAGCAAGAAACTTGCAGGTGGCAGAAGAAACTCCCAGCGTCGCCAAATATTATAAGCAGAAGCCTTCACGAAGATGCAGGTAGATTAGAGTATTCTTCTTTATTCAAAAGATAAGGGTTCTTAAGCCACAGAGCGGAGCAGTGTGTTCCCTCGAATTACGATCACCAACAGCTGATCGAACCCACGGGAACACACGCTCCAAGAACATCAAAGCATTCTAAACAAAGCATTCTAAAAGGGAAGACATGTTACACATTCTTAAAGAACCAGACGACTACACAAAGGGCATTTACTACTCGTAAATGCCCTTTGTAAATACCGAAAGTCATAAAGTTAGACCTTCGTCTAACTTTACCTTTGTGAATCGGGCCCGTTGACTTAACTGACAGCGCTCGCCAACAAGTGAAACACGTGAAGTGGGCCAGGGTTGAAGCCGGACCTGATAGAGTCTCGCAGGTAACCCCTTCCAGCGGCGGGAACACCAGAAGTACTACGAGCAAACTCGTGAAAAAAGACGCAGAATGATTAGGTGCGTCTTTTGAATCTGCAAACCGCCCAATAGGGGGAACGTTGTTTACAACGCGGTGTTTACACCGCACGACCTTATCCCCGCAGCTGTTACAACGCAAGTCGTTACTACGACTTGCGCTGGATGGCGCTGTGGGATAAGGAATGTTTTAATTTTATAGTCCAACACCTTCCCTACTGTTACGGGGACTGGTGTTGGAATATAAAATTAAAAAATTCCGAAATCCGCGCCCTCCAACGCAAGTCGTTGTAACGACTTGCGTTGTAAAAGCTGCGATGTCAAGTACCGCGATCTAAAAGATCGCGTTGTACTGACATACATCCGCCCAATGGAGATAGGAGGGGGCGGAGGCCAAGGAGGTCAAAAGAGGGCCTCTCTTGGCCACAACTGACCGATGCCTCATCAAATTGGAACCCACACCAACATAAAGAATGTGCTGGTCGCAGTCACAGAAACAGTGGCAAGTCGGAGGCAACACAGAAAGACACCCAGAAGAAAGAGTAACCTAGTTAAAAGAGCTGCTCAAACAGTGTGCCTCCCGGCAGGGACACGGGGGGAGCAGATGACAGCAAGAATAGATGAGCTGCTCAACCATTGTCCTTGAGATGCCACACAGGCAGGGACATGTGGAAGCAGGCAAGTGACCAGCAAGGTTCCAGGGTAGCGGAGCGGCACTTGCAGCCCGGGCCTGGTTTGACATCATACACATGGTTGGTAGCAAGGTAAGCCTAGAACCCACAGAGCCAGAGACACCTGCGAAAGGGGCAGGTTCAGTGCCAGCAGCCGGAAATAGAGTGAGTAGTTGAATATGTAACAAACAAATCATAGGTCACGAATGACCAACCAGTAATTTGCTAAATGTATGATCCATGTTGTGTAATACATTGCAGCCTTTATGCACTATAAACTGTGTACCCTGAATGATTTGAAGGGGTGGGATGATGCATGGTATGGCCAATAAGGAAGGGATGAACTTGCACACTTGGGAGGGGTTAGACAATGAGTCACTAGTAGAATTCAATGCACCTTTTGCATACAGTATCACCTATGTCAAATACATTCTTTTCTGCTAGGGCCTGCTAATTAATTCTGCACTGGAACACATAAAAACGTGTCTCCCTCTGTGGTCAGCTCCCTCTAAAATTCACTACTTTGGCTATATTTAATGAAATTTGCCGGGGCAAATATTGAGAAATCGCAACTGTTTTATCAAATGCAGGATGTCTGATCAACCTACTTTCATCTAAATAAAATGCACACGCCTTAAATTAAAAGAAATGTCCACTTAAACAATTTTTTTGGGACACGTCAGATGTCTGTGTATCTAACCAAAGGCGCTCTTATTCGAACTTTGGTTAGTTTATAGAGGAATAGAGACATGTATATTCATAGAGCTATGACATCCCACTCTGTGACAGATTACACTGAATTTTTAAGTCATTAAGTTAACAAGTGTTGCAAACAAACTAAGATAGGCTGCAGCAAAATGTACAAAAGGATTCAGTGCTTTCAAAAATTATATTTCCAGTGATATCAATTAGTCTTTGCCTAGTGTAAACCTTTCTAAGCCTCACCTACCAACAGGGAAACCTGTCTGGTTACAAAAGATGATTCGTAGGCTTACCGAACACACACAGTGGCCTAACAGCCTGTCTATTGCTAATCATAGGTTGACTTTATTGCCACTCTCATTTTCTCACCTCTTGTTGTGTTTATCCCTCCAATGATTCATTTTGATTGACTGACTTGTATCCTTCCCTTGCTCACTTATAAGAACTACTTTTTTAGGTCGAGCTCTCGACCTATTGTGGCCAAGTTGCTCCTCAAGGGACGTAGATTGGTGCACGAGGGCCGATTGCACATCGTGGACGCGCATCATGCCCCGCCCCCCCAGCCGTGCACATCTTTTGCTCCACAACCACAGCGGCAGCCTCTCACAATCACGCACACAGCCACACTCACAGAAGCGCGCGCACACACACACACACACACACACACACGCACACACCACACACCATACGCACACACCATACACACCTCACACACAGGTGCCAAGCCCCACTTACCGCCTCTCCTGACTTCTGCTGCCATCCACTCTGAGGGCGCGGGCTTCTCGCAAAGTCGGAAGTCCCGCCCCACGACTGCCGTGAGCGTGCACATCCCGAGACCGGAAGTTCGGGAGAGTGCACGCTCGCGGCTTTTTTTTAATGTGCAAATGATCCTTTCACGGCCGTGCAGCTTTACTGCTGCGCAGCCAATGCCTGTTGGTTTTTGGGATTCGAGCGGTTCTCCCTGGTTCAGCAATATGGCGTCCACTGCTGCCTGACTTCGGATGTTAAGACCCCAGTTCTTCATTGTGCCTGTGGGATACATACGGATGCCGTTTTGGAATATGAATTAATATGTTACTTTGAGGAAGAAATCAAGCGAAAATAGAAGTTTAGCAGGGTTCCAGTGCTGCAATTAGACAAACAATCTTCATACTTTATGGAGGCAACCGAAAAAAAAATGATTCCGTTCTTGCCTAAATACGATTAAAAGTAATACACAGTGGTGAGAAATATATCAAATAAAACGCAGAGCATTCAACTCCGCAATGAGTTCAGAATGTATATCACGTAGAGATAAAAGATCAAAGTCAGAGTAAAGCCTATTATCCAAAATGAGCGCTATGCAAAAGTGAAAAGCTGGCATACAACTCCAGATGTTGTAAAATGCTGCCGGATTCCTCTGAATAACATCCACATTAACCTCTCTATAACACGCATCAAGAAAAAGTGTTTACTGATTTTCGTTGAGCAACCCGAACTTTGAATATCAATTGGAGGATGTTTTTTAAATGTTGCAATGAGACCCATTCACCAAAGTCCACCCCCCAGCCTTGCGAAGATTCGGTGTGCTACATTGCTCCTCGGGGTAATGTTTAGAGAAGGGGTGATTCTCGCTGAAGTCTTGTTTTAATAGATACATAATTGTGCTCTTTTTATCGACCTCGGAAGGATGACCATCTTGCCTCGAGGCTTCAGTGAACAATAAGGTGAGCCTCCCACTTTGGCAGGGAGTGCACGAGCAGCAGGGGTTTCATCTGTCTGCAGCACACAGACCCCTGGAGAGCAGGCCCGACGCCTCGAGGCGCTAACAAAAGGAGCGCTCAGGCGGTGTTTACTCGGAGAGAACAAGGCCGGCGCATTGTTGGAAAGAAGAAAGCACACTCCTAGTCCCAGCACAACGGCCATTTGTGTGCAGAGAAAAGGCTGTGTCAACACACGATGCATGGTATATATGGGCACACCCTATTGTGCACCAGTGAGGAACGTGCAGGACCCGCGTGTGGACACCAACAGCTGATCCCCAACAGGTACTGGTGCGTGTGTGTACGTGTCTGTCTGTGTGTGCTTGTCTGCGTGCCGTTGTTAGTGTGTATGCATGTGTGTGTGCGTGTGTCAGTGTGTGTGCGTGTGTCAGTGTGTGCGCTCAAGTGTGTGTGTGTCTTTATACTTATTACAGCGCGGACCAGGGCCAAAAACGCAAGCGTAAGTGCGCACTCGTGAAGTTATTGCGACTGAAAACTGTCCTGCTTTTAAGAAACTACTGCAGATCCCGTTGGGCGACTCTTAATACATGTGTGTGTCTACACACATGTAAGTCACATAAATTGCATGTAGTTTTAAAGCGCACCTTCACGTAAAGTAGCTGTTTTTTTATAGATGAAGAATTGTGCTCATTTTATCGACCTCGGAAGGATAAACATCTTAGTGCTGCTATTTAATTTTAGCGCTCTGTCAAGTAAACAGCAGCCCAGTGCTGCTGTTCAAAGTGGGCCCGCCTATAACGTCAGTAGGGCTAAAAGTGACCCCCGGGCCATACTTTGAGAATCCAAGTTATATAACACGCATTCTCAAACAAGCATTTGCAATGCAATAGGTCTCGCATTATTAAAGTTTGAGCTATTGGTGTTGCATTATTTAGCAATGCCAATAGCTCAAACTTTAATAACACGAGACCTATTGCAAATGCTTGTACTGTTTTTACTGCTGGCACGATATGTGTATGAGTATAAATGAAGGAGATTGAGTGCCTCGTTTGTCTGTGATCTTGATTAGTGTTTTGTTGTCTTGGTTCACTTATTTAATGATTTATTCTTAATTTTTGTATTTTTCATATCGTAAATGTACCTATGAGAAATATCAGCTTAGGCTTCTATATCGTATCTCTTGACTTGCTAGTTATCTATCTTTGACCTTAGGTTTTCTGCTTGTTTCACTTCTTAATATCGACCATTTCACATTGGTTTTATTCTGGGGTCGTTGAAAGCATGAGCGCTTTTGGGCTTCCGCGCCGTTTCCTCAGCCATTTGAAATGAAAGTCGAGCGCATGAGGATTTTTGCCTCGCTCTCGTGGTTCATTTGAGAATCCCTACGGGCTGACAGTGCGAGGCTAGTGCTGAGCACGTGCCTAGTACTCGCGCTCAAATATACAGTTCAATTGCGAGCACAAAGGGGTTTTACCTCGCGCTCAAAATAAAGGAATTCTTTAATGACACCATCGCAGGTCTGGCGCGAGCATAGCGCTTGCGCTAGTTAAGCATTTTATTATAAAAATTAAACTATTCAGGCAAGATATTTAAGGGGATATTTTTCTCTTACCTGCTCTTTCCAATAGTCTGCTCCCTTTTGGCCACTGTACCCGCGTCACATGTCGTGGCAACCATCTTTGAATGGTCTATTTGCTTTTGTATGCATTTACTTTAAAGCAGACATATTTTGGGATACGTGGGAGCTCGTTTTACCGTTTTTAGGTCTCGCCCTGGAATTCGCATCCGAAGGATGCGTCCAGGGTCGGAGACTTATAGCTATCTGACACAGGGAATGGGCGGACAAGAAACTGTCACGAGCTTTAGCAGGCAGATTTGGCTGCGCGAACGCGCACGTTCCGTCCTGCGCCGTGCACTTCCCTCCCATACTCCCAGCAAGTCAGCCTAACACGCATGCATGCACACGCACTTACACAGACACACAGACACGCAGGCACGCAGACACGCAGGCACGCAGACAGGCAGGCAGGCAGGCAGGCAACTCCCCCCCCCCCCCGCGCCCCCGCGGTTGGAGCCTCTCAGGGCTCAGGGCAACAGCAGGGCATGGGCGGAGTCCCTCGCGGGGGTATTCGGGACTCACCGGGTCGGCGGCGGGCCGGTCTCTACTTCTCCAGCGGGGGCTCCCTCTTCTGCACGGGGCCCCCCGCCATGGCTGGCACAGCATCTCCGGTCTCCCTCACGACTCGGGAGACCGGAGGACAACAGGCAAAGCTCCCGCAAGGCAGTGGGAGCGGACACACCTCTTCCCGGCCCCGCCCACAACCAGGCGGCGGGCCGGACATCTGCTTCCGGTGTTTTCCTCCGGGCTGCGGCGGTGATTGCTCTCTGTTATTTTATCCAGTGGCCTTGCCACTCGAGGGGGGTTACTGGCCTCGTGTCCCTATCGCCCCCAGTTCAGCAATTCCCTTCACTGTGGCCCTGCCATGCTGTCTCCTGATACAGCTGGCTGCCTCCGCCTGGCAACCGATGTCCTAACTTGCCTCCTTCATGCAAAAGTAGGATATCCTACAAATTACTCCAGCCAGCTGGTGAGCATCAGAATTAATGTGGAGGCCTTTCGGCCACGACGAGGCGGCCCGTACAAATTGCCGCCCGCTTCAAAGCGCAGTCAGCACCTATAGTGAACTGGGACTCTGCTTTGGGTTAAAAATTGCTTGAAATCTGCCCAGACTATAGTGCCTGACTGGTGCCGCGCGGCTTTCCTTTGACTCTCTCTCACTGCTGCCAATGATTTACCGACGGGGTCCTGCCCTCTCAGCAGTCCATGGTAATGGCTGTCAATCACTGTGGCACACCAGGGTGCCCTAGTGCCGTCACGTCCGGGGACTCAATCTAAGTCAGTCGAGTCTTCTTCGCCGGGTGCGCAGTCTGTGCTGACTTCATTCTGCAGTGTGCGGCAGCGCTGCAATTTAATTAAACCCCTGGCGTGCCCGTGTATGCACATAACTTACCAGCCCCTGTGACGGGGGGGGGGGGGGGTTAGAGACTCGGAGAGTGACTGACCGATCCAGAGAGAGTTAATTTCACTATTTCACTCGTTGGCGACACAGGCACGGAGGCTTTAATCACTACACTATCTTGGCTAGACTGTTCAGTTTGGAGACCTGTTTGATTTGGTCTGGTGCTCGGTTTCTCTGGTGATGTCCAGACAAAAGAATCAACAAACCACGTGTCAAATAGTATCCTTAATAATAATTTGCATAGATGCCTGTACCTGACCCCCCCCCCCGTACCCAAGACAAGGTGGTGCGACCCCTCGCAGTGTACTGTGTAGAGGTGATCGGGCAGGCAGGCTGCCAGTCGATTTTTACGGCGCACCACGGAGAGAGCGATCACATGCTCTCCCCTCCCAACAGCAGTAAGGAAGGCGGTGGTGGTGCCCCGGTGGGTATGGGAAGCACACATAGAAATTATGGCAAGAGAGGCAGGAGCAGAAGACACAAACGGGAGCAGTCATTAAATTAAAAAGGGAACACCAGAAAAGAAGCATTCACTTCATGGGACTGGGAGCACTATTTTTATTCTGCATGGCATGTTTTTTACTGGCTGTGAGATGGGAGGACCGATAAGTCAGTTCTTATGTGTACCTATATGCAATCTACATTCCTGTTACAGCTGGAGTAACATTGTAAGCCATTAAATCAAACACAAGACATTGGAGAGCATGAGGTATTATCACTAGAGCTGCAGACTTTAGAACTTAGGAACCAGGATCAAGATTGAGCATTGGCTCAACATCGTGTAAATATTCACAAGTGACTGGTCCTAAAACCAATTCAGACCTTCACTGATCTAACTGGTGCTCATGTAAAGTGCTCCAATGCACGCTATATAAAACTGCGACAAAAAGCAACGAACATGAGTCCAGTTTGCACCTCAAAAAACAATTGATGTAATTTATTTTGTGCGGTGGTCATTTACTGGTAATAGCCATAGTGTCATTTAGAAAATACTTAGTAATCACAGAATACTTGCCCTTCTTCGGATTCATTTGTACAACTTCTGCGACATGTTATACATGTACAGAGTACAGTCAAACTGATATACCTTATGATATTTATATGTTTGCCGTGTCTTAATTGCTGTCTTTTGCCTGCGAGAAAGTGTTACTCGTAGTCGGTGAAATGTCACTCAAAATTTCACTGAAATTATGAAAATGTCACTCGTAGCAATCTGAAACCTTGGCAGCTATGAGTTTCATTGAATAGCGCTACCGCACGGTGACATCAGTGGTGCAAGTTCCTGGTGCGTGAAGACCCCATTAGTATGAAGCAACATTTATTTGTATGTAAATGAAAACTTGTGAATTAGCTAAACAGTGTTCATTGTTCATTAATCAACAAGTAATTCTTAAATTAGTACTAAGGCACCACGATGTAGGGCCCCTGGCCTCTCCTCCATTTCACTAGCAGTTCTTGCATTTTACAATGTCCTCTGTGGAACACGTGCATGAAGAAGAAAGCTTTGAATATGACTCTGAACATGAAGGCAGGGCAGTGCACGGCGACACCCCTGAACAACTGGACTTTGTGGAAGAAGGTAACTTTGGTATTTGTAATATCAATACATCTAAGTCACGTAAATACAACACATATTGCATGAAAAAATCCTAAAGGTGTCACATTTGCGAAAGTTAAAAATATTGGCATTGTAAATGACAAAGCTATTAATTTAGCTATTTTCAAAACCAACACATAAATAAAATATTTGTCATTTACAATACCAATAGCTCAAACTTTCCTAATGCGAGACCTATTGCATTGCAAATGCTTGTTATTTTTGGTTAGGCACTTTATAAGAGTGCATGTGTTTACCACCTTTCTCCCTCGTGTCCTGTGTGCTTCTCCCCCCTGCCAACCCGTCCTTTAAATGAGCAGGTACTGTCCAGTACTGAGTATCAGCACTTTCTTTATAATGGAGAGTAATGGGTAGTGTCATTTTTAGGTCGAGCTCTGTCTCGACCTATTGTCAGCGAGTGGCTCCTCAAGGGAGGTCAACTGGTGAACGAGCGCGGATTGCTCCTCGTGGACGCGCATGCCCCGCCCCCCCCCCCAGCCGTGCACATCTCCAGAAGCCGATTGCCAGGGTCAGCCATGCCTCTCCAGTCACATGCGCACACACACTGCATACACGCACGCGCACACACACACACTGCATACACACACGTTCACACACAGGTGCCAAGCCCCCCAAGCCCCACTTACCGCCTCAGCCGCCTCTCCTGACTTCTGCTGCCATCCACTTTGTGAGAGTGGGCGCGGGCTTCTCCAAAAGACGGAAGTCCCGCCCCACGACTGCCGTGAGCGTGCACATCCCGAGACCGGAAGTTCGGGAGAGTGCACGCTCACGGCTTGTTATTTATTTCGTTTTCCTTGTTGGTAAGACGTCCCTTTGTGTTGCGACCAGAAGGAACTTTATGTCATTTCGTTCTGGTAACTGCAGCACCGATTTGCTAACATAAAATAATGCGAAAAACGCTGCTCATGACAATGGTTTGTAAACCGGAAGCTTAGGGCAGGGGAAGTTCTGTCCTTTTGAAGGGACTGCTCTGGCCACAATCTGTGCAATTGAAAATGTAGCCTTTTCCTTTTGTTGATTTGCACCAGCGGTGGGTTATGTTCTCATAAGGGTTTTTATTGGAAAAATTGTATGTATTCTTTATGTCGCACCACTGTTTTGCCAGATAAATGCCCATCTCGCCGTACACTATCAGATTCATCGGTAAAATATAAATCATACCATTTGACGTGACTGGCAAGTGGCCCGAAGTTATGCAACAGCTTTAGCAGGCCCTGGAATTCGATTCTCAAGCTTGTATGCTGGCTGTGTACACTTCAACAGACACAACGACCAATGTCTACGGTTCTCACCCTCTCTGACCCCCGAACCCTTATCTAAGCTTATAGAATGGCTGTTGCACCGAAGTGACAGCAGGAAGGCCGTGGACGCTCTAGCCGAAAGGAGAGAGCGAGAAGCACAAGAAGAGTTCTTCAAGGGTGTGTCTAAATACACAGACAAAGGACATAAAAATAAGAACCATGGCACGGTTCAAGCAGCAAAGGGACAAGGGGTTGGTGGGACGTACAAGCTAACCTGGCAATCAATTAAAGAAGCCCGGGAAACAGATGAGAATGGGAAACTAGAAAAGCCCATCGGAAATACATTTTTTTAAAACGCATTTAAATATTTGTATTATATTCCTGCCGTTATATTTGTACACCTCATTGACCGAGCAGTGAGTGCAGCGCGCAGCTGCAGGCATGTCATAGGAGCAAGAAAAACAAGCATTTGCAATGCAATAGGTCTCGCAGTTGTTAGAGTTTGAGCCATTGGCACTGTAAATGGCAATGCCTTTTATTTGTGTGTTGGTTTTTAAAACGTAAATAAAAGGCATTGTCATTTACAATGCCAATAGGTTAAACTCTCGCAAATGCGAGACCTATAGCATTGCAAATGCTTGTTTTAATTTAGGGATCCATGTTGGATTGGTAAATGAAAAAAAAGATGGATCGTTCATCATTGCAGATGTGCACGAATGTGTGGTGATGCATGCATGTGTAGTATGTCCTCATAAGTGTGCAAACATACGAAATGATGCGTATTAATCATTGTGCCTTTTTTTCTTCTTTTAATTTTCCTGATGCTGCAGAGCATCGGCCAACAGCATTGGCAAAGCCAACAGATCCAAAAGGAAAGGCCTGTTGGCTTTGCCAATTCTTGTTTTATACAGGGTTCCATGCAAAGGATGCATTCAAGAATTGGTAACAACTTTGCAGCATCTCTCATTCAGAATTACTCTTTATAAACATTAGGCTTCAAATGACGCCATAAAAAAACAACACATACTGACTCCCAAGCAGCCTTCACATTTGCTCATTAACTTGTTGCATACATTAAAATATCTTTCATACACCAGGCACCCTAGAGGGAAGGCTTGTGTCTTCTTTAGCTGCCTGCCCTTCCTCTCCCTTCAGAGTACAGGAGACCCCTCCTTTCTGGTCAGCCCGAGGCAACTAAAAGTGAGCATTAACCATTCAGGATCCGTTCTCTTTTGACAAAACCCATGGGATCTAATTTGGTAAAATTAAAAAAGCTTGAGAATGTAGTTTCCAATGGGGCCCATGCACTTCATCCTCTGGTTATAATTGATCCAGCTTCCAAGATATGTTACACAGCAATCGAACAATGCAGACTTGTGAAATAGTAGATTGATTAATTGCAGCGCATGTATAGTAAAAGGGACGGTAAAGTTAGATCTAGAAAAAATAGAAAATTCTATTGTGTGAGTACACAATTTTCATAGAGTACCAGCAGAGGGTGACACAGGTAAGCGTGGTGGGGTGGGGGCGGCAGGGGGAACTCGACAGACGACGGAATAGGTATTATTTATTTATTTAGTTATAGCTATTCCGTTGTCTGTCGACTTACCCCCTCCTACCCTGCCCCGCCTCACCACACTTACCTGTGCCAGCCACCACTGTAGAGTACCTCCACCTTTCCTGATGACAACATACAAACAGCAGCAATACTATCGCCAGTGACACAGCTTGATGCCATGTATATATGCTATGTGAATAGGGGTATGTAGAGTGTACTGACCACAAGACCAATTGTGTATTAGTGTGTGTGTATTAGCGTGTGTGTGCACACACATATGCAGCATGTGGATTAGGCTGCAGAGCAGCAATCAATAATTTCAGCATTCAATGACCTTTCAAAGTGTTGTCAGCAGTCGCGGCTGGCATGACTCGTGGGGGTCGTGCGTGTAGGGCGGTCGCATGGGGGGGGGGTAATTTAATTAGGTCTCGTGACCTACAATGCGCGCAAGCGCATTGAGGGAGCGAGAATTCAAGTCGGCAAAATCCTCGTCAAACCAAGGGCTTTCAGCCGCGGTTTTCTTGAAGTTCACGTGAATCACGTGAGCAAACAAGCATGCGCATTCACGCCCAGCACAGCACATCAAAGGGCTTCTCCTCCCCTAATTATTCATGGCCGGCGGCAGGCCGGCCGTACTTTCAGTTCACACAGCACATCAAAGGGCTTCTCCTCCCCTAATTATTCATGGCCGGCCGCAGGCCGGCCGTACTTTCAGTTTCCCTGCCTGTAATCAGCCTCAATTTCGTCCTTTCTCGCTTTCCCTGTTAGACCCTTCTGCTCTCCCGTTCCTTGGTTTAACTCTCACCCGACAAGAAATTTCTTGAGGAATATTTTGCCCTGCACGTTCCAAAAGTGCCACTATGTATTTCTTCTTTCGTGTCGTCTGAAGAAGAGAAACCGCATTGCCCTCGAAGTTTACACGTGTCGTGTCGACGCAAGTGGCTGTAAACTGGCTTACGCGCAGCTCTTCATTTCAGTCATTTTGCTTCCAGACAGATACAGAAAATGTAGGGTCAAGTTAGTGCAAGTGATTAGATCATAAAAGCAATTTTTCTTTTGATGTCTGTTTCCGTGGGAGCATTTCACACTTTAATAGGAGCGCACTGCTGGACATTTTTCATAAAGGTATTGTGTCAGTTGACGGACTGACGTCTCCATTGATCAGCTCAAGTGTCCCTTAGGGACAGGGGTAGGAAGCCGACTAGTTTTTAGTGCGTGGAACTACCTCGTTTGTGGCTCATATGAAGCTGAGTAACCTCGTCCGGAGCACTGTTGTCTCTTCCGGTGCACCAGGAGAGACAAGCACTTTTTCCGCAATATAGTGTCCGCCCTATAGAAAACTGAATAAAAATAAACGTGTGCTCCAGAAGCAGTGGCAAAGCCTGAGATTTTTAGACTGACTGTGGTACGCTACATAAGCACGTCCTCCGAGGTTGATAAAGGTCACAGTACACAATAATTTGTTTATGTAGCTTCTTTATTACACATTTACCCATTTGGAAGTGCTGTGCGCTGGCAAATGTACTATTATCCGATTTAAAGCTATTCAGTTTGTCGACCTCTGAAGCATAAGCGGATAAGTTGGCCCTGTAAAAGTTTCGACCTTGTGAGCTGGAGGTCACCGCTAATACCATCCTCATATAGGAACTAGGTGCAAGCGTGGTTAAAAGTACTACCAACACAGCACTTACACCCACAACCTTCTCTGTCCAAGGAGCACCGGTGGCGCGGGTGGGCACTAGCAGAGGGAGATGTCAGTATTCTTAGACGGACTGTGCCGATGTGTGGTTTGAGATGAACAAGTCTGCAATCACGTCACTTGCATGCAAATGTATGGGACACAGAGCAGGCTTCGAGAGGACATTCAAAACGGCTAAAAAAACAAGAGTGTGCGGTTATCGCTGCTTAGGCTTGCAAACAGAATAAAAGATTGTGCTCTCAATAAAAGCCTTTCTATAATCGAGCCAGTAGGACCAAATTACGTAAAATTCGGTGTTAAACGATTTTCAAAATACCCTGCAATTCTGTCACCAATTCTGTTCCCTCATAAAACAAGATCTCAGTGTTTAGTTGCTTCCCCCGTGAAATGGATCCAAAAAAATAATGAACAATCCCGCGAGTGGTGTGCACAGGATTTTCACATATTTTAAGGCCGGTCCTCTTCCCTTGTAAAAGAGTGCTATCATGGTCACCCCTTTTAGAACACCACACACACCTTCTCCATCTCACTTAAATCACTTCCAGTGCCAGTAATAGGAGGAACCAGAGTATGTCATAAACTTGGTCCCAGAATAACCATCTCTCAGGTCAGCACGAGGCATAAACTAAGCCCAGATCCACGTACACCTCAAGAGACAAGGCTGACCATCTTGCCAGTCTCCCTCAGCCAAATCAAGTCCTGCTCCATCACCGATCTAGCCAGAGGTCGAGGGGGGAGAATCAGAGGGGCACAACACACCCACACTTTTTTTAATTTATGAGAAAACCTTCCCCTACTTTTGGTGAAAAGACAACTTTCCCGGGACGTTTAATTCTGATAGTTTAAATGAATAAGCTGAAGTGCCATTGAGGGAGTCTCCTGTGCTGAGAAACCGAAGGTGGGACTACATCTAAACAATATACAAGCACTGGCGTTGCCAATAGGTCTCGCAGTAGGAAAGTTGGAGCTATTACTATTGCAAATAACAATGACTTTTATTTTTGTTTTCATTTTAAAAACATAAAGTGCTTTGTCATTTACAAAACCAATATCTCCTACTGCGAGACCTATTGGCAACGCCAGTGCTTGTTTTTTAATAATTACCTTTGCATGCCCGGTCTGGTCCTGCATCGCGTCCCTCCAAGTCCCAGGAAGCAGGTAGCCTCCCTCTGCTCCCTTAAGCCAATCACAACTCTGCAATGGCAGCGTTGTGATTGGCTGCGACACCGACCGCACAGGGGTCTATGGGGAGGTCGTTTTCTCCATGCAGGCTGCATGCAGCCTACATGGAGAAAATGGAGAGTGCGTATGACTGGTTTGATTGGCCCTGGGGCTGACTAAACAGTCAGCGCCCACAACATTGGGCAAGCCACTCCTCCCCTGCCCTGCTGCAAGACCACCCACCCGCCTACCCCCAACCAAACCCTTCTGCTGTCTCATTATGCGAGAAGCAGAAACATAAAATGGTATTCATAATACCATTTTATTTTTCTGCTTCTCGCACTGCGAGAGAGCAGTGGGGCGGCGCTCCTCCGCCCCCATGGAGGAGCCGCACTAGGTTGTCAGTCACATCACAGCGCTTTGCCACATATCTCTAGACACATCTTCTATTAAAGGTGATGTATTAGTGTCCTTGTGTCCACTCTGCACCCAATCACTGCTTTTGTCTTTTCAGGTTCAAAGTGGTCCTAAACTACTGCTGGGCCACTCCTTCCAATGACTATGCCTTCCAGATCCAGTGGCATCTGATCAGCAAAGGGTATGTAAATCTGTCATCCACTCAAATTGTATAGCATGATATTTTATGTATCACATCTTGTCAACGCAGACTGTGGAAACCATCCCCTGTGCATAGCGGTGCAATGCCATGGGCCAGGCTTAGCTTCTCCTCAGTGGAGGGCATCGTACTCTGCCAATGTAGCGCCTCCTGCCATTTACTGACATTTATTCTGCATGTAATTGAGGGCTCGTTGCAAAAGTAGAAGCCACTGTGAACAGTTTGGAGAAGGCGCTGTGCTCACAAGTGACCGCAGCAGTTATACCGTGATGAAGACACTTATGGAAGTAATGCATCATTAAGAATGTACATAGTGATGTCAGTGGTTGGCTGAAGTGTAAGGTATACTGGAAGGGTAGATTGTCCATCTCAAACCTCTGTTCGCAGCACCTTACACTAGTGTTTCTTCCACAAGGTCCCTGGGTTTCCTGGTCTCCCCTTGAAGCATGAATACTTGTTGCTGCCTGTGCATCAGTAGGGTCATGGTAAAGCTGCAGCCATGTAGACATCGGTGCAGGTGACCAGGCACCAAAGAATATTCACATTGAGGCACAAAGCAACCCGTCTTTGTTCCTTGCTACGAATGAAAGTGCAAAGATGGAGCATGGGTGGCGAGCTGAGAAGCGTAAACACGGAACTGTTGTCTTGTGGCCTTATCATGCACTCTGTAAACATGTCAGTGTTGAATACAGTAGTACAACGTTACAGGAAGTCATTACTCCTGTATTCAGATGATACCTTATAATCTTGGTAAATAACCAGTGTCACATTGTGAATGGCCATTATCAAAATGGGGTGACCCAGTGGTCCTGGACCTGGGTTATATATGGTACGAAAGACAATGGTCCTGGGCCTTATTCTGTAGATGAAACAAATCACAACCTACAATGGATAATGCAATGTATTGTCTCTGGAGCCTGTACCCTATTGGCTCATAGTAATTGATACTAAACGATCTATCAAAGTGCAACAACCAAGGAATATTGGATTTACAACAGTTTTATTCCATCATAATGAGTGCGACATTATATATCATTGCTGTAATAGTTAATTTAGAACAGAAGGAAGGTGGGGAAGAGGAGGTTGTTCCAAGGGAACATGCGAAAAGAGAAAGTGCTCTAGTGTGAGGAGGTGAAAGGAATTCTGACAATGTGATACACAGAATGGTTACAATGGTTCATTCATTAGACTGATCCAAACTTCTCAGTCTTTTTTCTGCCTGGCCACATTCACATAATACAACATCAATTTATTTTTTATTTCTACGATACACAATGTAAATCTTGTGTTGCACGTTATAATCAGGGATACGTGGTCCAGGTCGGATGAATATGGCCGTCAACATTTCGACCCGACTTGGGGCACAAGGGGTAATTGTGGGCCCCGGCCTGCGGGTCTTCCCCAGGATGGAAAGGGGCAACTTGAGTGCAGATGTGGTGTCTGTGTCCCACACCTGCCGCTAATGTGTGGATGCTTCCAGTTAAGTTGGAGAAACTTCCCCATCCAAAAATGGAGTGGTAGGATACTGGCTTAGTTCCAGTGCACTGAATGCTTGAGCTGTGAGTACAACTATCCTGCATCAATGGTCCGCTCGGGATATTGTCAGCTGACAATAGCCTGGGTGGAGCAGGAACGCAGGATAGTTCCGCAGGCCGAGGCCCACAATTACCCCTTGCGCCCCAAGTCGAGTCGAAACGTCGACGCCCATATTCTCCAACCTGGACCACGTATCCCTAATTATAACGTGCCACACAAGATTTACATTGTGTATCGTAGAAATAAAAAATACATTGAAGTTGTATTATGTGAATGTGGCCAGGCAGAAAAAAGACTGAGAATTTCGGCTTGAGTGGACCTGCAATTTGTGGCCCATAGGGAATCGCTAAAATCACAGGGATGGTGGCCTGCTGGTGTCCGCAGACCACCATGACTGTGATCGATTTTAAATAACGCAACTGTTTTTTTGTTTGGATTGCAGCCTGCTTTACTTTAAGGAAAACTGGATGCTTTTCAAAAAGAAAAATGAAAAGTTTTCTTTAAAATTTTTAATAGTAGGCAGTGATCCATGAGACCCTTTCCTGCTCTTAAAAACGTTTTTACAACCATTCACAAAGGTGACCCCCATCTAGTTTGCAACCTGTTTTACCACCTACGTGGCAGTAAAAATGCAAAGATTTTGTGACTGCGTTTCAGTCGCAAAACATTCACACATACCAATGCGAGTTGCTATTATCAAGGTACTCCCTTCACATGCCCCTTTCTAATATCGAATTGCTAACACATTTTGTGATTCGGTAATAGGTTATCGAATTGCAAAAAAGAGTTTGGTACTCCTGCTAATCAGGCCGTTTGCGGCCTAAAGAAAGCATCATTCATCTGGCCCTTCAAAACAGGTTTATCTTCTTCCTGTATTTTCCAATCTTTGAACTTACCCGAGTCCTTCACCAGTTTATATAGAAGGGTGTTGATCGGCTTCAGGATCAGGCATTATCTGTGATGATCTCATCGGGTTAAAGGGTTTGTGCCATCACTTCTGCTATGTATCTATCAAATTGGCATCAATTGGCAATCCAATATAGCAAAATAGGGGTTTGCAGATTGAATTTTTTTTTTCCCAATTGCAAAAGACCCAGGGGCATATTATCAAGGGGGTTTATCTCCGCTTTTTTGGCTTTAAAAGCCAAGAAAGCGGAGATAAAATTATCTCCCTATTACCTAGCTGCCGCTAACACCAGTTAGCGACAGCTAGTAGGAGATAGCGACCATCTTGGGCCCCACTTTGCATGTCAGTGATATTTATCACTAATGAGATGCAAAGTGGGCGTGCCAAGATGTTAGAGACTGAAAACAGTCGCTAACATCGCTATCTCCTATTACCAACTTTTGGAGATATTCGCGCTAAGCGGGAATATCTCCAAAAGCTAACACCTGCCCTGAGCAGTTCTTAGCCATGTTATCCAATGCGAGGTGGATAACATGGCTAAGAGCATTAGCTCGCTAATGCATGAATATCGCGGACTTTTCAGCGATATTCATGCTTTGCGGCGATTTTTACCGCATTTGCGTTAAACCTTGGTAATACCAAGGTTTATTTGCGGTAAAAATCGCCGCAGCGCTGCGATAAATTTTTGTCTCTAACCAAGCAATAGCGATAATTATCGCTATTGTCGCTATTGCTTGGTAATATGCCCCTCAGTTCTGCAAATCGGGCCGTTTGAGACCTAAAAAAAGCATTTTCAATGTACAAAGCCCTATTTTGTAATTCAGTAACCTATAACAGAGTCACAAAATGGGCTTGCGATTCGGTATTAGGAAGGGGTGTATTAAGGACGTCCCTTTCTAATAGTGACTCAAAGTGACATGTGTGAATGTTTTGTGACCGGACTGTGGTTGCAAAACATTTGCATTTTACCGCCTACTTCAAATAGGTGGTAACTCATTTGCAAACGGGAAGGGGACCCTAAGGGACCTGATGAAGACCTTGATTACCGGATACTGGGTATTAAAAAACAATAAGCAAGCAATATGAGACCCTTAAATAACAAATCGAAATGAAGTCTCCTTAAAATGTTCATAGCCTAAAAACAAGTAGAGAAGCATTCTATAACAAGCATTAAAAATGCAATAGGTGCGCCTTTCATTAAGTTAAAGCCATTTGCTTTGCTATACAGTACCATTAGCAAAGCAAATGGCTTTAACGTAATCAAAGGTGAGACCTTCTGCATTTTCTATGCTTGTTACATTAGTCTCTAAAATAGAAAGAGGCTGATGGTTGAAGTTTGCCTGCATTGCATTTAATAGCGCTGGATAACATTTTCACTCTGCCATATTGGCAAGAAGGTCGAAATCTGTCAGTTTATGGATTAATTACCTTTTCGGATATGGACGTAATGCGGGTGCGCTCCTGCGATTCCATATAACACACTGAAGGTGTAAATGGACTCTTCAAGTGGATCAGAAATAGATGTTTTTCATTGTCATGTTGGCAAGTAAACTTGGCCGTGCCAGGTAGATTTCCTTTGGCACCCAGTCAGTAACCTATACAAATTTACCTTTTGGAGTTGATACAACTGACAAGCGTCCTATTAACCTCTCCCTTAAATTATCTAGAAAAGGTTCCATATCAGTAAACAGACAAACAGGGCCGGCTTTAGGGCAGTGCGGCTGGTGCGGCCGCACTGGGCGCTGACCTGTGGAGGGGGCGCTGTCCTCAGGTAGGGGCACCTTTTTGAGTAATAACTTATGAGTAATAACTTATGATTGGAGAAATGAGGGGCACTTTTGCCTGGTGGTATTAGCAAATCCGAGAAGGTAGTCATGGGGTGTGGGGGCACCAAAAATGATCGTCGAACCGGGCGCCACCAGCGCTAAAGCCAGCCCTGCAGACAAAAATGCCACGGGCTAACAGGTTAACCTTTTAGGGATCCTTCACCCTTTGCCCTAAAACAGTATCACACAGGACATCTGGACTAGTGTTATGAAAGGTTTTAGAAGCTGGTCTAGAAGTATATCAAAAGCAATGCTGGCGAGTGTCACGCATTGTGGCGATGGAAAATAAACATTAAGGAGAAAGCTAACATGATATTATTAGTATTTCGTCTCTCTAGAAAGCGGCTGGTACTTATTTGTAGCATTTAAAAACACTGGCAATATGAGAGGGGATTCAGAAGTTGTGCACTTTATGCCACGGGTGAGCTGGCCTCAACGAACACAGCCACTGTCTGTGGAAGGCTCTGTTAGGCCAGGTGTCCTTGGAGATATGACCCATGATACACAAATAAATGCCCTCCCTACTTGAGCAATGTATCTTATTGTAACCCTTTGCACGTGGACTGTGAGAAGGAGTCCTTGACATCTAAATGTATTATGAGAAACCATACGGAAATATACACCTTTGTACGTGCAAAGCAATACTAACCCTAAATAAAAAACTATACTACAGTAGGTGTATTTATGTGAAAGGAAGCAACACTGTCAGAATAGGAAAAGCAGTGTCATTATACATGTTCTATAAAACGAAAAAGGAATCGGAGCCAAAGGCCATAAGTCATCCATATCCATACTAATATAATAAAGAGAGAGCCCAAACCTTTGAGGCGGGTAATCTCAGGAACCACAGCACCAATCACAACACCCAATACAGATTTGGAAAGGGCAGTTGCAGCAGAAGGACATAGGCTATGCAGACGCCCACCATATACATTTAAAAGGTAAAAGAACCGTGCCAGCAAAGTAGTCCCTTGTGGGCGTGTCTGCGTTGTGCTGTGGGCGTGTGCTGTGGGCGTGACAAACGCTGGGGGCGTGTGGTACGTTCCGCCCTTAATGCCTTGTCTCATATCGTGTGCTAATCCGACCCTGCTCCATTTAAATACCCCTGCACCCCATAATCATAACCCACCCTTACTCCTTAAAATACCCCAACACCCTTAAACACTAACCCATCTTAACCCTATAAATATACCCTGTATCCCAAAACCCAAACCTATCCCTAAACCCTAAAAATACCCCTGTACCCCAAAACCCAAACCTAGCCCTGAACCCTATAAATACCCCTGTACCTCAAAACCCAAACCTACCCCTGAACCCTAAAAATACCCCTGTACCCCAAAACCCAAACCTAGCCCTGAACCCTAAAAATACCACTGTACCCCAAAACCCAAACCTACCCCTGAACCTTAAAATACCCCTGTACCCCAAAACTCAAACCTAGCCCTGAACCCTTAAAATACCCCTGTACCCCAAAACCCAAACCTACCCCTGAACCCTAAAAATACCCCTGCACCCCAAAACCCAAACCTAGCCCTGAACCCTAAAAATAACCCTGTAGCCCAAAACCCAAACCTACCCCTGAACCCTAAAATACCCCTGTACCCCAAAACCCATACCTATCCCTATCCCTAAACCCTAAAACTACCCCTGTACTCCATAACCCAAAACTATATCTGAACCCTTAAAATACCCAAACACCCCAAAACATATACCTCAGTACCCCAAAACATATACCCCTATACCCATACTTACCTTATCCAAACAGAAAAAACCATGCTTTTACCATTCTTGCATTTACAACGAATTTCGTTGTAAATGTATGCGTGGAAAAGCATATAAAATGTAATGCCATGCGTTATAATGGCATTGCGGAGTCATGGTACTTTCGTAATGAAAGTATGCGAAGTGATGGTATGCGGAAAGAAAGTTGCGGAATAATGGGTGTTTACCCTCCCCGGTAAGTACATTGGTTGCACGGCGGCCCACATCTCCAGCAACATACTCATATTTTTTCACCACCCATTTGAAAAATGCACAGGTCTCTCTCATTGATGGCCAGCACCGACATACACTTTTAGACACACCTCCCACCACAAGTTCTAGAATTGCGAACTTTAGAGCTGGTGAGCTACGTTCGAATCTCGGCATCAGCTCAACATCCTGTGATTCCAGGCAAATCGCTTTGTCTCCCCGTGCCTACCACAAATGAATGTGTTCTTCTGTAATGTAAATTGTGCTCATGTCATGTTTTGGAGTTTGCTCTATATAATATTGCAAGGAAAAATAAAGTAGGGAAACTCGAGTTCACACACTACTGAACGCGCACTCTTAAGTGCATCAGCAGTGCATTGTGAATCGGAGCGTTTCACAGGCCTGTCACAGATAAGAAATGCTATCTAAACGAAATCCTACAAAACAATATACTACTGGCCGGCAGCAATTCATACCCGGACAACGTCGGGACGGGCTTCTAGTATATGATAAACGATATGTCAGAGATCAGATAATAGCTAAGGAATATTGTGTACATACACACGAAAGCATGGGGATGAGGGCCAGAGTGGCAGTGGTTTTAAGTTATCTTTGAAGTTAATAATAATAATAATGTTTTATTTAGAACTCCATAACATATATTTGCAATTTCTTGGTGCTGTTACTTTTTCCAATTTAGTGGTACTCAAGGAGCAGTTTTATTGTGTAAAAATTGGGCCACACGGACTTGTTTGCGTGTATGAGAGGTCTGAATTTAAGATATTGGTCAAATCATGAATTAAGGAGGAACTTGCACAGCAGAGCCCTGCAAAGTCAGTTTAATTGACGTGTGTGCGCACACACCTGCGCCTGCATACATGCAAAGAAGCCTAGGATGAAGGAAGGGATGGAAGTGCATATAGAATCCAGTGCCCGCTAGTTGTTGACGCTGCGATTGTGCTCGGGTTTTGAATAACAAACAACCAGTTGAGGGCTGGATAGTGAGGGCGGTCCCAAGTCATTTGATGTTATTCATGCCGCCCTCTGTCATGAAGAACTGGGTGTTATCTAGTGAACAGAAAAATACGCACTTCTAGCCCTGCCCACCATCACTGACCATAGTAGAATGCTGATTTGTGTAATGACGTCAGTTTGGTGATAATGAAAGTCTGGGACGAGTGCGGTTCCATAGACCAAAGATTGACATCAATGAGATTGTGGAACGAAGATAGGCTGTTCTTAATGTCTGGCGAGACCTAAAAATGAATGTAAAAAAAATAAAATGGTCATTACTTGGTGGCTTCAAAGTTATTAAGACTAATGCAAGATTATCATTCTAGGATCGACATGAATGAATTCTTTATTTTAGTTAATTATGTACAGGTCCATTATAAAAGATGTATCCTAGATTTGTTTTAGAAAAGGTTATTAAAGCATTCTTCTTGCAAAATAGAATCATGTATCTATCTATTTGTGTATGTTTTACCCTCATGCTGTATGATCTGAACCGTGTATTTTTTCAGATGTGCCACAGATAACACTGTTCTTGTGCACGAGAATGGCAAGAACAGTAGGGCAACTTTCCAGTTCAATGCCTTCCGGTTCCAGAACATCCCCAAACTCTCCAAAGTCTGGCTGCATTGCGAGACGTATGTGTGTGACAGCGAGAAGTTCTCATGCCCTGTGGTAAGTCGCACTCTTTGGATTGCTCTACAGGATTATGTGCTATCTGATGTAGAGAAGAGCCTGTGTCGCCAATGCTATATATCTAGAATTTTGACATATACTTACATGCATACAAAGAGAGTGTGTGTGTGCATGATCGGCTGTGCTTGAGCACGCACCAGTTAAGGCAATGGATGCATGTGGAGGCCAGAGGGTATAATTTATTTGTCATTCATGAAGTTGGGAAGACGTTAAAAAGTAAGAAGATATTGGTATTGATGGAAGCAAGCCACAAAGATTGTGCCCTTTAGCCTAAAACATGTTCCAAATAAGACAGCAATGAAGGGCTGAGGACTGGCCTTTAACAGACAGACATTTTGGGGCAAAGAAGATCCAGGAGGTTTCATGTTAATGTGTGGTAGGAGTTTTGAGTCAAGGGGTGGAAAAATACAGTGGCTAATTGCTGGAGTTCTAGTTCTGTGTCATTCTTTATCTTTCGATTTAACGACGAGAACGAGAATACAAATGTGGATTTGGAGAGGTTCCATGCCAAATAGTTAGTTGGAACACACCCTGAGGAGATAAAACATACGAAAGAGGCGATGAAGTAACATTGTGTGGTGAGGTTAAGGAGGCATGGAATGGCCACGGCTATTGCACGAACTAGTCAGGCTAACCATGTATACTGCTGGTCCACTGAGGGGAAATTAATGTGATCCAGTTGTCTGGTTCGGAGTTACTTAGCATGCTGAAACGCATCTATTGGTGGTCAAGTGGAGGATGCAGGGCCTAATTTAGGAGAGAAGGATTAAAGAGGGAAAAGATTAAACATGCCAACTTTTAGTTAATAAAAATGTTTTGGGGATGAGAGTTAGAATTCTACTATTTCATATGATATACTGTGGCATGGAAGGTGTAGCCTAAGCTGAGAAAAGAGAGCAAAGTTGCATACTGTAGTCTAAAAAAAAACCCTCCTGCCTCAACTAAAGGGACTTATTTCACAAGCTCTGGTTCTCTATAAGCCCGCTTCTGGATTATCCAAGGGACCCTTTCATTTTTCTATGCACCTGCGCAATAACACTGCTCTTTGAGAAACATATAGTTGAATTGATAGATGGTTGGTAGAGTTGATGCATAGGGGAGATGGGAGGGTTTTATATTTTATTGGAAATTCCCCTCTATAGGTCCATTTGAGTATCTGGTTCCTGCAAAGGAATTGTCATTAACAGGCAAGGGGGATGTAACAGCAATACATAGGGCATTAGGTATGATGCATGGTGGTAAGAAAGTGTGGCATGGGCAGGTAAAAGATAACGAGTAAAAGTCAACAGAGGCGTTTAAAAGGCACACTCACTGATTTTCTCTTAACATCTTTAAACATGTGGAGTCTTGCAACACAGACCAGCCCAACACCACCAACAACCTAGTTGAGGCAGCACCAGCTTCAACCAGTGGATCTCTAGCTGTACCCTTCAAAATACAATAAACACAGAAGAACCAAAAACAGGCCTCCTGGTACACGGAAGAACTCTGGGACTCCAAAAAATACTGCAAACAGCTGGACAGGAAATGGAGAGACAGCCACAATACTGATGCCAGATCAACTTACAAGGCCGCCCTCAGGCACAACCACCTCCTTCTGAAAAACACCACAAGAAGACCCTTCACCGATCCAATTGAAACTAGCACCAATAATGGCAAAGTGGCTATTATGAAGAAATTCATTACCCAAGATACCTCAGGCAACTCCATCACCCCCTCCCATGAACACTGCAACAACATCTTCAACTTCTTCTACAGCAAAATTGAAAAGATCTAAAATAGCTTCAAAAAGCAACCAAACCCCAAGGACATCATCAGCAACCTGCTCACCTCCCACACAGACACACACTTAGCCAACTAGAGAAAACTCACCCGGGGAAGAAACCACTTCAATAATGAAAATCATCCACCCCAGAGCGCCCATGGAGCCCAGTCTGCATCATATCTTCAACTTAAGAGGACCTTTGATCAGCAAATTTCTCTTTCACATCAATGCCGCCATTCATTCTGTAACCTTCCCTGAGGACTGGTAAAACATACTGCAGTCACTGCCCTCTTCAAGAAACCTTTGGCAGGCCCCAGTGATAAGAGCAACTTTCTCCTGATCTCCCTACTACTGTACCCAGTGTACCTTCTCGACCACACCCAACCTAGCTTTTGAAGCAACCATCGTATGAGGCGGTACTCATTGCTGCCATAGATGAGATCTGCACCTTACTGGACCAAGGAGAAACAGACGCCCACATACTGCTGGACCATTCTGCTGCATTCAGCACAGTGCCACACTCCAGCCTCATCAAAAGACTACACTTAAAAGGAATCCAAGATCCAGCCCTAAAATGTATACTGTCCTTCCTCCGAGGGAGAGCACAGAGAGTCAGACTCCCACCCTACACATCAGAGTCCAAGGACTTGGAGCCCTTCAACAATCATATTTCAGCCTTAACCTGTTTGAAATTTACAAGACACCCCTCACCGACATAATCAGATCTCACAGCTTCTCCATTATTTCCTACACAGATGACACCCAGCTCATCCTCTTAATGTCTGACAAACCCCCTCATGGCCCGATACAACTTCACCAAATGCATGATCTGCGTAGCAGAATGGATGAAAAACAAGTTTCTTAAACTCATCTTGGACAAGATGGAAGGGCTGCTCTTCGAGAACAAGAACTCCCCCTGGGGCTCCAACTGGTGGCCATCAGAGCTTGGTCCAACACCAAAACCCACTAACCACACAAGAAACTTGGGAATCATCTTAGATGACAAACTCAACATGGCCTCACAGGTGAATGCAATCAGTTCCTCCTGCCTTGACATACCACGCATCCTCCAAAACATTTTCAAATGGATCCCCTGGAGCACCAGGCGTATCGCCAGTCAAGCCCAGTCACTAGAAGACTAGACTACAGCAATGCCCTATATGCTGAAATCTCCAACCACATCCTCCACTTACTTCAGAACATCCAGAACGCCACATTTAGACTCATCCTGAATCTCCCATGCCACACACACATCATGCCACACCTCAGAAAACTCCACTTGCTGCTGATACACAAACACTGCCAATTCAAACTCTTCACACATACATACAAGGCACTGCACAACATAGTATCTGCTTACCTTAATTGCTGTGTTTACTTCCACCAACCCACAGACTAATATGATCAGCTTCACACTCTCTCCCCACCCCACCCCCAGTGTCTTCAAAAGCAAAAAGGTTGGCCATGCCTTCTCCAACATCGCACCCAAAGCATGAAACAACTTCCCTCCACATGTCAGCAGGGCCGGACTGGCCATAGCGGGCACCGGGCGTTTCCCCGGCAGGCCGCTAGGGTGGGGGCCAGTTTTGGGCTCCTGGGGGGGCATTTTTGTTATTGGGGGTCTGCAGTATCGGCCCCCTGTAACAAAATCAGCCGAAACCGGTTGCGCAAACTGCTCAGCTGCACCTCCCCTCGTCCCAGGGGGGCCAGCTGAGCAGTTTGCCAGGGGCGGTTGCTGTTCCCAGTCAGGCCCTGCATGTCAGGGCCTCCTCCTTGCTTCTTGAATCTGAAAGAGGCTGAAGACCTGACTCTTCAACTAACACCCAGGGCCTACACACCTGCTCCTGGATACTCTTCGGGTAATAAGTCATGTTGTACAAATTGAAATAATATAACATAACAAACACAGGGCTAGATTTACTACTTACTCACGCTGCTCAGTGCAGCAGTCACACATGCTGTTCTGCATGAAAAGAAGAGAGCAGGAGAGCGCCATATTTACAGAAGTATGGCACTTTCCTCCCCTTTCCCTAGTGCCAGCGCTAAAATCAACTGCCGTGCGCCACAAAGACACCTTTACGCCATTGTGCAAGGGTGTCTCCGTGAGTTTAGCATAGATTTTATACTGGAAAGGTATCCTTTCAGTAAAAAATACTATGAATACCAGTAAAAAATATGTTACATAGACTAACTTTAACTCTTTTCTCTCTTTGTATGTGTACTGTAAAGTGCAGCTCACATACAAAGTCGGAAAAGGAAGGAAAAATGAAAGCATTTCTCCTTTGTTGTGACTACTGCAGAAGGGCGCCGTTTTTCTGACGCTAAACCCTATCTAATTTATGTAGTAAATAAGGTTCAGCATCGAAAACCTTGGTTGGTTGCATGGGAATGCCCATGCTCCACTCATGGTAACCCCCCTTGGTGCTAATTAAGGCAAAGCAGTGGTATGCGATGCTGTGTGTTATTTTCATCTCTAAACAAGTTTAGCGCTGGAAAGTAGATCCAAAAAATATATTTTGTGCCGATTTGCATCACTTTTGTGATGCAAACATGGTGTCAAATCTTAGTAAATCTCCCCCACAGTGTTTTCTCAGTGTCCTCTATGACAGTTCAGTGGAATCCAAATAATATTTTATACATATATATGAACATTATGGAATTCATTTCATGGCCACAAACCTCTAACCTGTCATTTAATCATGTGTGCTTCTCTACAGAACATTCCACTTCTGAGAATCTGTATGTAGTTATAAATATATCTATCTAAATTCGCGAATTCTTTAATTGTATCTTTATTTTTAGTCGTAACTGTACTTTTGTTTGACTTTGTTGCCCTCTAGTGTTTCATAAGGGAACTCATGCGATTTAAAGTCTCGTAGTATGGAGTTTTTAGTCTATCCACACGACCAATCGATGTTGCGGTGATTTGGATCAATGCCTATTGGCCTTTCTACTTCTATAATTTTCACAGTTCATGAGTCAGTCCTTTTACTTAAGAACTTAGGTCCTGATTTAGAGTTCTATACCACCAACATGACGGATAGTCACGTCTAACATACCAGAAGTTCATTACATCCCATATAGGGTGGCCAGATCTTGAAAACCAAAAATCGTGCCTTTCAGTGGGTCAGAAAGGTGTTCAGAATAGCTGGTCACCCAATCCGTGGCCCCTCTGCAGAGCACACAGCACACTGTTCACATATTACAGTTGCAATTTTGATTCTGTGCAAATGTGTGTGAAGCAGGTCCACAGCTGTCAAAATGTTGACACGGCAAAAGTAGGAGAAAATACAGGGGCATATTACCAAGGGCCATTATCGCCGCATTAGCGGGACTTTTTCCCGCTAATGCGGCGATAATTTCATCGCCCTATTACCAAGCTGTCGCTAACACCAGTTAGCAACAGCTTGTAGGTGATAGCGGGCATTTAGAGACCCACTTTGCATGTCAGCGATAATTATCGCTAATGACATGCAAAGTGGGCGTGCCAAGATGTTAGCGACTGGAAACAGTGGCTAACATCGCTATCTCCTATTACCAACTTTTGGAGATATTTGCGCTAAGCGCGAATATCTCCAAAAGCTAACGCCTGCCCTGAGCAGTTCTTAGCCATGTTATCCAATGGTAGGTGGATAACATGGCTAAGAGCATTAGCTCGGTAATGCATGAATATCGCTGGCTTTTCAGCGATATTCATGCATTTCGGCTGATTTGTATCGCTTAGGAGATAAACCTTGATAATAGCAAGGCTCCTAAGCGATAAAAATAGGCGAAGCATGGCGATAAAAATATTGCTGCTAACCAAGCATAGCGATAATTATCGCTTATGCTTGGTAATATGCCCCATACAGTGTTTACAGTGAGTGAGTGCATTGTGTGTTTGTGGGGTGGTGAAGTGAAGGAGTTCAAGTAAGTGCATTCAGGAGAGAGTGAAAAGAGGGTGCTGAAGAGGAAAGATATGAGGTGTAGCATATGTATGGAGAGAAAAAGGGTGTCATGTCTGACATAGAGTGAACATAAAGGACATGATTGAGACACTTTGAAGACTACTACCCTTTCCACAGGCCTCAGTAACAGTTAATTCACAGTCTCATAATTAAAACATTTTCAATATTAATATTTATAACGTAATCACTGACAAAGCCAATAGTCCTGGCTGGCTTTAGGTGTACATCAGTAGTTGTGTTATATATGTTGATACCATAACAGAAAGCTTGGCGTGGGACCAAAATACTATTCTGGTGGCGCACTATGGAAATCACAGAACTTCAGTTTATGTCACTCCCTTAATCACATAGGCCACGACCCTTTTAGAGACCACCCCACACACTCTTTGTTCATTCGACTTAAACTCCTTGATGTACCAAACTTTGAGCAGCGAAGCGCTGCGTGAACACCTGCTTGTTGTGTTGCTGGAATGTAAAATGGACCAGGACTGCATTTACAAAGGTTGACCCAATGCTAATATCATTGGCAGCGCACGTGTAATAAACATTTCAATTCTGCATTATGCAAATCATTGCAGCTCAACACAAAGTTAAGCAAAGTGTCTTGCACCAGCTTTGTAATTCAGAGACTCCCTTATGTACAATTGTTTTTGCAGAGGCAGCTGACTTATGGATACATCTCGGAATATGCATACTTTTGTAGAAATAACAGGTGTTGTTCATGGAAAAATCACATTTATTTTTCCCATTCTTCACCCTTGCTTGTAGTTGGAGATAGGATTTCACTTCAGGTTGAAAGAATTAATTATGCCATTTTTATCTATATAAGTGGTATTGATATGACACAAACTTATCCAAACAGAAGCAGAGGACCTTACAGGTCCCAAGGCAAAGACACAAATGTATTATTAAAAGGGTAGCTTGTTTCTATGTGACTTTCACTACAAAATGTATGTTAGGGTGCTCATGCATTTGAAAATCCAGCAGGCCAGTTTAAAGCATATTCTATCCTGGACTGGTAGCCGTTGAAGTGACCTTCTGGACTAGGCTAGTGAAGAGACAGACTGCAGCATTCTGTATCCTGTGCAGACGGTTAACTTGCATAGCAGGTAGTCATGCATAGAAAGTATAGGAGTAGTCCAGTCTTGTATTTATTGTTGCATACACGACCAACAATTTATGTATGAGAAAAAGTAGAGGTATGATGGGTCCTAGTTTAACAAGGTAATGGTGGCAAATATTGAATACTTTGCTTATTTGAGCGTCATGGCAGATTCAACGACAGAGACCAGCGGCTAGATGTAAGGCTTTTATCCATTCTATGCCTAGGGGAAAATGAATTAGTACATATGGATCTAAGGGCCATATTATCAACAAAGGGCGATACATTATCGCCGCTTTTATTGGCAGGAAACCGCTGCTAAAGCGGCGATAAGGGGCTTAATAATATGCCCTTGTAAATTCCCAAAGAAGCCCAGGTTAACACCAGAACCTGGGCTTCTTTGGGAACTTACAAGGGCATATTATCAAGCCCATTATTGCCGTTTTAGCAGCGGTTTCCTGCCGATAAAAGCGGCGATAATGTATCGCCCTTTGTTAATAATATGGCCCTAGGTCCTTTATTTTGCGACAGCTCCAATGGGTTGTGCTGCATTAGAAGATCTGGCTTCGCATGGAACCCGAGGGGGTTTTGTATGTTTTCCCTTTGCAGGTGGAGGTATAAAATAATTATTGGGAATATTTATGCGCCACAATTAAAAATATAAAGTAACAAAATATTGACTAGTGAGTGTAGGTTTGCTATACTTAACTCCATGCATATGTGATGATCAATATTATATATTGTCAAAGTACCTATATCTGGAGTTTAGAATAGTAAATCTTTACTTACCTACATGTACTTACTTCCTGGATATTTTGATCCTCAATATTTTGGCATTGCTATTGGGGTAACTTGATAATTTCTACTTGATATTCCAAAGTACAGCCACCTTTATTTACATTACCTGTGGTTTGGTGCTGCATTTTGCCATTTTGTGGTGGGTTCATGTTAACTTTCTGTGAAAGTTGATCAACGCTGTTGTTTACAATACTTTATGTAACACAATTGCTAGAGAATAGTAAATCTAAGTTCTAAACTACCTAGTTGTGATGCTATCCTTGAATTGAAAAGGATATCTTAATTTACAGACCTCTGAATGCTCACATTGACTCTTACTGTGTAAGGGCTGAACAACCGTAATACTTGAAGAGTGAGCAGTGTACTGGATATCTGTCCATCCTTCACCTTAAAGCAACCAGAGGACAATGAAATATCGGGGGCAGGAATTTACAGATCTCTTAATGGAGTAGAAAAAAATAAATGTTTCCCACAACATTCAATTTCTCTGCAAACAAGTACAACCCTAACACTCCCACACTTCGGAAATCTGCATTGACTTCCAATAGCTACCAGATTCTAATTCAAATGATGCTGCTGTGTCCGCAAGGCCATACCCACCAATCATCCACCTTATCAAACAGAATTGCTGACCTTTTTCTAGCAGCTCTAAAAGATTGAGAAGCAAAGTAACTTTGATCTCGGAAGTTCCAAAGTTCAAAATCTTGGCTGCCAGTAAGTACTCCTTCTCAGGGACAGCCACGCCAGCTTAGAACTCTCTTAGTCTTGATCTAAGAAGGATAACCCCATTCAGGGGCATATTCACAAGGAGCTATTGCCGAATTAAAGGCACTTTATCACAGTCAAAGTCGTGATAAATGTACCTCCCTAATCACAAGCTGATGATAACAGCCCACAACACCAGTTTACCCGCGATAGCAGCTGCAAAAAACATTGCCACAGAGGACCGAGCAACTATCGCTAAAGAGATGCAGAGCAGGCGTTCCCATGCAAAAAGCCATGACAACACCACACCTCAACATTCTCATCGACCAGCCAGATCAGCGATAAGAACACAAAACACGCAATAAGGCACGTTAGCAGCAGGAAATTAACACCTGCTCTGACCTGGTGTAAAATCGGACCACAGCCTGCACCACAAAAGGGAGCCAAGGCCAGAGCCACACCTGAAGACAAATAGATGCCATGGATCAACTGAACATACAGCACGGACACCCAAGAGAACCACAACACCCACCGGCACCACACTCAGGACCACCCGTCCCTGGCACCCCCGACCAAAGACATGCCACATCAGCTACACCTAAACATGTACAAAATAATTCGCCTGATGTCGCACAATCACAACTGGTGACATGCATGTGTCATCACAGAAATGAGCATCACACATTCACTTTCCAAGCAACTAATGAAGCTTTATTGAAATGAACACTGAAATGAAATGAAGACACATGGCGGCTCCCCTTGACACAATCCGTAGGTTACAGCCCGCAAGACAAAAACATGAGGAGAAGGTGTGTCCTGAGCACATCAAAGGACAGAGAGAGAGTGAAGGAGAGAGAGGGGGAGAAGATGAGAGGGGGAGCAAGAGAGAGAGAGAAGAAGAAGAGAGGGGCAGAGAGAGAGAGAGAAAGAGAAGAAGAGAGGGGAGAGAAAGAGAGAGAAGAAAAGAGGGGGAGAGAGAAGAAGAGAGGGGGAAAGAGAGGGAGAAGAAGGAGAGGGGTAGAGAGATAGAGAGAGATAGAGAGAAAAGAAGAGGGGAGAGAGAGAAGAAGAGAGGGGGAAAGAGAGCGAGAAAGAGAAAGAAGAAGAGAGGTGAGAGAGAGAGCAAAGAAGAGAGGGGGAGAGAGAGAGAAAGAGAAATAGAGAGGGGGAGAGAGAGAAGAAGCGAGGGGGAGAGAGAGAAGAAGAGAGGGGGAGCGAGAGAGAGAGAAGAAGAAGAGAGGGGGAGAGAGACAGAGAGAGAGATAAAGAGAAGAAGAGAGAGGAGAGAAAGAGAGAGAAGAAAAGAAGGAGAGAGAGAGAGAGAAGAAGAGAGGGGGAGAGAGAGAAGAAGAAGAGAGGGGGAGAGAGAGAGAGTGCCGCCCCTGTGCACCCAGGCCACACTGCTCACCTGCTGGACCGGTTTGTCTCCCACAACTTGCTGGTATGTATAGCAGTACACCAGGCCACACATCAGAGTCAGAGCTGTCAATCAGATACATGGCTGGCACAGCACACACACTTGCACAAGACAACATTGCCCGCCCATGCACACCCAGGCTGAGGCATCACAGCTCCTCACGCTGCCCATCGGAGCATGCCCACCCATACACTCCCGGGCCTCACTGCTCGCCTTCCGCCACTGGCGTGTAGACAGGAGGTCCCACCACGTGCTGCTGCAAGCCACAAGCCTGGGGCCCGTGGACATGGCACCCTCCAGACCATGCAGCCACGCTGCGTAGGCCACCAGGTCTCACTTCTGGTGCTGGGTCTTGATTACTCCATGGCATAGGACATACCAGGGCAATTGGCACCATCGCAGGCTGCACACCCACTCAGCCCAATGGGTGCCACTAATTCTGGGATCCCGGAAGCTCGGCCATGTGGCGGAAGGCCCGCACTGCCTGCTGGCAAGGCCTACACTGCGGTTCCAGCAGGGATCACTAATCCTGAGCAGTCCGGATCACCAGGACGGGGCATCATCGCAGGCTGCACACCCGGTCAGCAGCTTAAGGTGCCAATGACTCAGTGCACCCAAAGTCGGGGTCCCGAGGCGGGGTGCTGGTGCCGGCCGCAATGCACCGTGTGCCACAAACCCTGTTCAACCCCAATCACCGTCCAGTGGTGGTAGGCCCATGCCAGCCCCAAGGCCTCGGGTCCGTCTTCCAGTCACCACCAGCAGAGGGGTATGTGATGTCGTCGACCCCTTATATTTGCGGGGTCACATGGTCTGTGACGCCTGTGCCGGATGGGTGTGGTGTGCATGCAAACCTGCCCTCAGGGAGTGGCTGTGACATGCTGACAACTATACCAGTGACCTGCACACCACCATCGAGTACGCCTGCGACAGGTAGCAATGAGGCCCCCTCGGAGCGTTAGCGAAGTGGTCTGGCCTGCCTTACGCCGGAACAGAGCAGGGCTTGCAAAAATGACGTGTGGGTACTAGGCGTGTTTTAGTCCATGTCCGGACAAGGAAGTGGCTGATGCATGTGTCCCTGTTGTGTTGTCCTCGGGGCAAGTTACACAAATTGCTATGTAGCACCCTCTGACTGGCATCCCAGAGGATGAGCATCATTGACGCAAGGGAAATCACTGTCCCTACATTCATCCACACATACAGACATGAATGATGAAAGACAAGGCACAGCAGTGCGTCACTGGATTTTTATTGCACATCCAGTGCAGTTCTGCAGCTGGGGCAATAGGGCAATGCCGGGCACACTACACAATATGGGCCTGTGGAGGGCCAGCCAGATTCCATCCGGGGATGACAAGTACTGCGGAAGAGAAAGGGTACCATCCGCAGTACCATTAAACAGGATGTGGCAGTCCATGTCGTTGTCCAAGGTGAGTGCATCTGAGTGAATCCGGGGTCAGTGGAAGGTTATGAGGCCATGTGCGGGACAAACAGACACAGGCCAGGTGGCGGAAATGAATGCTACTGAGTCCTTCTGATCATCGGCACATCCACGTCCTCATCCCTGGATGAGTGCTCTGTCCCACTTGTGTACCGGCTGCTGCACTGTGTGCCACTGACACAACAGGGGCCCGGAGGTGGATTGTTGGCCACACTGTGTCCCATTGACAGATCAAGTGCCTGAGTCGTTAGGCCTGCCCACTGGGAGGCAGAAACACACCAGGGGGTGGAGATGTGGATGGTGTGGGGGCAGGAGCATTCATCATTGTCACACCTTGTGGTAGCAATGCCATGATGAGGATTTGCAGGGCATGGCAGATCCCAGCTACATTCCGCTAATGTGCAGTGGTGGTTGCCATCCTTTCCGTCTCCATCCGCACCTTGTCCTCCATGAGCCGCCGCATGTGTGCCAGCTCATGGCTGGTATCGCTGAAGCTACCCTGGGCAGACAGGTGTTCTCTCCATGTCATGACTCCAGTGATGTCAGTCAGGGCTCGTTGGAGAGCAGGCCGACAAACCCAAGGATGGCGTCAAGTTTGGTTGCCATGATGCTGAATCCCAACCACATCTGCTCTGTGGTCTCCATCTGGCACTCCAGCACACGGCGTTGGAAGGCCATGTGTTGTTCCTGAGGGTCTTGGGGGAGTGCCGGGGCTGTGGGTGCCTCCTGCTGGTTGCTTTGGGTCTCCTTGATGTACCTGGGCTGCCCTGATCCTGGAGGTGAGTGGCTGATGAGGTCAATGATGTCTTGGATGATTTGGGTGTTGATGCTGGTGTTGTCCTCCTCGTCATCAGTGAAGAGTGGCTGGGACTGCTCTCCAGGAGGTGTTGACGGTGCCCCTGCGATGTGAATGGGACATGGTGTATTACAATGTGTCCACATGTATGTAGCCGCATGGTACATGTTGACATTCAGACAGCATGGCATTGTACATTGTGACAGTCTGTAGTTCTGGGTGAGGACCCAGAGTCATTGTGGTGAGCACTGTGCTCTGCTTGATTGTGCATGTGTGCCATTGCGGACATCTCCACCCATCCCCCGGTACCTGGTGGTCACTCACCCTGTTACGGTTGTGCTGTTTCCTGTCAAGCAGTGTCTGATCCCCCACTCCGGCCACAGTCTCCACACTGATGACTGTCCACAACAGCTCCTCCATGTCATCCAGCTCGAGCTGTGGAGCTGGGCCCCCACCTCCAGTCTGCGTTGCTGCCTTCTGATTGGCAAAGAGTTTCTCCTTGGTTCTCCGCTTGATGTCATTCCATCGCCTCTTGACCTCATCCATTGTCCTCTTGTGCTCCCCGACGGCATAACCTTATCCACGATGTCCCGCCATATTCCATTTTTGGTGCGCAAAGACACGTTGGAGGTGACGAACAGTTGTTGATGGTATTTCCATCACCTCTGTGACTATGATCCTGTTCGCCTGCGGACTGAACTTTGTCTTCCTCTTCTTGTCCTTGCCCTTACCTGTCCCCGAGGTCCTGGGCTGGTCCTCTGGAGTGCTTGTGGGGTTGCGCTCGTCCACTGCTCCTGCTCCGGCTGCCTCCATGGTGCTTGGGTGTTGGTCAGTTTGTGTTTGCATGTTTTTTCTACTTTTATGGTGATTTTTCCCACCTGCCACGTGTGTGTTGCAGGACTGGCGCTGTTTATCACTGATTTCCTCATCGCGCTTTGGCCCATTACAGGTTTTTTTGTGTTGTGGGTTATGTTTTTGTCTCCATCAAGGTGGTTGTATCACGGACATTGTCCGCGGTTTCGACAGACTATCGCATGCTACCTCCGCATTGTAAATTCCATGTTGACATAGGGTTATTTTCCCGGGATTGGCTGCAATGTTGAAAGTTGAGTTACGCTACTCTTGCTGTAGTTATCACACGTTATTGTGAATATACCTCTTAGTGTTTTCACGAAACACCTCAACAAACACCAACTCAAATAATCCATCATCTCAAATCAACCACACCACACACACTAAGCCACGCCTTCGTAGTTGTACACTCCCACATTGGCTATTCATTTCATGCTAATGTTGCTGTATCAACCCTTACCTTAGCTTATTGTTACCCTGCTTCCTTTTATGTGGTTTAAGTGTAAAACACTCTAAAACCTATCTTAGTCAAAGTACACTATAAAATGTTTAAGTCCTATACAACTGCAGAGGGATTCTTAGACTTACATACAGAATGGCACTCTGAGACTGCATGGGGGCCTTCTCATACTGACATCAAATAAAATATGTTCTGATGAGTGATTATGGTTTAGATGTATTTCGTATTGAAAAAATAGCATGAACACATAAAGGTGTCTTCTGCTATTTAAAAAGTATAGAGTGAGCTCAGGGTACCTTCTCCATATATGGCTAAAAATTGTTGCATTGGGCATAAGATGCTCTTACTTCTCGATTTGTAATGTGTTGACTTTCAGGTCTCATCATTGGTTCTCCTTTCTTATTGTATACCACTGCCCAATATGAAGTTCAGCTGAAATCAGATTATTTCAGTTTCAAATGCTCTCCTTTCAGTAGCAGCATCTAACTTCCCATAATATATTTTAACTTTAATATTGAAGAAATACCAACATGAATAATATCTACCTGCCAGACACATTTTGATGAAAGGTCCTAATCTTGATGAATGGTCCAAATAACGAAATTAGTGTTGAATCCTGTGTGTGGAAGTAAACAATAAAACAATAGAATAAACAAAATCGTAAGATAAAAATAAATAAAAATTACAGGTTTGCAAAAAATAAAGAACACAAAAAAGAAATGGAGCTGGAAAAAAGTGTTGCAGTTGTCTTCTTTCAGTGCAGCAGCAGCGTGGGTGTATGCCGAGGGGGAGATAAGCCCGAGATCCCCAGAGTGAGAAACAGTAAAGAGGATCAAAGCCTGGAGAGCAGGGTTAAGATGGTTGGTGGGAGTGACGTGGAGGTATTTGGGTGGAGTAACTTGAAGAATGTTGGGGAGAGTATCTTGAAGAAAACATATTTACGAAGAGCCGAAATGAATAGGGGGAAGATGAGCAGATGGGGTATGGAGGAGGCTGTGGTATGACTGGATGCTGAGAAAAGAGCTCCAGCCAACCCAACAAATCAAATCAATAAACAAGAGGAGGAACAGAGGGAAAGGGTTTAATTTCAAATGTGATCGGGCCAAATTACTACCACGCCTCCCTTACTACAGTTGTCTCACACTAAGCACCCCTTACAAGCACTTCTCTTTTCTCTACTCAAGGCATCACCCGCTTTATGTATTGAAGGGGCAGGGATCCTCCCAGATGTTCCTCTTTTTTTCTGCATTTGCACTAGATCACTTTGTTTACACAGCGCTTAGGCGTGTGTGCAAGCTTTGTTTTACAGTGCGCAGCCCACGTTTGTCTTTAAACTCTTTTTTTTACGCAGTGCGGGGTCCACAGCATTGTTCGGGCCACACCCGCTTGTTTCTTTGCAGTGGAGAGGAACACACGATAGTGAAGAGTAGCAGTGCGTGGTACCCATGCTCGATGGTGGTGAAGCAGTGTTACCGACACCCTTCCCTGTGCGGGATCAATCACCTTTTCCCGGCGTTTTTACAATCGAGTCAGTATCTCATTGTTAAGAACAATGGTGCTTTGCCTGTGCCTAACATTTTACTGCCATTGGGAGCATCTGAATCAATCAAACACTCCCACCCAGTAAACTTGGCAGTTCGGGCTGGACTGTTCCCATGAGGCACAGGGTCAGACTGATTTGCAAATAGCCATGTCTGAACTGGGGTGGCAGACTGGGCTAAAGAACGGTGATGGATTAAACCCAGATCTTTTGACTGGGTGTGTGTGAGTGTTTGATTGATTCAGATGCTCCGTCCATCACCACCCCCTTTTGTACCGCTTTTGGCCGCCATAAGTGTGGCAGGGTATGCTCAGACGTGAGTCCCTTGCTCACTTTGCCACTGTATTCAAGCAAGCCGGGCTGAAGAAGGCTGGAATGCCAGAAACCGGTCCTCGGAAGCTTGTTTCCGGTCCAGGGAAGACATGGCTTGGCAGTTCGGGCTGGACTGTTCCCATGAGGCACAGGGTCAGACTGATTTGCATATAGCCATGTCTGAACTGGGGTGGCAGAGTGGGATAAAGAACGGTGATGGATTAAACCCAGATCTCTTGACTGGGTGTGAGTGTTTGATTGATTCAGATGCTCCGTCCATCACCACCCCCTTTTGTAACGCTTTTGGCTGCCATAAGTGTGGCAGGGTATGCTCAGACGTAAGTCCCTTGCTCACTTTGCCACTGGATTCAAGCAAGCCGGGCTGAACACAGCTGGAATGTCCGAAACCGGTCCTCGGAAGCTTGTTTCCGGTCCAGGGAAGACATGGCTTGGCAGTTCGGGCTGGACTGTTCCCATGAGGCACAGGGTCAGACTGATTTGCATATAGCCATGTGTGAACTGGAGTGGCAGAGTGGGCTAAAGAACGGTGATGGATTAAACCCAGATCTTTTGACTGGGTGGGAGTGTTTGATTGATTCAGATGCTCCGTCCATCACCACCCCCCTTTTGCACAGTTTTGGCCGCCATAAGTGTGGCAGGGTATGCTCAGACGTGAGTCCCTTGCTCACTTTGCCACTGGATTCAAGCAAGCCGGGCTGAAGACGGCTGAAATGCCAGAAACCGGTCCTCGGTAGCTTGTTTCCGGTCCAGTGAAGACATGGCTTGGCAGTACGGGCTGGACTGTTCCCAGGAGGCACAGGGTCAGACTGATTTGCATATAGCCATGTCTGAACTGGGGTGGCAGAGTGGGCTAAAGAACGGTGGTGGATTAAACCCAGATCTTTTGACTGGGTGGGAGTGTTTGATTGATTCAGATGCTCCGTCCATCACCACCCCCTTTTGTACCGCTTTTGGCCGTCATAAGTGTGGCAGGGTATGCTCAGACGTGAGTCCCTTGCTCACTTTGCCACTGGATTCAAGCAAGCCGGGCTGAAGATGGCTGAAATGCCAGAAACCGGTCCTCGGAAGCTTGTTTCCGGTCCAGGGAAGACATGGCTTGGCAGTTCGGGCTGGAATGTTCCCATGAGGCACAGGGTCAGACTGATTTGCATATAGCCATGTCTGAACTGGGGTGGCAGAGTGGGCTAAAGAACGGTGATGGATTAAACCCAGATCTTTTGACTGGGTGGGAGTGTTTGATTGATTCAGATGCTCCGTCCTCACCACCCCCCTTTTGTACCGCTTTTGGCCGCCATAAGTGTGGCAGGGTATGCTCAGACGTGAGTCCCTTGCTCACTTTGCCACTGGATTCAAGCAAGCCGGGCTAAAGACGGCTGGAATGCCAGAAACCGGTCCTCAGAAGCTTGTTTCCGGTCCAGGGAAGACATGGCTTGGCAGTTCGGGCTGGACTGTTCCCATGAGGCACAGGGTCAGACTGATTTGCATATAGCCATGTCTGAACTGGGGTGGCAGAGTGGGCTAAAGAACGGTGATGGAAGGATTAAACCCAGATCTTTTGACTGGGTGTGAGTGTTTGATTGATTCAGATGCTCCGTCCATCACCACCCCCTTTTGTACCGCTTTTGGCCGCCATAAGTGTGGCAGGGTATGCTCAGACGTGAGTCCCTGGCTCACTTTGCCACTGCATTCAAGCAAGCCGGGCTGAAGACGGCTGGAATGCCAGAAACCGGTCCTCGGAAGCTTGTTTCCGGTCCAGGGAAGACATGGCTTGGCAGTTCGAGCTGGACTGTTCCCATGAGGCACAGGGTCAGACTGATTTGCATATAGCCATGTTTGAACTGGGGTGGCAGAGTGGGCTAAAGAACAGTTATGTATTAAACCTAGATCTTTTGACTGGGTGTGAGTGTTTGATTGATTCAGATGCTCCGTCCATCACCACCCCCTTTTGTACCGCTTTTGGCCGTCATAAGTGTGGCAGGGTATGCTCAGACGTGAGTCCCTTGCTCACTTTGCCACTGGATTCAAGCAAGCCGGGCTGAAGATGGCTGAAATGCCAGAAACCGGTCCTCGGAAGCTTGTTTCCGGTCCAGGGAAGACATGGCTTGGCAGTTCGGGCTGGAATGTTCCCATGAGGCACAGGGTCAGACTGATTTGCATATAGCCATGTCTGAACTGGGGTGGCAGAGTGGGCTAAAGAATGGTGATGGATTAAACCCAGATCTTTTGACTGGGTGGGAGTGTTTGATTGATTCAGATGCTCCGTCCTCACCACCCCCCTTTTGTACCGCTTTTGGCCGCCATAAGTGTGGCAGGGTATGCTCAGACTTGAGTCCCTTGCTCACTTTGCCACTGGATTCAAGCAAGCCGGGCTGAAGACGGCTGGAATGCCAGAAACCGGTCCTCGGAAGCTTGTTTCCGGTCCAGGGAAGACATGGCTTGGTAGTTCGGGCTGTACTGTTCCCATGAGGCACAGGGTCAGGCTGATTTGCATATAGCCATGTCTGAACTGGGGTGGCAGAGTGGGCTAAGGAACGGTGATGGATTAAACCCAGATCTTTTGACTGGGTGTTGGTGTTTGATTGATTCAGATGCTCCGTCCATCACCACCCCCTTTTGTACCGCTATTGGGAGGTAGTAGCAGCCGCTTTGGGGTTTATCAATTGTTATCGTGGAAGGCTGGGCTAGAGGCTGAAAAGGTAAACTGCAAAATATGTTTCTTAAGAGAGTAAGGGGTATATTCTCAAGGATGCATCGCTGAGTTAACGGCACTTTATCACAGCCAAAGTCGCGATAAATTTATCGCCCTATTCACCAGCTGGTGCTAACAGCCCATATCACCAGTTTACATGCGATAGCCGCTGCAATAAACATTGCCACAGATGACCACGGCAACTATCGCTAATTGGATGCAGAGTAGGCGTTCCAGTGCAAAAAGCAGCGCCAACACCACAACATTCTCAACAACCAGCCAGATCGGCTGAGAGAACCCATAACATAAATTTATCGCCCCATTCACCAGCTGGTGCTAAAAGCCCATATCACCAGTTTAGCACGTGCACCCAGCCCTTTTTATTGGCAGGGTCACATGTGCTGTGAAGCATGTGCTGGAAGGGTGTGGTGTGGGAGTAAACCAGCCGTGAGGGAGTGGTTGTGGCATGCTGACAACTAGACCAGTGATCAGCAGATCACCACAGGGAAGACCTGGGACATGTAGTGTTGTCGTCCCCCCCCCCTGTGAGCATAAGCGGAGTGGGTTGGCCTGGCGTATGCCAGTCCAGCGTAAGGGTGTGAACAATGACCCAGGGCTCTGTGTGTGGTTCCGTACTGGGCTGGAAAAGGAAGTAACTAATGCGTTTGTCCCTGTTGTTGTGTAGGCGTAACCCAGACAACATTCAGCTATGTGTCACCCTGTGACCCAATTCCAATTACATGAGCAACATGCACGTAAGGGGGAATCACTGACCCTACATTCATCCATACTTCCACACTTGAAAGACCATAGACATAACATATCTGTGTGATTATGAGTGTTTAATGCACATTCAGTGGAGTGTGGCAGCTGGAGCAGTACAGGACCATGCAAACCCCACTTTACAATGTTGGCCCGAGTCCTTCAGGGAATGACTAGTCCAAAGGAAGAGGAAGAGTACAGTTTGCAGTCTCATTGATGTGTCATTGGCGATCAAACCGAATATGGCAGTCCATTTTGAGGTCCAAGGTGAGTGTCGCAGAGTGTATCGAGGACAGTGGAAGGTGATGATGCAGAGAGCAGAACCAAGCAAAAACCGGCCATATGGCGGAGAAGAATGCTACTACGTCCTTCGTACCATGAAGGCAGGTCCATCTGCATCTTTGTCCTCTGCTGTTTAATATGGCTCATGTGTGGGTGGTGGTGTTCTGTCTCCAGCACTGTGTGGCAGTGACACATCAGTGGCTGGCGGTGGAATGTCTGCCGCACTGTGTGGCACTGACACTTCAGGGGGCGGAGATGTGGATGGAGTGGTAGCAGCAGCATGCATCAGCACCAGGCTTTGTGGCAGCAATGCCATGAGGATGGTCTTGAGGTCATTGAGGAACCCAGCTACCTTGCGCTGGTGTGTGGCCGTGGCAGCTGCTCTTTCCACCTGCGTCCGCTCCATGGTCTCCATTAACCTCCTCATGTGTCCCAACTCCTGTGTGACATCGCTAAAGCCACTCTGACTGGGCAGTTGTTCTAGTCTCTGAGTCAGGGCTCCAGCGATGTCAGCCATGGTCCTTTGGAGAGCATGGAGCAGACTGTGGGTGTCCGTTAGGCACTGTGAGTGGTCCCTGATGGGACTTAGAAACCCACGTAAGGCTTCTAGTTTAGCTGCCATGTGGTCGAAGCCCACCTGCACCTGTTCAGCCACATTCTCCTTGCACCCCAAAACACGGCGTTGGAAGGCCATGTGTTCTTCGTGGGGGTCCTGGGAGGCAGCCGTGGTGGTGGGTGCTGCCTGCTGCGTGATCTGTGCAGGGGGTGGGGTCTCCTCATAGCAGCTGGGCTGGCCTACTCCTGGAGGTGGGTTACTTAGGCTCTCCATGAGCTGTTGGAGTGCGTCGGAGTCGAAGGTGTAGTGGTCTTCTTCATCATCAGAGAATAGGGGTTCAGGCTGCTCTGCAGGAGGTGTTGATTCTCCCTCTGCAATGTGAAGGGGAGATGCAGTTTAACCCGTTAATTGCTGCCGTCGGCCAACGGTCGTCACGAGCGCTATCTCCCCAGTGCTGCGCACGACCGTTGGCCGACGGGTCAGCATTCGTTCTCCGAACGTTCAGCACTGGGCGCTGAACGTTCGACGCTGGGAACGGGTTAACATTGTGTTCGCATGAATGTTGTCGCATTGTACATGTTTACATACAGACTGCATGACAGTGTACATTGTGGCTGTTCGGGAGGAGCTGTCTATTTCGTGCCGGACGGTGGACATTTCGACAACATCGCGGATGTGTGTTTGTGCATGTACATTATCAACTCACATTTGCTTGCAATGCCAAATGTGATTGGCCAGTTTCTACAAACATGCGGCATCAGTTGTGTTCTGTGTTCTATTGTGGATGTGTTGCGGTTTGTACCACATTGTTGTCAATGTTGATGTGCTCTGCATGTTATGCGTGTGTGCTGCATTCGGGGGGAGTCACCCCTGCAGCTCTGATTTTGCTGCCCCTTATCCCTTTCATGCGGTGTGCCTTTGCCTTTAGTGCTTATACAGTGCTGAAATGTTGCATACTTGGGTACATTGGTCTCTTGGTGGGTGTTGGGGGTCTGAGGCATGGTTTATCCACAGATGTGCTCTACTTCATTGTGCATGTGTGCTATTGTGCCCATCTCCGCCCGTCCCCCCTTCCCCTCAGTCCCTGGTCGTTACTCACCCTGGTGCTGTTGTGTCCGGTCATGTTGAGCAGTGTCCGGTCCCCCAACTCCTGCCACTGTCTCCACACTGATGACTGTGGACACCATTTCCTGTTGTTTGTGAGTTTCTGCTTGGTTTTACGCTCGACATCATTCCACTGCCCCTTGACCTCTTCCATTGTCCTCTTCAGTTCTCCGACTGCATTCACCTTGTTCATGATGGACTGCCATATTCCATTTTTTGTTGACAATGACACAGTGGAGGTGACGAACAGTTGTTGATGGTGTTCTACCACCTCTGTTATCAGGATCCTGTTTTTCTGCGGACTGGACCGCTTCTTCCTACTCTTCTTCTCCTTGCCCTCCCTGACCCCGAGGCCCCAGGCTGGTCCTCCGGGGGGCTTGTTGGGTTCTGGTTGTCCTCTGTACTTGCTCTAGCAACCTCCATTGTGCTTCACTGGTGTTTGGCCTTTATTTTTATGGTTTTTTTCTACTTTTATGATGATTTTTCCCACCTGACGTGTGTGAATTGCAGGCCTGTGGCTGTTTTTTGCTGATTGTTGTATTGCAATTGGCCTCATCGCAAAAATGTTTGTGTTCGTGTTTCGCATTTTTGCGGCGCCGCATTGACATTATTGCGGACATTTGATGCGTTATCGTGGGCCTATTGCATGGTACTGCTGTGTTGTGAATACAAAATTAACACAGCGTCATTTTCCCGCGATGGACTGTGATTTGAAGAGTTGCGTTAAGCTAATTTTGCGGTAATTATCACACGTTCTAGAGAATATCCCCCTAAGAGTACTGTTACACATATGATTTGTGCTTAACTTTGTTATTGGAGTGAAGAAAGCAAACCAGTCATGTGGTGGCAAGCAAATGATTTTTTTAAAAGGGAAAAAGGAAAAATGCCTTTAGATATGCCTGAATGTTTAATTGGACGGTTTGATTAGAGGAAAGATAAGTGCTTGTAAGGGATTCCTGGTGTGAGGCTGTGCCTCACAAGTGCAGTAAGTAAATTAGGGGACGAAAGATGTGAAATTGGCTTAATGAAGGTTATTTGTAAATAATCTGAACATTAAGAAGAAGCAACTGGTAAGTGGCCTTGGAAAGAGTTGGCTTTCATTATCCAAGACAGCGCCATGTAAAATCTGACACTCAACAAAGCAGATTTGTCAGAGTAATTTAATCAGGCATGCTTTCTTCAATGAGAAGTTTTATCAGACTTGCTTAGCAGCATGTACTATGTCAGTGCAATTTATCAAAGGATCACACATCATTCTTTAATCAAAGTTTTGAGCCACCTGAAGCAGCCCACAATGCTAGGACCGTGCAAAGCTCCAATGGAGAGTGAACGCACAAAGCCTTTGTCTTTCCCATTTTGTCTTTAAAGAGATTGTGTTTTTTTCCAGACCTGTGGAAAGCGGAAACCTCGCATGGAACAAACGGGAGGGGTTCTGGTTGCAGAATTTACGCTTCATGGTGAGTTTTAAAGTTATGTGTTTCTTTTCTGGAGCGTGTTATGTGACAGTTGTAGGATCCTGCATTTCCAGTGGATGCTACAATAGGAGAAATGCAAACTAGTGCAGCGTTGTCCAAAATAATGCATACAGGCTGGAATGCGGACCTCTAAGACATTTGAGGCAGATTTACAAGCCTCTTGCGCCACTTTTGCGTCATTTTTAACATGGGAAAAATGACGCAATAGTGGCGCGAGGGGCTTGTAAATCTGCCCCTTTGTGTGAGTCTCAATACTGTTTTTTGTGTGAATCTCAACGTAGAGCAACAACTTATAGAGGCACTGAAAGGGTAGTTTTCATTTTCACTGCGGACCCCATTGAATGTACCTCATAGTGGTAACCATTATCTTTGCTGACAGTCCCCCTCAGGTCAAATAAAAGAAATTCCCAGAGCGTGACTTCAGACCTTGTTAAGAACTCAAATGAATGTTTAAAGGGCCTGTACGTTTTTTAAGCGCTGTACAGATGTGAGGTTATACAAAGGACGCTGTGTGCTTTGCAAATTTAATGATCTCAGTTTATGTGTACAATTAAACCAATAACATTTGTAGAGCACAGTACAGAGTACCGTTTTTAGCACTTGATAATGAATGTTCATTAACCTAGTAAGCTTCCTTACTCACAAAACAAAGCTGTGACAATTAAGTGCAAGGTGCTGCAATAGACAAAATAACCCCCAAGCAATGTTATGATGATTCGAAACTTGCGCAAGAGATATCACACACACACACATCTCCAGCAACTGCATTAACCACCCTCGTTACATTAGCAGCATAATGTCATAAAATTTAGATAACACATAAAGAACTCAGCAGCAGGTGCCTTACCTTCTTTGTTGTTTCAAAATGCACTTTGGGAGCTATTTACTAAGTCAGCATAGAAGCTTAACTGTCATATTTTTTACCATGTTGCCAGTGGTAGAGTGTGCAAAAGAAATATTTCATAGGCTGGCTTTGATTGGCTCATAAAGTACACAAAGAAGTAATGAATGGAATGCTTGAATTAATCTCAGCACCTAGTAATTAAATGGGACGCTTCCCAATCCATAATTATTTTGCAAACCATTTCGCCTCGGTTTGGACCTAGCTATATGCAAATCAGCCTTGACCCTGTTGCAGTCAGAATAGTCCAGCCCGAACTACCAAGCCAAGTTCTTCCTGAACTGGAACACAAGTAACACAGTACTGGTTTATGCCCTAGTTATGCACTCATCAGCCTTTGATTGGATCAGCTGCTTGAGTCACTCACTACCCCTCATAATTCCCCCAATCTCAGTATGTGGGTCTTTGAAATCATATTTTCCACTTCCAGCACTGTCTGCACTTATAAGATTGAGTGAAGTATGTGCATAGCTCAAAATGTGCATACCCATTCCAATTGTGTGTGCTATTTTTTTACATTAAGGGCATCATTTAGACCCTAGTGGATGGGCTGCCTGAAAGAAGCCTCTATGATACGTTCTGGATCCATGAAAATGGTGGCTCCTTTGCGGCACTTAAGGTTTTCCATGCAGCGCCATGTTTGAAGCTCCTGCTTGGCAAACAGACTCCCAAAACAAGAGTTTATTTACTCTGAACAAAAAATAAATTACCTCAACCTGCAGGAACTTTTCTCCTGGCATGCCAGGGCCATTCTACATTTTCCTTGACCATGGCAGTCACAGGCAGCAAAAATGGCTGACAGTACAGTAGAGTGGGACAACTGTCATTGTGACCTGGCAGCCCCTTGGCAGATGAGCCATAATTTCTGAGGTTTTCAACAGCGGAGCCAACTGCAACTCACTGATGTAAACCTATTTCCCCCTATACCCTAAATAATGAAGAGGCACTGCGAGTTTGGCAGGGTAGGAACACAGGGTAGGAACACAGCCATTTTGTGCTAGTGAGCCTGCCACACCAGAATCGAAATGAGGCCTAAGTTTACTCCCATGTGTAGCCCCACCCAGTAGTCGGGCAACCTTTGCCTCATTCACAGCAGCTGGCTGGAAGAGTAGGCAGCAGTCAGAGTTGCTCCTCGGAGAGCAGGTGATCCAGGCTGTCGGCACAAGGCAATGTGGATAGCATCTCCACCTGAGGTTGCTCGTGGCAGAGTGGTCATACCAGTAGTGTCCTTAAAAAGAGTCCAAGGTAAAGGGGAAGGCATTTTTGTAACCGAAGCATCAAGACAATGTAGGACAAAAACTCATTTTTTAGATACCCTGATATATAGCGTCGCAATAAGTGTGTTTCACTGCCGATGACAAGCTGGTGTTTTGAGAAACACCAGTGCATCTGCTGCAAGTGACAAGCAAATATATTTGGACACATAGTTTTACTGTATACATGCCAGGCATATCTTCAGTAGAATGATTCTTTAATGTGGCCACAGTTGTGAAGCAGAGCTTGTTTTATAGATCACTCTTGATTTGGTTCAATGCACGTCCCTTTGGTAATTCATGTCAAAGGTAACATGAGATCAATTCCTGTCATGAGATAATTTCCTGTCATGGTATCACTTTCTGTGTGTCCTTAAATGGGGCTTTATCGCCCAGTAGTACATTCCAACCTGGCACGTGACTCAAAAAGATGTAACATCTGGGGTCTAGTGGAGTTATCCATGAACCTCACCAATAAGGATTGATTGCTAAGTCCCTAGCCTGTTACTCATTTGATTCAACATGGGGAGGAAAAGTTGAATTCTTTGTTTTATGAAATATGGGGTGACCTTCATCCCCTCTTCCATGAGGTCTAGGACCCCATTGTGCTTTTCTTGAGGAGTCGGCCCATGAGGTTTCCCACTAATATGGATCACATTAGACGTATCCACCGAGGTGGGCGGAATATCACATCCTCTACAGGAAACTCTTTTCTGCCAATTTAAGGCATATGGTGCAGCAAAGTGGTCACAAGGCAACATGCTGGTGCCATGAAAACATACCAGCCAAATAACAGCATACATTATTGACCCTAAACTTCACCATCTGCATCCACCAACACCCATTGACGCTTGCATATAACCATAACATTTATGAAATGGAATCAGTTGATTAACGTCTGCAGTCACGTTGCTCCTCATTTGGTGTTAATTTAGTTCCCTTTCAACTACAGGTTGCAGAATAAGTATGAATGCATTATCATTCACTAAACATCGACCAAATAACCAGTGGCGGCTCCTCAGCTAATTTGAGGAGCACCGCCCCACTGCTCTCAGAGCAGTGGAAAAAGGAAAAATACAATGATAATAACGTTATTATCATTTTATTTTTAGTACGGGCTACAGGCCCATGTTAGGGTGGCAGGAAGGGTTGGAACACAGAGAGGAGGAGTGGTTGGTGCATCATAGGTGCGCATGACAGTTTGGCCGGCCAAACAGTCATGCACACTTAGCATTTCTCCACTTAGTTGTGTTGCGCAGTCGGGTGGAGAAAAAGTCCCAAGGCTCTCAGGCACTGTCTGAGTAGCCAAACAGGTCACTCAGACCAATCACAACACTGATGTCATGCTGGTGACAGCCTTGTTGTGATTGGCTTGGGGGAACCTGTGTGCTTACGGGAGCGAGGAAAAGAAGAGGACGGAGAGGAAGCTATGGCCATAATCAGGTAAGTGATTTTATTTGTTTGTTCACCACTCCCCTGCCTCTCCTATCCCCCTTCCATAACAGCCACCACTTCAAATAAGGAACATAGATGCAGTTTTGTGGAACTGCAGAAAGTTAGTTTCCCTCCAACATTTAAGTCAATCCATGCCTATTTTAGCACATGAAGCTATGGTTCATCAAGCCATGGCCTTTTATCGCACAATCTAATGTTTTTTTTGAGAATGTCGAACCATCTTTTATAATGAAGACCACCGGCCATGTATTCATCAATCATTTCAGTCACTCATTGACCAAGTTGTGAATAATTGCACTAGCAAGCCACACCAAAGCGAGGACATTAAGAGAACCATATTAGCGTCTGGTGGTGATAATGATCAGACCAATCAGAAGAAGAATTGCGGAACCAACACCATCAGCACATAACTCAAAGTATGTATTTTTGGAGAATATCATATATTGAAACGAGTGGTATTTACTTGCAAATAGCACACAATATGATACTAAAAAGTTACAAAGTGACAATGTGAATTTTGAATAATTGAATGTGAAGTATCAAAAAGAGAAGAGTGGTTAAGTACAAAACATTTGTGGGCTGACAAGAGGGCTAATGAGAATGGTACAATTTGGGATACCAATGATAAGGACTGTAAGAAATTGAGGTATTGATTTGTGGGGGGGTGAGAACCCACGTCAAATATTAATCATAATATTTGTTAGGGTGAACCACTAAAGTCACTGAAAAAGCCTCTGCTTAAACCTCTGGTAGCTTGGCACAAAGCATCAGGATTAACTTAGACACAATGTGTAAAATATTTTTACAGAACTCAAAAAGTAATAAAGTGAAAATACAAAACAAAAATCCAATAAGTAGAACCAGGGTTTTGAATGTATAAAGTTTGATTTAAAAATAGTGCTAAAAATCACAAAGCACCAACTGTGCTTATCTTGTCTCACTTGTCAAAATTTAAGGCCAACCATGATGGTGCAGGGTTGGTTTCAGGGACTAGGTGCATATGGTGGAACTTTATGGCGAAAAGGTGACAGTTGACGAGTTGTCAGCAGGGTGTTGTGGATCTGAAGCAAGGCTCGATGATTGCAGCTTTGTAAATCGCAGGCTCCCGGTGCTATTATTAACAAAGGGGGGAAAGCTCCGATCAGGCAATGTCAAGAGTCCATGTCGAGAAAGTCCTCTACGTCAATTGACTTTAGTGTGGCATCCGTCTCATTGAAGCCTGCTACATTCAGACTTAGAAACCTTGTTTTGGAAGTCAGATCTCCTGCAGCAGTCAAACCATCAAAAGCATGCAAACTGGTGATTCCACATCAACGTTTGGTACTTTGACGGTGTTCCAGACTCCATTGGTTTGTCAGGACAGAAAGTTGGCACTTCTTGCACTTTTTCAGGGGGTAGGAGGTGTACAATCTAACACCAGCCAAGGGTCCAGGACCTGTGGGGCACCACCTGGAGGGTTAGGCTCAGTCCATCAAAGGCCAGTAGCACAGTCCAGGGCAGGTCCAGTTGGAACTAATCAACTGTACAGTTGCAGTGAGTGAGGCCTCTGAAAGCTAGGTTGTTTCCCTGTAGCTCAAACAGGAGGCCATCCAACTGAATCTTGGAGTCACTTATGGGATACTGTGCTCAAGGCAAGCAGGGCGAGTCTCCCTTCAGGTTCTTTAGGCAGCAGGGCAGTCCTTCTTCTTATTCTTCACAAGCCCAGGAGTGATCCCTGAGGAGATGTCTGTGGTGTCCACTTTTATGCTCAATGCCTGCCTGTGGGTGGAGGGTAGGCCTTGGTCAACCCTGTAAACCAGTTATGGTTAGTGTCTCTATCTCCACTAAGTTTGATGTCAGTCAGATTAGAGAGAAAAAGGGGAGGCAGGCCTAGGGCTGAACTTCATCTTTGAAGCCAAGGGAGAGGCTGAGAACAGCCCCCTATGCCATCCTTACATGGGAGGCATCCCAATCCCCCACTCTGGGCCTTTGTTCATTGTCTTGGAGAAATGCACATCTCACCACAGGGAGCTATCTTGGTGTAAGTTGACAGCTGGACACATGCAGGAACGCGTTTTGGTTTTAGGCAGAAAAAGACAACTTTCCAAAAGTGTCCTATCCAATGAGTACTTGAACCATTTTTCTAGCTATTCCCAAACTGAATTTAGCACTTATTAAATGTAGTAGTGTAACCCAGTGTTAACGTACGGGGAGTCATCCTAGCCAGAGTGAAAAATGACTTTGGAGGTTTTTGCACTGCCAGGACATGTAAAACATAAAGTATACATATCCTACTTTTTAAATACAACACACCTTGTCCTATGGGCTTTAAAGGCCTCCAGGTCAAAATGGCAATTTAAAACTGAACAGCTAGGCTCTATTGGCAAGCCTGGAGAAACGTCTTACAGTGCTACTTAAGTGGGTGTCACAATGAGTGCTGCAGCCCACTAGTAGCATTTAATTTGGAGGCCCTGGGTGTAGGTGGTAACATATTGTAGGGACGTACATGCAAATTAAACATGCTATTAATGGGTGTACAACATATGAACAGGTTTGAAAGGGAGTGCACAACCAAGGGAACATTTCCAACCTGAAGCAAAAACACTAATTAAAAGAGTGATGAATACATGGGCAGTCAAGTCATTTATCACAACCATGGCATGACATAAATGAATAAATAGGCAGTTTATGAGAAATTTGTGTCTGACTGCTAACTTTTTCACTCTACCTTCTCCTTTTAACCCGCCCCCCCTTCCCCCACCCCCATCAATGTCTCAATTGGGGCTAGCAGGCTAGCCCACATCTAGTGCCAGCTAGGTTTGCGCTTTAGAACAGAGGTCTTCAAACTTTTTGCTCAAAACCCCCCTAAGCAAAATGTTTTGAGGTTGGGCCCCCCTCCAAAATGCAAGGATTGGGGGAGCAGGAGGGACATGGCTGCATGCAGGGGGCGTGGCTCATGAGATGATTTCATGAGTACTTTTTCTATAGCTTATAAACTGCACTAGCTATGAGATTTATTAAACAGCAAATGCATCAAACAAAAACATGTATTATCCCAAACATACTTATTCCCATAATTGGGGTGTTGTGAGCCCCTCACACTCTTGGACCCCAATGCAACTACACCTGCTGCACTAATAACTACAGTCCTGAGTAGCAGGCTATCTCCTCTGCATCTTTTACCTCTTTCCCACCATGACGGACCATCACGTCAGTCCTAATGCTAGAAAGGAAAATAAGGAATAAAGGAAAATAAGCTGCCAGGCCCTTTTTTTTAAAGGTACACAGCCATAATTGTGATGCAGCATGCCCCTTAAGCCCCTGGGCCCCAGTCCTGCTTCATCTGCTTCCTTATCGATAACCATCAGTGGCCACTTACACACCTGGCAGCAGTTGCAGCTTCACTAGTCACTGGCCCTTTTAAAATAAAGAAAGGAGAGACCACTTATATTGTCCCCTTCTTTGGAGTATCTCTCTGAAGAAGCTGTCTCTAGACATTTGTAAACATAAACATGAGTTCTCATACAGTGCTCCCCATTCTGGGCCTTCTCATTGACAATGCTTATGAATCTCAATCATTTCCTCTGTCTCCTAGACCATTACTCATTACTGTGAGGTCCCAGGGGTCAAGAGGATTAGGGCTCTGCATCTGAATGCAACTCTGCTGGCCTTCTACCTGCCACCCAATGGACTCAGATTTCACAAAGAAAACTGACCCTGAATGGTTAATGCTGACTTTGCAGAGCCTCTGCCTGAAAGTGAAAGGTGTGGTGGTAGTGCAGAAAGTTAAAGAAGAAACCAGCCGTTAATTGATTAAGTCCCTTAAAGTCAGGGCCACTGGGCTTATGGGTTTTTGCAGCAGCAGCGTTTTCCACATAATTATGAGTTTGCTACATAATCCATAATCTGCAGATTACATTAAAAAACACTTTATTCTAGCTCAAAAGGAACAAAAGTTACTTAAATGTGGCAAAGTGTTCGGGATCAGTGGAAGGCCCTTTGCAAAGATAGACTAGTAATCTTTTAGTTGCTTATTGCTGTATTCAGGTGTTAAACTGGAACTAATGAGGTGAAATACTTCCCATGACAGTGTTATCGTTAGTTTAAATGACAAAATAATGAAGAATGCTAACCACATAATGTGCCGCATTGTACCGCATAATTTACCTGTTCCTGCTGCATAATTTAGTCAAACCTGCAGCATAATATGGTCCTCTCCTGATGAGTTATTCCAGCGGCTCTGCTAAATAATTCATGGTGGCAAAGGTTTATTCTTTTTGAGATGTAATATAGGGGTGTTATCATCAGAGATCTAGAATAGTTGAGACACTTACAAAAGCATCTGTATTAGATAGAGATTGATTACTTAGTACCTAAAAGTATATTTTGTAAGAACTTGTTTTATCTCAATCACTGCATCATTTGGCAGCAGCAGCCTATCTTAGACTATGTAAATACTATTTTAAAATAATGACTTATGCGGGGAACGGGATTTTGATATCAATTTATGATTATGATAAATTTAATAAAGAATCCCATTCATCTGTTTTGGACCGATAATATCTGTCATTGAGGAAAGGACCACCCCGCATTGGTTAGACAAACCCCATTAACTGACGCCACTCTTAAGAACCACTTACAACTGGTGAAGTTTCAAAAGTTTATATAAAGATTAATTTGAATACGATACAATCCACTCAGGATAAAATCTCAAAGTATGCAATACAAAATCAATTAAAATATCAGTGGCTTTAAGCTTCGGTGTGAAATGGTTCCTTCTGCGTCATCTGCAGTAAGACAAAAACAATAATCAAGTTAAAACTGTCCCTACTCTAGGCTATGTGACAATCCTACTTTGCAAGTTTCTTCCCTAAAAAGGTGTCAGCAGTTTGACTCCCTAAGAAGTTCAAACTCTCTCTAGCCTCTAAAGGAAATCTTAAGTTTCAGAAGCAGTACCCTATCTGCCTACCCATCTGCTCTCTAAGGGTCCTCGGCCTACTGCTCCCTTGCGCTGTGATGTCTCAGCGCATCTGCTCAAGGCATCTACCCTCGCCCTTGCTCTGAGCAATTCGTCTCGCTGTTCCTAATCTCCCAATTGCTACCTCCTCACATTGCTCTTCCCTGATTGCTCTCTCCTCCCCGGGGTGCTGTCCCTAAAATACACAATCACCGTGTGAGTGGAACGCCCCTTGACGCCCACCACGGACTTCCCCCGATGATGTCAACTTCCTGCTTCTTCCATTGGTCCACTCTTCGCGTCGTCCGTTAAGTTGACCCTTCTCCTTTGGATGTCATCTTCATCATTTCATCGTCGACATTTATTGACTCTCTCAGCTCAAGTGTCATAGGAACTTAGACAAGGCCTTAACTTATCTGTACACTTCTTAACCTTCTAGATCATGTGAATGGTCTTGTCAAAACATAGTCCACTTCAACGTATACCTCTCCTCACGTTCGAACAACAAGTTCCGTCCGGCATTGTCACCTTAAATCTAACAAGTGCTAGACTTCTCGGCTCTCACGTTCACATCAACTATTTACGACCTTCACAAGACCACTAAATTACATTCATGTGATTATGCTCCTTCGAACTCTTGGTCAGTCAGGTTAGAAACACAAATGACCCAAGCTCTTCCAACATTCCTATGGAAACTCTCTCGACGGTATAACCCTTGGCCTACATTCATATATTCGTACTTTAACAAAAGCCCTAGTTATACTTAAACACATTCTACATTAGACATATACTTATATAGAATACGACTACATAGAACATAACTTATGCATTTTCCTTGGTTACATCTTTATGTAAGTTCTCTTATACATTTATCCACGTTTACGTCTTTCCACGTTATTTCCTCGCCGCTTCTCTCAATGTAAAGTTACACATTTTAAGTTACACACGTACACGAATTCTACTGTGCACGCTCTATATTTCATAAGCATTTATACACATTTCTATACATTTGCCCTTCATGTATACGGGGTTTCTAAACTTAATGCATTTTAACGTGTGAATACATTTACATTTCCTATCCCATGTTATCACATTCGTTGGCCCTTATGCTATAGTTGCCAACTTTACATTACGATGTGCGTTTCATTCCTACGTTTATAACATATAAGTCTAAATATGGCTACTATATACCTTTCATTCAAATTGCGCTCTCTCACTTACATATTCACAAGTCTTTCTTCCACAGGTTGAGACCTCATAGCACTATAAACAGGGCCACTGAAATTATGTGGCACGAGAAGGCCAAATTATGCAGCAGGTTTCACTAAATTATGCAGCAAGCAAAGGCGAATTATGCTGCATATTTTGTGATAGCATTACTACATTATTTTCCCATTTTTACACCTGCTAAGACTGTCCTGGCATATATTTCCCCTCATGAGTACCACTTTAACACCCGCATATAGCAATAAGCAACAGAAAGGTGACCAGTCAACCTTTAGAAAGGGCCTTCTGCTGCAAGGTAACGTGTTGCTGCATTTTTTAGTAATTTTTGTTAAAATGTTAAACTATGCAGCAGATGATGGATTATGTGGCAAATGCGGCCACATAATGGGGTGGGGTAGCGGTGTCCGACATACAACGGCAGATATTAATTATTTACGTTCACCTTTGCCGTCGTATGTTCACTAACCACCCACCCAGGCCTGCCCCTTCTCCACCTCACTGCCCCACAGCATTACTTCTGTGAGCCACACTGTCCCACAGAGAACACAGTAGCCCACCAAGCCACCAGACCCAGCATTGCTTTCAGGAGGGAGCAATTTGAATTTCACACATTTATAACCTCACTGATTCTCTCACCCTCCCCCCTAGCTACCTTACTCTCAGAAGAAAACAAGCAGAAGTTACCCTGGTGTGCACCCAATGTCAGTTCTAATGAAATACACTGGAGAGTGTGGTAAAACCAAGGAAAAATCACACTTGCTTAGATTGCATTCAGATCTGGAGCGCTGTGAAAGGCCTAGTGTTATTATATTGCTCTGTTTTGGTCATAAACATAAAAAAAGAAAGACAGAATTTAGCATAGTATAGACACGGGTGATACAAGCAGCAAGAAGATGGAAGCCTTGGCGTTTGAAGAAAGAAGAAAGCTGGTAATATGTCATATTAGTTTTCTACCAGGAAATTAATATGGTGGATGCAGCTCAATTTACTCAAGTCAGTCATTTTTCAGGTTAGTGTAATCACACTCCAATTATTACAAAGGGCAAATGTTTTCTGTCACGAATGGAAAACCTCTGGCACACGTTTTATTATTTTTTTCCAATAATATTTCTTTTATTTTGAAGAGCCCAAACAATGCTCACAAATTAGGACAATGAGCTCCTAAGCGAGGCGCAATGGCCAGAATATTCTTCTTATGGAGTAACAATCTTCCAGACTGTCGCCAAATAACTATAGACACATTTGTTGAAAGTAACACACTGTTTTTCGGTAGTTTTCAAAATGTGTTATTCATATACAACCACTGACTGTGGGCCTGCTCGTGCCCTCCAGTGCTGGCCCTCTGAAGTGAGACAGGACATGCAGACGAGGCCTCATTGTGGCCTTTGGAATCGACCTCACCATGCTGCCAACTCGCTGAGCCTTCCAGACAATCGCTGATGACGTGCCCTGGCAAGGCAGCTTGGACTTGCTGGTGAGTGCTCCTCCCGCAACATGCAGAGGGTAAATCTTCTCTTAACAGTTGCACTACATTAAGGGTGACCTATAAAGACTATTAGGCACCTTGTATTCTCAGACCCCTTTTAACTGCTACTACATTACAGCCAATGGGAAAACATATAACACAGATAGCTAACATTCTACCTCTTACAGAGCGTGCAAACAAGTAGCAATACAAAAATAGCCTACACTGCTTGCTTTTGGTGTTTAGGTTGATATTGGGTAGGACTCTCGCTTCCTCTCTAGTATTCTTACAGAAAATAACAGCCACTGATTGAACATGAAGCAAAAGATATACAAATACTTCGATTAACTGAATGCATTTCTGGTTGAACAAAGTCCATTCCTTCCTTTCACCTTGTAGATTCGGTATTAAGTTGACAACCATGAGAGCAAGACATATTTGTTGATGTAACTGCAAGGACATGTGTAGATAATAATGTTAAGTTAGGGTAGAGATGATATAGCTGTATGATCTGCAGATCTGAGGTTCACTTACAGGCAGTGCTTATCTTGGAAAAAAAATAGTGTAAATGCCTAGGGATCTGCTGTGAAGCCCCGCTGGTGGAATTGAATGTCGGCATGATCCGGCTGCATAATCCAAATTCCACCGCATGCTTCTTCAATCTGCTCCCACCCATTTATCTCACCCTTGCACATTCCTGCTTTCTGCCTTTGTGACATGTTTCCAGTCTTTCTCTTCCTCCGCCTTTCACTTTGAATGTTTTTCCATCTCTTCCTCTCGAGAAATGTCTCAAGAGGAAAAATAGGTGCCAGTCCCCAAAAATTAGTGCTTGTTGTGTTGTATAGCAGTGAAATTACCCATTGTCTTATCTTTATGTGTCCATAGCATGATCTCTTAGGGCTTCCTAAGTTTACTTTTGTAGAATTGGAATTGTTTAATGTAATATGGATGACTGCATCTTGTTGTAAATGGCTAGTGTGATTATAAGCCAACGGATACTGTTGCTGGAGTTTTTATTCTACAACAACTCCTACTTTTACCTTCCATGGTATTTGAATTTATCAATCAATCAATAAGGGTTTAGAAAGTGTGGCTAATTACCCGATAGGGTATCCAGGTGCTTGCACGTCTGGGAAGCTTAGTCGAAAAGCCAGGTCTTGAAGGCATTCGGAATTCCGGAAGTGAGGTGATGGTCCAGCGGTGCTTGGAGAGACTGTTCCAGGTCTTTGCTGTGATGTGGGAGAATGAGCATCCTCCACTTCTGCTTTGGTAGATGCGTTGAATATGGGCAAGTTAAAAGGAGGCGAAGCGCAGTCTTCTCGGCGGTTGTGGAAGTTCAGGTGGTGGTGAATGTATGCGGGTCCTTGGTTGTGTAGAGCCTTGTGTGCACGGAGAAGCAGCTTGATGTGTCAGCTCTTCTGTACAGGGAGCCTTTGAAGTTGCCTGAGGTGGGGTGTGATGTGGGTTTGTCAGGGAAGGCCAAAGATGTGCCTGGCTGCAGCGTTCTGTATTGTCTGAAGTCTCCGTAAGAGGTGTGTGCCGATTCCTACATAGAGGGTATTGTCCTAGTCCTGTCAGCTGGTGATGAGGGCTTGTGTCACTGTATGTCTTGTGTGATGTGTAGGTGTAGCCACTTGAAGATCTTGTATAGCATGCACAGAGTGAGGAAGAAGGGGGAGGAGACAGGTTTGATCCGTGATTTCATGGTGAGCTTGTTGGCAATTAAGCCTGGGCGGTAAATTCCGTTCCGTTTGTAAAATTTGCAGAATTTGGGTAATTTCGCGTTCTGCGGAGAACGCGAAATTGCCCAAAATTGTGTGTTCCATGACTTCGCAAATTTTTTTGCTTGTTCGCATTCTCTGTTTGCATGCTCGGGGAGAAATATCTCGCAAACACACAAGCAAACAGAGATTGCGAACAGTAAAAAAGCTTCGCGAACAAGCAATTTTGCATGTTCGCAGAATTTCTGCGTGTTCACGGAGATATTTTACAGTTTCGCGGAGATTTGCGTAACGCGATTCCGCAAATTCTGCCCACCCCTATTGACAATGATGATTCCGAGGTTGCTGGAGTGGTCACAGTGAGTGGGTTTGGGTCCTAGGTCTGATGGCCATCAGGAGTCATTCCATGTGTTGTTGCTGTTGCCAAAGATCAGTACTTCCGTCTTGTCTGTGTTCAGCTGCATGCAGATGTTCTTCATCGACTCAGTGAAGTTTGTCATGCATCTATGGAAGTTGGTTCTGGTGGTGGTGGGGTCATCGGTGAGTGAGAGGATGACTTGGATGTTGCCTGCAAAGGAACTCAAAAATCATGATGAGACTTTGGAATCTGACAATGTTGGCCAGCAGGGTCATGTATGTGTAAAAGAGCATGGGGCTTAAGGATGAGGCATAGGAGACACCCCAGGTGATCTCCTTGGGTTCAGAGGGGAAAAGTGGAAGGTGGAACCTCTGGGTTTTTCCAATGAGGAAGGAGGTGAGCCATCTGAATGCATCCCCTTGAATGCCAATGTGGTGGAGTCTTTTGATCAGCATGTGGTGGGATACAGTGTCAAAGGCTGCTGAGAGGTTGAGGAGGATCAAAGCTATTGTTTTTCCTCGGTTGAGGATTTACTACAGTTTTGTAGTGATAAGTTGCCCCAGCAGACAGACCTAGACCAGCTGCAAATTCAAGGATGCACTTTCATGCTGTATTGTAAGCTGCGTGCACAGTTGAGGTACTTTATGTGTGCGATTGCCAGTTACTTATTAGCATGTTGTTGATTTGATACTTGGGAGCGGTGTTTGGTACTTGGGAGAAGAAAAGAGCGAAGCCTGTGGGGAACAGGGAATGTTTACAGCAATACTGCATCATTCAATTTACCGCACAGTTCCAGCGCTGGTGTCCGTGCTCATTGCCACCATTCCAGAAGCCGCCCACCGCTTCATATGCATCTTATTACACACATCACATACATCTTTGTGGAACCAACATCAGCACCCATCTTAAGTTGGTCAGAAAGCTGGGTGCAATGGTTCCTTGTTACACAGCGATACGTACGCAATCGGGAAGCAAGTCTAGTGCATACAGTACAGTGTTTCCCCACCGAGCTGTGTGCTATGCTTCCTTGGTACATGGCGATATGCACACCTTCAAGAAGCAATTCTAGTGCTCACAATACAGCATTTCCTCGCCAGTTTTGCAGTGGTGAGAAGCATCAGAGTGGAGCGGATATATTTAGGTGTTAGTGTGTTCACATCGGTGGCACGCACACCATATTTCTTAGACGTGATATGCACACCTGTGAGTACTTTTCTTTATTTAGTATAACAGTTGTGGTACACATGTGTTTACTGCTTAAACTGCATAGGTAAGATTCTTTACTAATACAAATGGGGATTTTTTTGGGGTCCTTGGTAATTCTGGGTGTTATTAATTGGAGTTATGGCCCCAAGTGGGAGAATGCATTCAAGTGGAAGGAATGGAAGGAATATTTTTAAAATTATATTTCTATCCTTGATGAAGACGAGTATTTCACTCCAGAAAACAAGGAGATTTTGTTACACTCCTTAGGCCCTATTGGGTTAAGGGTGTAGAATCGCATTGCAAAAACTCCACATGCAGGAAGCGATATTTTCATGCATGCAATGGAAGTACTTAGAATAGATTGTCCTGAGCACAACACCATGTATATCGCGAAATCAAAGTCCAATCAGTCTTCTTATCCATGATGATTTTATTCTTGAGGTATTAAAAAATTCTTCTTCAGATCACACAATAGCCAACACGTGTTTCGTCAGATCTGATGCCTCCGCTTCTCTGACTTCATCAGGGTTTATGGAAGTTAATCCAAATTCCATACTTTAAATCCACTGTAATCCAGAGGTCAAAAACTTGTATCAAGCAAATATATGTTCATCAATCTTGGAAGACGCCGGTAAACCGAGTGGGGAGTACTCTCTGCTGCTCGGTTTTGAAATACCTAGTGTGGTTATTTTATTGTCGTGGATAGGAGGACTATAGAAGATTGATGAACATATATTTGCTTGATACAAGTTTTTGATGTCTGGATTACAGTGGATTTAATGTATGGAATTTGGATTAACTTCTATAAACCCTGATGAAGTCAGAGATGCGGAGGCATCAGAACTGACGAAACACGTTGTGAGTGAGGTAGCAAAGGTCCAAGAATTCCAAGGCTTGAACAACGCTTAAATAAGCTATGTTTGTAGGTGAATGGAGACACACTCGAAGCTCTGGACCTCTTGGGCTTCATGTAGAAAAACAGGTTTGAGGAATGGTAAGTGTGTGCTCCATAGAAAATCACAAGAGTTTTTCCAGGATTAATATCCGTTCTTTCAAATTGTGGTAGAGAGGACAGAACTATTTTTGATTGTAGTAAGGTGTCTTTATTATTTTTCATAGAACATAGACAGCCGACACGTGTTTCGCCCCCTCTTGGCGATTTGCGCTGGGGCTTTCTCAAGGCTAATTTGACTTTTATTGTGTAAATTATTTTGGTTTCCAAATTATTTCAATGTCCAAAATATGGTAAATACAATTCTTCAGGAACAAAGATTCTTTTGTTAGGCTAATGCCCTCTTCGGTCCCTGCTCCTAGTCCTCCATCATCATGAGCAGTTCTCGGGTTGAATCCCACTGACGAAACACGTGTTGGCTATTGTGTGATCTGGAGAAGAATTGTTCAATACCTCAAGAATAAAATCATTGTGGATAAGAAGACTGATTGGACTTTGATTTCGCGATATACATGGTGTTGTGCTCAGGACAATTTGAATTTATTCTTTTTGTTATTGGACTGGCTTTCTATTCCTTTTCTGGGGGTATGAGTGGCTGTCCCCGTCCTTGGAGCACACAATACAAATAGTTTGTACCAGATTGAGGGAGTATTAGAAAACGTTTTGCGCATGAGAAGCCTTGCAACTATTGGCTTTGTTTTGCAATGGAAGTACTTGATGTGTATTATGCCCCTACAGGTTATGTGGGTATAGACAGGTACAATTTCTACCATAGGAAACAACTGAAGGAGGACACTGTGGAATGATATGTTTCTGCCCTAAATAAATTGGCATTAACGTGTTGCTTCGGCACGTTACACAATGAGCTCACTAGAGACCGAAATTTAATGCATGCAGCAAATTCCTCGATACAGAATAGTCTTTGGGCCAAGGGGGATTCTCCTCTCCAGGAAGTGGCAGAAATTGTACAACTTACTGGAAAAAACATTGGAATCTGAAAACAAACAAGAGAGTGCAGGCGTAGTAAATAAAATTAAACCAGGTAAGAAATCTGTATCGACACAGGATAAGAACTCTAATCCTACCTACAAAAAGAAGCAGTCTGAGTATACCAATGATGTAAAATGCTATAGATGTGGATTTTCGGGTCTTTTAGCTAACGATAAAAAATGTACAGCCTGAAATCGAAGGTGTTTAGGTTGCGGGATAATAGATCACTATTTTAAAGTTTGCAAGAAAAACGGTACCAAGAACAATTAAGCTCCTAAAAGACTAACCTGAGTCTGACACGCAGGACACTGATGGCGATGACACCAATATGTGTCCTTTGAGTGTGGATTTTGACTCAGATGTGAAAGGTGTACAGGGGGACTAGAAAACGCCTAAATGTAGTATTAGCTATGGTGGTGTAACAGTTATGGTCACTGCGGTCTCAGGGTCACCTTGAACCAGAGTGAGTGAGTAGGTGTAACACTAGATTTTCCTGACTTTTATCCCTACAGTTTTCTTGGAGAGCCCACTCCTTTGTAGGATTTTAGGAAATTACGATTCCAATTTAAGAACTGGGAGACTGAATGCAAATGTATGTCTCCAAAGGGGGGTCCATCTGTTTTGAGATGGTGGGAGCGAGGTGATCTGGGCATCATTTTGGATCCCAGCGAAGTAGAACCAGTCCTGGGTATGCAGTGAGTTAGACAACAGCGCAACCATTTGGAATGAGTATCCTGCTGTGTTTTCAGAAGACATGGAAGAACTCAAGGGAGTCCGGCACAAAGTCATCTTAAAGGAGGATGATGTGCCTTGTATACATAAGGCAAGAAATATCCCCATGGGTGTCAAGGAAGAAGTTAAACTGCTAGAGGCAGAAATAATTGAATCTGTGGAATCACTGGACTGGGTCGGACCTTTAGTGGTGGAGGGAAGTGCTAATGGCAAACTCATATTGTTTGTGAACCATAGAGACTTCAATAGGAACATACTGGTAGACCAACTTCCCCTCTCCAAAATTTGTGAAATGCTGTCCATTACCAAAGGCGCTAAAGGGTTGATTATGTTTGATCTTATAACCACCTACCACCAGGTTCCGTTACATCCGATAGCCGTTGGTTGACAGCTTTTATTATGCTGTTTGGTTGCTTTCAGCTTGTGAGAGTACCATTTGGGTTTCCATCAGTGGCTGTGATTTTCTAGCGGTTAATGTTCAAGCTCGTCAAAAATGTGAAAAAGTGGTATTTTTCCAGGACAATATTTTGGTCATGGGGACAAAAAAAGCTGGGCATGACAACAAACTCAAGGAAGTTCTGGAAATTTTGAGTGGGAAGGGTCTTATTGCACAATATGATAAATGCAAGTTTGTAAGGAACTCAGTGACATATTTGGGCCATGAGATAAGTGAGAAGGGAGTGGAACCCAAAGCATTTTTGGTGGAAGCAATTAAGGATGCCCCTGCTCCTTCCGACAAAGATGAAGTTAGAACTTCTTTGGCCCTGCCTTAATTTTATGCCAAATATGGTATGAATATTTCTAGCAATACCTTCCAAATCAGACAACTGTTGAAGGGTAAAAGTGTGTTCCTTTGGTCTAAGGAATGTCAGGAGGCTTTTCAAATTGTAACAAATGACATATGTGGGGCACCTGCTTTGCAAGATTTTACTCCATGTTGAGAAGTATTGCCAACACTGATGCCAGTTGCAAAGGTTTGGAGACGGTGCTCACACAAATGGATGAAGTGGGAACAAGTGTTTTATTGCTTATGCAGCACGTTCGATCACTCCAATGGAAGAGAAGTATTCCATCATTGAAAGAGATGCCCTTACATGTTTGTGGGGTGTAGATCACTTTAGAGCATATATCTGGTGTTCTACCTTACTCTCAAAAGTTATCACAAGGCTGTAGCAAAACAAAGGGGTTGCTGAATGCATCTCCTAGGCTAGTTTGCATGCTAATCAGACTATTGGATTACAATTAGGATTTACGCTATGTACCTCGAGTCAAGAACAAAATTGTTGGGTTTTTTTAGCCATTGAGGGTAAAACCTGAAGATAAGTTTGAAAATGGCTGTGAGGTGAAAGTCAATGATGGTACACTAGAGAGTAAAAGGGGAGAGGCTACTTGTAAGGATGATGTTTTGTAGAAAATTGGTGTTTGGATTCAGAAAGGTTGGTTTACCAAACATGAGATTGAGGAAAAGTGATGTTTTTTGGGGGAATTGAGACAAGAATTATTGGTTGAGGAGGGTAATATTTTATGAGCTGGGTCATTTCCCCAGATTGCCTGAAGAACCGGGTGCTGGAGTTATGCCATGAAAGGCATTCAGGCATTACACAAACAAAGAGCAGAGTTAAACATTTGTACTGGTAGCCGAGTATTGACCTAGCCATTGAGTAGAAGGTGAGGAGATTTATTTTGTGCAACGATTAGGAAAAACGCTTGTTACTATCAAACCGCCTTTGTGTTCCATTAGGTGCCCAGAGATGCTGTGGGAAAGAATTGGTCTGGACATTTTAGGTCCTGCTCAGGATAGTTGCGAGTCCAAGTATGTCATTGTCTTCGGTGATCATTTTTCAAAGTGGGCTGACATTGAGGTGGTTTTCAAGGTGAATGCCCAATATGTAGTGTGTTTTTTGGACACGGTGTTTTTGAGAGAGGGACTTCCCTAGGTGATTTTGACAGATAATGGGCCACGACTTTGTTCTGAGGTATTCAAAGCATTCCTGTAAAGGAATAGTAGTGTGCACAAGACCACTTCTATTTACCACCCTGCTGGCAATGGAGCTATTGAGCACTTCAGCATGCTGCTCAATAATACTACTCAATAGGCATAAGAAGCTAATTGGTCTTGGATTAAGGAAGTGTGGTTCACTGTGTGGGAATATTATCGAGGTACACCATGTAGCTACGCAGGGTTAAGTCCTTTTGAGATTATGAGAGGCAGTTCTCCATGTGTGAAAGACAATGTTGGATGGATGTCCATCTCCAAGAGAAGTGAATGGACCTCCGTTGCTGTGAAGAAATGAGTGTCCAAGGCATAGGAGAAGTGTAAAAAATATCCCAACAAGAGAAATAACTGCAAACGTGTAGAGATCTAGTGCGGAGATTGACTGAGGATTAAAAGGCCTGGGGTTAATAAAAAAAACACAAAGGAAGATTTTTCTGTTTGCAAGCGGTAAGGGTTTCGTGCAATTCTGTCAATTTGAGCGATGGCAAGGTGTGGCATTTGAGTCACATTTCTTTATACAAATGTGAGACAAAGATCCCAGAAGTTGCTTCTGAGATCTGATTGGTTATTGGATGAGCCATTTGGGAATGGAATGGTTGAGATCAGCAGTGGAGTGGTCGAGAACAGCGAAGGCAGGAAGGCACTTGAACATTGTAAGAAAGATGTGATAGTAACCAGCAGGAGTTGGCGCGACTTCCCTGTACTTCTGAGTGTAGTGCTGTAAGTTGGGGGAGGCTGGGGCACGGAATCACAAAGCCCATGAACTTTCTTGACTATGTATGCAATTGAATCTTTATTCTTATTATTTGTTAAGGTATTATTTTTGCTCTCTTATTCTTGAGGTAAGATGTGTTGTATTGTATAGTAGTGCCATTACCGATTGTCTTATCTTTGTGTCACTAGCTTGATTCACTAGGCCTTCCTTAGTTTACTTTTGTAGAATTGGAATTGTTTGAAGTAATATTGAATGTAGGTGACTGCGTCATTTTGTAAGCGGCTGGTGTGATTCCGAGTCACTGGATTCTGTTGTTCTTGTTGCTAGGGATTTATTCTACAATACATCCTAATTTTACCTTTCATTGTGTTCAGATTTACTACAGAGCTGGTGGCCCCCACCGTAAACCACTGCTTTAAATGAAACCTTAAAACCTTACTAGATCAATAACAAGAGTACTAATTTCTACTGGGTAACAGTTTGTTATATTTTGATATGTATGATGATACATGGGTGTTGACAATTGCATTCAACCCATCTCTTATCACACTGATCATGTCTTAATCTGCCTCGTTTTTGGTACATCCCAGTTTACTTTTTCTACACCTTAACTGTGGTTCCCTCAGAACACTAATCCTTCAAGATTCTAATGCGACAACGACCCTACTAGAGGGATCGCTGTGTTGATGCATAGTTGCACCTTTGTGCATATCCCAAAATAAATATGAGTTAATTTTGCTTTTTGCATGCCAGTAATTTACTATGTTATAGTGGTGATGAAGATAGTGAATAAACCTATGCATGCTAAGCATCATGGATTAGCTTTCACTGTTAACCAGTACTTCTATCTAAAGAATCACTTTAACTTCACCAACAAACAGGTATTCATCGAACATACTGTGTTCGGTTGCCTAAGCCTTACCTTTGGTTAGTACCTGCTCCACTTTTAACTTGAACGGTCCTGGTCTGTTCCTTTGACTTTTCTTCTGATTAGCGCCTCTTGGCTGTGTTTGGTTGTGACCTACCATGCACTTTCCTCACATCAGAACTGAGATGATTTAATCCTGTCCTTCTTAGTGCTGCATCTTAAGTTTCACCCGGAGTACAGCTGCCCTGCTCCTGCACTATTTATAGACATGCCTCTTTGATCTCCACTGATCAATGTAGAACTATTCCTTCATCTTAGAAGAGTTTGGTGTGACACACTATCAAGTACCTTTTCAATATTGTCTGTGATGTGCATGTATTTAAAGGTTCACATATTATTGTTTCTGGATTTTTCCCTCTGTTTTGTGATGTGCATACATTGAAAGGGCATGTACAACAGAAGTGGCATGCAATTTAGTCATTCTGTGATGCTTACAGATTAACAACTATACCTTCTCTACTTCTGAGTATGTGCAAAACATAACTAAGTGTTGTATTTCTGCAGTGGGCACACATTTATATTGCACCAGTACTATTGTTTCAGAACAGAGTTATTAATTTCAGAGAAGAATATACCTACTAACTCAGTAAACCCGCTTAGGGCAGCTCAAAACATAGGGGGGTATATTATCAAGAACAGGCGATACAATTATCGCCGCTTTATCGGCAGGAAACTACCACTAAAGCGGCGATAATGGGCTTGATAATATGCCCTTGTGAATTCCAATAGCAGCCCAGGTTAACACCAGAACCTGGGCTGCTATGGGAATTCACAAGGACATATTATCAAGCCCATTATCACCGATTTAGCAGCAGTTTCCTGCCGATAAAGCGGCGATAATTTTATCGCTTGTTCTTGATAATATGGGCCAGAGTTCGTAAATGCAGAAGATTAGGAATTTCTCAGCTTCTGGTGAGCAGAGATCTATACAACAACAGGAAGAGGAAGCATTGGCAAAGCCAATAGATCTCAGCGAAGCTCAAGCTTTTGGCCCTATCAATGTGAATGTCTTTTAGCCTTGTGTCTAGCAGCACAACTGCTGTTCAGCATGGCTAAAAGTTACTAAAAGCCTGAAATCACCGGATGTTGAGCCGATGCCAAGTCT